>NC_139609.1:29090424-29725067 GCF_964270895.1 Podarcis filfolensis
CCTGTGGGTCCCCAGATGTTGTTGAACTACAACTCCCATCACCCCTAGCTAGCAAGGCCAGAGCTCAGGGATGATGGGCGTTGTAGTCCAACAACATCTGGGGACCCACAGGTTGAGAACCGCTGACTTGGAGGGTCTGTAAGGACCTGATCAGGAGAACCCCTTTCTACATACACATGGAGTTGCCACAAGACTTTCATTTTTCTCTTTTGAACTCAGCAGCCTGTGATGAAGCATAGTGTGGAGTTGCTCTTTTGCTCCCCTTCTTCTGGATATTGTTATATTCTGACTGACCCTTGTTGGCAGTCGGGGATGGCCTGCCCAGTGCAGGTGTGTTTGTTTCTTTTCCTTTGTTTACTTCCAGACAACCTCTTTATTGAACATTCACCCTGATTGTTTTGCAGGGCTTGCAAGGCAGTTATAGAGCATTGCATTCAACAAGTATCATGCCACACATTCCAGTGCCTTTCCCTATCACTTTCCTTATCTTTGTCCAGTTGCACGGGGACTTTTGTAGTCATGGCATTCCCATGGACATGGTTAGAATGTCGGGATGCAACATGCGGCAGAAACTAGGCTTTATTTCACCTGGGTCGAGGTGCCATGAGCGTTTTTGTACATGCACACACAAGCTGGGAGCATCAATGAATGGGGCCCCTCTGGAAGATTCAACCAGGGCAAAAGAACTGGGCTAGCCTTCCCCCCACTGAAGCTACGGCTCTGTGCACTGGACTCCATTGCTCCCTGTCACACACAACAACTATCTAGCTTATTGGATGCATCCCGTGGGAAATAAACCTTTAGGTTCTGATACAATATCCCTGAGTTAGAAGTCTGATTTCCTGGCTTCTCTGCTCAACCTAATTCTGCAATTTTAAGGGCATGCAAGACACTGATACATAGGAAGAAGGGCTAGGGCACCAATTCCCTCTTCTATCCTCACAACAACCCTATGAAGTAAGTTGGCCTGAGTCTGGCCCAAGGTTACCCAATAACTTCCATGTGGGAAGGAAAGAGGCAGAGAGGAGGATTATCACTATACGATGCTGGAAGGAGAAAGGGGCAGAGATTAATTCAGAGCTTTCCAAACTGTTGTGTCATGACACGTTAGTGCATCGCTTGCTGTGTGTAGCTGCGTCACGCGAATCTCCCTGCACAACCTTCCAGGGCTGGAAAGGGGTTAGTTTAACCTCCGGTTTGCCAGTAAAACTGAATTATTGTGTCGCAAAATGATGCATTTCTAAAAAGTGTCACCAACATGAAAAGTTTGGAAAGCTCTGGTTTGATTGGTGTCATGATAAGAGCAGCGGCAGCCCTGCATCTGACCTCCTAGGAACTTTTCACCAAATAAATTTTCCGCAAACATTTTTGTTTTTCTCTCAGCATCAAGGGGATCGACGTGTTCCACAGGTGTGCCTGTATTGTTCCAGCCGTCTGCCTGCTGCAAAGGGGAGAAAGATTATTCTGTCTAAATGAACACTCGCAGTGATTTGTAACTGCCTTTCTCATTAATGCATTCACAGATTAATCTGTGCCTGCATGGCCCTTCAGTTATGGATACGCCATGCAATCCTTTCTGGATTGGAATGGCTTTACATGATCTCTGTATGATCTCAAAACTCCCCAAGCCGTGGAGCTTCTATAAGAATTCAAGGCTGGTGAAGCACTGTTAGAATTCTGCTGGTTAACCAACTCTTGAATTATTCCCAAAGCAAATTGAAACCAGGGTCTATCCGAATAGGCATGAAACTAGAAGATGGTGAAATCAGACTTGGCCTGGATCAGCCTTCGCCATCCTGGTGCTCTCAAGATGTTTTGGACTACATCTCCCTGGCGTGCCAACTCTTAGGGGCTGAAACAGTTTCGCCCCCCCATATTTTTTTGAGGGGGCCAGGCCCCCTCATTCTTCAGAGGGCATTTAGCTCCACCCCCTGGCTCCTCATGACACCACACACATGATGTCAGGACGTCACATTGGGCCCCCTCAATTGTCTTGAGAAGGTGGAACCTCTGACAGCTCCTATATGCTGGCTGAGGCATATGAGAATTGTAGTCTGAACCATCTGGAGGGCACCAGGTTGGCAAAGTCTGACTGAAATGCTCCCTCTCGGTGCCATAAATCGTGAAACAGCTATTTTCAAACTGGGTATTTCTCAAAGGAAGCATTCAGCTGTAAAATCCTACAGCACTCAGGCCCGTTAAAAGCTAACCATCCAGATTCCAGTGTCAAATATGGGCCAAAGTAATGTCCACTTTGATTGCGGTGCATATATTTAGCCAGGTTAGAACATGCTGATAACCAGCACGTTGTGTGTAACAGTTCAAAATGTTCCAGGAGGGAAGGGAGAAAATATTCAATTAAGGTTTTGTCTTTTTGGGGAAAAAGAAATCGACCAAGTCAGCCACGGTGATTCATGTTTATTTAGAAAACAATATTGAATAACTTACTTTACAGATAGCAGCCAAGGAAGGATGAGATAAAACCCTGGTACTATATTTATATTTTATTTTGCAGACGTATCTAATCTGCGGTGGCATGAGAAATGTTGTAAAACGTGTGTCGTCGAAAATTGCCGCGGCATCATACTTAACAACTTGTCCTTTAGAAACCAGGTCAACTTTTGCAGTAGTCTGTAGTAATATATATGTATGCTGAGGAGGTTTTTTATGTCTTATAATAGAGATGGTTTAGATAATAGGCTTTCATCTATTACATTTATCAGGTTGTCTTATCTCTGCAGAGCCATCAAAAGGCTGTATTGAGAAAATATTAAGATAGGGATGCCTGCTTCATTTGATACGCACACAAGGGGCCCAATCCTGTTGCCATTGAACTCGCTGGTGGTTTTGTCTTTGACTTTAATGGAAGCAGCATCGGGGCTATGAATAGATTCCATTAATGTTAATTAGGCTACAGTGAAATTCCAATTATCTCCATCAAACGTAGGGTATCAAAAGCTTTTACTTATGAAAGTTAACTAAGTTGTCCCACTTGCAA
Source organism: Podarcis filfolensis (assembly GCF_964270895.1). Classification (NCBI taxonomy): domain Eukaryota; kingdom Metazoa; phylum Chordata; class Lepidosauria; order Squamata; family Lacertidae; genus Podarcis; species Podarcis filfolensis. The sequence goes on from NC_139609.1 coordinate 29,093,423, forward strand.
CCTCAAGTCGTTGTAGCCCAATAAATTAGGGCTCCGATTTAAACAAACATAGGATTATCCGAATGGCTGTTGACTGTGCTGCATCTTTATGGGAGCCTTGCTGCCATTTGGCATTGGGACACCTGAGCGAGAAGACAAAAGGCACGGATGCTGCTGCTGAAGATATTCTGTTCTCCAAGGCAACAGAGAAGGAGAACAACAAATTTGGGCTCCCTCACCCTTTTGTCCTCTCCTGCCCACCCAAAATGTGCTCTGGAGGGTTGGGGGAACCCCTGGGACAGATTTAGAGGGCACGTGAGGAAGGTGGAGAAGGGAGAAAGTTCTTTTGATCAAGTGTAAATTGGAATGAATTGCTGCCTTACCCATTATTTTGTAGCTACTTTCCCTGTGGAACAGTGCTTTTCAGGCTGCTCTCTGAAGAACCCTAGGGTTTCTCAGATGCTCATCTGGGGTCCTGTCATATTAAAACCAGCCACAAAGGACTGTAAGGCTACACAAACACTTATAGGTAAAGCACCCTTATACCACTTTAATAGTCATGTTTTCCTCCAAAGACTCCTGGGAATTACAGTTTGTTAAAACCTTCCCAAAACCTTCCCAGTTTGCTTGGTAATCACAGATACAAGCAATGTTGAGTCTTCTGATGTTTAAGCTTGGATATAGAATTTCATATCAGAGGACAAACTAGTATAGTCTCAGAACTGGGGAATAGTGTGCATGTGTATAAAATATCTGGGTTTTGTTTAGTTTTCTAAATTAGGCTTCCTCCAAATGACCCGCTTATTGAGCATTCATTTTGATGTGCTTGGACAAAGTTTATGTGGAAGTTGCATTATGTCTGGGCTTTAGTGAGCATTCGTTCTGATTTCTTTGCAGGCTGTCTCCCCATTAATTGTTTGCTCAACCCACACTTTTCTTGCATTTCCCATCACTTTCCAAACTGTAAAAAGTTCTTTAAAAGTGGATTTGTTGCCCTAGCACCACAGAGCACCTTAAGCCACTTTACTTGTGCAAACCTAAATTTCTGGTGCGTGCTTCGTGCAAAATAGCGACAAGTCTGGGAAGGATTCTTATCCTTCGGAGTGTATCAGCAGCAATTATGAACTGTTTGCACTCTTTTAATTTTTTGATACCCTCCTCCTCCTGCCCCCTGCTCAGTTTTTTCAAAAGTTTCCGTGTCCCTGTAATAGAGTGCAATAATTTAATGCCAGTCCCTCGTTAGAGCTAAGTTTTGTATAGCGAGTTCAATTAGCATTGAGATACAGGGTCAGCGCTTTGATCTATGACAGCCTTTTGTGACAGCATTCCACGCCTTTTTTACCGCTAGAGAAAGGAGGAGGAAAATATATATTCTCCACATTTCCTGTTGCTCTAGGAGGCTGAAGGATTTTCTGTGATGATTCACGGGGGAGTTAAGGACTGTAATAAGTTACAGAATGGTGTTTCAACCGAGGATTTAGAAGTAACTACTGAATCTGTGGAGGCAAACCAGGAAAACGTCTCAATCCATTTATCAGAGCACACAATAGTTCCCATTCTGAAGCCAGCGAAACAATAAATATTGAGCCCCAGAAAATTAATCTGCATCCTGAGTATTTTAATTAAAAATAGTAATCTGTATAGCTCTCCACCCACGACTCTTGCAAACTTCTGCCTCTTTGCAGAGTCACTTAGTTTCAGTGTAGCTGCTCACTCGCTACAGATGGATGCTGTCAGCTTCGCAGCATTACTTTACTAAAGGCGGATTTGCATTCTGTTCCACAATATAAATATAGATGAGGATACCAATTCTGTGACTAGGTCTAGGATATATTCGGTTACCTTGTCCCACAAACCCAATAAATGCGAAATGTGTTCTTTGTTTACCTTGGCGTTTGCAGACAGATCAACGAAACACTGGCTAAATTCTTAAGACTAGGTGTGAAAGCTTTTACAATCTGAGCACCACATTCCCCTCTGAACAATCTTCCAGCGGCCACCTGGGAGTGGTGTGTTATGTGGTCGGTGTTTGCCTGAGCTTGAGTCTGGACTAAGGATTCTGATACATGCTGTCCAATCACAGAACAGTTCAGGATTTGGGCCTCTGCCATTGGCCCTTGAACTCTCAGTCGTGATTCGCAGCCAATCACGTTGGGAGTGGGAGTGGTCCAGGCTCACAGGAATATATATAAGCAGTTGCCTTGCCCCTGTTTCCCAGTTTTGTAGTTCAATTAAGGTTCTTGCTGTTAATGCTGTGTCTTGCCTTGTGGGAACCCACCTACACTTCATGGTGGCTGGAGCCAGAGGGAAAAGTGGGCAGAGGAATGGATGTAGAGGGGAAGAGAGACTTTCTGGTGGTCACCAGGCAATGGCTTTCCCCCACCTTTCCCCACCTTCCAGCCCTAGAAGCTTTCCTCAGGCCATGACTTTGATAACAGCAGAAGCAGCTGAGAAGAGAAGAGCTCAAGAATATTTTAAGAAATACAATTTTATAAGTTGTGGGTCCTTGTTTCTCAATTTCAAAAATCCTTTTGCATGGCTTTGTACGTTTTGTGGTATTTTATGCATTGCGACTTGCTTTTTTAAATGATTATAGTTTAGTAATTCTTTATTGTTGAAATATACTCAGAGTCGCAAAGTGATTTCATGCTCTTTATTCAGCTCATAGTGGTGAGGAGGAATGAATGAATGTCCCCTCAAAGTATCTGCTTTATATACATTATTTACACAATGGGCTGCACATGATTGGCTAATTCCGGAATTCTACTGTAAGCCAATCAGGTTGTGGATTCACTTCTATCTGGAGCATGATTGGGTGGTTCCTGCCAACCAATCATACTGCTGCATTGTTCTAGGACCAATCAGACTGCTGCATTCTGAATCCTATTGTTCTAGGACCAATCAGACTGCTGCATTTTGGATCCTATTGTTCTAGGACCAATGAGACTGCTGCAGTTTGGATCCTATTCAACTCAGTACATAACACCTGTAATTGATAAGTGTAAACCGTTTAATTATTATTTGCTGATATTTAATTTTACTGTTTCTTATTAGATTCTAGTGGATTATTGAATATTCCTTTCCTTGATGTAAGTTGTTTATTTTAAAGCTACTGCATTGTGACTTTTTTGCATTGAATCAGATTGTTATTGTTAATATATGTGTTGGAATTATTAGATTCTAGTAGATTATTGAATATTCCTTTAGTTGATGTAAATTGTTTATTTCAAAGCTATTGTGACTTTTTTTTGTATTGAATCAGATGGTTCTTGTTAATGTTTGATGTTATATGGTGTTTTTATATGTGTTGGAAGCTGGCCAGAGTGGTTGGGGCAACCCAGCCAGATGGGCTGCATATAAATAAAAAACTCATTAGTAGTATTAGTATAATTAATATTCGTTGTGAAGGGTGTGGCCTGGGGAGAGTTCTGAGGGCCAAATAGAGCTGCCTGGCCACATTCATCTCCAGGGCTTCATGTTTTCTGTAATAAGACCAGGTGCCTCATGGATCTCTAGTACAAATGACTACATCACTGCATGAGTCCCCTGCCTTGCACCTTCAAATGTTTTGGACTACCACTCCCATCCACCCCACCAGCATGGCCAACTAGGAGGGCACCAGGCTAGGGAACATTAGTCTTCTCCCTTTTATAGGCCCAAATGAGCCAGTGCGATATAATGGTTAGAAGGTTGGACTTGGACATGGGGGAGCAAGGTTCAAATCTCCACTCAGTCATGAAGCTCACTGGGTGACCTTGGAGTCAGTCACAATCTTTTAGCCTAACCTACCTCACAGGGTTTTTGTGAGGATGAAATCGGGAGGAGGAAAACTATGTACACCACCTTGAGGAACTTGGAAGATAAAGGTGGCATATAAATGTAAATAATAATAATAATAATCCAGGAGTTAATCTCTCCAGTCTTTTCTTCTTCTGAAATATATGCTTCGGAGGGCTACAAATGTTGCCAGAGCAGCAATGCTGGATGAAAGCGGTGCTTAAACTTCCTCATGTGGGGCACTTTTGCAATCAAAATGGACTCCTTTCCCCTGAGCTGCTTTCCCCACCCACGGGGGGAAAAGTTAATTGATTAATTAATGAAAAACTGCAGGGCCCATTTCCAACGGCAGCTGCTCCTTCTGAGCAGTTGTAAATGAGCGTTTCAGAGTGAGGGTTCTTCTGCCCTAGCTCTTCAGAGCACGATTCACCATTTGAAAAGATGCATCTTTTGTTTAAATTCTGCTTTTGCACAAAGGCTCCTGTTTTCCTTCTTCCAAAAAGACTCACCTGGTTCAGCAGTGCCGCAGTACATCCTCTGCATTTAAATGAATTTTCCTACTATTCTCTAAATTTTCAGTGGTACACACACACACACACACACAGAGAGAGAGAGAGAGAGCGAGCGAGCATCTCTTTATCTATCTTTTAGCTTAGACCAGGGATTGGGAACCTCTGGCCTTCCAGGTACCTCGGGACTTGTATTCCCATCAGCGCATCCAGTGTAACCGGCCACTAGGGCTGATGGGGTTGTAGTTCTGCAGTGTCCGGAGGCCTATAACTCTGGCTTAGAAAAATGGCTGGCTCTGACTTCCACTTCCACTACTCACCTACCTTCCCCATGGACTGGAGCCTGGATGGAGATAGGAGCCAAGAAAATGTAGCTCATTACTGATGAACTGATTGGGAGACCCCTGGTAAACTGTGGGCTCCCCAGATCACATCTGAAAACTCCTACTCTGGAAAAGTAAGTTGTGTGTGTACTGCAAATGGTGCACCTAAATGTCTTGGCTGTTATCCTGCTGTAGACTCACAGTTTTGAGTGACACAAAGCTTCCAGAACTTAAAAAAAGAATTAATGTCAAACTGTCTCTGCCAAGAAGCCTCAAAGATGCCTCACTACAGAGATTAGGAAGACAAGAAATTATGAAACTGACAGGGGTCATTATCTGAGTGAGAGCCATTAGAGAAGGGCTGATGGTTAAATTGTCAAAGCCTTAAAAAAGCAGACTTTTTTTTTTAAAAGGAAGCAAACAACTGTTGATTTAACCCCCCCCCCCCCCGTACAAATAATTCATTGTGCTCTCATGGGAAATGCAGTAAGCTATTCAAATAAAATAATACGGATCCAAAACAGAAGCATGAGACATTCCCCTGTAGATGATGCACTTTGTATCTAACGTTCCTTTTTTTGGAAGTACAAAGGTTCTCTTAAGTTGCACAGATTTCTCAGTGGAAAGGTTTAGCTGCAGTTGTCTAAGCTGAAAAGCATTTGGATGTCACCATGCCTAAAAAGTATCTGTTACCCTTAATTTCTTCATCTTAGTGTGAATTTCTTGTAATTGACACACATTTGTATGTGTTTTTGCCTGTTTGCAGGTAGGAAAGTGACAGGGGAAACTGAAATGGGTGTGAGGAAAGAATGACGAATGGGAAGATGTGTAAGCACCATGCAAGCAAAACGATGAATGCTCATACAAGCTTCCTAGAAGCAAATCAGAACGATTGCTCCATAAAGATGGGACATAGTCTAACCTCTGCATAAGCTTTTTGCAAACCAATCAGGATGAATGTGCAATAAACTAGTCATCAGGAGGAGCCCTTGGTTGTAACTGCTGGCAACAAAGGTGGTGGTGGGCTGCCTTTACTTTATTCTGAAAGATAGATGAGCATTTCCCTATCTGTGTGGGGAAACGCCACATATCTCTGTAAACGCTGCTTCTTAATTCTAAGTGAATGTTGAAGGGAGACAGTGCAGTTATTTAGTGATAAGCTCCCTGTTCCTTAATTTAAATGTGAGGGGAAGACTTAAGAGGGTGAGAGGGAAAAATACTCAAAAAATGCTCAGAAGCATGCATTGCCTTCCTGTTAATTTTGCATAAGAATTCTTCGCCGTTGAGTCTGTGGCTGAATATGCGCTGTTTACTTGTTGCTGTTTCTTTGTGTTCCTCATATGTGAAATGGGAGAAATATCTTCTAAATGGTAGACATGAACTAGAGGGCATGGGTGTGTATTATGTAAGGTAAAAGGTAAAAGTAAAGGACCCCTGGACGGTTAAGTCCAGTGAAAGGCAACTATGGGCTACGGTGCTCATCTCGCTTTTCAGGCTGAGGGAGCCAGTGTTTGTTCACAGACAGCTTTCTGGGTCATTTGGTCAGCATGACTAAACTGCTTCTGGCTCAACAGGACATTGTGATGAGGGCCAGAGCCTACAGAGACACTGTTTACCTTCCTGCCACAGCAGTACCTATTTATCTACTTGCATTGGTGTGCTTTCGAACTGCTAGGTTGGCAGGCGCTGGAATAGAGCAACAGAAACTCACCACCGGCACGAGGATTTGGACCACCAACCTTCTGATCAGCAAGCCCAAGAGGCTCAGTGTTTTAGACTGCAGCGCCACCTGTGCTATATTATGAACACTTGACTTGCCATGTAGTATATGAGATTTATCATCCCGAGCCAATTGTTTTCATGCAAATTTAATCCCTGTTTCTGCCTGTGGTATATTTCTGTCTGGGTTGTGTTGGTGCTGACAGCACTGCCATTGCCCCACCCACTGATTTAGCAGGAGTGTTCCATTGCCATATGTGAAATATTGGAGAGAATTCTAACTTACTGTGCCAACAGTGGCATCCCTGCTTAAGGTTTTACTAACCTAGGGCCTTAGAAACAGTGAATTGACAAATATTTTGGAGGAGACCTTCCTGGAAGACATTGAGGCTAGAGGTGGAAAATTTGGTGGTGGCGGTAGTTGTGATGGCAGAGATAGTGTTAAAAATGTCTGGTCAAGGCCTGCTCATATCATGTGGACTTCCTGCACAAACTTAGTAATACTGGGTTGGTTGCAGACTAAGTTAGCTGAACGTTGGTCCTATTGTAGCGATGGAGAACATCTTCAGATGTTGTTGGACTCCAACTTCCAACAATCCCAGCCAGCCAGAAAAGATCAGGATCAGGGATGATGGGCATTGTAACCCTGCAATATCTAAAAGTTCCACAAAACTCTTCTGTTATAATCAATGGAACCATGAGCAATGACACGAGTCTCACTGATTTCAATGGAAATCTAAGGTCTTATCCATACTTTTGCTCATTCTGTGCCTAGAAAGCTCAGGTCTGAGCAGCTTTCGCTTGTCCCATGCTTTCTAGGCATGGGTCCAAGTGGTTTTCCATTTGCCCCACTACTTTCTGCAGGAAAACCCACTCTTTACTGCTGAATCAGAGCAAATGTCAATCCATGGAACAACCGACTGATGTGACTTTGTTCCGATTCAGCAGTAAAGAGGAGGTTTTCCCAGGGGAAATGTGGTAGGACAAGCAGAAGTGTAGACAAGCTAAAAGTGCAATGAACTTAGTCTGGATCCAGCCTGTTACATCTGAGTTGGAAAGCTCCATGGTCGCTTCCAGTGGCAGAGCTTCATGCTTTGGCACTGGGGGGGCGGAGAGCAGGCAGGAGCGGGGCTGGCGCACGTCCCAGGGGCATAGCGCCCAGCGGGGGGGGGGGGGCCCCAGCCATGATGGCACCCCACTGGGATCATGCTACCGAGGGCAGTGCGCTCCCCCCGCACTCCTCTTCCTCCGCCAGTGGTCTGTTCTGCTCTAAATCAAAATCTTCTGGAAACTGTTGACTAAAGTTAAAAAGTGTGATACAATCAATAGATTGTCACAGATTCTTTCAATATTATAATAACTTGTAACTGCCTGTTAATAAATACAATGTGGCTCTTAAAAAAGGCACTGATAATTATTAAGAGCAGCAAGGGGACTCGAGTTCATGTTGATTTTTATAGAATCGCAGGCTCTTAATCTGTTATCAGTGAATCTGAAGCATACCTGTTGCATAGCAGTAAATTACTTATCAATCCCTTGGGCAGTATATTTTAATATCAGTATTATATGGTGGATGATATAAATCTTGTGTACAGTGTTATTGGCTTAAGCAGCTGCTGACTTAAAAAGGCCAGTTTAACAAGTCACCACTGTATTATGTTTAATTAGGTACAGTTTATATAATGAGGTGTTCAGTTCTAATGGAAAGGCATGCTGTGAGCAGCACATCTGCAGGAATAACTATTACAATCAGCATTGCAGAGACCCATGGAACTGCAAATTAGACTTACTTATCTAGAAATAAATTACATCCCAATGCCTTCATAAAGCTCATTAATTAATTCCACTGGCATAAAGGTCTTTTTCTTAATTTCATGTTCCATTAGCATAATAAACACAATTTGAGTTACAACAGTATGATCAGTTTAATGGATGCTATTTATTTTGGGATTTTTTATTTAAAGTCCCGGTATCGTAAAATTAACATCAATATGCTATTTGGTCCTTTATTAAAATTCCCATGGGATAACCAACACAGATGTTCAATACAGCATCATATATTTGCTGCATTTTTATGGTGCTCCTAATTGGCCATATGGAAAGGTGTTGCTTTTGGTTTATTTTATTTTTTTAAAAAATCCTGAAATTATAGAGATCGTAAATAAATCACAGTTGGATGGTATTTAAACTTAGGTGCATTAATCTATGCAGAATGTTGATCTACAATGTATTTTGCCATGTAACAGGCTGCACTGGTGATCTCCAGTGTTAGCCAAACTGCAAGTTGATTGGTTGAAATCAATGGAATGGGTCTAATCCCAGCATGACTGAGTTGGACATCACTCATTTCTTTTCTGATTTCATGGCAAATGGCCTTGGAATGCCGGGAGTTGTAGCCCAATAGCATCTGAAAGATCATAGGTTCTCCCACTGCTGCCATGGCAAATGCAATTGAACAGGGACATGGGCAAACGAGGCCAGGGACTGGAAGGGCAAAGCAGGAGAAGGGAAACACCATTCAGAAGAATGGCATGCCAGCAGTATGAATGTGTTTGCAAGGACAGGTAGGTTTGTCTCAGCCATATGGTATACCTAAGATCGGTTTTGAGAACAGGCTTCTCTCCTGACATTCTTAAAAAGAATTATAATTTATGCAGACATGGTGTAATCAGGAGAAACGTTTCCCAGCTACAAGTTTAGTCACAGATTGGTTACAATCATCTCTCTTTGTTATTTCTCTGAGCATTTTATGCTTGCTCCGTTTCATATGAGATATAACATTTGTTTGCAGCATTTGGGAGATGATCTACGTTTAACAGAGCATAAGGTTCCAGTTTTCGGCTAACAGGGCTTCCTATGGATAGTATTACATGTAATGTCCTATCAGCTTTTTATATTGCATTTTACTGTAACGGCAGGATGTCGGCGAAAATTCCAGCTCTGCCATATACAGTTGCACATATATTGCAGTTACAGATATTCTTTTCATACAGTAGATCCAATTCCTAGCTAATTCTTTATTATTACACACTAGATATACGGCCTGCTCCATGCTTGCCTTTCCTCTCTTTTTGTTTGCATTCTCCACTTTGCAGCAGTAAATCTCATATTACCCAGATCTCTTAATGTTAACCAACATTAAGGTTAACTGAGCCATTTTAATGATTCAATGTATTTCTGACATATTTTTTGTTTTGTTGGGTGTGTGTAATTCATCTTGCAAATTTGCCTTTTAACCCGAATATGACCCATTCTGGCTATGAACTCTCTCTTTCCGGTGGCAATTTCCCTTAACGTGATCCTCTTCCACCTCATTATCATAACTCAAAACAAAAGTCTCAGCAGATAAAAACTTGGTATCATTGGAAGATGCCCACTCTCTTTTCTATGCCCTTTGGTTGAAGCCATTTGTGGCACCTTATAAGGGAGAACCATAAGACATCTGAGGAATAACAAGCAAGGACTGGTAATAAAAATTAAGCTTTCATGCAGATGGCAGTGGTTTTATCTTTGTCAAATCCATTATCTTACACTGCAGAATTTGTGAAAGTGAAGTAGGAGTTTGGATCGTTATCAGCACATAAGGAGAAACATAGGACTGAATAAGAAAGAGGATCCAGAAAATGTGAACCTCAAGTCAGTTTTGAGTGCATCAGATCACCATCAATGAGACTTAAGTTAGGTTAACACTTTAAATGGGATGTTCTGCCCCATCCTATGTGTGTTCAAGATTCCATCAATGGTGTCTTCAAAATTTTTTACATATCACTTGGCAAGACAGGCAAACTAACTTCAGTGTACTGGAAGAAGCAAAGATCACCACTGTCAAAGCAATGATTCTTCAACATCAACTTCGCTGGACTGGTCATGTTGTTTGGATGCCTGATCATCATCTTCCAAAGCAGCTATTCTATTCCCAACTTAAGAATGGAAAGTGGAATACTGGTGGACAGCAAAAGAGGCTTAAAGACACTCTCAAGGCAAATCTATAAAAAAATGCAATATAAGAACCAGTAATTGGGAAACACTGGCCAGCAAGTGCTCCAATTGGAGAGTAGCATCTACCGAAGGTGTAATGGATTTTGAAGAAGCACAAATTCTGGACGAAAGGAAGAAACGTGCTAAGAGGAAGGGATGTTTGGCAAATCCTCACCGTGATCAACTCCCACCCGGAAACCTATGTTCCCCCCTGTGGAAGGATATGTGGATCCAGAACTGGCCTCCACACATCGCTTAGACTGCGTTCATGGAAGACAATCTTACTCAACCATGAGTGATCGCCAATGGATGTGTGTCCACTTTGAAGTGGGTTCCAGTGAGAATAATGGGAGTCGTTCTTGAGTCCGTATACATGGGATTACAACCTCTACTTACAACCATAATCCATTCCGGAGGTCCCGTCATAACTTGAAATGTACATAAGTAGAGGTGCACTTTCCCATAGAAAGTAATGGAAAAGTGAATTGATCCGTTCTAGACAATGAAAAACACCCCCTAAAACAGCAATTTAACACGGATTTTACTGTCTAACGAGACCATAGATCCATAAAATGAAGGCAATAATCAATGTACTGTACTATAAAATAAATAAGACAGTACTGTAGATGAAAATTTTATTTTTATTTTTTTTCTTACGTGCACTGAGGGTGGGTGGGCTTACCTGGCTACAAGCTGGGGGTGGGGCAAGGGTCAGTAAAGAGCTGGTTCACTTTGGCCAGGGTCACTTTTTTTTCTTGCCAGGCCAGGTTCTTCTCTGGACTTTCTCAGGTTAGTTCCTCTGCAGGGTTTGGGGCTGCAGTGCGCTCTGCTGTGCACCTCTTCCACAGCTTCAGGGGTGGGCTAGGGGCCCTCTCCCCAGCAGCAGAGGCCTCAGCACTGCTCCGCAGCCAGCCGGGCGAGCTCTGGGCTGCTGGCATGGCCTCTGGTTCATATCTAGAGGAAAGTTCATAAGTCGAAGCACCTACTGAAGGTCGTAACTGGAATCGTACGTAAGTAGAGCCGTACGTAAGTCGAGGTTCCACTGTACAAGTCTACTCAAAAATAGCAAGTCCCATTGACTTCAGAGGACCTTAGTCCTAGGATACTCGGTAGCTGATTTCTGCCTTCGTCATGATGCTTCATTTCTGCTGGATCAGGGTCAAAGTCTTTCAGAATTCATGGGAAGCTATTTCAATAAAATATCAGATTCTTTCTATAGAGGTAGGTTTTCTTTTTTTAAGGACTTATGCCAACATACCTTTGAACCATAAATCTAGATGTTCAAGGAAGGTATCAAAGCAGGACCTGCGCCTATCTTTTTTGAGTAGGCTATCTGCTTTATGAAGGATCACTAAGGGAAGAATTTAACTTCTTATTCTAAATTATTCCAGATCATATCTGAAAACTGGATAAATGGTGAAAGACGGGGATGAGTGTCTTTGAGAATAAAAAGAATGGCAGAATAAAATGAAATACTGTGCAGGAGCTGACAGAGAATGGCAACCTTACAGTTGCATCAAACTATATTGTTCTGCTAGTAGAATAACCTGGATCATTGGCTGGTTTAATGATACTATCCTCCCTCACTCCCACTGTGGAGGAATATAGAGGAAGCATATAGTAAAACCCTCTTTACAAAGCATTTCTATAGCTGGAAAAGTAGAGGAGACAATTGAAACACAAGATAACTTTTTTAATATTCTTTCACCCCTTTAAGATACAAAATCTTGCAAGGACCTGGAACATTGCCAATCGCATTAGTAGTGTCACTTTAAGAAAGGCTTACTGACATTGATAACTGGGAATAACATAAAATATGAAGATATGTAGATCTAGTTAAAAAATAATTGGAGTATTTACTGATGTAGAAAGACATTGTAAGAAAAATGATGGTAGATTCATCCCCACCAGTATTTTCACATTTAAGGCATTTTTTGTACATTATTTCTAGAAATGTAAAGAAATAGAATTCTGATCTTTTTTTTTTTAAGAGTAGCAACTAATGACAAGGGTTAGGAGTCTAGAATCTGTAAATTACAACCAGCTTGGTTGCCCTGTCTTCTGGGTCCCTGAACCTGCCAGGCAATGCCTCCTCCCAAAATCACTACATATTCAGGATTAAATGACAGAGCACCTTAGAAATGAGACCGATGTGATGGAATGGGGTGGAGAAACAGGGACATCTGTGGCATAGCAGAATTTCATTCGCAGCCAACTATTTGTCATTTTATTTGTTTATTTTAAAAGCTTTTAGACTTTAGAGTTGCCCCTCAAAGTGGTTTTCAACCAAGTGCAAATATAAATTCATAAAACCCAACAGTAAAACTAGTAAAAACAATGAGAACATCCAGAAGCAGCTCGCTCAGTGGGGCAGAGCTGCAATGTGAGTTTTTCAGCAGTAGGGTCACCCAACTTGCTTCATTTCAGAAGTATACTTTTTTTTTAAGGACAGGGGGCTGCCAAGAATCATTTTGTTGCCACCGTGGTTAAGAAACTGGGAATTGGAAAACCTTGCTGACCTGCAAATCACCTGGATATCTAGCAGTAGCTACTGATCTATGCCCCACCCCAATACAGAATATTTGCAGAAATGTGGGAAGGGAATGACCTCTGCTTTCCCCTAATCATTGCGGGTTGAGGTCCCCAAGCCACCCCCCAAATAACTCACAACTCACACATAATTTTTGTTTAAGGTTTTTGGCATAATTTTGGCCACAACTTTATTAAAATACATAACTGTGAGTGGTTGTTTAGGCATTGGTTAAGACTATCTGTCCCCCCCCCCCACCTGGGGACAGAACTGACTTCTGATCTCCCTCGGAAGCCAGTAAGGGAAAACAATATTGGGGAGCAACGGAGCTGAGTCACAGGCCTCATCACTCACCTGCATGCTCCCCAGGGCTTGCTGGACCTAGCTCCATTCCAGGGATTTGGACAAAATCGTGGCAAGCCCCTGGATTCCTTTAACGGAATTCCCGTGCAGCAGCAGCATTGGAGGGTCAGGCCCAGCCTATCCTTACCCCTCCTCCAGCCAATTTGGTAACCAATGCCTAACCACAACCTTACAAGTTGTGACAATTTGCTACGCAGGCCCGGCCAATCAGCCAACTGGTCAAAATTCCTACCAAGCCCCTGCCCCAAAGGCAGACGACTCCATGACAAGCATAGCAAGGTCAACATGAAAACCATTAAACTGAGGGCGGGTGGGCGGGTGATCCGGTGCACGCGGCAAAAGAGAAAGCAGCAAGCTGCGTGCCCAGAATTTAAACATGTTAGATCCCACCCACAAAACTGCAACATGAAATTCCCATAGCAACCCAGTCAACCAATCATTGCCAGAGGTCAACTTAGCAACCCTGACCTGGCAACAGAGGGGTGGCTCAGGAGACCCCACTGCAACACGTGCTCTCATTTTAGGGAGAACATGCTTTATGACTTAAGCTTTCTGCATGCATGTCCTCCAAGATCTCCATAAGCAGAGGGTGATGTGCAGGTGCTTGCCATGGTCTGAATAGTTGTCATTGTGATTCAGGAAGATGTGGCAATGTTCTGTGTCCTCCTGCTTCCAAGGCCCGTGGTGCAAATCCCCTCAGTTGCTTTGGGTTGAAACAACTGGAGGGGCCACAGACAATAGCTTTCCATTTTCCTCATTGACTGCTCAGTTGTGGCTGGGGAAAGGAAGTAGCTGGCCAATGAAGGATGGCAATCAGGTTACCTGCCTGTACAGAAGCATCTTTCAACCATTGGCTGCTTCTTTCTCCCAACCTAGCCCCGACAGAAGACATAAAGCCAGAAGGTATGGGAAGAAAGTGGGGGTGGAGTGGGGAGAAAAGATACATATGGAACTGCTACAAGACTCTAATTTCCATTGCACTCAGTTTCAGCATCTCAGCACCAAGGGGTGGTTGGTTGCCTCCTCTGTTCCAGGTACCTCCTGTCTTTTGAGTTGGGAGCTGAGCCTTGCCAACATTCTTATATGCCAGGGTTGTGCCACTGTTAGTGAAGGGTGAACTTCCCTTAGCTTCACTCGGGATTGGCTTGGTATGACTGTTTATGAGTTTTGTTGGCAACAGTTCAGAACAAGCTCATCCATTCCCCAAGTGTTCTTTCCCAGCTTGTAATGTTGGCACTTGTGTGCAGGTGTTGTTGTGCACCTGTGTGGTCTTGCATCGGTTTGTTGCTGTGGCAAGAAACCATCAAGAGAAGAGATTGACACAGGAAGAGAGGGGACTTGCCAAGCAACTTCGGTGGGTAGGGCTGGGTCACATAGCTATACAGAAATCTATGAACGTTTCATCAAGGATAAGGGATTCACATCAAAGAGCTGTGCAAGTTTTCACATAGCAGTTGACTTCAGGCAAATGATTTGCAGATTCTAGGGGTGTGAACCAACCACAAGAGTTAGTTCAAGGACCACTTTGGTGCTTTGAATTTTTTTTTTTGCTTGGACCAATTCAAAGCCTGCCCAATTCAACTTGAATGTCTGAGGCAATTTGCTTTCTTGCCCCCGCATTCACTATTGGGAATTTTTTTAAAAATGGCTATCACCTTTCCTCCTTTTTGACCAAAGTACATGAAATTTACAGGCATGGTACCCCTCCAGAGTGGATAAAAGTCGTCATATTTCTTTTTTTTTTATAATATTTTTATTTTTTCCATATAAACACAACATACATAAACATACAAAGACAAAAACAGAACAAAAAACATGTATCATTTCATATCCTAATTTCTTATACCTTTCTTCCCCGACTTCCTCATGCCTCCCTTTTCTGTATTCCAAATTCTTATCGATTGTTCAGCAAATCTTCCCTTATTTTAATTTAAATTTAGACTAGTCTTCCTTATTCTCCTTGTCTTAACCATAGCTAATAGTAACCATTTACTTTCCAGTCCAACATCATTCTAACTTTCATTAATTTTGTAATATTTCTTTAAATAGTCTTTAATTTTTTTCCATTCTTCTTGCGCTGCTTCTCTTCCCTGGTTTCGGATTCTGCTCGTCATTTCTGCCAAGCCCATGTAGTCTATCACCTTCATCTGCCATTCTTCCAGTGTGGGTAGCTCTTGCGTCTTCCAGTAAAAAGTCGTCATATTTCAGGCAAACAGGTCCAGGGGATTTTGTGGTGGACACCTCTAAAATATGACCCACCCACACCCACAAAGAATGATCTCAAAAAATAATAATTTTTGGTTAGCATCAGATGAAATTTGCAGGCAAGCTCATCTCTTCTGAGAGCATGAATCCTGCCAAATTTCAGGAGGATAGCTTTGGTGATTTTCTTGCATGAGAAGTTGTTGCTCTTGTAAGGTCAATGCAACAGGGATAATTTAATCTCTGCTGGTGTTTTGTGGACAATTTTCTGCCGGCCATATTCACTACTAAATTTCCATCTTCAATGGTAGGTCCACATGCAATGCCTTACAGTATCCAGTTAAGAGGCTACTGGAGCAAAGATTACTGCAACATTATCTTTGTCCAGGCCCAGCCATAGAAGGAAAATGAGTTGAAGGTAGTATAAATAATGAGGCCACCTGGGGCTCCGGTGACAATGCTGGATGCTAAGTCCCAGATATGGAGCCACTCACCCACTGTGCTTGTCAGAATTTAGCCTCCTTGGCCCGTTCCCAGCCCATTACTGAATCCAGGCATGTGTACAGCTTCACCTGACTCTGATGGTATGAAGGACTAGAGCTGAGTGTCTTCAGCAAACGGATGACACTTCATTCCAAACAGATTCACCCCACAGATTCACATAGATATTAAGGAGCATGAGGTACTGGAAGGAGCCTTGCAGGATACCGCAGCACAACCACCAGGGATATAAGCAGATACCTCCAACCCAATGCTTCTGCCTGACCCTAACTCTGCAGGTAGAAGTGGAACCCCTATATCACTGCGCCCCCAACGCCCATCCTACAGAGCCGATCCAGTCTGAACCCAGACAGCACTGGATCTAGCTAATTTGCTTTATCCTGAATTTAATTACCCTCTCTCTTAATCACCTTTACCCCCAAAGGGTATATTAGTGACTGGGTGACAGTTATTACAATCTTCTGCTCCAAAGAGAGCTTCTTAAGGAATGGCCACACAACTGACCTTCTTAAGGCAGTTGACACCATACCCTCTTGCAAAGGAGCACCCAGCACCTCTTGGACCCACCAAATCAATCCCCTCTGGCTCTTTCTTAATAACCAAGATGTGCAAAGTCAAGCATACAAGTAGTAGTCCAAGCTCCTTCCAGAACTGGTGCTTGATCCAGAACATAGCTGAGCATTACAAACCAGGAAATTAGGAATTTTGGTGACATCAGCAGCCAAGTCCAATAATTAAACTAGACAAATATGGAAGCATATCTTTCTATTCTTCCTTGCATAAATATTTTGTGTGTGTGTTTGAGGTGCTATATACATCAATGAAATGTATTCCTAAAAAAAATTAATAAGCAACACAAATGGTTGAATATGATTTTGAAAGTTAGAGTTTATAGAACTTCGCATATGACAAAGTGCTGCAGTTTACCAGTGTCTGGATTCTGTGATGTAAATGTTTGTGGAAAAAATGGTTTCACATTGAAGGGCAAAGCTACCATTGCTGCATTCTTGTGGAATCGTATAAAAGGGTGATCATTCAATTTTTCAAGAAAGCCTTGGTACGTGGTTTTGTTACCTTAAAAATATATAACTATTGTACAGTGCAAAATAAATAATAACCTTAAGGGAAAACAATGTAGAAGCATGTGACTGTTTTTGTTTATGTCAAAACAACTATCTTACTACAGTGGTACCTCTGGTTACGTACTTAACTCGTTCTGGAGGTCCGTTCTTAACCTGAAACTGTTCTTAACCTAAAGCACCACTTTAGCTAATGGGGCCTCCCGCTGCCGCCGCACCACCACCACACGATTTCTGTTCTTAACCTGAAGCACTATTTCTGGGTTAGTGGAGTCTGTAACCTGAAGCGTATGTAACCTGAAGCGTATGTAACCTGAAGCGTATGTAACCCGAGGTACCACTGTATTTAATAAAAATGTAAGAGTGTCATCACGTATCAGTAATTTGTGTAGTTGCCAAAAGATGCCACTGCATAATGCAGTGTGACAAAACAATTCTGAGAGCTGCTCACCTGCTGCTGGCCCATCACAGCAATGAGTGAGGAGAACAGAGATGGATGGAGAAAGACAGGCATGCAGGCAACACAATGGCCCAGGAGAGCAGGTAAGCAAACAGGCCAGCAGCCCAGGCAGGTGAGTAAGTGGGTGACCTGGGTGAGTGGGTGGGGCAGATGGCCCAGGCAGGCAGGTGAGCAAGTCAGCAGGTAGCCCAGGTGAGCAGCATGGGGGGTGGCTGACCCAAGTGAGCCACAGAGGAAAAGCAAAGGTAGTCCAGGACAGTCCGCCATCAATCATCATGCTCTGCTGTCACTACCCCCTGCTTTCCTCCTCCTTGCCCCCCACCACTGAGACTGAAGCAGTGACACAGGTGTGAGGTGGGCAATATGAATAGCAGACAGGAGGAGGTCTAAGGTGATTGGTTTGGGAGCAAGCTGTAGGAACAGAGGTGGTAATCTGGGTGAGCTGTAAGGACAGTGGGGTGGTTTGGGTGAGAGGTAAGTGGTGGTGGTTTGGGCAAGGTGTAATGGAAGGGGGTAGTTTGGGTGAGCTCAAAGTGGCGTTGGCAAGGACTAAAGGGTGGGTGCGCAGCCCCTAGGCTATACATATTTGATTGGAAATGACAGAAGTGACTGAAATGACAGGGGAAAAGGAGGACTATTAATTCAAAGGTCTGCAATTATACCCATATCTCTTCAGTAGAGTCTTTCTTTCTTTCTTTCTTTCTTTCTTTCTCTCTCTCTCTCTCTCTCTCTCTCTCTCTCTCTCTCTCTCTTTCTTTCTTTCTTTCTTGGTGGGAGGAGATAAATTTCTATTCTATGGAAGCTCCCTTGCCCTTTAATGGGAAATATTTATCCAGTATAATACAGCCATGTTTAAAGATCATCCAGAACGACAGGTGTCCCCTTTTACCTAATGGAAAATGCATTCCTCCTGTTGTTTATGCCTCGATCGCCAAACCTCAAGGTAAATGAACAAATTACTTCTCCACTTCCGTGTGAAGTGTGGGGAGTTATGGAAACAACATACAGAGCCTTATTGTTGCTTTGGGCTTCATACCACCTATTGAGTTGCTCAAGTCTGCTGATTTTCCACACTTGTTACTTAGATAAATAGATGATTTGAAGAAAAACAACAAACCATCAGGCAGCAATACCCAAAGAAACTCCGACAGTAAAACAAGTCTGTTGATCTACAGGCCCGTGTGACCTTTTGTATTTGCTGAAACAGCCTGTTTTAATTACTAATGGATACGGTTGCACTCCGATAAACATTACTGACGATTGAAAACAGCACCTTTATAAGCAAAGGATTTGTAGAAATTTAATCTCTGCAGCTTGAACTCAACTCGGAGTATTATAGCAAGAACAAAGTAACCCCTTGAAGAAGTTAATGGACAACTAAGTGGAATGGCTACATGTGTCATACACTGAGTAAAGAGGGACTGACAAAAACCCATTAGTGCCTGAAGGGGAAAAGCAAAGGCAGAAATTCTATCACTTCCAGATGAGCCCTCCTTGCATCTCCCCAAACTCTCTATTAGAATGACAGGGAAGAGGGAGGGCTATTAATCCAAAGGTCAGTGCAATTATACCCAGATTTCTTTTATTGAAAAGGCGCTGGAAATTATCTAGAATGTGAGTGTTCCGAATGGAAGAATTGATACTTTTAAAAATCCCATTTCAGTGGCTTGGTACTGAAAGTAACAATTCTACCTGTCATATGAAAGATGGGGAGGGGAGAGGGCAAGAAGTAACTTTCCGGTCTAGACTCTGGTTGAACCGCAACGTAAAAAGGAAAAGCACTTGATTTTCCGTCCCTCAGCACACTTTGGGAAAACGTTTCACTTATATTGCCCTCCATATGAATTCCTCTTCCTTATCTTGAGTGATGACATCATTAGTTAGCCAAATTGGGATTGGCTGTGTGGGATTGTGACATCATCTCCTTCAGTGCATGGTCTCTGTTTGTTTTTGAGAATCCCACCTAACTAATGCAGGAAGTGGCAGCCAGTTACCAAGATTGGTAACGAGACACCAACTGTTGTTGTTGTTGTTGTTGTTGTTGTTGTTGTTGTTGTTGTTGTTGTTAATTTCATTTCCATACCGCTTCATATTTTTAAAAGGGAGGAATCTCAAAGCGGTTTACAACCTACATTAAAACATCAATGAAAACAATCCAGAACAAAACATTACTCAAGAAAGTCAAATATAAAGTATACATTCAAAGCAACATAATTAACAGTTAGGGTTAAGTGATGATGCTCAAAGGGTGATTATTTGTGTGAGCATTCCTACCTACCAAAATGAGAAGCTGCTAACCCAATATTGAGCTTGGAGACTATTCAGTACAGCTCTAGACTGAATCTGGACCATTCGGACTACGAGATAGATCATGTCATTGTATAAATGGTGAGAAAACCAGGGGTTCCTGAGAGTCGGTGGAGGAAGATTGGAAGAAATTTAAAGACTATTTACAGAAGTATTGTAAGATTAATGTATGTTAGAATGATGTTGGAATGAATTTATGTGATTTTAGCAGAAATGTAACAGATTTAAGAAAAATAGACTGTTAATTGGTGAAAGGAGGGAAAGTAAACTTATATTAATATCAAGATAAATTTTCAGGACAAAAATTTGAAGAGAGGGAAAGGATTTGCTGAAATGGATAATTGACTTAGAAAACAAAAAAGGGAGGTGTGAGGAGGTCAGGGAAACAAGCAAATGAAAGACAAGTTATGGGAAGGTTCGATTTGTTTTTTTTTTTAATCGTTTCTATTTTTCTGTTTTTTATTGTGATGTGTTGTCTTGTTTTTGTTTAATTTGGTGTTTTTTCTTTTTTCTTTGTGTAACCTTAAAACTTCAATAAATATTACTTTTAAAAAAAGAGAAAACCAAGGGTTCCTGATTGAAGACCCATAGGATCAGAGCCATCTCAGCAACACAATTAGATTCAAGAGCGTTCATATGGTTTGTTCTCCTGCTTCATCTCTCTTAGTCTTTTAATCCTGTGGGATGGTTTCTCTTTGCTTGATCTGGGAACACTGCCGCTTTGGGACCTATTCCCAGTGCATGAAAGCACCATAGCTTCTCCCACCCACCACTTCACCACAAGAGGAGTAGCGAATGTGATATCTTCCCATAGTTGTTGGCTCACGTCCCATCAGCACCAAGCAGTTTGGCCAGTGGTCAGGGATAATGGAAGTTGTAGTCCATGGGTAGGCAAACTAAGGCCCGGTGGCCGGATCCTGCCCGATTGCCTTCTAAATCCAGCCCATGGACAGTCCGGGAATCAGAATGTTTTACATAAGTAGAATGTGTGCTTTTATTTAAAATGCATCTCTGGGTTATTTGTGGGGCATAGGAATTCGTTCTCCCCCCCCCCAATATAGTCCGGCCCCCCACAAGGTCTGAGGGACAGTGGACCGGCCCCCTGCTGAAAAAGTTTGTTGACCCCTGTTGTAGTCCAACAACTTCTGGAGGGCACCACAATGGTTACCCCTGCATGACAACCTTCTCTTTAAGGGAAGGTATTGATGCTGGTAGCTTTAGCTTGCATCTGGTTGCTGGGATCTTCCTGGGGGCTGCCAGTGAGGCTTTAGACCCAGTCATGGCACTGAGGCTCTCCTTGGGGTTTTGGCAAACAACCATTGCCCGGAAATCAGGGCTTAATTTGAGATGATGTTGATGTGATGCCATCTAAATGGTCTCGGTCCAGTATATCTGAAGGAGTGTCTCCACCCCCATCGTTCTACCCAGACACTGAGGTCCAGCTCCGAGGACCTTCTGGTGTTTCCCTCAATGCAAGAAGTGAGGTTACAGGGAACCAGGCAGAGGGCCTTCTCAGTAGTGGCGCCCACCCTGTGGAACGCCCTCCCATCAGAGGTCAAGGAAATAAACAACTTTCTGACTTTTAGAAGACATCTGAAGGCAGCCCTGTA
Source organism: Podarcis filfolensis (assembly GCF_964270895.1). NCBI lineage: Eukaryota > Metazoa > Chordata > Lepidosauria > Squamata > Lacertidae > Podarcis > Podarcis filfolensis. The sequence continues at coordinate 29,114,760 of NC_139609.1, forward strand.
TAGGGAAGTTTTTAATGTTTGATCTTTTATCATGTTTTTAATATTCTGTTGGGAGCCGCCCAGAGTGGCTGGGGAAACCCAGTCAGATGGGCAGGGTATAAATAAATTTATTATTATTATTATTATTATTATTATTATTATTATTATTATGTCTTACAGAACTCACTGACTTTCAGTGTAGTGTATCCCCATGCAGCTGAGCAAGCTTTCAAAACCTAACCTGCCCGAAAGATGCGAACCTCTTGTATTTCCTTGAGATGCCAACAGATCTGCACTCCATTTCATACAATACGGTGGTTTTGAGAAGAAAGGATCCTAATAGATGTTTGCAATTTTAAAAAGGCCCTCATGATTTTGCTTTTAAAGTGCCATGTTCTGAAAACAGGGATTGGTTTTCAATATGAAGACTCCCCCCCTTCCCCCATCCTTTTGGCAGGAATCATGAAAAGACAATTTTATACAGATAGAGCATATTTTCCTCAAATGGCACCGTTGTTGCTTTATGTGGCCTCTGGCAGCTTCTGACCTGGCACTAAGCCTTTCCCCTGCACAAATCAGTCGAGCATAATGCTTCCTCCAACTTATTATGGGACAACAGAATTAGCTGCAATCGGGATACTTCTTATCTTGAATTCGGAGGACAACAGGATCATTTTAGGGCAAGGGCACAACCCATTACTCAGTAATTTTCCTGATTGCAACCATACCAAATAAATAAATACATCTTCGAAACCGTGTTCATTATTAACACACAGTTGCTGCTACTGAGCCCCACTCCTTGTATATTCTGGGCCCTGGTCTGCCGTCACATTTGTTGAGTAGTGTGAGAACCACTGTGGCACAGTTATAATGGTGAGGTTGGATAGCCATCTGTCGTGGATGGTTTAGCTGAGATTCCAGCATTGCAGGGAATTGGACTAGATGACGCTCAGGATCCCTTCCAACGCTACAATTCTATGATTCTATAAAATACACAATAAAAAACAACTAATTCAAAAATGAAAGGCAAAATGTTAGCTAGTTAACAACTGATGGCCATCAGTGAGGGGTCTAGATGAAACTCCCTTGTTCCAGAGTCTGGGCACAGTTACAGAGAAGGCCTGTTCTGTCACAATCAATTAAAAGTATTTTTTGTGTGTTCTGTGTTAAAAATACTATAAATGCAATCTTTCCCCCTTTTTTTGGAGAGGGGCGTGCTGTAAAATATGCAAATCTGTTCTAGGAAATGAGTGATTGCTTACTGTGCGTAATAGATACCTAATTGCCGAGTGCTCTAGCTCAGTGGTTCTCAAACTTTGTCTTCTTGAGCTTTCCACAATAAACTTGTTGAAGATTCCCCAGGGATAATAAGAGGGCCGATGAACCATTATGCTAAGTACTCAACAGGACCATGCTCTTCTCCACCTGATATTCCTGCTACGCTGTCATTATCTGGGAACTTTTCAGTGTGAAAAGCGTGCCTGTTTTGTTCCCTGCACTTTTCTCTACAATAAAGGCTCCTTCCGCCCGAGGACTTTCATTCTGACGACCAGGAACTCTCTCTTAGGCCTGTGAATTCCTGCATGCCCAGTGAACAAGATTGTGTTGGACCAATGTTAGACCACTTTTAAATAGCTGGCTTCCCATACTTGTCTGAAACTGAGAGAAAGGGCAATAATATAAGAGTGCAGTGGAAGACAGCATCACTGCCATTTACCAACACGGAAACATATAGGGATCTGTTTATTTATATATCCTTCCTGTTTTCATAGGAACCTGATATTCTGTAGATCTACATTAGCTTTCCCCAACCTGGTGAAATCCAGAGATTTTGAAATCCTAGTTCCATCTGTTAGAATTCCTGATCTATGATTGCACTAATATGATTGTTGTCTTTCACATGACGGTATATGTTTTGACTCCACAGAGTGGGAAGTGACGGAGACAGGATGTTTGTGTTACTGTGTTCCATGAAGTGGGACTATTGTCCTTTGTTCTTTTTCTCTTTGCTGTCTGATGCTAGAGAAAGAGGGAGCCATGTTGCAGTGCTCCGTGTGTGTTTATATGTAAATAAAGTAGATTAGCCAAAATGCTGAGTTGCTGAGGTCTGTTACGCAACTGCGAAGACTCTGCAGATCCCTAAGTGTGCCAGTGTCGGTCGCTGTGATGTTTGGGCAGAAGAAAGCTTTTGAAGCTTCCAAACGATTAACCAGGAGGGAGGGAGCATGTCAGTTGGGCATGTGTCTCTGCCAGGGTCCTACTCGAGTGTAGGCTGAGCTCCTGACACCATCATCCCTGATAATTAGCCATGTAATCTGGGGCTGATGGGAATTGCAGTCCAGAACACCTGAAAGGCACCAGATTGGGGAGGCTGGTCTATGTTGTCCAGGGCTGCTGAGATCTGTAGACTGCTGTTCCAGGTGTTAAACCACTGAACTGAAGGTGGCAGCTTTTTGGTAAGCTTCCACCCCAGCTAACCTCAAGAAGAAAGTTTAGAATACAGCTTCCTCTCCCAGTCAAGTCTTGCTTGAGCAAGGTGATCCTCCAGTTCTGGTCCCAACTCCAAGCTTTGTCCCATGGCCCCTGGTTTCTGGCTCACCTCAGACTGCTACCTGCAGTGTGTCATACACTGTCACCTCTACATTCTGCAACCAACTGCAGTAGTAGCATAGGTGTTAAGCATCCTTTAGTTAAATTCTCTACCCCTCCCCACTGCAATTGCTAACTGCCTCAGACACCAGTGGTATGTGGTGAAATTTTTCTCAGGGGAACAGTCCAGAGGCTCCAGCTTGCGAGAGTGATGGAAGGGGTGACGTTGCAACATCCCGACATCAAGTGTGTGAGCATTGCGCCTCCCTCCCTAAGCCAGGCAGAAGCTTCCTGGGCTTTGGGAAGGAGTTGCCAGGCCTGTGACAGGACGCTGGAGCCCTCCTGCCTTCCTCCCAAAGCTGGGTGGGCTTTGGGAAGGTGGGGGGAAGGGCTCTTGGACCCTTTAGGGGACTAGCCTAGTCCCCGTGCTCCACTGACTGCACAGTGGGTGGAAAGAAGACACTTATGGGTGGAAAGGCAGAATAAAAAAATCATTCATAAAAATAAATAAATGCATCTAGCAATGTTTGTCTATCTGACAGGCAGATGCTTTCTAAGGGGGTCTTTCCTAGCCCTGTTTTTAAGTGGAGATGTCTTTACCTGTGCATGCAGGGACCTAACAATTGCAACCATACCCCAAAGCATATGCTTTGCCACTGAGTAACGGGCCTTCTCCTCAGTATCAGCCTAAAAGCATAATTTAAAACTTAACTAAGAAGTGGTTTGAGTTGTGATTTTTTTGGGTGTGTGTGTGTTTGTATGTTAAGAACCACAACTTTATCAACAAATTGATTTTTGCAATGTCTTGTGTGCAAGAAACTCGAGGACCGCTCTTATTTAATTTCACTTTGCTTTTGGAAAAAAAAAAATAAAAATGAGAATTTGAGTCTTCTTTTTCTTTTTCATTTTCTGGCAACAAGGGTTACAACAAAAGACATTGATTTTGGCACCATAATGGCAGCAGGCCCTGCCATTATGGTGCCAAAATCAATGTCTTTTGTTGTAATTTCAAAATAGGATAGAAAGGAGAAATTATTACTATTTCTTCAGATGTCAGATATACCAAGGCAGGAAAGAACACCGGACACTGATTTTATTTTGCTACAATCTGTCACATGCCTTTAAGTACAAGTGGAAAATGGAGACAATTGAAATGGGTTTTCACCTCTCTTAAATGTTCCATTTATGTCATTTGTTGACCACCTGTCTCCCCACAACATGTTGTGGCATAAGTCAACTTGACTGCACAATGTCACTAGCATGGCATGTGCACTACTGGCCATTTTAATGGGTTCCTCCCCCCTTAGACTAGGGTGGGGGTAGTCATCCCATCTAAACCTGCAGTTTCTAGTGGAGGTACTTGCTCAAAAACAAGTCAAAGCTTCTTAAGAAAGAACCACCCAAACAAGTAGTCCTCAAACTTTTCCTACCCAGTGGATCATGTGAAGATTACTGAGAGTCTTGGTGGGCCACCTAATGATTTCTCTACCTTTTGTAGCAACTTTAATGTGCTGTGCTAGATTGCTGTATGATTTTGAATTACATTTTTACAGACAGGGCCGTCTTACCCATAGGCGCTAGGGGTGCAGGGCACCCGGGCACTGGGCTCTCAGGGGCGCCAGTCCAGGGCCCGAGAGTTGACTCCGGGGAAGAGCCCGCCCATTGGTCGGAGTGCTGCAGCGGGCTCTTCTGCTGCAAGCAGCTCTGCGCTGTGAGTTCAGGGGCGCCCGAGCCAGCGAGATGCTGAGGCAGCCAGCTGGCTCTGCCCTCCTGCGTGCCTGGGACTGGGCAACTTGGGGGGGGCACCGGGTGGATCTTTGCACCCCGGCACTGCATATGCTTAAGACAGCCCTGTTTGCAGACATGCCCTGGATCACCTGAACGAAGCGTGTGGACCACAGGCTGGGAACCCCTAACACGAACTTTTAATTTTAAGATAACAGCACAAATACATAGGTGTCTATATTTTCATGCATAAAATATTATGTGAATATTGCTTTGTGAAGTTATGCTGATTTGGTGGGAGTAGGGTTGAAGCATTATTTTAATATAACTAGAAAAATATTAACCTAAGCTTTGTATATGTGTGTGCACACTATTTAATACAAAGTTATTCAAAACAGATATTCATGTTCTTAACTGGCACAGTGGTCACACACACACACACACACACACACACAAAACACCTAGCACTATGCTGTCCTATGAATTTTCCTTATATGCTTCTTAAACATTCCTGTAATGTGCTTGTAGGAAAAGTTTGAGCACTCTGTAGGGACAAACAATTTGAGTCTGAAGAACATTATGGAATAAAGGGGGAAATTAACTTGGGAAAGTAGGAAGCCGTCTTGTACCAAGTGAGACCATTGATCTATCTAGCTCAGGCACGGTGAACCTTGGGCCCTTCTGATGTTGCTAAATGATAACTCCCATCATCCCTTGCTGTTGGCCATGCTTGCTGGGGCCGATGGCAATGGTGGACATGGGTACCCTGGCATCTCTCCCCCCCCACTGACTTCCCAAAGTCATCTATCCCAGATACCAGGCTTTGGGATGGCGGTGCAAGGGCTCTGGCAGGGTCCTCGAGCCCTACCACCTCCTTCCCAAACCTGGGAAAATGCTAACTAGGTTTTGGGAAGGACTGATGACCCTGCCAGAGCCTCACAGCTCATTCCCTAAGCCCAGTGCCTCACTTACCAGGCTTTGAGATGCCCCCCACCTTCAGCTCAGTGCCCAATCACACACCACTCCTGCTGATGGGAGCTGTAGTTCAGCAATATTTGGAGGGGAAAAAGTCCCTCATACCCGAGCTAGCTGAACAGTGCCTATTCTGTTTGGCAGGGTATGCTTCTCAAGGATTTCTATTCCAAGAGTGGAGACAGCAATGATAGGGCTGGGCAAACTGCACCAACTGGAAAGCTGACCCAGCAAAGGCAAGGGATGGAGCCAGTGTGGTGTAGTGGTTAAGAGCGATAGACTCATAATCTGGGGAACCGGTTCGTGTCTCCACTCCTCCACATGCAGCTGCTGGGTGACCTTGGGCCAGTCACACTTCTCTGAAGTCTCTCAGCCCCACTCACTTCACAAAGTGTTTGTTGTGGGGGAGGAAGGGAAAGGAGAATGTTAGCCGCTTTGAGACTCCTTCAGGGAGTGATAAAGCGGGATATCAAATCCAAACTCTTCTTCTCTTCTTCTTCTCCTTCATGTGTATTGAAGGGAGAAAGCAAGTTCACATCTTCTTCTTCCCATGTCCACATGTTCAACAGAACATATGGAAAGGGAAGCCTATGTCTATAGAGGTGCATGCAGGGTTGTGAACCATGACCAGCTGGAATTCCTGATCACATGAGATCCTATGTGTATTGGTTGTCTTTTCCAGACATTGTGTCTGGCATGGGGTGGTGGGGAGGTTTTAAGGCTAGGGTTGGAAGCATAAATCTACTTTCTGTTCCATGTCCTGAAAATATATATAGATGGAGAGCAACCTTAAGGATTGCAGAAGATCTGAGAGGGGTTTTGGAATGTGTTTGTATTCAAATTTCTGTTTGTTCCTTCATTCTCCCGCTCTTCCCTTTTACTCTTTTCCGGGGCCTTTCTGGAAGACGGTTAAATTGTGCAAGGAATTTGTTCTCTTAACTTGTTGCTCAGTTGTTATGGACAACTCAACACTTCTCCCCCCCCCCCAATACTATTGTGTATAAATCCTATGACAATTTGAGCCAAGTGACACACAAATCTTCTGTGAACAGCTCCTCAACTTCTTGTCACTTAAATTTTTTTTTTATTGCTAATGGATTTTTAAATATTCCATTTCCTACACATTTTTATTTGGTAGAATTAAACAGCGTGCACGAAGTATTTTAACTTGACTTTGATGTACACCATTTATCTGAATGAAAGATCAAGCCTTTTATTTACATGTTATGGATCAATTGCCTTTTAAAAATCTAACCCATTAATATTTCTTTCTTTTTTAAAAATAAAAAAAAAATCAATCACTGCACTCAGTCACAGAAAGAAAGACATTCTAGAAGGGATCAATTTAAAATAAAATTGCATTGTCCAGACACAACCGATGTGGGGGAGAAAGCAATATGATCTGTTCAAGTGTGAATAGGTACATATAGAAAGCCATATGAAAAACCAAAATTGCAACAGAACACTTAGCCTTTCAGGGTTACCCAGTTTCATCTAACTTTCTCCCATTGTTTCTTTCTTTCCTTTAATGAAAAGCAGCCATGAAGGCTGCACTCAGGAGCAGAGGATGGGGATGGAGGCTTGCATGACTTTCTCCCATCAGCTGTTTTCCTCTATTAGAACCTATTTTCCTGTGAGATACGAGAGAGAAGTAGTTGGGGCAGGAATGGCCCTGCCTCACTCTTTTCTTGGGTGTTTTTGTCTGGCTGGAGTATGTCCCTGGACTCGGACGATGTTGCTTCCTTGCCTGAATTGCAAATAGAGAGGGGTATATGAAGGAACTAGACTTCTGTACAGAGCTGTTGCTCTGACCCCTTTTTCCTTTTGCTTTGCCCACCACTGGCAAGTGGCTCCCAGAATGTTTCCCAGAATGCAATGTGGTCGTTGTGTTGAAAATGGGTCCTCAGCCCAGAGCTACGGGGTTGATTCCGATTTGGAAAACCAATATGCCAAACAGCATTGTGCACCACACCAGGAATAGCATGTGCCCATTTTTGGCGATACATTTTTGATATTTTTTTTTACGGTTCTCTAACAAAAAGGCCTTGCTGGAGGTGGGGGGGGGGGAGTAGATTGACGACAGCTTAATGAATTAAATATGTGCCAATTTTTAAGCACAGCACAGTTTCCAAACTGTTGGCTCAGGTAAGTTTCTCATTAGCAGACATTTGATGATTACATGCCTAGGATGAAATAACCACTTTTTTAAAAAAAACCAACCCAAAACAGACTCTAATATCTTATGTGAAGGTCAAGCTCATAGATTCAAGTCCTTAATATTCTATCTGACATTCTCATTTTCTGAAGTTTGAGTCTTTAGATACATAAGTCGTAGATACTGTAGTATTGTGAAGGCTTCTATGAGCAGCATTGCAATTAGGTATATCGAAAATCCCCTTGCCGTGACACAGATGTGAAAAGTGGACCAAAGTTACTTACTACACTCATGTTCTTGTAGTAGCATTGTCTATTTCCAGGAAAGGACATTGTCTGTTTCCAGGGAACAAGCATTTTTGGATTAGAAACGAAACAATCACACTAATGCAAGGCTTCTGACATGTGACTGAATATGAATTGTGTCGTAATCCAATGTATTAGCACAACTGAGGCTATGGACTCCTTCTAAAAGGCTTAATCTTACCTATTGGCTTATTTTGTTGACTTCTTTGAAACTATTGCTTCAAAATGGAGGAAATGCAACTGTTAGGCCTAACTATGTCAAATGAGTTGATTAAACAGAATAAAAAGAAGAGAAAAGCCCCTTCATAACTTATTTTCTTTGGGAAAAAAACCCCCTGTAAAACAGCTTCTTTTGCATTTTCCTATTCAAAAATGTCTTCTAATAAAAGTTTGAAGTCTTCAAATATATTTGCCCCTCGAGCAAACTTTTTTTCATTTAATATTGTGTCTGTTAATTAGTGTTTCAAATTTGCAAATTCTTTATTGGTTTATATCAATGTAATACCCAAAGCTCATCTCATTGCCAGATTTGAATGAAATATGATCCTGTTTATTCTATTAAAATGAAGGCTGGAAACTGTTACCCAAATGCCACAGGAATTCTTGCCATTTTCTCATCAAATTCCTCATCAGATTCCACCCCCCTTTTTTTGTTAAAGTCACATTGTTTTAGATTTTTGCGCCTTGGCATTTAAATGAAATTCAATGGGCCCCACTGGAGAAAAACATCTGCAGGGACATATTGTACATAATCTCCATTCCAATCAAGCAGGAGTGTACTAGTGTAATGGAAAAGATGCTTGTTCTTCCTCCACTTAGATTTACTGTGATGTGGCTATTGAGTCAATCTGTGTGAAAGAACATCTAGCAAATTAAAGTTAGAAGAACAGGGGGGCGAAAAAGTATTTCCCACTCCTAAGTAATCAGCTTCTTACTTCGTTAATAGTATTAATCTAAGACCATGACTTTGAAGCAATATTAAATTGAGGAATGTGTCTCGAGTAACCTAAAGGGACTTCACTGGGACTTACTTGAGAGTAAACTTGTAGAGAATTGCACCTTAAATCATTGATGCTGGAGTAGACTCATGGAAATGCACGACACTCTTTTGGAGCAAGGCTTGAAGCACATGTTTAGAAATATCACATGGCACAGTCATCCTGGGAAAGTGCTACTTGATATTGCATCTGGAGGGTTATATTTTAACTTTCTCCCCTACATTAAAAAATGTCTCTGTACGTAGAAAAGTTAGGAAATCAGTCTGATCTAGGTAGGATCCCAGTTGAATTTATCATAATCAGGGAAGTATTCAAAAATGCTATTTCCTCCCACTGCAGGAGAGCTGGACCATGCGATTTTCTCCACTCCTGAGTATACTTATTAGTTCTCATTGGGTGATAAAATTCAGCTTTAAGAGTTCAATCCACAAGCCACTTAACTTGGCTATTGGCACTAAGCCCTGTCCTATAAACTCTGGCAATGAAGCAGGAAAGAAGCACACAGGAAGTAATTAGTGGGGAGCCAGGATCAGGCTCCTATTGAGATAGACAGCAAGGAAAGGTATCCTATGGCCATCCAAAAGTTGCTGGATTCCAACTCACATCAGCCCCAACCAACACGGCCAATGATTAGGAAAGATGGCCTACAGTTTCCCCACCCCTGATTTACAGAATAATCTTAGAATCCATGGAGCTAGAACTCTGCTGTCTCTGCCTCAGAGGAGGTAAGTTTGAGTCAGGTGCTCCTGGCTGGAAGAAGAAGACTGCTCTGGTAGAGTGCCCTGTCTTTAATGCCAAGGGATTAGATTAGCATAAGTGCAGCAGCTGATCCCCAGCTGTTGAAACAGCACCAGGAAAAATATGAAGCTCCTCGATCAACCAAGGCTCAAAAGTGCATTGATCACAATCAACACATGGAACTGCGCCTCCAATCAGATAATCTAGTGGGGAACAGGTGCTACGTGGCCTTCACAGCTGCTTTCACTAACCAGAAACAGTTGCATTATGTATGCTGTGTGCAATGCACATCAAAGGTAATCCTATATAGCAGCACCTTATTAGAGTAATGGGCCTTATTCTCTTCCACTAGCAGCTTTGGGGAGAGAAGTTCATGGAAACCTTATCCCAGGTTTGTCTCCTGGTCCATCTATTCCAGTATCGTGTGACAACAACAGGCAGCCACAGATGTTGCCGAAGAAGATACAAGGACCTAAAGATAATCTACCTCCATGTGAAGACCTCATCCTCTAACCACTAGCAGGAGAGGGACAATTTAGAACAGAAGCAGGAGATTCAGACTTTGCTCGATATATTTTTACCGGTGAGGAAGTTGCAAAGCCCACATAAAATTACTGAGTGGAGGCCCAGCTTCTGATGCCCTGTGATCATACTCACAATGCCATCCTAAATATGTATACCGTAGAGGCCCCTTTGAGAGCTGGAGTTGTGTAATAGTCAACGAACACGGGAGGGGAACCTTAGGGCTAGTAGTCAAATCCAGCTCTCCAGGTTCTCAGAACTCACTGCAGGTTATACTAGCAGAATTAAAAGGGGAAATCCTTGTGAAAGTTTGTCAGAATTGTGTAATGTTCTCCAAATAAACACATTTTTCCATGCAGTTTTGACAAATATAGTACACACATTTCTGGAAGCAAGTTTCCCTTATCGAATGAATTTTTGTATGCTGTTTTTACTGCTTTATGCATATATATGCACAATCAACTACAATATATACATTTTTGAACACATTTCTTGACTGGCAAACTGCAATGCAAAATGCAGAAATGTGTGATTTTCAAAGGACTGTGATGTTTGGGTCTGCATATTGTTTCAAAGTGCAAATTTCTCACCAACCCACCCAACACTGGCATTTCCCCTCCCCCTCAGTAAGAACATTGGGCTAGGACTGGAGAGATGGTGGTCCAGATTCTCACTCAGCCCACTAGGTGAGGCTGGGGCAGCTACTCTCAGCCTAATCAATCTCATGAGGTGGTTGTGAGGATAAACTTGTAGAAAGGGAACTATGAGTACCCCCTTCAGATCCTTGGAGAAAAGGGTTTGGGCATGCCTCTGTACCAGAGCCTTGTGTTTGCAGAGTTAAGCAGAGCTCTATTAAGTAGAAAAGAGCTCTATTAAGTAGGAAAGGGACACAGGTGGTGCTGTGGGTTAAACCACAAAGCCTAGGACTTGCCGATCAGAAGGTCGGCAGTTCGAATCCCCGGGGTGAGCTCCCGTTGCTCGGTCCCTGCTCCTGCCAACCTAGCAGTTCAAAAGCACGTCAAAGTGCAAGTAGATAAATAGGTACCACTCCGGCAGAAAGGTAAACAGCGTTTCCTTGTGCTGCTCTGGTTCGCCAGAAGTGGCTTAGTCATGCTGGCCACATGACCCGGAAGCTGTACGCCAGCTCCCTCGGCCAATAAAGCGAGATGAGCGCCGCAACCCCAGAGTCAGTCATGACTGGACCTAATGGTCAGGGGTCCCTTTAGCTTTACCTATGAAGTAGGGTGTCTTCCCCAGGACCAAACATCCTTGACCCTTGATCACCAGGTTAGGCCGTGTTGCTGGTGCCACCACTGTGGGCTGCCCAGTTGGCACTGACCTGTGTCAGGACCTAGTTAGTGGTGCGGCCCTGGTTGTGGAATGCCCTCTCTAGTCAGATGTGCCTGTTTCCATCTCTAATAGTTTCAGGAGGACTTTGAAAACGTCCCTGTTACCCAGGCATTTGGTGGCTGGATAACACTGTTCCTTTTAGAATATTTTAAACCATAACTGCTTTTAGATGCTTTTACAAATAATTGTTTTTAGAAGCTGCTTTTGCTTTCTTTTCGTTTTTTAATTGTAGATTCGTTTGCCATCCTGGGCGCCTTAGAGAGAAAGGGTGGATCATAAACCCAATAAATAAATTTGAACCAGAGCAGCTCAAAATTCCCTAACCTGGGGTGAGAATCATATTATTGCACAGCATACCCAGGGCTGCCAGTGTCTTCAATGGGCAACATGCCTCCCGAAGGAATCAGTTCTATAGGGGCTCACCCTCAATATTTGCATCTCGGAGGATGAACAGCTGAGACTGCATAGAATGCATTCTGTAAATTACTGATTGAAGCTGAATTTCTGGTATCTTCCTAGAAGCAGTTGCACCAGATTAAGAAGGGGGAGAAAAAAATCCTACTCCATTGTCTCTCACCAGATCAAACAACTGCTGAAACTATGGCAGCCAATGAACACAGATCAATGGTATCTGCAGCCACCACGTTTGTGTAGGTTTAATCCATTTATGTGGAAATCAAGTTACAGCTTGTCTGGATGGATATTTTTTCTTTTTTCTTTACTGGAAACAATTGATAACATTACTTCAGAAGAAATTAATCCAGGGAATTAATTAACAAAATCTAATATCCAATAAAGGTAGCTCAGAGAAAGATTTCATAGGTGGTCAATTGTGACATTAAATGGATGGGAGGAGAAGAAAACTCTGAGAGGCTCTTTCCATACAGAAGCTGTGGAGATAGAAAAGGAAAGGGCCCCAATAACACTGTGAGTAAATAAAAAACGAAGGAGGCTGTCTGTGCTCGTATTATTCTCCATGTGGAAAACAGGCCAGGGCTTTTGCACTGCCAGATTTTGAACAGAGGATAAGCTACACCTTATAAAGGTGCAAGGGCCCTCTACTGTTTTGCATCTGGCCATGTTCCAACAATTGCACCTTTAAAGATTGTATTTTCTAGGCTGGGAGACTGGGACTGACATCCTATGCCCACTTACCTGGGGAGTAAGATCCACTGAGCTCAATTGGACTAGATATGGATAGGATTGGACTGTAAGATATGGTTTCAAGCCCAAGTAGTCTTCAAACTTTTCCTGTTTTGGATTATAAATCAATCAATAAACTTCGGTCCCACCCTTTCTCTCAAAAGAGCCCAGGGCAGCGTACAACAAGGCAGTGAAACCCTACAATTAAAAACAAAACAGATTGATTAACAGTTTGAAAAATTAAGAACATCTAAAAACATTTAATAACAGTCACATTTCCCCACAACTAATACTTTCAAGGTTTCCAGGAACAGTATCTTTTGGCTGGAGTGCATATTCTTCCTGAATGTTAATAATTGAGGGTGACAGATGCATTTTGCCAGGGAGGGAACCACCACTGAGAAGTTGCTGTCATGGATCAGCATGAACCAGGAGTATTGTTTTCATAAAAACATGGAGTTGGAAGGGACCACATCGTCATCTAGTCCAACCCTCCTAAATACAGGAATTTTTTTGCCCAATGTGGGGCTTGAACCCACAACCTGGAGTGCCACGCTCTACCACCTGAGCTATTGGGAAGTACAAATTATAGATTCACTTTAAAACGTGAACCAAATGTGGGAGGTAGTGTAAAAACAGTCAGAGGGGGGATTTCAAGGTTGTTGTTTTTTATGTCAACTGTCCAGCTTTGATTCTTTGTTTTGTCAATTCTATACTGACACAAGGGGACAAGATACCCTCTAGGATCATCATAATGGAAGGGCAGAGTGGGAAAGTAAAATGCTACGAGCTGTGAGGAACAGTACAGTCAAAGTAGCTGTCATGCAAACTACACCTGCTGGAAGACTAAGGCCTTAAATAACAATTTTAGGTTATATTTTTGTGATTAAGATTTAACTTATACAGTGGTACCTCGGGTTAAGTACTTAATTCATTCCGGAGGTCCATTCTTAACCTGAAACTGTTCTTAACCTAAAGCACCACTTTAGCTAATGGGGCCTCCTGCTGTTGCCGCGCCGCCGGAGCACGATTTCTGTTCTCATCCTGAGAACAAAGTTCTTAACCCGAGGTACTATTTCTGGGTTAGTGGAGTCTGTAACCTGAAGCATATGTAACCCCAGGTACCACTGTATATATTTTAACTGCTGATATATCTGTATTGTCCCTGTTATATACCCAATTGCAAATTAAAATGTATCCCTATCGTGTTTTAGGACTTCCCTGATATTGTATGTGAGCTGGAACTGGTCTGTGACTGAAATAATAAATTTGTTTATTTGTTTAATTATCGCTATTCTTCCAAACCATGAAAGCTTAGTTTTCTTATATTGCTCCACCTGCTGGAACAACTTCTTTTACACAACTATTTAAGGGTCAGGAGCCCTGTCTTCTCCCTTCACCCCCACCAGGAGGCAGCTGCACAGAGAGTAACAATGAGGATTAGGGGCAGTGAGTAAAGTGGTACCTCGGGTTAAGTACTTAATTCGTTCCGGAGGTCCATACTTAACCTGAAACTGTTCTTAACCTGAAGACCACTTTAGCTAATGGGGCCTCCCGCTGCCGCCGCGCCACCAGAGCATGATTTCTGTTCTCATCCTGAAGCAAAGTTCTTAACCTGAAGCACTATTTCTGGGTTAGCGGAGTCTGTAACCTGAAGCGTATGTAACCCGAGGTACCACTGTATTGGGCATGAGCTTGGGCAGATAGCCAATGATGCTGACCCCTAGCACCAACCCCGAAAGATGCAAAAGAAGCTGAAGCCTTGCAAGGGACTAAGTTTGGATTAAGGTGCTAATCACTTGCAACATTGACTCTTATTTATCAACCAAAGGTGTGTGTGTGTGTGATACTGCTGCTTCCATTACTAATATCATCGCCTAGATCTGATGCAGCCCATGCAACAGGCTGTTGTAGATAAAGGAAACTAAACCTCCACACACCTCCAGCTCGCCTGAAGGTTGGGATCTCCTTCCTCATGTCAAACAAGTGATCAATACTCTAATGGAACTGACTGCTTGGTGCGGGGAGAGGCTCGAGGGGAGAACGAATTAATCCAGTCATCTCATTTCTACAAAAGGGGTATCTTGTCACTGTCACCATCAGGTGTATCAGTGCAGAAAGAGGTGGTAGATCTTGAAATACAGCAGCCCGCTGCCTTTTGAATGAGGATATTTGAATTAAGGCCTGTAGGTATATATTAATTTTTTTTTTGGGGGGGTGTTAATAAGCAATTTGCCCCTAATGGGCGGAATGGGGAAAAGTATCCCAGGTTGATGGTAATAAGCCTTTTGAAATTAAGTGTGAAATTTGGACCAGATGGATTTTTCTGGTGTGGTGCCACAAGCGGGTGTGTCACTACTGTAATTGTCCTCTAAAGCATCGCCAAAGCAGCAAGTACAGTGGTACCTCTGGTTGCAAACGGGATCTGTTCTGGAGGCCCGTTCGCAACACGAAAAGAACGCAACACGCAGCGGCACATCTGCGCACAAGTAGGTTGCGATTCGCCACTTCTGCGCATGCGCCCGACCCGGAACTTCCGGGTCGCCGCGGGGCGTAACCTGAAAGAATCACAATTGTGACAATAAAATATCAGAGGATTTATTTCCCCCTTTCCTTCCGCATCTTTCAATATATTGTTCATAGTAATAAAATTAGGATTTAGGAGGTTCACGCCCCCCCCCCAAATATAAGCAAGCTGAGTGTCTTTACGTGAATGGCTCTCCCTCTCTCTTTCTCTCTCCCCCCCCCTCAGAAAAGCACCTTGAGGCATGTGTAAAACTAGTAGCTACATAAAGCAGAAGAATCAGATGTCTGCTGGGCAAATTGACAGAACTCATTAATCTTAGATGGAGAGTTCTATAGAGTCTGTCCTTTCATGCACCTGCCCGTGCCTTAAGTAATTACATGATGGCACTATTAATACTGAGAAGCTTGGGTAGGGATAGGGTTATCTCCCCTTCTTAGGAATTGATTGCTAGCTGATTAGTGGACAACATTTCTCTTGCCGTATAATTGCCTTTGTGCTATTGTAGTCTTTCTAACTGGGGGGTTAGGGCATCTTGCTGGTTCCGAGGCCTTGACAATAGCACCACGGCCCTCAAAGTAATGAACTGGAACTCAATCACTGCAGATTCCCCAAGCAGTAGATGCCTCGTTTAAATGTATCGCAAAATAGAAGCTCCCTCGCACAACAACCAAATTAATAGAGGCTTTGTTGGCTATTTCCCCTTACTCTTTGTTTGTGATGTAAAACGCCACATTTCTAAAATGGCAAAATGGGCACAAAATATAATATAATTAATCTGCTTCCAGATATTAAGCTGTCAGGTAACATGACAAAGATGTGGAGGGAAGTTTGGTGGCTGTCACAAGGCTCCTCCCCACTATAACTTTAAAGCACAGTGGAAGCACATTTCCTCAAAGAATTGTGGGCATTGTAGTTTGTTAAGGGTTGCTGGGAATTCTAACTTTGTGAAGGGTAAACTTCAGTGCCCAGAATCCTTTGAGGGAAAGACTGTGCTTTAGATGTGCTTTAAAGGTACTGGGTAAACACAGTCTTAGGGAAGGCATGGGATGGTCCTTTCTTGTTTTTCTCTTAAATCTCTGTGCTTGATTATGACAGAGTTGAACAGGCATGACATATCTAATTCTCATGTGACATGACCTTCCCTATAGACCCTCTCAGGCATTAAGATTAGCAGGGTGGCAGTCCAGAAGAGGAGTAGAGGCCTGATTACCTTGCGTATGTTTTATGCAATCATAACAAAATATATATTTCATGTTAAATGCTCTTACATTTCTGAATAACGGTTTGTGAACTTGTGCCGCGAACCAAGCATTTCTGAGAATTTCCAGCTCTATGTGAACATTCACTTCTGTACTCGGACAGTATGACAGTGCAGTCTCATCCTATTATACATAGTCGCCCTTGTATGTTTTCATATGAACACTATGTGAATATAAC
Source organism: Podarcis filfolensis (assembly GCF_964270895.1). Lineage (NCBI taxonomy): Eukaryota > Metazoa > Chordata > Lepidosauria > Squamata > Lacertidae > Podarcis > Podarcis filfolensis. The sequence continues at coordinate 29,131,200 of NC_139609.1, forward strand.
AAAATATAACAAAATGTGTGATACACATTATGTTGTGTTGCACATACAAGTGTAAAGTGTAGGGTTAGTCCAACAACGATTGTGTGGGTGTTTATATTAATGATATTAGTCGTGAGGATCTGAATATTTTTCACAGGAATGGATATTATCTTATTATTAACATAAAAAAAATTATTTTACACGCCGCACAGAGATTTTTAGCTGATCTGTCTTTGCTCAGTGACCCTGGCAGAGGGTTCCCTTGGAAACATGGGGGTTGGTGGTCTGGCAGGAGAGAGCATTCTCTGGTAGCTCCCAAAATGTACATGTACAACTCTCTACCCATAGAGGTGAGTCAAGCATCCTCATATAGTTTTTTGTCATTTGTTGAAGACACATCTCTTAACCATGGCCTTGACCACCTCTTAAGATTTTGGGTGGTTCGGGTGGACCACCTCTGTTGTTTGATGTAAATCCTTTGGTTTGTTTTATTGGGTTTCAACGTTATACAGTGGTATCTCAGGTTATGAACAGTCCTGCTTACGAACACTTCGGGTTACGAACTCCACAAACCCGGAAGTAGGTGTCCCTGGTTGCGAACTTTGCCCCAGGATATGAACGCAATCTGCTTCCAGGGCTGCTAGAGGCCTATATAAGGAATGCACACCTCAGGTTAAGAACGCTTCAAGTTAAGAACGGACTTCCAGAATGGATTAAGTTCGTAACCCGAGCTACCACTGTATAACCATATGATTATATAAAACCCAACCAGGGACCTTATGGTGAAGACCAGCTAAGAAATTTCTTAAAGAAGGAAAGAAATAGAATAGAATAGAATAGAATAGAGAACATTATATTTGATTGACAAGGTATTTGCCACCTAAACCCCTAGATATTGATGGACTACCTCATTATATAATACTTTGAGACTGGCACTCAGTCCCACTGAACTCAAGGAGACTTACTTCTGAGTAGGCATGCACATGATTTCATTGTTAGGCAATGATCAGGATGCTCAGATGCCAAGGAAGGCAGAACTGGCCCTAGACATTTTAAAAATGCAGTTTCCCCTGCACTCCTGCCTTTCAGTTGGTGACTCTACAAAATCCTACAGTGGTCTGACTTTAATTTTAGATTTATGGATGCAGTCGGTGCTCAAAGGTTCTGATTGCATTTTAAAATGCATAATAAATAATTGACAGGGTGGAGGGGGGTGATATTAAAAGACAAGAGTCAAACCAAGCCATAACAAATTGAAAGCACAGGGATCTATTATGAATGGGCCTGCCAATTCCTTTCTTGAAAGAAGCCTTTAAAGATTTCATCACTGAGAGAAGCTCAGCAGGTGTTGTGGTTTGTTTTGTGACACCCTTGTAGCTCGGTTGCACTATACCAGGGGTTTTCAAACTTTCTACACCCAGAGCCCACTTAAGGTAGCTGAAAATTGTCGAGACCAACCAGTCACAAAATGGCGCCAGGGCAATTGCTGATGTCATTTTCTAGTGATATCCAATCCATTTTCGGAAATGGCTAAATTCTTTGCCACAGTGTTTTCCTCGTGACAAAGAATTCCATAGCTCAGCTTTCCTTGAGCTAAGTGGAGACATTTGGTCTGGAGGTATTGTGAGTCAACCTCCACATTTTAGGCAGAATTTGCCAATTCAGGGGCTCTAAGTGGAAAAGGCCTTTCCCTTCCTGAACTGACATGCTGGTCATAGTATTTTCATCCACCTCCTGTAATCCTTTCTCATTCAACTTGTACCTTACTTGCACCCCACCCCAGCAAATTGCCAGTTGCTTCCACCCTTCTTCCCTGGTCCTTAGGGATGATAGCAGGTGTGGGGGAATACTTGGTCCTGAATGGGATAACTGTGCCCTTATTGTTCAACCTTCAATAGACATCTAAAGGCAACCCTGTATTGGGAAGATTTTAACGTGTGATGTTCTGCTGTGGTTTTTTTTATATTCTGTTGGAAGCTTCCCAAAGTGGCTGGGGCAACCCAGTAGGGTCGGCAGAGTACAAAAATATCATCATCATCAATGTTTCCATTGCCCAATAAAAAAATCTCTCTTCCACTGAACTGCTAAAGGTATAAAAGGGCTCCCTCCCCCCTGCCTTTATCTTAACCGCAGCAAGTTCCCACATGAAGTCCTAGGATGTATTGCATAATGTGGCCATTTTCGTGGCTAAGAACTGTCAGCTTCCAGCTCACTTGCTATGGTGCCTCCCTCAGGCCCTTCATGTGTTGCTGGACTACAACTCCCATCACACCCTGACTATTGACCATACTAGCTGGGGCTAATGGGGATTGGAGTCCAGCGATATAAGAAGAGTCCTCTTGGATCAGGCCAATGGTCCATCTTGTCCAGCATCCTATTCTCACAGTGGCCAACCCATGGGGCGTCCGCAAGCAGGATCTGAGCACAACAGCCCTCTCCCCTCCTGCAGCACATCAGCTACCCTTGGTGTGATGGCCTGGGATTCGGACCTGGAGGCTGATCCTGAGGAATCCCATCCTGCACAGGATTCCAGCTAAGCCGGGGCTGGGGCTTGAGCCTGAAGGGTCCTCACCTGTGCTGGATCCTCAGGTACAGGCATCAGCTGAGTCTGCTTTGGCTCCTGAGGTGATGGAGGACCCATTGCCTGCAGGTGCTCTACTCTCAGCCCCATCAGATGAAGCTGAGGTTGCCTGTGGGTCTGGTAACCCTCCAGCCTCTCCTGAGCTACAGAGGCTCAGGGCAGAGAGGTGGAGGGAACTAAGTTCCTGCAGGAGGAGTGCTTGCCTCCAGGCCAGGAGAGGCGAGTCACCAGAGGATTGGGGCCACCCTATGCCTCGGGGCAGATAAAAGTCATCCACCCCCGTCCCAAGTTGTGGGAGCAACAGTGTTGGTTGCTAGTTCCTGCCTGAACCCTGTCCTTTCCTGCCTGAGCTCCTGACCCGCCCTAGCTCCCTGCTTGCATGCCTGTTCCTGACTTCACCCAACTCCCTGCCCTACACCCAGCTTCAGCTACTACGGACGGCCTCCACGTTGCACCTTTGACCACGGACTGGACTTGGACCTCACCTTTCGGGTATCCCATACTTGGGTCTCTAGTTGCTTTTGGACTACAACTCCCATCATCCCTAGCTAGCGGGAGCAGTGGTCAGAGACGATGGGAACCGTAGTTCAAAAACAGCTGGAGACCCAAGCTTGGGAAACCCTGGTCTATGCGAACAGCATAGGAGCCAACTCCTAGGGGTCGAGGTCCCTTAGGCCCCCCCCAATAAAATATTTGAGGGGGCCAGGCATTGATGGACATTGCCATTCAAATGGGGTGTGTGTGTGTGCCATGTCTTACGATCGACTGTGCGGGATATGGCTTACCTGCCCCCCCCAATATTTTATTCAAGTTGGCACCCCTGGTGAACAGGTCCCTCTTGCAAAACAACAACAACAACAGCCTCAAGTGGAACCAAACGTGAGATTTGAACCAGCTCTAGGATAGTTATTTTATCAGTTTAAATAGGTTCGTTTTGAAATATGGAAAAGCCCCGTTATTGAGGTATTGAGGCTCTGCAGCATTGACTATTTAAATCAATGACTAGAGTGCCCAGCGGAACAAGGGGGCATAGTTCCTGCACCTTAAATAGTTTGTGTGACAGAGGGAAAGTCACTGACATCTTCTGAAATGGCTTCTTCTGCGGCACTTTCAAAAGTGCAGGTCCCCTGCTGGCATTTGCATCCGGCCACCCAAACTAATTATCCCTTTAATCAACTTATAATGGCAAACTGTTGACACTCCCGGTATATTTTCACATGTGTAAAACTACATCTGTGTACAGATAATATTTAGATCTGTCTTTGTTATGTTGTCCTTTGCTGTCATGTTTCTTGTGTTAAAGCCTTTGAAGAGCGAGTCTGAAAATAACAGGCTGAGCTCATTAGTAGATTAGGTGCGGCAGTGAATCCAAGTGTTCACGATCAGTTCTCTTTCTCCCAGCCCGATATGGTTTCCTCTTTGAGAGCAATTACATCTGATTGACATGTTTTCATGTGCCTCCAGCCTTGGCTTTTCCTTACTGAACAGCTCCAGATCAAGGACAGAGACTCCCCCCGTCTTCCCCTTACCGCTATTAACTAAAATCAGGATCCCAGCAAAAAAGTTAAATACCTTTTTAAGATGCGACTTGAAACAAATTTATAAAATATGTATAAAGGAGAACATTGTATGTGTGTGTGTGCGCGCGCGTTGGGTGCAGCGAGTTCATGGAGTGAAGTTGTTGAAAGTCAAGTAGAAAACATGGCTTAAGACACAGGTTTGAATGAACAATTAAAGTAGGATTTAGGTGCTGTTCTGCTGTTTGCTGCTAAAGGAGGCTGCTAAATCAAGGGCAAAATGATAGTTTCAGAGAGTAAAAACATCCCACTCAATGTCTGTTTTCCAAGAGCTGACTTCGCACTGAGCGGCATTCCTCCAAGGTGGGTTGATCCAGTGGTGAGCTTATGTCTGTGATTACCAAGTAACCACTTTGCCCCATGGCCAATGCCATGGAATCCCTTTTCAGCTTGACGGCTGCATTGCATTCTGGGTAACCTTCCAAAGGCCACATGCCAGAGGCAAAAGAGGGCAGAGCTACAAACGTAAATTCCATATTTGTACGGTAGCTTCTATACCCTGCTCTAACCTCCGTGCAGATAAGAGGCACCATCAGAGTTGAAGGACACATTCTAACCAGTAAAAAATGCTCAAGGTGTCTGATCAGTGGATATTTGGCTGAACAGTGGTAAAAAAGAAATACCCGAGGTATGAAGTGAGAAATGTGGCCTAGAAATAATTCCAAGGGCAGTGCCAGATTTAAGGTGCAGGTGACTCCTCTGCACAGGGCGCTGAGCCAAGTGAGCACAATATGGAGAAGATCCATAATTGAGAAGATCCCAGGAGTGTGCAGTGAAACTTTTCATAGGCCCTTCTTCACGTGTCTCCTCCATGAGAAGTCCGGAGGATGGCAACACAAGAACTGGCCATTTCTGCAGTGGCTTCCCAGAGCCTCACACTGTAGGTGCTACACAATACTACTACTACTACTACTACTACTACTACTACTACTACTACCACCAATTTATTTATACCCCACCCATCTGGCTGAGTTTCCCCAGCCACTCTGGGTGGCTCCCAATGGAATATTAATAAAAACTTTGAACATTAAAAACTTCCCTAAACAGGGCTGCCTTCAGATGTTCTCTAAAAACCAGATAGTTGTTTATTTCTCTGACATCTGATGGGAGGGTGTTCCACAGGGTAGGCGCCACTACCGAGAAGGTCCTCTGCCTGGTTTTCTGTAATTTCACTTCTCTCAGTGAGGGAACTGCCAGAATGCCCTTGAAGCTGGACCTCAGTGTCCGGGCCGAACGATGGGGGTGGAGACTCTCCTTCAGGTATACTGGGCTGAGGCCATTTAGGGCTTTAAAGGTCAGCAGCTACACTAACTCTCAGTAATAACCCCAGTTGAGATGTTCAAGTTGAATGTTGGGTCAGATTTTCAGAGCAAAAATTAAAACAATATATTTTAGAAGCTTGTCATTTTTAAACCCAGAAGAGTTGATCTTCGAATTGTCTGCTACATATTTATGTACAGTATTCTACCCTTTCGTTTTGATGGTGTACGTCTTTGCATAGCCCTGCAGTTGTGCATGTAATCCGGTGATGTTCAAAGCATACTCTCCTCCTTTCTTTAGCTTCATTGTGATACTTAACTAGCATCCTGGTTTACTACCTAGTTGATGTCACTTTGAAAGTAACCTTCCTTTCAGCATTTTCCCCACTGCGGTGCTTCGTAGCAGCCATTTACACAATGGCTTCTCGCTAGTATCCTTGAGATCTGAACCGGGAAGCCTGATGCAGATGAGGCTCTATCAGCCTCCTTGATGGGCTATTGTTTTTGGTTCAGAACCAAAGCAAAGCATAATTAAATCAAGCTCAAGTGCCCATTGCCAGATTGCATATGAACATTTTAATTATTCTCACTTTCCAAAGGGAGGTGCGAATGGGGAGAAGAGGAGGGCAGCAATAACGAAGAGAAAATGAACTTGGCTGGCACAGATATGAAGGGAGCACACAATGTGACCAGATCTATTGCCTGATTGGGGATCATCTCAAAGGAAGTGTTCGTCGGCAATTATCTAGCTAAACTGAAGTCACTCTTCTCCTCCATTGCTGTGCAGGGTGCTGAGGACCAGGAAGCAATGGGTGCTGTTTTCTTCGATGAGAATAACGGCGTGGTTTATATTCTGCATTCAAAACATACAAAAACAAAGACAGGGAAGGAAAGCATCTTCCTGCTGAGTCCAAAAGCACCATCAAACAAAAGCCTTCTTCACACTTAAGGCTCCTCTTTGATCTTCCCATCAGCAACAATTAATGCCAGAGGGCTGTTTTAAGGAATTATTTTCCGGCTAAAGTGGAAAGAGCTATGATGTGATTTGTTTTTGTTTTTAAAAAGAGTATTTGCATGCCATGAAAGTGAAAATTTGTTCCTTGTTTAATGGGGTGGTGGTGAATACACACACACACACACACACACACACACACATTACACTAGGTATCCTTTAATGTAGCTCATTTTGATGCATTGTAGCAGTACATGTAGCGTAGGCTTTACTTGGGAGAAAGAATTTCTGCCAGCCTAAGGTTCTCTTCATAGATCAAGGGAGCTCCTGAATTCTTTTGACATTACCTATTCTATATTAGTATGGCATGATAATCACTAGTAATATTTTCTTAGCAGTCTGTGTATAGAGCATGACAATCAAAACAGATCTATCAGCAGCAATGGGTTCAGTATGTGGTATAGCTTTAATTGCACTTAAGAGAACCCATTTGCTTTTACCACTCAGAAAACCCCAAGCCCTAATTATTTCCATTGGGGTAGTTAGAATAGCATGCTTTGGCAGTAGCCTCAAGTCAGATTAAATGTTATTTATTTCCTTAGTGCTGGTTCTTCAATTGATTGCTACATTCAAAACGTAAGGAGGAGGGTTGATTGTCTCCTACTGGGCCAATCTGGAAGAGGACAAGGAAAGAAGCCACTTTATGAAAGAAACCATTGTCCTTTGAAGTTTGCTCCACTACAGGAGATAGTTATATAAATCTCTGCTCCACTCATATGCTCAATATTTCTTTATAGAAATCCATGCTGATCTGAGCTTTTGAGTAAAGCCAATGGGCAGCTCATGGTAGAGGAAAGTCGTATCCCACTATGCATTAAACTGTGGGAACTGGGAACTTTAATCAAGATTACCAGGATTTCATGGGTCCAACAGGGGATGGGGGTGGGGAAGAATAGATTCAAAAAGGAATGGGAAATTTTGGCATGTCAAGTAGATAGTGACTCATTACAACTCCTTTCTGACTTATGAGAATAGTCAGCAAAGTCTTCCTTGAGTCACAAATAGAATATATACATTAAATAAGGCTATTTAAATATTTCCCTCCTTCTAATTATAATTATTTTACTTGTATTTGTTCCCACTTCTTTTATTTAACAGTTAATTGTTCGACAGCTTTAATTGTTTAAATGCTTAATCACTTAAGTGTACAGTTTACCTGTGTTTTGTTGCTGCTCGCAGTGATGTTTGTTTTGCTGTCCTTTGTCATTTTTAAAAAATAAAATAAACACCACCACTTCCTGCTTCACACCTGGGGACATACAATTATTTTGAAAAGGCTCTGGCTGCCTTTCTGTGGAAAAGAGCAGATCAAGAAACTAAGCATGGTTATATATTTTCTATGTTAAAATCTTAACTGGGGAAGGGGCATTAAAAGGATCAGAGGCACTTCAGTGGGTGGATTACAGAGCTGTAATTGAGAGAAAGATTTGGTGGGACAGATGCCAAAAATATCTGATTGCCGATGAATGGCAGGAAGGTTTTCTTTTTCTTTTTAAAAACACCTAAATCTAGAACATGTAAAGAATGAGGCCTGGTGACCTGTTTGCAGCTTGAATGTGTTTAGGTGGTTTCAACATCTTGTAAGCATAATGTAATCAGAGCTCTCAGGTATTCTTGAACTTGGCACCTTGCTGCATAATCTGTTAGGGCGTGTTTCAATTTCATTTTTCATCTTCATGCGATAACTACACAAAGCTCCCTTTTCAAACCCAGTTGCATAATGTTCTATTTGGTTATAAAATGGTATAAGCTCTGGAAAAGGACTCGCTAAAGTGAGCTAGGCTCGCAACTGCATTTTCATCCAGTACTGGTGTTGTTGTCAATAACACCATCATCTCTGTATGTCTAAAACACTTTCTCCCCTTTATATATCAAAGGTGGAAGTAACTTAGAGAAGGGTCTCAGCAAATATTTTCCTATCTTAATAATACTAATATATCCAAAACATATAATACACATTCAAAATTAAATAGGAATCCATTATATGCATATTTCAAATGTGGAAAGTTTTTTTAAAATGCATTATCTGTTTTCTGAGTCTTATTGCTCCAATAATTAATAAACTGTGTCATTTTTGAAAGAAATAATTATAATGTTGCTTTCTGCCTTTATCTCTTATATAACTAGTGAATTTTGCCATGATGACACAGCCTGGGTTTCGTTTTCCCACTCTATAATCACTGGGTTATCAAATTGTTTTCCATAATTGCCCTAACACACGCTAGTGGTTGTCATCATATATAAGACTCATTTCTCAAGACATCTAGGAATTGTTTTAGAATAGTTTTAACACAATAGTCATGGATCTAAGTCTAATTTCTCGTGCTTTATCTGCTCCATTCTAACCACTCTGTTCCCAAATAATTTTGCTTGTTTACATGTCTACCATATATGAAGATATTTTATAGATCTTTGCTTTAACACCAAGGTGGATCTAAGAGAGCATGACCAGTGCAATTGCACTATGACACCCAATGGAAGGTGAGGGAGGAGGGCAGATTTTGGTGCTGTACAGGGTGCCACTGAAATCTGAGATGTCAAGTTTCACCACTGTTTAACATTTCCAGCAATTTGCTCACTTAGCTTCCTTATCTTTTTTAAAATTAATTTTTATTGAAGTTTTTTTCTCTACAAAATAACAGAAAGAAACTTTTACACATATGTACATGTTAGTAACACAAAGCGTCCCCCCACCTCACCCTCCCACATAACTCGAAATGTGAGTTAAAATCTGACGTCCTTCTATCGTTGCTTGACCTTAATTCTATAACTTATCTTTACAGTTGTGTTGTTATATTGTATTTGACAAATATTCTGATTTTACTTGCACTTGTAACCTTTTCCCCTTACAAACTTTGTTCTTTACATATCAATATTCCTGTACCGGAGCAGTGTTTTTTCATATATTCATTCACGCAACTCCATTCTTTTATTAAATTTTGATTTGTTTGACCTCTGATAGCTGCTGTCATTTTGGCCAATTCAACAAATTCAGTAAGTTTGATTTGCCAATCTATTATCTTCTTTCTTTCCTTTTACTATATATTTTGGAAAGTGGTTGGTCCATCTGTTTGCTATGCATTCGAAGGTTTCTAGATATAGCATCACCAAATACAGCAAGGCGATTCCTGAGATGGAGAAACCTGTTTTCATCTGCATTTGGATACTGTCAGACGGCATTTTGATTCAAGATGGGGGACTGAAATGTTCCAAAATGCACCAATTTGGACATCTCTGAATATATCACCACCCTATTTAGCACGGTGGTTCCTGAGACCAAAAAGGAAGTTTTGGTCTCTATTTGGATATCATTGGATGGCAGCTAGAATCAAGATGGTGGCCTGATCTTTTTAAACCTGCACTGATTTTAACCAAATGTCAGGGACTGGGCAGAGGAGGAATGGTGGAGACCGCCTCCCCAGCCTGACCCTTCCAGAGAAGAAGAAGACAGTTCAGAATTACAACAGGGGTTTGAGGGACAGCTCAGAGGCAGATGAGGGGAAAAGCTGGGAAATAATGGGAGAGGAGGAGGAGGAAGAAGCACCAGAGGGGGGGATGGACAGCTGACGGACACAGTGTCTTAGAAAGCATTCCAGACCCCCATCTCCCAGAATCCGGCGAGCATTGAAAGTAGGAGAGCAGAGAGCTCAGAGGCAGAGGGCACATCTCAGCAACTGTAGTGATAATGCATGAAGGGAGAGGGGGGAGTGGAGACTCACTTGGAGCAATGCCATTATTCCAAGAGGCAGCATCTCTGTGAATATTGAATACAGTGGTACCTCTGGTTACGTACTTAATTCATTCCGGAGGTCCGTTCTTAACCTGAAACTGTTCTTAACCTGAAGCACCACTTTAGCTAATGAGGCCTCCCGCCGCTGTCACGCTGCTGCTGCACGATTTCTGTTCTCATCCTGAAGCAAAGTTCTTAACCCAAGGTACTATTTCTGGGTTAGCGGAGTCTGCAACCTGAAGCGTATGTAACCTGAAGCGTATATAACCCGAGGTGCCACTGTAAAAAGCAGTTGGTAAGAACTTTTCCTTGTCTTATCCATTCCTGGCGACCTGTCGTGACACCAAATTTGGCATGAAACTAATAGGACTTCTTACACCATAGGGATTATGTTCCACAGTCATTTGGTTGGCCTTAATTTCTTTGTATTGGCATAGCCTCAGTGTCTGACAAGCAGCTGAAACAATGATCATCAATACCCATGCTTTTGAGAGCAGCTATCATTTATAACAGGGATGGAGAAACTGTGGCTCTCAATATGTTTTTGGACTACAGCCCCCATCATCCCTGATCATTGGCCATGCTGGCTGAAGCCGATGGGACTCTTAAGCCCAACAATACCTGGAGAGGCAAGGTCCCGTATCCCCCATTTCACTGCAAGGATGGTGTGGCGATCACACAGGGTCCCCGGATGTTTGACGGTCTATTGATGCCTGTGCCACCACTGTGATTGCCTCTCTGCTGCCGCCAACCCGTTTCCCTCGGGTACACATGGAGTCCAGACAGTTGCCAACATTAACAAATAATCAAGTTTATTTTTATAAGCATGAACAAACTTCAAACTGGTTATCCCAGCTATCTATCTGACTCCACCTAACAATTCCTTTCACGCTCTCACCACACAACTCCACCAACCCACAGACTTATCCTCCCTCTTCCTTCTCTAACTCCCAACTCCCAACTGACTTCTACACACTCCAACCCTAACTCTAACTCCCCCTATCTGTTTCCACTGGCCAGTCACATCACACTCATTTAACCCTTTCCTTATGACCCACCTAGGAGGCAAACGCCACAGATGGTGACAGGGAACCTTTATGCTAAGTAATTAAGAGTCATTGTAAGGGTTATGAATCATAGACCTGTGAGCAGGGTTGTGACAAACAAGCTTCACACCCTTTTTTTCTGGTTGCGCTTCTGTGTTTTGAAATAAGTGGCTTGATAAGCAGAAGGTCAACTGGTGAAGTGTTTCCTATCCCAGAGATGTTATAGCTCAGTGGCAGAGCATCTGCTTCCCATTCAGAGGGTTCCAAGTTCAATCCCTGGCACGTCCAGGTAGGCCTAGGCAGCAGTGAACTAGATAAGCTAAGGGAAGATAGCTTCCTGTTGGGGTGGGGTGGACAGTGTGGTGTAGTGGCCAATGCTTTGAACTAAAACCCATGAGACCAGGAGTCCAAATCTTCACTCAGCCATGATGCTCACTAAATTACCTTGGGTAAGTCATTGTCTCTCAGCTTAATCTACTTCACAGGTCTTCAGTGAGAATGAATTAGCAGGGGTGAGAGAACTACATATAATAACAACAATAATAGTAATAGTAGTAGTAGTAATAATAATAATTTATTATTTATACCCCACCCATCTGGCTGGGTTTCCCTAGCCACTCTGGGTGGCTCCCAAAAGAATTAATGATGATGATGATGATGATGATGATGATGATGATGATAATAATAATAATAATAATAATGCGATAAAACATCAAACATTAAAAGCTTCCCTAAACAGGGCTGCCTTCAGATGTCTTCTAAAAGTCAGATAATTGTTTATTTCCTGGACATCTGATGGGAGGGTGTTCCACAGGGCAGGCGCCAATACTGAGAAGGCCCTTTGCCTGGTCCCGGTAACCACACTTCTTGCAGTGAGGGAACCGCCAGAAGGCCCTCGGTGCTGGACCTCAGTGTCCGGGCTGAACGATGTGGGTGGAGATGCTCCTTCAGGTATACTGGGCCGAAGCCATTTAGGGCTTTAAAGATCAGCACCAACACTTTGAGTTGTGCTCGGAAACGTACTGGGAGCCAATGTAGGTCTTTCAGGACTGGTGTTATATGGTCTTGGCGGCTGCTCCCAATCACCAGTCTAGCTGCCGCATTCTGGATTAGTTGCAGTTTCTGGGTCACCTTCAAAAGTAGCCCCACGTAGAGTGCATTGCAGTAGTCCAAGCAGGAGATAACCAGAGCATGTTGCTTTGAGCTCCTTGGAGGAAAAGCAGGATATAAATGTCATAAATAAAATAAAATTATAAACCTGCTGACTTTTCCCCCCTTATCACAGAACTATTAAATTCACCACAGGCTTCCAGGAGAAGGGTGTGCTTTTGTGAATGCCAACCATAGCTGCCAAGATTCCTCATACATTTTGTTTTATTTTGGATTTCCCCACATCTGAAACTGGTTATCAAATTTCTTCTGAAAATTCAGCGTATCTCAACATTACTGGTGGTCCCTCTTGAAGCTGGAATGAAAAGGGCTGCCAGCACATGCTTAGAATGTCCCCAGGTAACACCTCCTCAGTCAAATATCCTTTGTCCATTGTAGTTTCTCGGGAAAAATATGGCTGGAGAAAATATTGATCTAGCAGGAAAAAGTACACCTGGCAGTCTCCTGGGAATATAGATTGCTCTTTTCTGCAGCATAAGCCCAGGCAGAGGTCATTGGAGGGAGATGGAATTCAGGAAAGCAGAAACTCAGGGAATCCTTCACTCAAAGATGTATAAAAAGTGACTTTCTCAGCAGGAGGGTATTGGCAAACATATTTGCAAAGTGTCTTAACGTTGTTCAATCCTGGACTCACTTGAAAGTAAAGCTTTCAAAGTTCAGTGAACCTACTCCCAGGTAAGTGTGCAAAGGATGGCAGCCCAGAAGTGGTTGGTGTTTGCATATTCACCCCAGGTCTGGAACGGAAATCAATGTGGCTAATTTGGTTGGTATTCACTGTTGTTGTTGTTGTTTTCAGTTCACAAGTGATATGTAATGATACATAATTAAAGCCTTCCTCCCCGGTTTGCATCTCATAATTAGTAATGTAAATGATTTCGTAGCATTTCAGCATTGCAGACAATGAGATAAATAAAGTAGCTTTTGTTGGAAGCCAAACTGCAGTGGAATGGAAACAGCACTGCTTATATTATATACGGGGCGGAACAGAAACCAGTGCTTTCTTAAATCCCTATAATTAATATATACTTACAATTTGTCGTTAGAAGTATATACTGCACATATATAATTACAATAAAACAAATGAAAGGTTTATGTTACCTTGAAATTGACACGCCAAATAAAGTCCATTGCTCTAAAAATGCATTTGACTGATCATCAACTGTTCTTTTGTAACATGTTAACTTAGACATGATTACAATAGTTCATATTCTGTTAAATCATTTTGAAATGGATGGAACAGATTTTGTTTGTATGATATTTAAAATGTACCACTAAGTAATAGCGTGACAGTACACTAGCAGGCCTGTTGTTTTTGTCCATGGAGTTTTCTTGGCAGGGATACTGGAGCAGGCATGCTTTCTTAGAAGGAAGCTCCACTGTGTTCATTGAGACTTACTTCTAGAGAAGTCAGCAAGGATCTGATCTTTACCCCCCACTTGTTTGACATATTTGGGAGAAAGAGTTATGGAGGGAACTGCAGGCCAGCTCCTGACCACTGGACATCAGCTACACTTCTAAGATTTCACAGGGCTGTTAATTTCAATGTATATTTTATATTTTATGTAAACTGGTTAGAGGTGTCTTTAATTAAGCAGTAGGCAACTTCTCTCAAACATTTATTTTTAAAATCTTTGTAGTCCTATGGTCTGGAAACTTTTTCTCTTCATTTTTTCCAGAGACAGAGAGACACACAGAGAGGAACGATGGATCTCAGGAAGTTGACATTTTCCTGTCCGGTATTAAACACTGCACCTTTTATTGTCTTCCCACAGAATCACGGCAACACAAGTCCCTTGTTCAATGTAGATTTGCATCTAATAGAGTACGGTTTTCTTACTGCAGTGGTGGGAATTGGTGATTTCACCCATGGGCTTTGTCCACCATGCCTTTTATGCGGTCCCCGACAAAGTACTCGCATGAGAATGTGGTTTTCAATTTTCCCGTTTTCTCTTTTCCTAGGATTCTTTGGATTTTGCTTTCTAAGATAAAGTGTCACTCCTGCTGTGAGCAGAAAAGGCTAGAAGGACCTTCTATTTTCACACAGTCTTTATGATCTTCACTACTTGCCTTTCACATTTGAATAAATTCAGAAATAGCAAGCCAACGCTTAGGTCTTTCTCTCTCTTTCTGAGATATAATGGCTGTCCTTATTACACATCACAGAACTGAATATTTTAAGGTCATCCAAAGTCTGGAGCAGACAGACCTCTCCAAACTAAGCAGAAGTCTCGACTCCCCACCCCCCAGTAGCAGAGATTTTAACTAGTGCCAAAAGAAAGAAAGAAAAGGAAGCCCATTGGAACGTTCCCCTCTGCTGAGTATTATTGCTGCTGTAAAGATAATATTAATATACATTTGCAGTGCTTTGTGGATCATTATCTGGCCAGCGACCAAACACAGGCATAAAACATTAACAGCTAAAAAGGGAGTTATGGATTCCTTTGGGTTTATAATTTGTTGTTCATTACAACCAGCCACCGAAGTAGTCCTGAGCTGATTCATAGAGAATAAAATAGATTTGGTTTAATAATATCTCCAGGTCTTTGAATAAATTATGAATGCATCTTGACTGCAAGAAGGAGACAGTGACATTATGAAACGGTAATGAACAGATCTTCAAGAGGAAAACAACCTCGGATGATCATCACCCCATTCAAAACCTATTAAGCTCTGATGAAATGAAAAGAGGTTTCTCTCTCCCCCCTCCTTCCCCTGTGTAGATGTGCAACAAGTCGTAAGTTGTGGACTTTAATAATATATTTTCTTCACAAGCAATAACACAGCAATTAGGAAGTACTCAGTGAGGTAGAAATAATGATAACTGCGGTGCAGATTAGCTATGCTGAAGGGAGTTCGCAGACGTACAGTAAAACAACATATCCCAGGCTTTTCCTGTTGTATAATTTCTCCTTTTATTTACTTATCATCTCACTTAAAGAGGACTCCTGGCAGTAATGAGGCTACATAAATGCACACCCAATCCCTGGCAAGGTGCTGCAAATGATATCAAAGATAAATCTAATGATTACCTATTATAATGGCAGTGCAATCTTGTCGTCACTCATGGGGAAATTGTGCTGTGGTGAGAAGCCCAAAGCTGGCGAGAGATTGCCGTTGCACAAATGTGTATTCATTATTTCTGAACCTACTTTGCCTTCGCCTGGCTGTTGATAGAAGATGGGTAATTTGGTTGAACAGGCGCCACTTAGACGGGAGTTCACAAACCTTTCGGCTCGGACAGTGATACACATAAGCAACGTGGCAAATAAGAAAATAATGAGCTTGAAAACATGTGGGCCTTTTTCTTCCTTGGAAATTCTCCAGTATGGGCTGCATACTTTTTTCTCTGTGTTGTTTTTTTTTTAAAAAGAGAAAGCTCCATAATCTCAGCTGCCACATCACATCTCAAGCAGTGTAATTGCTTCCTAAGTAAGCATCCATAAACAGCGTCCTAATGCAAGTTTCCGTACAAGAAGGTGTTTTTCATTCCATCAGCCCTAACACAGGGAAATGGGTTTTGAAGACTACAGTCCCCCAAAGAGCTTTAGGTTGCAGTTCTACATGCAAGGGGCAGCCAATAAGATGCGCTCAGGATGTTATTGGGCTCCATCTCCCATCAGCCCCAGCCGGCAGGGCTAACAGTTAGGGATGATGGGTGTTATCATCCAACAGCATTTGGAGGGGGGGCACCTTGTTGGCTATCCCTGCTATGCGTATTTACCTTAGTAAGTCCCACTGAACATAGTAGGACTTCTGGAGAAGCATGTATAGGATTGTGTAGTTAATGATGAAGACATGGCTTTCCAGAAGTAGCAAAACTTGCATTGACTTGGTTCGGAGCAGGGCTGAAGCTGCATCAGTGGTAAAGTAATCTTAGATCTTAAAGAGCCAGTGTGGTGTAGTGGTTAAGAGCGGTAGACTTGTAATCTGGTGAACCGGGTTCAATTCCCTGCTCCTCCACATGCAGCTGCTGGGTGACCTTGGGCTAGTCACACTTCTCTGAAGTCTCTCAGCCCCACTCACCTCACAGAGTGTTTGTTGTGGGGGAGGAAGGGAGAGGAGAATGTTAGCCGCTTTGAGACTCCTTCGGGTAGTGATAAAGCGGGGTATCAAATCCAAACTCCTCCTCCTCCTCCTCTTCTTCTTCTTCTTCTTCTTCTTCTTCTTCTTCTTCTTCTTCAATTCTGGACTTAGTGTTCTTGCACTACCCCACACACCCCTTTGGCTGATAATGTGCATTAGTTCAAAATGTGCTAAGCCAGCTTTGCTGTGTTTGGGGCCCACCTGCTCATTCTGCTGAGCACAAGCCTCAACCTCTGCCCCGAATTCCTGCCCTGACCTGCATCAAGAGTGCTCACATCCTGCAAATAGGATATTATCTCTGAACTGGTTTATAATTTTTGATTGTTTGCTTATTGTAATCTGTTGCGATGTCGAGGAACCAGCTAATGGCTTGGATCCCAAGATACGTCAAGGAAGTTCATGGAAGGCAAGGCTTATTTAGGCTATTTATCACTTTCCACTAAAAGAATAAATAAAGCCCCCAAGCAGTTTATATCCACAGTAAAAAACAAACAATAAAATGACATTGTTAAAAACAGATCTAACTGCACACTATCATATAACTGCTGCTGCCCGAATGTCCAGGAAATCAAAACATATTTAGTAAAAGGTAAAGGGACCCCTGACCATTAGGTCCAGTTGTGACCGACTCTGGGGTTGCGGCGCTCATCTCGCTTTATTCGCTGAGGGAGCCGGCATACAGCTTCCGGGTCATGTGGCCAGCATGACTAAGCCGCTTCTGGCGAACCAGAGCAGTGCACAGAAACGCCGTTTACCTTCCCGCCAGAGCGATACCTATTTATCTACTTGCACTTTGATGTGCTTTCGAACTGCTAGGTTGGCGGGAGCAGAGACCGAGCAATGGGAGCTCACTCCATTGCGGGGATTCGAACTGCCAAACTTCTGATCGGCAAGTCCTAGGCTCTGTGGTTTAACCCACAGCACCACCCACGTCCCATAAAACATATTTACCTTGTGCCAAAATGATGACAAGGTTGGTGCCAGGTGGACTTCTCTGGGGGGAGAACTCCTGCCTCTTCTGTCTTCTGCAACAAAAAAACGGTCATAAAACATGGTAGAATAAAGAGTAAAGACCTGGTCCCAGGATGGCAAAAACATGTATATGAAATGTGTTTGGACTGAGACTTTACCTTGTTCTAGGGCAACACACCTTTTGAACGCTGGACTAGTAAGACCTTTGGTTTGATCTTCCAGGCAATTCTTAGATTCTTAATGGAGCCAAAAATGATCAGCTGCTGAAATAAAACATAAAAGATCATTCAGCGGGCCCATGAAAGATCAGTCACTTGAGTCCAACACTATACTACCTGTCATGTAAAGCTAATATAACATAGAAGAATACAAATCTTATTAATAGAAGGGAAGATGTTTTCCAAAATGTCTTTGCAAAATACACAGAGCATTAAAATCCCAGCATATGAATAAGCTATATTCTACAATACAAATTTTATAGGTACTTAACTTCACTGTAGCTTATCCCACTGTAACCATTCCAGACTTAAATAATTATTAATTTTAACAAATGTATCACATTTAATGCTCGTTAAATTCTGCTTTGCTGAGGAGAGACAGGATGATTCGCTGCTGATAGGAGAGTGAATCTTCCTTTAGCTGTTTTGACTCTGATGATAGTACCTATAAGTAAATTAATGTCATTACTACTGAACCTCTCCTATCTCTCATCTTTCTTCATAGTAAGCTAGATATCTACAGTGGTACCTCGGGTTACATACACTTCAGGTTACATACGCTTCAGGTTACAGACTCTGCTAACCCAGAAATAATACCTCGGGTTAAGAACTTTGCTTCAGGATGAGAATAGAAATGCTCCGGCGGCGTGGCAGCAGCAGGAGGCCCCATTAGCTAAAGTGGTGCTTCAGGTTAAGAACAGTTTCAGGTTAAGAACGGATCTCCGGAACGAATTAAGTACTTAACCTGAGGTACCACTGTATTGCAGTACTGAATAGAAATGGCCCCTTTCAACTTCCTCCTCCCCACATTGCAATTTTCATAGTTGTAGAGATGGGTCAGTGACTGCGAAGTTTCCCCCCTTGTGGTGTAGACAATACTGATATACCTTAGACAAGTGGCCTAACTTGGTATATGGTAAAAGGCAACTGATTATTATTTTCAGAATGCCCATTTGAAGCTGAAAGTGAAACTGTTGAAGAACCACAAATAGCCTATTGCTTTTTCACTTTAAGGATCTCTGTGTTGACAATTTTTAACATTTAACATACTTATATAACCACCAGCAGCAAATAGCATTAGTCCAAAAGGTCTAAGGCACACTAATAAAAATAAAAATTAAGGTAGGAAAGTCCGGGAAAATAAAAAGTTCTTCACCTAGTATCAAAAAGACCATCACCTGGATAACAGGTAAGTCCCTCTTACAGCCAGGGTATCATTACTAGAAAAGCCCTCTCTTAAGGAATTATTTTATATAGTTATAGAGAAGACGAGTCCTTATCTACAGAGTATTGTCTTTCTGGAGCTCTGTAGTAGTGAATGACATGTCCCAAAATGTCCAATAGCAAATTTCAGATAATTTTTAGTTTGGCGGTCACAATACTGCACAGCATCTCTCTTAAGATAACCGTGGATTGTTTTGTTACCCTCTCTTGCATCGCGTGACTTGACTGGCTTGATTGAGCCATCTAGAACTCTATGCTCTATGGATGCTTTACCTGTGGAGAAGGCTCCCTGAGGGCGAATACCCCCCTTTGGCAGTCCACACCTGCCTTCCTGCCTTCCTTCCTTCCTTCTTCCAAATGGCACTGCCTGTTGACATCCTCCTCCTCCATCTCAGGAGTACCCTTGTTGAACTCAACAGGGAGGAAGGTGGGGACAGAGCGAGAATAAGTTGACTCTGCCTATCATTAGCTCTGGCTCCCCCTGCTGTGGGCCTCCCTCCCTGCACTGTTTTTTTCTATTGACACACAATGGCCTTTCTTGCAGGAAGTGCTTGGGTGTGTATGTGTGGCCTAGCCTTGTGGCAAGGAGTCAGACTTCCTGGCCTCTTAATGCTTTTCAGATTTGTCATTTTATGGTTCATCACCCATCAGAAGTGGGGCTAGATATCCTCATGCCCCACTTTTGTCTCTCCTGCCATTTGGATAAATGGCATTTTGGACTGCATCGCAACTAGATCAACAGCTTTGCAAGCTGCTTAATCTTGGCAACAGCCCAGCATTGGAAGAGAAAGGGGACCGATGACCTTGCAAGTCATCTCTGTCTGTAATTTGTTCCTCTGGAGAGACAGAGATTCGTGTAGATTTCATGCATCTTCTGCGGATGGAATTATTTGCTCATTTGATCTTTTTTTTTTTAAAAAAAGGAATTGCACTGTCTTTTCCTTTTCTTTTCAAAATTAACTGTAAGTCTTCAGGCACCACTTGATGTATCAACTGCATGACTCTAAACATTCGTTTTAAGGAAAGAAAACAGCAATTATTAAAATCCTCTTCCAACATATAAATCACTCTGGGTAGTTATTACACAGAAAGTGTTCCATTATACTTCTTTTAATATTAATTCTTAATTGCTTTGATTCCTCCCCCACCCCCGGTCTGAAGATATAATTGGAAACAATATTTTCCCCTCTTGTTCTAATTAAAATATTTTAATAAATGTTTATTTAGATACTATGTCATGGAAGGTTGAAGCCCTGGCTGCCTAATGTAATGTAAAATCAATTAGGGACAGAAAAATATCTATTTTTAATTTGCCAGTGTTGGATATATGGTTGATACCATTTCAGGGGGGTTGGGGGGGAGAGAGAGAAAGGCAGGAGGCAGGCTTTCTGCATAAATCTTTTTGTAAAAAAAATTATAATGATTTTTATTAATTTCCAACATACTGCACCACTTGCCTATTCATATGTTCTAAGGTAATCTATTTTTCCTTCAAGGCTGCTTGCGAGTTTCCATGTTGCCCTTCCCTTTTGCTGCTGTATCTCCTACGGATGGCTGGAAGGAAATTTGTAACATGCACCAGGCATTCTCTGCTCATTTCTCTCATGCAATGACCAGCGTGCAAACATTGCAGCATGTTTAGGCTGCGTACGTATGTAAGACATGGAACTAATCGCACACAGAAACAATGCAAAGAATTGAATATTGTGTGGCAATTAATAACGTTTCTGCCAGCGTAAATACAGCCCCCCCTCCATAAATCATTTCCAGCCTGTCAAAATGGATCTGCGCTGGCAAAGAAACAAGGGTAACGTTTTAATTTTCCCCATCTGGCAAGATATTTTGCTGTTGGATTCTCTCCCCCTCCCCTCCTCCCTTCTCTGGTTATTGAATTTATATGAGCCCCTACATATTGTAGAACTAATAGAAAAAGATGTGGGTGAAGACGAGAACAATGCTTAAGTGTTACAGAAAGCAGCTTCTGAATGACTTTTGAGCAGCGTATGATATGTGGGATAGATTTTTGTCGAATTTGCACATGTGTGAGAGAAGTGAACGCTGAAGCCGTATGTGTTTCCAGTGCCAAAAAGCATTAAGATATTTTGCTCCACCACAGATTAGAGATGCCAGTTTTCCTCAGTCTTGTCTCTTTGTTACACTTTGCCGTGACCAAGGAATGTAGCTCAGGATGGGGCTCAATGAATTGAAGAGACTAGGTTGTCTAGACCTACTCTGTTCTATGTGGCTCCCAATGAATTTTGTAGAGCTGCAATATGGGACGAAGTTTGAGGGCAAATTTCATCCACCCCCAAATTACTGTAAAGGATCTCAGTAATAGAAGGCCCTTGATTTCTGTCCTGGGAATTTTACTAGTGCTATGGATTTCTCAGTTTATGTTTCAACTGGGGGAAAATGAACTGAACTGGGAAAATTCATTTTTTCTATGATTGAGTCTACCTCTCTATTTTTTTTTTATAATCCAGTATAGATATAGATAAATGTATGCTCTTCAGTCCTTAAAATCCACCATGATGGCAATTACTGTGTTTATAAGAACTACATTGTTCTAGCCTTCATGGTGACAGAAAACAGATTCAAAGCTCATGGACAGTAACCAATCTTGGCTTTGAATACGCAGGAAATTTACATCTGTAGTGAGTATGTTGACCTTCTCGTCATTGCACCATTGTTTATGGTGCAATCCTATGGTTCCTGAGAGGACATCCCAGGAGCTACAGGATAGACTAGGTTGATATATTGTTGCAGATAGAACTCTGATGTCAGAGAGAGAAGTCTAATGTTGGAGCCTCCTTCCCTGCTGCTGACTCCTCCAATTCCCCGGACTAACCAACAACGAAACTCTGTTTGAACCCTGGTGCACCTCTGTCTCATTTGCTCCTCTTGTCTCCTCTTTTGGATGTGAGTAGAGAAGACCAGGAGTGTTCATTTCCCATTTTCAACAAATCATAGTTTCCTTGTTGCCTCTCAACAATATGATCATGGCTTGTTCCCACTAGAGATAAAACAAACCGCAGTTTTCTGTGTTCTCTGAGTTCCAATGTAATGGGAAACTGTGGTTTGTTTTTCCTCAGAAGTGAGAGCTTCTACTGTTCTCCTCTGGTGCACGAAAGAAGAAGAGAATGCAGAGGGAAACACAAAAACAACTGTTAACATGGTAGTAACTGTTAAATCATGGTTTCCTGCTACATCCAAACTAAAGCAATATTTTGATAAGAGAAAACATTGACCCAGTTCACATGTAACAGTAAGCCAAACATGGTTACAGCTCATGGTTTGTTTGGTGTGAGACCAACTGCAAGCCCATTTTCAGACAACATGCTAAGCCAGAACATGGCTTGTCTCATTGCAGTGTTGCAGAACCAGATGACCAATGAAGTTGCAATCTCTCTCTGAACCCACACACTCATAGCCATAGTTTGATGTAGTATTATTTGCAAACTGATTAAGATTGCTGTAGATATCAAATATGCAGTTTTTAAACACCAGCATATGTGTGCTAGGGAACCCTAGCTGAAACTGGTTGCAGAGATGTTGGCACATGATAGTTATAAGATCAGTGTATGGCTTGTGTGATGTACACAATTTGCTACAAGAAACACCATGGTTTCATGCAGCAATCATAATGTGTGGAGCTGCTCCCGTTGTAGCCTACTTTATAAATTTGCTTTTTTTTTTTAATGCAAACTATTTACATTCCACCTCTCAAGGCAAACCCCATCCTAGGCAGCTTACACACAATAATCAAAACCGTAAAGCAGCTTTTAAAGTATTATTGAAACAACCCAGTTGCAAGAACTAAAAACACCAGCAGTTTGGAACAGCTTAAAATCCAGCTCACAACAATTTAACAACATGTAGATGGAAAGAAACAAGTCTTTAGAAGTCTGTTCCAAAACTAAGAAGGATGAGGCCAAATTCTTATTTTGGGAGAGAGTTCTAAAGATATGGGGCCACTACTGAAGAGGCTCTGTCATAAACCCACTAGTCTGATGGGTCCAAAAAGTGGACCTTTAAGAAGAACTTCAGAGACTGGTCCTGAAGTATGGAAGGGTGCAGGTGGTCCTTCGAATAATCTGGTTTTAAAGGTCAGCCCTGGCACTTTAAATTAAGCCTGGGAATAAATAGGATTATTGAGCTAATGCATGTGAGATGCTTTGAACACTTGAAAATGTTACATAAATGTTAAGTTGTACAAACATTTTTAGGGCACTTTTCAAATGAGATTTCTCCTACTTCAGTAAATGGGACGTCTGTTCTAAGGCAATATTAGATCTGGCTGATTTGCTTTAACTTGTATGTTCTTAGCTCTAATATGGATGAGGTTATTGCAATTCCTGTATTCAAATTCTTAAAGCAAATTTCAAACAAAGGCAAATTTGACCAACAGAGCCACGAACTTGACAGAGTAGGGGTTGTATAAGAATCATCCTAACCAACCTTTAGCAAAACTCCAATTGAGGTTGTTATATAAAAGAAGGATTTTTGTTTGTTTGTTGTTACATGTCCTGAACTTTAGTTCCACATCTTGAACTTTATTCAAACTACTCAGAGTTTTAATTTAGTCAAATTCAGTAAAATGTCAAGCCAGTGCTGTTTATCCTGTGGATTACATTTATTGCTCACTGCAGAATTAGCTTAACATTTTGATTTCTATTTTTTCCCCTTTTGTTTATCCATGTGGCAAGATGCTTTGCTTGTTATCCTCTGACCAACAACCAGTTGGAAATTCAGTTTCTAATTTTCATAAGCATTTGGGGAAAAGGAAAAAGAGAGTTCTGTGTGCATGCATCGCGTCTCCGAGTGCCTTTTGTATTTCTCTTTGTGGAGGAGAGGGTCTGGTGTAAAAGAGCCAGATAAGAGTGTGAGCTGTGATCAGAGCCGGTTGTCCCATGAGGCATGGCGGCACAGTGCCTCAGGTGGCAGAAGCTGGGATGTGTCAGTGGACATCTGTGGCAGCTCCTTGGCTATGCCGCTGTGCTGGAGGACAGAGCTGCCCTGAGGTGTCACGTCACTTGTGTTGTAAGGCTCGACTACCATTCCACTCATCTTCTGTCTGTCCAACGTGGGAAGGGTGGCGCCATCTTGTCCTTTACCACAGGCAGCAAAATGTCTTCAACTGCCCCTTGCTGTGAGCCCTGAGGCAGGAGGTTTCTGGTTCAAACATCGCAGGAACTCACCAAATGGCTTTAGCCGACCGTCTGGTAATATGGAGGGTAACAATATTTCACAGGATTGTTTTAAAGTAAAGGTAAAGGGACTCCTGACCATTAGGTCCAGTCGTGGCCGACACTGGGGTTGTGGCGCTCATCTCGCTTTACTGGCCAAGGGAGCCGGCGTACAGCTTCTGGGTCATGTGTCCAGCATGACTAAGCCGCTTCTGGCAAACCAGAGCAGTGCACAGAAATGCCGTTTACCTTCCTGCTGGAGCGGTACCTATTTATCTACTTGTACTTTGACGTGCTTTCAAACTGCTAGGTTGGCAGGAGCAGGCACTGAGCAATGGAAGCTCATCCTGTTGCGGGGGTTCGGCAAGTCCTAGGCTCTGTGGCTTAACCCACAGCGCCAGGTTTACTAAAAATGTATGTGAAGAACATTTGAAACACTATGGAAATGCTGCTGGCTTTCCGGCCCCTATATTTATAGACCTTTCTTACAAGGCCTGTTTCCACCATATTTTTTTTTTTTTTTAAATAATATTTATTAAAATTTTTCAAAAATACAAAAAATATCACTTTACGGGACTCCCCCCTTCCCCCACCCCTACCATATTCCCCTTTCATATTGTTGGCCAAACAAGTTCCCCATTCAAATTGAAACTTAATTTGTTTTACCCTTAATAATAATAAAAAAAAGAAAAAAAACCCAGTGTTCTTTCCCCAAGACCCACCCCATGTCATTCCACAATTTCCATTTTTTAATAAAAGAAGCACCCCAGATAATAGAAACAGAAAAGGTAGAAAATAAAAAAAAAATATAATGAATAATAGACCAATTCAGCAAAAAATAACAAAGTTGGCAAGCCTTTGGAGTTTTAGTTCTCCCCCCCCTGTCTCCGGTTTAATTTCCCCCTGACCATCAACCCCTAGTGTCTGCCTGGAATTCTTAAGGCCATAAATCACAACTTTTCCCCAACTCCTTGCTGGCTTTTTCTTTTTAAAATTAAAAATAAATTTTTTGAAAATCAAAATTATTATTATTATCATTATTTTTCAAAACTTTAACTTCAGTCTTTAATAAAACTGTAATAGAACTCCCTCCATTGTTCTTTCCAGGTTGTAATCTAATTTCCCTTTGTTCCGCTGCTAAAACGTTGTAATTCGAAAGTTTGGTAAGTCTGCAGGGATGGTTGTTATTCAGGGGCAAAACCTTACGTTCAGTCCCTTCCTTTCTTCAATAGAAAAATCTATTGTCTCCTTTAAAAAAACAAAAAAGAAAACACCCTGAAGACGAGATGTTATTTCCGTTTTGCAGCTTTCCCAGAAGATAACCAGTCCTGTAAAGTTCCATTGGTGTTTTTCCACTTTCCCAATCCTTGTAATGTCCCGAAGCTCCTCAAGGGGGATTGTTGTGACTTTGTTTCCTCTAATCCAAAAGTCAATTTGTTATCCATATTCGCCATTTTGTATCCAAATTTTAACAAGTTGTAGCAAATTGTATCAAATTTAACCAGCCAAGTTCTCATAATAAAATCCACTCCGCTTTTCGACTTTGACAGCTATTTTGACAGCTGTCAAAATCTCCGACTCCTTTCACCAGGCTCTCTCTTCAGTCGCCCCGGTTCCCAGGGGGGGGGGTTGCGTTTCCCTTCTCCAGTTCCTCCTCCAGCACAGTTCTTGTAGTTCCCCATCGTGAAATTTTGGATTTTTATCAGCAATGCAAGCCTTTTTGGGTCTTGGTTTCCCCGTCCTTGTTTTGGAAAGTCTACAATAGGGAGGGGACTGACTTCCTTTTTGGATCCCCCCCGCTCGTATCCAATTCGAAAAAAAAAATTTTTTTTCCTCCTTTTGAACCCGGTTTCCAAATTTACTCACGGGTTGTTGTTGAAAAGTCCGAATTTTCAATGGAAGAAGTCAGCGCTCTCCGCCGGATGGCATGCGGCTTCGCTCAGCAGGGGAAGCAGAAAACTCAAGGCACCACGCTTCTCCCCGGCACCCGATCCGTAGCCTTTAAAAAGGCTCCTTCACGAGTCGGGAGGGCGCTAACGGTGCAAGCCGAGTCTCCATGTCCACGGCCTCCGTGGCCGTGGTTTCTAAGGGTCCCCGCATCGCCGGTGCGGTAGAACCCAGCCCCTGCCGAGCAGACTCCCTCCGGAGCTCGGAGGGAGTCCGCCATTCGGCGATGGCGCCAACCCGGAAGTCGCGCCAACCCGGAAGTCTGTTTCCACCATATTTTAAAGGCTAAGAAGAATTCAGGTTGACTTTGGTTCCTTGTTCCTCCATGAACAGCGTGTGGGTCACACTTGGGTTCATATGAGGGAGTACGGTCGTTCAGATAGATCCAGGCTACGCGAAAAACCACAAGCTCTTTTCTGGGGAGGCCCTTCTCTCAGTCCCACCACTGTGACAGGCACTCTTGGTAGGGACACAGGAGAGGGTCTTCTCAGTGGCTGCTCCCAGACTTTGGAGTTCTCAGAGATGTTAGACTAGCTCCCTCCTTGCTGTCCTCTGCCTTTGGAAACTGACTGCATTTGAGGAAAGGGTGGGTGCTATGTTTTTTCCTTATTGTTATTATCTGTTCTGAACGATGTTTTTAAAATACTTAATTTTATTAGGGTTTAATTCCTTTTTAAAATTGTTTTTATTACAAAAGTAACACAAAAGTAATTACAAAAGTAATCACCTCTGTTTTCAGATCATAAAGTCCTTTCTACAGATTAACTCTATTCGATGTGAGATGGTGATGTTGTACATAGTATAAGGTTGGGGGCGGGGAGTGAGGTGGGGAGAGAGAGTGGGGAGGGAGAGAAGCGAGGTAGTAAACTTGCATTCTTTTACATAGTATATGTGCAAGTTTTTTTGTGTCAGCCTCACTTGGGTAGGTTCTTTCTACTGTATTCATTTATTAGTTTCCATTGGCAGTGAGAGGAGTTGGGAGTGTCCAGAGCTTGGTTGATTGCCTATAGTTGACTGCTGTGAGTTTTAATGACTGTGTTTTCTAATTTTTTAGCTTGTTCTATTTTATCTCTGTAAGGTGTCTTGAGTCATGGACTTGGGAAAGACTGGATAACAACAACAACTTCAAGTGGTAAGCTAAAATTGCCAACTCTTGAAAAACAAACAAAGCAGGAAACCCTGGTAACTGGGAAGGGACTATGGACAGAAACAAAGTGTATCTAGGGGGCCTTAAAAGGAAACTCTGTTAGAAGGTGTCACTGGAGGAACAAGTGGCTTAGTTTGTTTTGTCAACGCGCAAAACAGCCCACTAGGCTCCGGCACAAAGGCAAAAGAGCAGGGTGCTAGTCGGATGCATGCAGCAGCACTCATGCTGAAATCATCCTTCATGCCCCTTTCGCCCTGAGCCTGTGGGCTTTGGATGGGGAGCAATGGGATGCATACCTCCATAAAGACGAATCGCCACATAGTCACCCAGCAGTAGTTTGTGTGGTGAGTGGGGTTGGAGAGGGCAAAGGTAACATAAGTGCAGAAAGGTGCGGCAAGTTCGAATAGCTCGAGAAACACTCCGCTGCATCTCTTTTCTCTATACCTTTGCTGTGGACATGCAAGGCGCATTTCTGTCGCCCTCATTTTATGCGTGCGTGGAATGGATGGTGGCCTATTCGTGGATTTTCCCTGTGATCAGATCAATTTTAAAACAGGTGCGAAAGTCCTTTTGCTCCTCTTCCCGTTGGAATAAATGCTCTTCCTGCAGTTTTTTTTGTTAAGGTTTTGCATTCACTGTGCTATGATTTGTACTCCTGTGCTAAGTTATAATATGCCTCTTATCAGCGTTGCTGCTAACACGGTACAAGATTTGTTAATGTAGTACATTTCAGCATCAGCAGATGGGGCCCTTGTTTCCCTTGAAGAATGGTACAGAGGCCTGTGTATTTATATCCTCTCTGTCAAGTGCGGTATGTGTGTGGTGTTTTACATATTACAACATATTAAATTAATACTCTGTAACAGATATAGATCCAGGAGCAATCAGAGCACCATGAACTGCAGCTGTCTAGGTCCAGAAGTCCAGCATCCAGCTGTGTGGCTCGAGTCTCCTTTGAACATCTTTTGAAAACTTTATATAGTTATAAGGATGAACCATGGAAGAAATCAGGTGCTATTATTTTAGGATTGCCAGGTTGCAATCTGGGAAACAGTCTTATTATACCTTTAACTTTCTGGATGCAGCAAGTGGCAAAGCATCAACTGCTTCCAAGTTCTTTTGTGCGCTCCTTCCCCTGAACCACAGCAGAGGGGTGAAGCAAGTGGACAGACGAGGGGTGAAGCAAGTGGACAGACGATTGCCGCTTTAGGTTACACCACTTCTGTGGATATGGACTTTTTCTGGGTTGGTACCTGCGACCCCTATGATATTCAGAAGAAGGATCTACTGGCACGCTGCAAACTACCAGCCTGAGATGCTGTCCAATTTCCGGCTCTTCTTAGAAACTCATGGATCAGTGTCAAAAGTTGTGTCGTGGGCGGTCCATGAACAGGATGCAGTAAATAGCACCAGAGTCCATGGAATGGGCTTTGTGGTGGTGGCTCCACACCCATGGAACGCTCTCCCCACTGTGGTGCATTTTCTTTTAGGAAACTGGAGAAGATGCATTTATTCTGGCAGTCGTTTGAATAAGCGCAGCAGTGACTGGAATAATTTGTGAATAATTTGATGCTGCTTATTATGAACTGCTGTGCGTGTATGCTCTGTTGTTCAGAATTAAATTACTGTGATGTTCCATGTCCTTTTGACAAAGGGCAGTCAAAATTGTTTCTTAAACAGATAAACAAAAATAACAATTAGAGGTTAGGTGGCCCCAGTGTGTAGATCAGGACGGGAAAACTGTGGCTCCGCAGATGCCGTTCCTATCAGCCCCGACCAGCATGGCCAAAACTGAAAGCTGAAGGAGCTGCACGGGCTGCCAACTGGGAGCAGTTCAGGGTCCTAAGCAACTTGGGACCACGATATCGAAGGGACCATCTTGCGCACTGCATCCCTGCCTGGCAACCCTGCTCCTCAGATGGGGCACTGCTGAGACTACCGTTTGTCCCGGAGGTGTGCTTAGCTTGTACTAGAAACCAGGCTTTTCTGGAATCAATTATCAGCCAAAATCAGACAGGTGCATAGCCTGATGGTGTTTAGGCAGCTACTGAAGACATTTTTGTTTAGGAAGGCTTTCCCTAAGGTGTGATGTAGTCATATATAGAAGATCAATTTTATATTTGATGAAATCTTCTCATTGTTTTTGGAGTTTGGGTGGAAGGCTTTATTGCTTTAGCATTTGTTGAACTGGCTTTATTGTTCTTAAAGTTTGTGTTTCTGTTCTTTATTCTGTTTCTGCCCTGTACGCCACTTCGATACCTTCATGCTGTGAAGTGGTCTATTAATTTGTTTGTATAATAATGATGATGATGAAGAGGACATTGTTTGCATTGAATTTTGTATATGTCCGTTTGCCCCTTCTCAGGCAGGTGGATTTGCGGATGGGATCTGGGCCTCTTTGTTAATTGGTGAATGGCAGGCTGGACCGTCTCCCTGCTGCCAAATCAGCCAATGGTGGCAGGAATTGGAGGGTGTTCCCCTGGGTGCCGGACCCAATGGTGGCCCCTGCCCCTGCTCCCAGGGCCAGGATAAATTGCAGACCTGCCTGGCCATTCAGCTTCTGTATATATGGGCAGGGCTCACCTTGAGGCAAGGTGAGGACATCACCTCAGGCAGCAGAATCTGGCTTCCAAAGGATGCACCCTCTGCCGCCGCTGCCTCAGTGACAACAGTGAATGTGGTGTAATCCTTGAAAGCTGAATCTGTTGCCTCCTTGGCAGCCCCTTCCTCAATACTGCCTCTGCAGCAGTCTCTTGCCAAGTAGGGGGCACCGCTAGTCTGTTCCCACCCCTCGGGAGGAAATGGTGGGGGTTTCCTGATGGGGTCCCCTGGACTCTGCCTGGCATGATTCAGAGCAGGCCTCTCCCCAACGATGGCCTTTGATTCCTACTTCAACCATCAGGTAAGGTTAATCTGATTCCTCTCCTTCTTCCTGATCTAGATCTTTATCCCTTGTTCCTGATGTAGAGCTTCACTCACCCCTTCTTCCCTGGCTGTGTGTGTGTGTGGGCACGCACCAATTTATGGTTCACTCTGGTGCCAAAAGGGACGCAGGTGGTGCTGTGGGTTAAACCACAGAGCCTAGGACTTGCCGATCAGAAGGTCGGCAGTTTGAATCCCCATGACGGGGTGAGCTCCCGTTGCTCGGTCCCTGCTCCTGCCAACCTAGCAGTTCGAAAGCACCTCAAAGTGCAAGTAGATAAATAGGTACCGCTCCGGCGGGAAGGTAAACGGCGTTTCCGTGCGCTGCTCTGGTTCGCCAGAAGCGGCTTAGTCATGCTGGCCACATGACCCGGAAGCTGTATGCCGGGTCCCTCGGCCAATAAAGCGAGATGAGCACCGCAACCCCAGAGTCGGTCACGACTGGACCTAATGGTCAGGGGTCCTTTTACTGGTGCCAAAATGTATTGGTTATATGGGGAGGTAGCTAAGTGCAAGGCTTTCTCCTGCAACCTACATGTGACTTATATTGGAAAGGTGAGGCAAGGTATTCCGGTTATTTGACTTGACCTTAAAGGTTATAGACACAATACACTACTTGATATATGCTCCTTGTGCTTCCTTTATTAGCTATGGCAGAGAATGCTCCACCAGCATATGGAGCGATTTCCTATTCCTTAGCCAGAAACAGGGAAGCCGGATTTTTGGCTTGACTATTTCTGCAGCCTGATGTTTAATTTTGCAGATGATGCTGATGCTGATTTACTTCTAAAGTGCCAGCAATCCATCTGGTGCTGTGGAAACTCAAAATTAAAAACAGGTTCCTCCTTGAAAGGGTCTCATGATCTGGAATAGACAAAGGAAAGGCGGGAGGTAAACAAAAGGAGGGTCTGTGGGGAAGAGGTAGAGGTCAACAGCACATTTATAAATAAGGTAGAAGAAAAATCTGGAACTATGAAGACAGCTAAAAAGAAGAGAAATGATTAGGAAACAGAAGAATGTTCCTGAAGACAGTCACAACTATTGCAGGCAGGAAAGAAAGAAAGAAGAGGTCCTAGGGTGAGGAAAGGCAATAGAAACTGAGGATGAGAAAAAGGAGGGTGGAAAGTAACTAAGTGATGCGTGACAGGCAGGGGTGAGAGCATGGAGCTTTCTGCAAGTAGAACAAGAAGCTTATGACAGGTACAAAGTGGAATCAGAAGGCAAGGCAAGGAACTGAGGGCCAAGCAACACATTTTATTAATCACATGGTTATAACCCGTATGAGTGGGATTTTGCTTTCGCAAAGAGCCAGTGCAGTGGTGGCCCAGTCTGGACTGTGAACTTGGCATTCAGAAGAGGAAGGCTGCGGCTCCAGTTCTTATCAGTCTCCACATGCTTGCCAGTGACATGGGGCAAAAACTCCCATTGCTCCCAATGCTTCATACAGATATTAGTTATGACCTCCCCCACCCAAAATATGCCTTTTGAAACACAAAGGGGTAAAGCCCCCTTCCCTCCACACTGGGGTCCGGATCGGGCCCCCACACCAGCTATTTGTGAAAGAAAAAATCCTGCATTTAAGGGCAAGCCACGAGATCGATGTAACGTAGTTTGATCTTCAAAACTGCCCCAACACTATGAAAACAGTTGGCAAGTTTGATAATTGCCATGGTATATATGAAGCTGCTTTGTATCATTCCTGGTATATATGGAGCTGCCATTGTTGGTCTAGTTAGTCCGGGGTGGCCTACTGTGACTGGCTGCTGTGGCTCCAGGGTTTCAGGTAGCTGTGTCTCCCATCACTGGCTTGTTGTTGTTGTTGTTGTTGTTGTTGTTGTTGTTGTTCAGTCGTTTATTCGTGTCCGACTCTTCGTGACCCCATGGACCAGAGCACGCCAGGCACTTCTGTCTTCCACTGCCTCCCGCAGTTTGGTCAAACTCATGCTGGTAGCTTCAAGAACACTGTCCAACCATCTCGTCCTCTGTCGTCCCCTTCTCCTTGTGCCCTCCATCTTTCCCAACATCAGGGTCTTTTCCAGGGAGTCTTCTCTTCTCATGAGGTGGCCAAAGTATTGGAGCCTCAGCTTCATGATCTGTCCTTTCAGTGAGCACTCATGGCTGATTTCCTTAAGAATGGATAGGTTTGATCTTCTGGCAGTCCATGGGACTCTCAAGAGTCTCCTCCAGCACCATAATTCAAAAGCATCAATTCTTTGGCGATCAGCCTTCTTTATGGTCCAGCTCTCACTTCCATACATCACTACTGGGAAAACCATAGCCTTTACTATACGGACCTTTGTTGGCAAGGTGATGTCTCTACTTTTTAAGATGCTGTCTAGGTTTGTCTTTGCTTTTCTCCCAAGAAGCAGATGTCTTTTAATTTCGTGGCTGCTGTCACCATCTGCAGTCACTGGCTTTGTTGTTGTTGTTGTTTAGTCGTTTAGTCGTGTCCGACTCTTCGTGACCCCATGGACCAGAGCACGCCAGGCACTTCTGTCCTCCACTGCCTCCCGCAGTTTGATCAAACTCATGCTGGTAGCTTCAAGAACACCATCCAACCATCTCATCCTCTGTCGTCCCCTTCTCCTTGTGCCCTCCATTTTTCCCAACATCAGGGTCTTTTCCAGGGAGTCTTCTCTTCTCATGAGGTGGCCAAAGTATTGGAGCCTCAGCTTCACGATCTGTCCTTCCAGTGAGCACTCAGGGCTGATTTCCTTAAGAATGGATATGTTTGATCTTCTTGCAGTCCATGGGACTCTCAAGAGTCTCCTCCAGCACCATAATTCAAAAGCATCAATTCTTCGGCGATCAGCCTTCTTGATGGTCCAGCTCTCACTTCCATACATCACTACTGGGAAAACCATAGCTATACGGTTTTTTTACTATACGGACCTTTGTTGGCAAGGTGATGTCTCTACTTTTTAAGATGCTGTCTAGGTTTGTCATTGCTTTTCTCCCAAGAAGCAGGCGTCTTTTAATTTCGTGACTGCTGTCACCATCTGCAGTGATCATGGAGCCCAAGAAAGTAAAACCTCTTACTGCCTCCATTTCTTCCCCTTCTATTTGCCAGGAGGTGATGGGACCAGTGGCCATGATCTTCGTTTTTTTGATGTTGAGCTTCAGACCATATTTTGCGCTCTCCTCTTTCACCCTCAATAAAAGGTTCTTTAATTCCTCCTCACTTTCTGCCATCAAGGTTGTGTCATCTGCATATCTGAGGTTGTTGATATTTCTTCCGGCAATCTTAATTCCGGCTTCGGATTCATCCAGCCCAGCCTTTCGCATGATGAATTCTGCATATAAGTTAAATAAGCAGGGAGACAATATACAGCCTTGTCATACTCCTTTCCCAATTTTGAACCAATCAGTTGTTCCATATCCAGTTCTAACTGTAGCTTCTTGTCCCACATAGAGATTTCTCAGGAGACAGATGAGGTGATCAGGCACTCCCATTTCTTTAAGAACTTGCCATAGTTTGCTGTGGTCAACACAGTCAAAGGCTTTTGCATAGTCAATGAAGCAGAAGTAGATGTCTTTCTGGAACTCTCTAGCTTTCTCCATAATCCAGTGCATGTTTGCAATTTGGTCTCTGGTTCCTCTGCCTCTTCGAAATCCAGCTTGCACTTCTGGGAGTTCTCGGTCCACATACTGCTTGAGCCTTCCTTGTAGAATTTTAAGCATAACCTTGCTAGCGTGTGAAATGAGTGCAATTGTGCGGTAGTTGGAGCATTCTTTGGCACTGCCCTTCTTTGGGATTGGGATGTAGACTGATCTTCTCCAATCCTCTGGCCATTGCTGAGTTTTCCAAACTTGCTGGCATATTGAGTGTAGCACCTTAACAGCATCATCTTTTAAAATTTTAAATAGTTCAGCTGGAATACCATCACTTCCACTGGCCTTGTTATTTGCAGTGCTTTCTAAGGCCCATTTGACTTCACTCTCCAGGATGTCTGGCTCAAGGTCAGCAACCACACTACCTGGGGTGTACGAGACATCCATATCTTTCTGGTATAATTCCTCTGTGTATTCTTGCCACCTCTTCTTGATGTCTTCTGCTTCTGTTAGGTCCTTACCACTTTTGTCCTTTATTATGGTTATCTTTGTACGAAATGTTCCTTTCATATTTCCGATTTTCTTGAACAGATCTCTGGTTCTTCCCATTCTGCTGTTTTCCTCTATTTCTTTGCATTGCTCGTTTAAGAAGGCCTTCTTGTCTCTCCTTGCTATTCTTTGGAAATCTGCATTCAATTTCCTGTGTCTTTCACTATCTCTCTCGCATTTTGCTTGCCTTCTCTCTCCCGCTATTCGTAAGGCCTCGTTGGACAGCCACTTTGCTTTCTTGCATTTCTTTTTCATTGGGATGGTTTTAGTTGCTGCCTCCTGTATAATGTTGCGAGCCTCCACCCATAGTTCTTCAGGCACTCTGTCCAGCAAATCTAAATCCTTAAACCTGTTCCTCACTTCCACTGTGTATTCATAAGGGATTTGGTTTAGATTGTATCTTACTGGCCCAGTTTAAGCTTGAATTTTGCTATAAGAAGCTGATGATCTGAGCCACAGTCAGCTCCAGGTCTTGTTTTTCCTGACTGTATAGAGCTTCTCCATCTTTGGCTGCAGAGAATATAATCAATCTGATTTTGATGTTGCCCATCTGGTGATGTCCATGTGTAGAGTCGTCTCTTGTGTTGTTGGAAAAGCGTGTTTGTGATGACCAGCTTGTTCTCTTGACAGAACTCTATTAGCCTTTGCCCTGCTTCATTTTGATCTCCAAGGCCAAACTTGGCAGTTGTTCCTTTTATCTCTTGATTCCCTACTTTAGCATTCCAATCCCCTATAATGAGAAGAACATCCTTCTTTGGTGT
The DNA here is from genome assembly GCF_964270895.1 of Podarcis filfolensis. NCBI lineage: Eukaryota > Metazoa > Chordata > Lepidosauria > Squamata > Lacertidae > Podarcis > Podarcis filfolensis. Next base: position 29,166,115 of record NC_139609.1, read on the forward strand.
CACTTCTATAAGGTCTTGTAAGTCTTCATAGAATTGGTCAATTTCAGTTTCTTCAGCACCAGTAGTTGGTGCATAAACTTGGATTACTGTGATGTTAAAAGGTCTGCCTTGGATTCGTATCGAGATCATTCTATCATTTTTGAGATTGCATCCCAGTACAGCTTTCACCACTTTTGTTGACTATGAGGGCCACTCCATTTCTTTTATGGGTTTCTTGCCCACGGTAGTAGATATGATAGTCTTCATCCCCTTCATGGATCACTGCCTTGCTGTGGCGAAGGGGCTTGAATAACTCAGAGAAGCTATGAACTATGCCGAGCAGGGCACCCAAGATGAACAGGTCATAGTGGAGAGTTTTGACCAAACGTGATCCACCTGGAGGAGGAACCGGCAAGCCACTCCAGTATCCCTGCCATGAAAACTCCATGGACAAAGACAACAGGCATATAAAAGTTATGACGCTGGAAGATGAGCCCCTCAGGTCGGAAGTTGTCCAACATGCTACTGGGGAAGAGCGGAGGACAAGTACAAGTAGATCCAGAGCTGATGAAGCGGCTGGGCCAAAGCCGAAAGGATGCTCAGTTGCGGATATGCCTGGAAGCAAAAGGAAAGTCCAATGCTGTAAAGAAAAATATTGCATAGGAACATGGAATGTGAGAACCATGAACCTGGGTAAGTTGGATGTGGTCAAAAATGAGATGGCAAGAATAAATATTGACATCCTGGGCATCAGTGAACTAAAATGGATGGGAATGGGCGAATTCAGTCACTGGCTACCTGGCCTTAAAAACAACAACACAAGAAACAAAACCTATCAATGCCACGGGTTGAACCTGTGACCTTCTGCATGCAACTCGTGAGCTCAACCAGTGGGCTACAAAGCAGGAAAGTTGTGAGGCCACATGCAAGTTGCTCTTGGAGGAAGAGTGGGTGTATAAGTAGAATAAATAAATAATATTTTTCGAGAAGATGGGAATGAGGAAGGCTGGTGTGAGAAAGTACACAATAATAAAGGCAGGGGGAAAGATGAATATTTGATCATTTGGAATGGCTTCCCTGGAACTGCCACTTTGTATTGAATGAACTTGTTATTTGCGTACACCCTGTAGAGAGGATTTTGACACAGTGCCTCATAAACCATAAATATTGTTATGAAACGGATAGATCAAAACGGATCTTTCCATCCCATTCTAATATGTCATGCCCACAGTATTGCTTCCTGGATAGGTGAAATACTGTACATAAGATAAAAATATGCATGGAGGCATATATTGCCCATTTGTTATGGCTAACTTTAAAAGGTTGGTATACCAGGATGTTATTTAAAGTAATACCATCTAGCATATTAGGAAATTAGACATCATTACAAATATGAGGAATCACTTATTGAAAGTGACACTTTTGCCAATCTGATTATTTGGTATAAAATATGACGCCTTGGGCGTGCAGAAAGCATTGCAGTTAATAAATTCCTTAACATCCAGCTGGTCTCACAAGCTTTCTTCTCACAAGCTTTCTTCTGTAGAATATGTTTTAGTTAATAAGAGTTCTTGTATATGAAATTCTGGCATATGCAAGCATATTTACCAACCCTATCCATTATTTGGATTTGCTGACAAGTGCATAAAAGCAGGAAAGTTCTATTGGATCAGACCAAATGTTCATCTAGATGAATAGATTCTAGCACAATATCCCATAGCGAATGGCGTACCTTACCAGTTCTAGTAAGACATCTCACAGTGAACTAGAACTAATTCTAGTACAACATAAGGTAGTTCTGGTAAGGTGTAGCATGCCTATTTAATCAACTTACAGGTTCCCCTTTTACTTGTGGTTTTTGCTTGTATTAAACACCATTTTCTTTTGATCCATGGATTGTTTGGTTGATTTTCTGTAAGGTGCTTTGTGATCTATGGTGAAAAGCAGTCTATAAACATTGGAAATAAATATTAGAAATAAAACCCAGAGCAGCCAACCAGATGCTAATATGAAGCCCACAAACAGCGCAAGAAGACCACAGCTATCTCTTGATGTTTTGTTGCGTTCTTTTCAATTCAAGAACCTGCGAGTTCCATTTATCATAGCTTATCATGGCCATTGATAGATCTATTGTCCTCACTTTTAAAAGCTACCTTAATCAGTCACCATTGTGGCAGTGAATTCAACAAGTTAATTGTGCATTGTGTGAAAAAAGGATTTCTGGCTCTGTTCTGAATTCACTGCCAACCAATTTTGTGGGGTATCCCTAAATTCTAGGACTATGAAGGATGTTACAAAATACTTTCACTCAACCAACACTCTGCATCCAATTCAGTTTCCTAAACTTCCGTCATGTCCCATCCTCTCCAGTCATCTTTTCTCCTCTCCCCACAGGATAACTAACATAGGATTGGATCCAAACAAACAGAGCCATCCTATCAAGACAAGAGAAAAAGAAGTTGAGGCAGATGAACTGCCAAATCCAAAGCCCAGGTGGGATCATGCTATTCCCTCTGAGGAAGCCATCGAAGTGGAATTTATTGTATTTTTAGCAACCAGCCACCGTAAGATTTCAGTTAAAGAAATCCCTCTAACTATTAAGTTTCATATTGAACATTAGCCCACAAAATAAAATTGTACACACTAAAAACAAAACAAAACGGTTATACAAAAAGGTAAATACCAACAAATCTAATGGATCCAGCTGGTTTGCACTTGCTCCAGGTAATGTACAATGAGGAAAAGAAATTCCTAGGCAGAAATTTCACAAGTATCTCCCTTACCTGGATCCATTAAATGTTGAGTGCCTTTTCAAAGCTGCTACAATAAATGTTGCTGTTTTGAATGTGAACAGCATGTGATTGAACTGTAAATACATGAATTTCTCGTGGTTGGATTTCCTCCTGAATGTTGACAATAATGGTAAAATATATTCATCTCATAGTTCTATGTACAGGGTGGGCAAGGGGCACATGGCACAGCCCCTCCTCCAACCTGGGGAATTGCGGTTGTCCTATCAGCCGGTCCTTGGGTCTGCGGTTGCTGTTGCTGAATGCCAGGTCGGCTCTGAGTATGATGTCCCTCAATGATGATCTGATGGATGAGGAGGCCAATCTGGTCTGTATCACCAAGACCTAGGTAGGTGGGCAGGGTGGAGTTGTGCCCACTTGGGTACTCAGTGCAACATCCGGGCAGACTTGAGGTTTTGGGAGGGGGAGATGTTGCAGTGTTTGGTTTTCTATCTTTTTCTCCAGGCTCTCTGTCCAGTTAATAGGGGGATTCTAGAGTATGTGTTCCTGACATTGGGCTATCAGAACAGATTCAGGATTCTGCTGGTTTACCAACTCTCTTATTGCCCAACAGTCTCCCTGTCTAAGCTGACAAGAGCTGGTCTCAGTGGCAGAGTGGAGGACTCCTAGACTGTTGGTTCTGGGGAACTTCAACATCTATGCTGAGGTGACTAGCTCTGGGGCAGCTCAAGACTTCTTGGCTGCAATGACTACCATAGGGCTGTCTCAACATGTCACCAGTCCACACTGTGGACCTTGTTTTCAAGAGATTAGCAGAAGCACCTGAGGATAACACTCTGGTCCACATCTGACCACATGTTGCTGCTGGACTGATTAAAGGTTCATGAATCTAGCTGGGTATCAGACACGCTTAAATATTTGGACTATATAGTCCAAAATAAACAATTATATAGAGGTGAACACCCTGTTCTGAAGCCAGTCTGCTCTAGGGTGAAGGGTCTGTAAAAATCAACCCACCATTTTGATTTGTCACACAGATGATAGGCGTATAATTTACCAGGTATGACTGAGCAATAGTGCAAGATCAGGTGAAGCCAGGACCTATTTTGAACAAACAGTGGATCTCATATTTGTATTCTTCCCATTACATAAAGATTCACCCACTTCTAAGCCACATTTCTGTAACTGTTTCCACCATTTGGTGGGCATCGTGCTAGCATTTCTGTGATTCCCAAGAAATCATAATTTTTAATGAGACACACACTGGAGAAATGACTCCATCATGTAAAACTCCCTGGATTTATTATGTATGTAATGTATTCCATTGGTGGCAAGGCCGGTCCAACACATTTTGCCGCCTGAGAGAGAGCGTCTTTCCTTCCAAGTCAGGATGAATAGTATCCACGGCCAGCCAAGTTATTTTGGCACCTGTGGCGCTTATTCCCACAAGCACTTCTCTCCCTTTCTGGCAGTCAAATTGCAACAACAATAATGTATTAAATAATTATCACTTTGCTGCCTTTTCATCACAGCTGCCTGAGGCAGTCGCCCCACTCTGTCTTATGGTAGGGCTGACCATATGTAGTGGTGATGGAATGACTGTGCTCCAGTTACCACAACTGTATTGGGAAATACCAGGGTCCTCTTCAATGCTACTAAGTTCAGCTTTTTTTGCCAAATGAAGAAGGACAATCTGCTTCTTCATCTGCAGTGCAATGCGAATGTCTGTAAAATCATGCAGCTTATTTTTCATGCTGGGATTTTTTATTTTTTTATTTTTAACGTTTCTTTGATTCCCTCTCATGGAGACAATAAAGCGTGTCATATGGTCAGTTTCTGCTTTCCGAGATAATTAATCTCAAGAAGGCTCAAGCAATTATTTAGGGTTGTTCCCTGTGACATAGTTGCAGGAGAATAAGGGGGTGAGTAGGGAACGAATGAAGCAATTACATTGCAAGTGCATAAAAGAAAACGAGTGAATTTCCAGTACTGATATGTCGCTGGCTAGTTGCTAGCAAGGGTTGCATGAGCATTGGGAAGAATCGACCTACAAACACATCATACATTTAATACACAATGGGAGTCAACTCCAAGGGCTGAGGTCCCTTTGTCCACCCCAATAAAATATTTAAGGGGGACAAGCTCCCTCAAAGTTGATGGGCACTGCCATTCAAATGGTGTGCGTGTGCCACATCTTGTGTGATGGATTAAGTGGGGCAGGGCTTACCTGCCACCCCCCCCCCCCCATATTTTATTCAAGTTGGCGCCCCTGAAATACACATTTCCCCCTCAAAGACTCTTGGGAACTGTGCTATAGCCTTCACAAAGCTACAATTCCCAACACTATTAACAAATTGCATTTCCCAGGATTCTTTGCTGGGGGTGCTTTAAATGTATGGTGTGTACATGCAGTCACAGTACAGTCATACCTCAGGTTGCGAATGCTGCGGGTTACGCGTTTTCGGGTTACGGACCGCGCCGAACCCGGAAGTACCGGAACGGGTTACTTCCTGGTTTCGGCGCATGCACAGAAGCTCTAAATCGTGCTTTGCACATGCGCAGGAGACCAAATCGCTTCACGCGCATGCACAGACGCAGCGCTGCGGGTTGCAACCACTGCGGGTTGCAAACATGCCTCCCGCACAGATCATGTTCGCAACCCAAGGTGTGACTGTACTCATGAATCTGTTCTCTGCCTGCTACTCAACCTGCAATTTAAAAAGGGGGGGGGAATCCACATGGAAATTGGCATTTAAATTTGCTCTCACGGCCTGGAGCTGGTGCAGGGATCAAGCCCAATCTGCATACCTCCCCACCTTCTGTTTCTGCCACCACAAGCGATTGGGCTGCGGATGTGGCCATGAATCTGTGGTTCCCCAGAGCCCTGGCAGTGACAATGGGGAGTTAGGATGGCTCTGCTAGTCAAACTGAGAGTGCACCTGCTGAAATCAGTGGGAAGGTCTATTCATTTCATTGGGTCTACTTGGAATGGGACTGATGTTGGCTGTCTTACCAGTAGGAAACTTTGTCCACTCATAGTTGACACCCATAAGGCTGTGTTGCTGGGTCGCAGTCTCTGTGTTGCATCATACAGTTCCGAAATCCCGACTTAAAAGATGTTATTTTTTTCCAATCCTAGCTGCAAAAGTTCTGAATGAGTAATGCTCAGTGCTCTATAATGTTGTTTTAAATTAATAGATATCTATTTACATCCTTAACTCTATCTTAATGAGGATTTTTGTCTGGGAATACAAACAGCTGTTGGAAATACTCTTCCATCTATCATTTTAAATCTTTTATTAAATTTGCACCTGGCAGTGCAGTTATATTGAAGAGTCTGTTCATTATGAGACCCATATTTGGGCAGCTTATAACTATCATTTTCAATCTTATCAGGCTGAAACTCTGCCAGCACACTTTTTGTTTGTTTGTTAAATCAAAGTGAACAATATTAAACTTTCTTTTTCCCTTCTCCCCAGCAATAATAAACACTTCTGCTGCATAAAAATTAAGGAGATGTATGGAGAAGATTATTGTTGGTTTTTTTTAAAAAAAGAAGTAAACAAGTAGTTGACTATTACTCTGCAGCAGTGATTGTCAAAAATGGCTTAGGCTTTGTAAATAGCTTTCTAGATAATTTTTTGGTTGGATCACCAGCTCTCTGGAAGTGGGGACAGAGATCACGTAGCCCCCCTGGTCTAATGAGACAGGCTGCTAGCATGTCAGGAAGGGAGTCGGGGTGCAAAATCCTAAGTAAAGTTCATTGATGTGTCTCCTTACAATGGTATAACAAGGCACACAATATAATGAGACTTAGGCCACATTCACACCAGATATTTAAAGTGCTATGACACTACTTTAAACAGCCATGGCTTCCCCCAAAGAATTCTGGGAGCTGGGAGCCAAGAGCACTGAGAATTGTTAGTAAGCCCCTATTCCCAAACACGGAACTACAATTCTCAGAGTTCCCCATGAAGAAGGATCAACTGTTAAACCACTCTGGGAGTGGAAATTTTCACTCTTGTGCATGAAGGCAGAGGAGAGGAGAAAAGAGAGAACAAGTTAATGAATAAAAGGAGGAAAAAGAAAGGGCACATCTACTAATATTTGGCTTCGTTCTCACCCTGCTTGGGCGTTGCCCCCATTTGTTGCAGGTATATAACCACTTTCCTCTGTGAGAAGTAAGCCTCTGACCATGAAAAGTTAACCAATCTAATAATCACTTGAGTTTGTAGTCTTCAAGTGATGAACATGCATGTGGGAACCTGCCCTAAAGGGCTAATCTATGAGGTCAGCCCTTGTAGGCTTCAGCTACATGGTGAACCAAAGCACACATGGATTTCCCCATAGTTGTGCAAGTGTGGTAAGGCTTGGATCACTATGCGGCCACAGTCTGCACAAACTGGCAAGCCATGTGGGTTTAGAGATCTATGTGCGATATTTTGAACCACACATTACAACATCCTTAGCGTGAACAGCACAGAAGAACTCTGCTGGATCAGATGAAAAACCTATCTAGTTAAGCATTCAGGCCAACATGATGCCCATAGGAAGCCCATCAGTTGGGCATGGGCACAATAACACTCTCTCACTCATTATTCCCAGAAACTGATACTGGGAGGCATATTGCGTCTGACACTGGAGTTAGAACATAGTCATAATGACTAATAGCCTCACCCTCCAAGAATCCCCCTTTAAAGCTGTTCCAAGGTGTTGGCCGTCACTGCATGTTAAGTTAGCAAATCCCATAGTTTAACTATGCACCGTGCAAAGAAGTACTTCCTGGATTTCCCAGTGGAAGATCAAGATTGATATGGTATTCAAATGGCATTTGGACATTGAAGGAACAGTTTTTGTGTGAACATGGCCAAAGGAGTTATCATTCGAAGCCAGATGCACAGCTCCATTCCCAAACAGTAATAGCTCACTGTTGTTGTTTAGTCATTTAGTCGTTTAGTCGTGTCTGACTCTTTGTGACCCCATGGACCAGAGCACGCCAGGCACACCTGTCTTCCACTGCTTCCTGCAGCTTGGTCAAACTCATGCTGGTAGCTTCGAGAACACTGTCCAACCATCTCGTCCTCTGTCGTCCCCTTCTCCTTGTGCCCTCCATCTTTCCCAACATCAGGGTCTTTTCCAGGGAGTCTTCTCTTCTCATGAGGTGGCCAAAGTAGTGGAGCCTCAGCTTCAGGATCTGTCCTTCCAGTGAGCACTCAGGGCTGATTTCCTTAAGAACGGATAGGTTTGATCTTCTTGCAGTCCATGGGACTCACTGCCAGGGGATAAAGCAAGGAATAATGACTGTGTGGTACAGAGTTGAACCATATTTTCGTATTCATTTAGATCAGGGTGGCCCAACCCACAGCCTGTGGGCCACACATGGCCAGCGAGGCCTTTTTGGGTGGCCTTTGGAAGCCATTTGGAAGAGAAGGAGCTGTGAGGCATGAGCAAAAGTCCCTGCCTTTTCAAACAACCAAATGCCTTTGCTGTCCCATCTTTCATTCCCCCCCTCAACTTGCCACCTCAACATTCCACATGTTCTGGAAGTTCACAGGTTCTTGTCGGGTCTTTTTTTATATAAAAAATGTATTTTATTATTATTATTCACAAGCATTCAGACTTCTGCACACCTGTGAAGTCCTCTGAATACATAGAAACCATTATCTTATTTTCAGGTAGCTAGTTCCCTTCCAAAACTGGTAGGCATTCAACCATCTGAGTTAGCTATTAGAAAGAATGATCAGGAGAAAAGATAATTGTGAGAGGAAATGAGTACTCCATTTCAAGAGAACTTTTTTTAAAAAATAAGTTTTGAAAGTAAGGTAAAGACTAACAGCTTCATAATACGCGTGTTCACTTAGACCCCATTCACTGGGGCTTACTAACTAGTCAGTGAATAGGGACAGGCTGGGTAGTATCAACCACATATCATTATGCAATGATTATGATGGGAAAGGAAGCATGAAAGACTTGAGCTTCCTATTCTTAAAGGCTCTTTGTAACATCTGAAGTAGAGATTCCTTATGCCTTTCTGCAGCGAGATAGAAAGCTTATGTATTTCAGTACATCAGAAACTTCCATATTCCATTGTGTTGAGAGATACTAAAGTTCCTTCAAGATGTTGCAAAGAAGCATAGTGAACAGGAAGCACATGTTAGAGTTGTTCAGAGGAATCCTTGATCAGGACCTTGTGTAGAAATACATTAGCTTTCCACCCCAATAATGAGTTTCAACGCTTTGCTGCAGAACAGACTTAAAACTACAGCGGTACCTCGGGTTAAGTACTTAATTCGTTCCGGAGGTCCGTACTTAACCTGAAACTGTTCTTAACCTGAAGCACCACTTTAGCTAATGGGGCCTCCTGCTGCCGCCGTGCCACTGGAGCCCGATTTCTGTTCTCATCCTGAAGCAAAGTTATTAACCTGAAGCACTATTTCTAGGTTAGCAGAGTCTGTAACCTGAAGCGTATGTAACCTGAAGCATATGTAACCTGAAGCGTATGTAACCCGAGGTACCACTGTAGTTAGAAGAGCAAAATACAAATGTTACACGCTGCACTCAAGCACTGTGGTTCAGTCCTTTAAGTCCTTTATGCAGTTCTGTAAACTTTCCCCTCTCTGGTCCCAGAGAGAGATCCTAAGCTGGCTCATCATTGCAGAGCTTCTTTGCAACATCTGCTGCTACTGCTAGCCATCTCTGACTTCCTAAGTTCCCTTTCCTGCTGTGAGAGCTGCAGCTCAGGTTTCTGGTGATGAGTCAACAGGTAGTTTAACGCACTGAAATGAAAAACAACAACACCTAGCCTTCTGCTTTCACTCAGAGTGGAAGCTCTCGCTTAAGGTAAACTTCTCTTCATAGCATTCCAAATACAATGCATTCAAATACAGCATTTTATGAACATTAGACTTAGAACTTTAACAGCACAGACCTGTTTATCCCCAACAATCTTTCAGTGGAATCAAAGGAAATTCCTAGAACACCACAAATGACAGAACCATGTCTCCAGATTAGCAGGCTATTCAGTAAAGCGGGGGGGGGGGACCTTTGCCCCTCCAGATGTTGCTGAACTACAACTCTCATCAGTCCTAGGAAGCCTGGCCAATGACCAGGGATGATGGGAGTTGTAGTTCAACATCTGGATGACCAACCGTTCCCCACACCTGCGGCAGAACTTTGCACAACATGTTTGAATCCATAGTCTAGGTCTCTTATTTCAACAACTCAACTCACTTGCTATTATTTTTAAAATGCATTTATGCTACATCTCTCTCTCTCTCCCCCCCCCCCCAGTTTATGACTACCAGACACTTTCAATGTTTTGTCTGTGTGAACATTTCATTATAGTTGCTTTTACTTTTCATGTGAAATCTGTAAACGGTCCTGGAGGGAAGTTTATGGTTTGGATGAAAAGTCATGGATGTACATAATGGCAGCATTCAGTGATATCCAGCCAAGAATGATTGACAGTGCCTGTAACTACTTATTATGTCAAGGTTTCAGCACACCGATTGATGGGAAATGATGTATAATAAATTAGAATGATCACACATCATTTCCCATCGATTGAAATGCCAAATTCTTTGATGGAGTAATGAGTTATGGCCAATACCACTCACTGTCTTAGAGGGAGATTGATTGCTTATCCTTTCATCAATGTGATCAAACTAAAGAAGCCAAGAAGTGGGTGCATTGTCATAAGTAACACTCTATCCTCAAAGTAGGACAGAGATGAAGTAGCACTACATAAATAGGGCTGTTTCTACAACAGTGTCACCCAGACCACGATCCATGCACACTCCTGTCAATTCATCCCATTCACCATGACTTCCCTCTCTGTGAAGTCATCTCTCCAGCTTCCTTCCACTTAGAAGCTATCTACTCATTGGTCCCAGGAAGACTAAAACTGAAGGCAAATTCCTCACCCATACCATAGACGATTCAGCTTTGGTTGCCACCCATAGTATGTGAGATAGACAACAGGATGTGAAGAATTCACATGAATAGAAGTCTACAAGAAAAGCACTCAATATGATCATGTGAAGAGGATGGCTGGCTGGATGTGATATGCTCATGTTCTATCCTTATTCCCTTGAAAGCTTAAGAGTTTGCATCATCATCAATCAGGTCAACATGGGCAGGGTATAAACAAACAAACAAACAAATAATCGTACAGAGCCACCGAGTCAGTTTCAGTGCCAAACAGAGGCCTTAAACTCCATGCAAATAGATTCAGAAAACCAGCCTCATCCAAGAGTGTCAGAATCTGGTCAGCAAACAAACATTCAAGAATCTTGCCCAAGAAGGGGGTAATTGCCACTGTTATATAATTGATCTGGTCTTCTGTGTTTAAGGATCCCCCCCCCAGGTGTGATCACACAGCTGCCTCTTTTAGGTGGCTGAGAATGAATATGAGGGAGCCAGGCAAAGAGAACATCAGGGCCTGCTGTGGTCAGACAGTCTCCTTCTATCACCCCACACAGCCAGCTTTACATTTTATATTCTTTATATGTTTTAGTATTGTTATGAGTTGAGGGATTTGTTAGGCTGCATACGAGACCCTTGTAATCCTCAGCAAGTGTTAAAATTTAATCAAAGCTTCAAATTCTTTGACTAACCAGGCTAGCCTCCTGGTGATGTGATAGCCTAGGTGATGAGCCATTAAGGGGAACAAGGGAAGGGGCTTTGTGGGAGATGGTGAATGGGTGGGGTGGGGTCCTTCCTCAACTTGTCAGAAGGACAAAATGAGAGTTGAGAGCAGAGAGTGAAGTGATTTGAGCTAGAAGCAAAGCAGAAAGCTAGAGAGAGTCAGAGTGATGGTTAATTTCTGTTTGAATACAAGGATGCAGCTATGGGGGGGAGCAAGGTCCCCTTGGGGTGATGCTGTGAACACCTCCATTGTAGGCTCAGGTTGTATATATGTGTAAGTAAACCATAAATCATAACGACGCCACTGTCTCTGTTGTCCCTCATTCCGAAAGAAACACGAACCCTGGGTAAGTGCCCAGAAGCTGCTTGGAGATAGGGGGGTGGGGGGAGAGGTGTACAACAGTATTTTAGAACTGTCAAGGCAGAATATAAATTCAATAAATGAACTCATGGATCTCCCTTGTGGAGGGACCGAGCAGCTCCCAGAAGACTTGTAGGGTCTCCCAAACAGGGAGATCTGTGAGCCCCTCTTAAGGTACTATAGTACCTTCTGATCAGCAAGCCCAAGAGGCTCAGTGGTTTAGACCACAATGTTACCCGCTCCTCTAGGTATTATAGTAATTGCAAGGAGTAAATAAAGCTGACCCTCATCATATCTCTTCTGGGGTTCACCAATCTCGCTCTGTGGGTTATATGGGCCGGCGCATGGTCTGCCATTCAATGCTTGCTCATCTTCGACACCACAATATTAAGTGCCGACTTGCACGCACAAATGATGGCTGACACCGTTATGATGCTCAATGTGCAGCTCAGTGCATTAACCCGAGGTTACGGTATTGTGCGTTTCCAATGCAATTCTGGGAACTAGAATTTGGCTTCAGATGTTTATTGTGGCTATCAGCCTGAACACAGCACACATCTAAATCTACTTGTAACACTATGAGGTAATTTCTATAAAAAGTGAATTTTGGGGCCAAGGATAGTAAATTTTAACAGCTTCTTATTCTGACCCTCTTAAAATAAATACATAATTTATCACAAGCACTGTACTCAATACCACCCTTCTGAAGTATGGTGGAGAGGCAGTTACTTACTCTGCATATGCAATAGGTGGATTTTAAATATTTTAAAACCATATCAGTACTTTTACCTTTCCCCATAAATATGGAGAAGTTACATACACTCTGCAGCCCGTTATCATTTGACAATTTTCATAATTTGTATTAATTCAGACGCTTTCAGGTATCTGGAATTAACAAACATTTATTGTAATGTTTTTGTTTAATTTGAGAGGGGAAAAGATTTATAGAGGTGCGAATATCTGTGCTGTAGTCCGGTAAGAAATTTCATTGTGTTTTGTGGTTGATGTTTAAATAAATTCAGAACTTTTAATGGGTTCTTGCATACATGAATATAAAGGCTGGGTTGTTCTAGCAAGCAAATTGCCTTCATGCTAATCACTAGTATAGGTGAGGACAATGAGTTTTGGGAAGCTTCAAGGACTGCCGTGTGTGTCTTCAACCTTTACTTGCACCAGGGATTGTTAATTTATCTGGGCTTGGGGACACTTTTGGAATTTTGAAAGCAATCAATTGGTATTAACACCCCCCAGTTGCTTTTCTCCTCGTCATTCTGGGTCAAGATCCCCCCAGCAGAGAGAAAGCACACACACACACACACACACACACACACACACACACAGCTTTTCTACGGGATCTGAGTAAATTTTGGATCCAGTAGGATATAGGATTTTACATGGGGTCCACAAAAAAACAGCATGAAACTTTCAGTGGCACAGTAAACAAATAATCTGCTTCTTGCTAGCATAAAAGACCCTTGACACAGATCTTCATGGAACGCCATGGTTTTTATACAGGATGTCAACAAAGCTACCAACAAATTGTAACAGACACCTGTGGACCCCAAAGACAAATGTTTTGTGCAGATCCCTCCCAAATGTATAAGGTCTCAAAGGACCTGTGTGCTCTGGATCCATGTTTTTGCACTGTGGCAGTGCTGGAAAATGACAAGTCCAGTGAGGTTGGCGTAGTTCAGGCACCACACTGCCCCGTCCTCTCAAAATCCTGAGTGATGTGGTAGTGATGCTGCTGTTGGGAGGCCAGGCTCATGGAGATACCCCTCTCTATTGGCTGTGGCTGCATCTCATTGGATCGTAAATCAATTTTTATTCTTCCTTAGCCCATTAACGAGACAAAGGCTCAGGACCTATCTCTCAGTATGCTGACTACCACTAGGCCTGCATATTTACAATATACATAATTGGAATAAAGTGATTTTAGGGGAGAGAGGGTTGTTTTTTTTTTTAAAGTGCAAAGTCATTATTCCATCTAGTGAAGCTTTTAAAATTACACACAAGCGAAGCATCTTTATTTTATTTTATTTTTTTGCTTCTGATTTGGAAACAAAAACTTCTGGGATTGCTCGAAATGAGTTTGTTCTCCCTCAGGCATTGTCTTTATTAGCAGCTTAAGTGTATATTTAGTCTCGTCATATGTGAAATCTTCTCTATTCTTCAAATTAGTATGGGATAAAATGTCTTCATTTTTGTTTTTACAGTGGTGCTCCTTCAAGACACACACACACATGAGAGAGAGAGAGAGAGAGAGAGAGAGAGAGAGAGAGAGAAATAAATAAAGAAAGAAATAAAGAAATAAAGAAAGAAAGAAAGAAAGAAAGAAAGAAAGAAGCTGTTTTGGATACAGACTTGCTTCACTGTTTTTATTTATTTTATTCAGGTTTTTTCCTCAGTTTTGTTGAGCTCGAAGAAAGGTTTGGAGTTCAATTTCAACTTTCTCAGCTTATTCCTTGCTGTATAGCAATGCATTAAGCAGGTTCCAAATGCTATTCATTGGGGCTTCATCTGAACAAATATACCCGAGTGCTATAAGTAATATTGACCAAAGACGCAGAAGTCAGGAACGTATCAAAAGTGAGACTATACAATCTACACATTTGGGAGAAAAACTATGTACAGTGTGAAATTTTTGCATCCTCCAGAGATCTTTCAGTTGGAAATATACAAAAGATTTTTTTCAGAATATAGGAAACTGTTTTAGAACAAGTCAGAGGTGCCAACTTGCGAAGCCGATTGGGGGGGGGCAACATAATGTGCGTGATGTCATGACATCACAATGTCACATGCTTGATGTCAGAACAATGTGAGGAGCTGGGGGCGGAGCCAAACATGGTGGCCATGCAGTTCAATGGCTGGTGGCTCCTCCTCCTTTTGGCATCGCCATTAGTGGGAGGCTGCTTTGATTCTCCTTCCCCTCTGTGCCAGGGGGAGAAGGACACGGCCGCTGGAGGCACACCACACTCAGAGCTACTTTCAAACTTTGCACTTTGGAGACATGGGGGTGGGGCTGGCCCCTACCATGAAAATATGGGGGGGCGCCCAAAAGGTAGTGATGTATGGAAGTGAGAGCTGGACCATCAAGAAGGCTGATCGCCGAAGAATTGATGCTTTTGAATTATGGTGCTGGAGGAGACTCTTGAGAGTCCCATGGACTGCAAGAAGATCAAACGTATTCATTCTTAAGGAAATCAGCCCTGAGTGCTCACTGGAAGGACAGATCGTGAAGTTGAGGCTCCAATACTTTGGCCACCTCATGAGAAGAGAAGACTCCCTGGAAAAGACCCTGATGTTGGGAAAGATGGAGGGCACAAGGAGAAGGGGACGACAGAGGACGAGATGGTTGGACAGTGTTCTCGAAGGTACAAACATGAGTCTGACCAAACTGGGGGATGCAGTGGAAGACAGAAGTGCCTGGCGTCGTCTGGTCCATGGGGTCACAAAGAGTCGGACACGACTAAACGACTAAACAAAAACAAAAGGGCTTTGGCTCTAGAAGCCGGCAGCCCTGGTCCTATCCACACTGCTTTCAGAGGCTATCCAGTGTTTCAGTCAAAAGTCTCTCCCAGACGTACCTGGAGATACCTGGGCTTGAAACTGAGACCTTCTGCATGCAAAGAGATGTTCTGCCATTGGTTCACATGGCTGAAAATGGGCCTTAAGATAATTTGGTCTCAGGCTGCTGAGGGCTTTAAATGGAACCTTGAAACAAATATTTAAATATCAGTGTGAAACGTTCTGATTGCTGTTCCAATCGTAGCAGCCACATTATGTACCAACTGTAGTTTCTGAAAGCAGCCTCATGTTGACACCAGCACACACCCTGTACCAACACATGGACACATCACATGTGAAGATGCCATAGCCCTCCCTTCCATTAGCCCCAGTGGCACAAGCAACAGCAATCCTGCTACTGTCCATTCCCAGGAATCCCTATAGTCAGATCCATGTGGCTGGGACTTGTTTAGCAGGAGGGTTGTCCAAGGCAGGCACCAGCATTAATGGGGCCTTGTCAGCAGCCGCAGGATACCAGTTGCCCATGCCTGGTTGGGCTTGGCAACATAGTGCCTACATTTCATCCTTCAGACTGGAACAAAGGCAGAATTCTGCTCCAGCTACCTTCCAGTTAAACACAAAGATCTTAACTTTGGGTAAGGGTTCTACATAGTTTGCAACAATATTTGGTTCATATACGTCTCTCCCATTCCCATTCCCGTTCCCCTTCTTCCTCCCTCCCTCCATTTTATTCTTGTTCTAAATTACTTCATAACTTCTTGTTGCTTGATTCAACAAATACAGCAAACCTAACATAAACCTAACCTTTTTATGGAGGTAGATATGTACACAAGCTCTTATGTTTAATTACATATGACTAAATTGTCATGAAAAAAGGAACATTGACAAGTCTGGGTCTGAAAGCAAAAAAGTAGGATGAAAATAATGAATGTTGTTGTTGTTGTTGTTGTTGTTGTTGTTGTTGTTGTTGTTGTTGTTATGCAGGTTGGGGTTGATGGCAGTTGGAGTCCAGCAACCTCTGAAGGGTTGCAGGTTCCCCCACCCCTGAATTAAAGTCACACCACTATGTTTGGCACTTTTCGTATTCTGTTCGAACATTGCAATACTCACGAACATCCATCCATTAAGGTTTAGGAGAGGGGGGGAAATCAACTTCCATTGATTTTTGTCTTAAGCCAAATCCTATCGTGCTTTAATACTTGGGTGTGCACTCATGAAATATCATGCCTATAAAGACTATTAATATTCATCGGAAGCCTGAAATAATTCATGACATTCTTAAGTAATGTTCACTGGCGTAAGGTGGTAAACAATGCCATTTACACTGAGTCCAAAAAACCCACAAAAAATTACAAAGGCAAGTTCTTACACGCTGACTAAACCTTGTATTTGTCGTTACAATTTCTTGGCTTATCCTTTTAGTAGATTTCCAATGAACTGGATGGAATTCAGAGTAATTATTCATTTTATTATAGTCAGTTTAGATATGGTAAAGATTAGGAGAGTAAAACAAATCATTTTCATGACAGAGGCTAGCGATACATTATTGTTGTTCTCCTTGTTTCGCCTCCTGCATAAATATGATATACAGCAACCTTAAAAATAATAATTCATGACTGGCTCTTGGGGCTGTGTGTGTGTGTGTGTGTGTACGTTCCCTCTCTTGTTATTCTCCTTGCAGCAGAAGATGCGCCATATTGTTGGAGGCAGCATGCGTATGAATACCAGTCGCTGGGAACGGAGGAGGGTGGAGCAAGTTCTAGCGCCCTTAGATCCTGCTTGCAGCCTTCTCATTGACTTCTTGTTGGCCACTGTGAGAAATTACATGGGCCTTTGGCCTGATCCGGCCATATATGTTCATATATGTTGGGTTCATATATGTTGCCCTATTTATTTACTCTAGAATGCTGGGATATGATTGTTATATCTATATATAGAAATAGAGAGAGAGAGAGCTGTAGGTGTGAAGACTTGATCTGTGATGTCATATCTTCCAACGTTTCTTCCATGAAAATAGGGTCTTCTATTATTATTATTATTATTATTATTATTATTATTATTATTATTATTATATTGCTTACACCCTGCTCATCTTATTGGGTTGCCCCAGCCACTGAGAGCGGCTTCCGGCACATATAAAACCTTCCCTATACAGGACTGTCTTCAGATGTCTTCTAAAGGTTGTATAGCTACTTAATTCCTTGGCTCGGAGGTCACCTAACTCTATACCCTCCAACATTTCTTCAATGAAAATAGGGACATCCTATTCCATATCCTCTAACATTACTCCGATAAAAATAGAGACGTCCTAAGGAAAAGCCAGGATAAAACCAGAAACCGGGGTGGCTCCTGTAAATTCGGGACTGTCCTTGGGAAACAGGGACACTAGGAGGGTCTGTGATGTAATACCTTTGATGGACTATACATACATGCAAGTTAGTAGCTGATGCTGCAGTCATCAAGTGATGTGTGGACCAGCTGCAGGAGTAAAACAAGCAGGGGTACAGCAGTTAAGTAACCCAAAGTCACTCCGGTGTGGTTGAGGGAAAAAGTACTCGATCCTCCAAGGAAGAGTATAATCATGCGATGGGAAGAGGTCAGTCGAGGATTGGCTATTGCTAAAAGCAGTTGTCACTTCCAGGCATTCTTGCAGCATGTTAGTGGGTGAGGCATAGCTATCAGGGCAGCTATAGTTTATGCAATACTTATGAATATTCAGTGCTATCAGAGTTCTTCTGATGCAATGCCTGATGATCCCATGGTTGCCCCAGCAGTGAATCAGAGTGAAAATGAGCAAATTAGCTGATGACTCCTCTTCCGAAAAGACAGATCAAAAGATATTACTCGTATAAAAGAAGGGTGCCATTAATGACACTGATAAATTATAGCTCACTAATGTTTGCTATGTAGCACATGAACCTGGGAGCAATCCTAATGGATGACTGTCAGGGGTTGAATCTCTTCCATAAGCACAGCTAAACAAGCAAAAGATTCCACAGTCTGCTTCACTCATGTCTTTTGCGAGGTAAAGTAAAATAATTAACTTTCCTTTTCAAGATTTTTCTGAGTTGTTTTTTTAAAGCTTGCATGGCCGTTCTGTGAGAGACTGTGACATGGAGATGTCCTCATCACAATGTTCCCACCGACACATTGTAAGAAGAGTTAATGTGTTAATTCAGCAATCAGGGGTTTGATAAGGACAAAGATGTCCTCAGACCTCATTATAAATTATCATTTACCGAGCTTTTAAAAAAATATATTATTAAAAATGCTTTTCTTTTAATTATGGGGTCACCAGAAGCCATTCTCGGTAAGGCAAAATTAATTTCTAAAAGCTTTTCTGACAGAAAACTCAAATCCACGTAAATGGCTTTGGGGCTTGGGGTTTTTATTTTTTTTTACTTTATGTCAGGTTTTCTACACGAATTGGGGATTTGCATTCTGTGGTGCTGTGTACTCTTATATAAAAAAAAAGGAACACGGGGCTACGTTTGAATTTCCTCAGATAATAGAATTGTACTAGAAACATGAGATATATAATTGGGCACAAGATGAAGAGCATGTCAGAAATAGCATGCTAGTTTAAAGTTATCAATGGTCATCATGAGGACAAGGCCTGCTGAAAATAGTGTCTTGGGGAAAGCCAGAGAACTGGGTAATATTTTGCAAATTTGGAGATAAATTCATCTACCAGCAGCAGTGGTGTGCAGTCAGAAGACTAGGGGCAGTGGCAGAGCTTCATGCTCTGGCACCGTGGGGTGGAGAGCAGGCGGGGGTGAGGCTGGCACGTGTCCTGGGGGCAGTGCGCACCGCCTGTGGGGGCGGGGCGCCCAGCGTGGGCAGGGGGGCAGCCGCGATGGCACCCTGCCGGGATCATGCTGCCGGGGGCGGGGCGCTCCCCCCGCACTCCTCTTCCACCGCCAGTGACTAGGGAGACTAGTAATGGTAAAGGGACCCCTGACCATTAGGTCCAGTTGCGACCGACTCTGGGGTTGTGGCGCTCATCTCGCTTTACTGGCTGAGGGAGCTGGCGTACAGCTTCCGGGTCATGTAGCCAGCATGACTAAGCTGCTTCTGGCGAACCAGAGCAGCGCACGGAAACGCCGTTTACCTTCCCGCCAGAGTAGTACCTATTTATCTACTTGCACTTTGACGTGCTTTCGAACTGCTAGGTTGGCAGGAGCAGGGAGCTTGCCCCGTTGCGGGGATTCGAACTGCCGACCTTCTGATCGGCAAGTCCTAGGCTCTGTGGTTTAACCCACAGTGCCACTCGTGTCCCTAAAGGGAGACTAGACTAGTCCCCTAAATGTTCCTGGTAAATTAGAGTATTAAAGTATTGAAGTCTGCTGCCTCCTTCCCAAAGCCCAGGAAGCTTCTGCCCAGCTTAGGGAGGGAGGCATGAGGCTCATGCACACAACATCACATGCTCAATGTTGCCGGCCCCATCACTCTTGCAAGCTGGCACCTCTGGCCCTAACTGTTCCCATATGAAAACATTCACTGCATGCCACTGACCAGCAGGTACTTCCAACTAGCTAATCCAATGTCTGCTTCTCAATGGCCAACACCATAGTCCTTGCCACCATACGTCCTGTCATTTTGTAGAGAGATTGTAGGGGAAGAAGATGGCTGCCTCCGCTGTCCAGAAATGAAGAATGTTGACGGTCTGATCATTGCACTGCTGCTAGACCCTTAAATCTTCTGCTGCCTTCTCTTAATGGTAAGCCCACAACAAAAATTATTAGGATTTGGTGCCCTCCAACCCCCCCCAACTTGTGTAGGAAACAAATGGTATCAGAAAAGTGGGGAGTTGGGGTGTTTTCAGCCTTGATTGAATTACATGTCACATTAGAGCTTTGGCTAATTGACAGGTTTAAGTACTCTAAATAAATAAGTAGCTAGAAAAAGAAATGTATCTTAATCATAATATGCTGTGTCTTTCCCCCGACCTAACAATAAGATTTTCTGATTTTGCTTTAGCAAAAGTAAAAAACCCGAAGCATTTACGAGGCCTTCTGGGTCTTGTAACAGTTTTCTTTCATTTTTCTCAACTCCTGATATTTATTGTATAGTCAGACGAACTTAGACTAAAGACAATCAGCTGTATTTTTGGCAAGTTACTCCCCATCTCCTCCAAAATATCCAAGCATTGGAAGCTGGTTATTTTGTGAAACTGTTAACAGGTTTAATGCCTGCTGCAAATATAGTCATCCTCTCCCTTCCTCACAATGCATATGAATGGTTAAAACAGCTTTGCGTAAATTATGCAATTGTGGGTGCTAATTCTGTAGTGTTTATAATCACCTTTCTGATTGCAGCAAATAAAGACCTGGCATCAAAAATAGCAATGTGTAGATTTTTCTGAGTTTTGCTGCCATGTGTGAAGGTTGACTTCTTCAACCAGTAATAAAATTAGGCTATGGCAAGGGAAAAGGGACTTCTTAAGCTGATTTTTTTAAAAATAAAATAAAAAGACATACCCGTCCCCAAACATTTTGTAACAGTCTTTCATCTTTTCAATAGCTAACTGAAATGGGACCAAAAAAAAATATTCCTATGGTGATTCTTTGTAGCAGGGTGATAGAGCTAAAATGTATTATGAAATTAAAAAAGGTCTTTCTGAGAACTGGGTGAAGATTCTAGAATTTTCTCAAGTCATGGTTTACTTAGATTCTGAAAACCAGAATCTGTTTGTCATGAAATGCAAAGGTAACAAAATGCAAACCAATTGGCTTCAACTATGTTTCCAGATCTAATTCAGGATGCTGTTTTTGAACTATAAAACTCTAAATGATCTGGGTGTGTAATATTCTAGAGGATACTTTTCGCACATGATCTCTCCCTTCCCCATTTATGCACAGGTTTGAGGTCTGCCAGAGAGGCCTTGCTTAGAATTCCATCTTTTTATTGTTATCATACTGGTTCCCTCTAGGAGCATGGCCTTCTTAGCAGTTGCCCCGACAAGGTAAAATCCATTCAGCCCCTTAATGTCTGCTTCCAAACCTAAAAACATACTGGTTTGATCTTGCCTTTGAGCCCATTTCATAATATGCTGCTGAACCGAGTTTTTTCCCTTTGTGTGAACCATTAATTCTGCTTTCTATTTTGTTTTGTTTTGTTGGGATGTGCGTTGCCCATCTGTGATATAAGGTTTCTCCAGGATATACAGTCAAACACATGAACACAGAGACTACCTGACCGACATGCTTACAGTATTCCCTGTCCAGTATTTGCAGTGTTTCCATGACTGGTTATTCATTGGAACACGAATGAGCTAGGATAAATTGAACTCAAAGGTGCAAACCTGGCCAGATAGGCAAAACAATTAAACATACAAATGGCTGCTAGGAATCCAGTAGCACCCTCTGAAAATAAATTAACCCAATATGCCAGTTTGTTAAGTGGGCTGTCCTATAGTAATCAAGACATTGCAAGATCGAGCTACCGGATTTCTATTTTGATATCAATGAATGAGATATTAAATAGCTACAGAAAAAAGGCATTCTCCACTATACAGAGCCATGACTTCTAGTTTGCTAGAATATGTTCATTGTTACAGAGATGCCATTTGCCATTTGCAGAGCTTGATGTAATTTGGATGCAACGCCGTAAGAAGTGCATTCAAATAACCCTGCTGTTCAAGTTAAGTTGCCTTCAGTATACAAAAGACTGCATTGTTTTTGTGTTATGCTCCAGTTCAATAAGATTGTAAAATACGTGTTGAATCCATTCCAACGAGAGTTTCTTTATGACTCACATTATACGGCATTTTACTGATCTTTGTTGAGTCTATTAGCCCTGTTGCACCTCTTGTTTACGAGACCCTCCAGTGCTGTTTGGTGTTGTGAAGCTTCGTTCTGCGTTTTTCTTTTTTTGGTACTCTTTTGTGGACGGCAGTTTCACTGGTGAAAAGGAGCCCCTGTAGTATGAGGTGGAAAATAAGGTGAAATGGAAGATTAATGAAAATAATCAATGGAAACTTGTGCCTTAGTTAATAAAAGGCAATTAGTAGTAGCTTTGTTGTTGGGATCAGAGTCTTGAACATACTGGAACTAAATTATTTTTTAGATATGCAAGGAGCTATGGACTATCATTTGCGTAACCAACATGGTATCCTTTGGTGGCTGAACTACAACTCTCATCAGTCCCAGCATGGCTAATGGTCAAGGACGATGAAAGTTGTAGTGCCATATTTGGAGGACATCATGTTGGCTACCTCTGTCCTATAAAATGCAAGATCCAATTTCTATGACAACTTCAGTTACTCAGAAGCAAGTTGCGCAATGTTTATTGATGCTTAATCCCAGGCATTTAACCCTATCCTTAAACTAAATTAGAGTCATCCCAGTTAACACAATGGATCTTTTGCTTAGGAAATAGTTCAAGTTTACAAGCAAAGACCCCAGTGCCCAAGCTTAAGAATGGGCTTGCTGAATTATTCTAGCTAGGTCCTTCTTCTGCTTCTATCAAGTGTCTGACAGATGCTTTTGGGAATTTAGAAGAAAGCTATGAATCTAATGGTAATTCTCCAGCATCTGATATACATTTTTAAAAAGGTAAAGGACCCCTGGACAGTTAAGTCCAGTCAAAGGCAACTATGGGGTGCAGCGCTTATCTTGCTTTTCAGGCTGAGGGAGCTGGTGTTTGTCCACAGACAGCTTTCTGGGTCATGTAGCCAGCATGACTAAACCGCTTCTGGCACAATGGGACACTGGGATGAGTGCCAGAGCACACGGAAACGCTATTTACCTTCCCTCTGCAGCGGTACCTATTTATCTACTTGCACTGGTTTGCTTTTGAGCTGCTAGGTTGGCAGGAGCTGGGACAGAGCAATGGGAGCTCACTCCATCGCAGGGATTCAAACTGCAGACCTTCCGATTGGCAAGCCCAAGCGGCTCAGTGGTTTAGACCACAGCGCCACCTGTCTCCAATCTGATATACATAGGTATACTGCCTCTCACCATGAAGCTATCATGATCTCTCCTCCATGAATGTGTCCATCCCTTTCAAAGAACAATCTAAGAGTAATGGTTACCATCACATTGCAGGGCAGTGAATTCCATAAGTTATTGGTTTATTTACTGCAGTTATTTATACCCTGCCTTTCAGAATGTAAACTAATTTTTCCAAGGTGGCTTGCAAGTAATGCTAATGAACTTACATAAAAAGCCGTGGGTGATCTTCCCGTAGTGCAGTTGGTGGTAAATGGCTCTAGGGGAGAAGGGTGAACGTCTCACTTGAGCAGACTCTGTGGTGGTCTTGGTCTACCTCTCTTTCCCTCCTTGAATCCTTTCCACAGTTGAGCAGGTGGTGGAAGGCAGCAGCTGCTGGTGGGGAGGGGTGACAGCATGCACCTCATCCCTGTCAGGTGTGTCACTATGCTTAGTGGGAGGGAGAGGGTTGGCAGGGAGGTTGACTTGGTGCGAGCGCAGTGGCAGAACAAATCTGGTGCTCCTGCCGCTGCGTCCATACTGTGCTGGCATCTCCACTGCTTCTTTCCCTCCCGGTAACCACAGCAACACAACTAAGGGGAAACTAATGATGTGGATCCATCCATTGGTCAAGCTATTTTAACAGCAGGCAGGAAGGAGTCTAGGGAGACCAGGCTCTGATATATTGTTTTCCTGGCTGCCTGTTGCTCTCCTGGTCCTGGAACTATGTATAGTGGTACCTCAGGTTAAGTACTTAATTCGTTCTGGAGGTCCGTTCTTAACCTGAAACTATTCTTAACCTGAAGCACCACTTTAGCTAATGGGGCCTCCTGTTGCCGCCATGCCGCCGGAGCACAATTTCTGTTCTCATCCTGAAGCAAAGTTCTTAACCCGAGGTACTATTTCTGGGTTAGTGGAGTCTGTAACCTGAAGCGTATGTAACCCGAGGTACCACTGTATTGGCAAGGCTGGCCCAAAATGTTTTGCTGTCTGAGGTGAAGGACAAGATGGCGCCCATTCCCATCCCATATACAGAAACTGAACAGACTGCTAACTGTGTTTTACTTCAACACTGGTGAAGGGGCAGCGTCTTCCAATGAACCTGAGGACAGCAGGCCATCTTAAGGAAATGTAGGGTGAGCATACCATCCACAGCTCTATTCTCCAACACCTTGTGGCTTCCCCCAATCCCCATGGCCTTTGTCACCTGGGGCAGCCTCCACACTTTGCCTAATGCCCAGGCTGGCCCTATGCATTGGGCATACCAGTTTAGGAGGGCGTGCATGGCTTTTTTTATTTCAAACTGCTCCTTAAAACTCAAGGACTTTCCTTTGCATTACATAAAATCTATCCTTTAATTTCACATCGCATATATCTCGGAGTCGGCTAATATTACTTGACTAAATACAAGTCAGCAGCAAGCCAATTCTATATTTCAACAAAAGTGCTGCAGAAAATATATTTCTCTTCAAATTTCTGCTATTCTCTCAAATGGCAGTTTGCAGAGTGCATCTGGGTGTACGGCTAATGACCCGTGAGCAATAAGCAACTGTTTAAGTAAAATGCACTATGAAAAAGCTTTTACCAAACAGCATTTTAATATTTTAAATAGATTTTCCATTGCAGGCCCTTTGTAACTGGATTAGTTCTCTGATGTGTTCTGACAGAGCTGTTGTTAGGGATACTCCATTAACTTTGTCTGTCATCTTATTTTCCCCAGTATCTAGCATAACACCCTTATATTTCATAATTTGTATTGCTATCAATGCTGATTTGTAAATGTGCAAATTATAATTAACAACGGCCACTACTTCTATTAAATATTAAATCATTCTTGCAGCTTAGATTTTCCACAGCAGATGGAGCCCTGCAGTATGCAAATAGACTTTTCCTTAAGTCGTCAGCAGTTTTAACCTCAAATTTTGGCTCTCTTTCTCTCTCTCTCCCCCCCCCCCCCAGTTTCCTTTATGTCTCCTATAGCGTTTGTGTTAATATTTATTCACTGCAGATTCTCTTTTGCCCAATAAGAATTTTACGGGCGATTGCATTCTTGCATTGTAGTTTTGTCCCACTTCATTAACAGCATCTTCTTCATGTAGCCGGCTTGTAAAGTCACAAATACTTTTTGTTTCTACCTATGCGGCAGTATTTTCCGAAGAGCTGTTTCCCCGTTACATTTTAATATGTACAGCAGAAGCAAAAGTGGAGGGGGTGGGGAGGGAGAAGAGGGAGAAATTGCCGGTACGCCTACATAGTTTTTAATTTGGAAACCAATCTAGGCACACAATTTTACCCTCAGACTAAGCAAAAAGCATTAAGGTTTTATACTGTGTCTTAAACATTCTATTAAATGTCATCAGCTGATTCAGGGAAATCTATTGCGAAAATATTAGAGATGTGTAAAATGTATCAATGTAATGGATAATCGCTACATAGGGATGGATGTGAAATCCCTCCATTTATCAGGTGACTATAAAGCAGTAAGGGGGAAAAATTTGATGGAATATTGTTATTATTTTCTTCCTGATGGATGCCATCGTAAGAATGAAACTCTTATTTCTGCTGTTGCAGTCACAAACACACAATCCAGCATTAGCATCACCATCTGGAAAAGAAGTAATGGAAGTCTTATAGCCCTATCAAATGCTATTTAGCCGATGCAATGGATTATGCCAAAGCTGTGGTGTTCAGTGGTGCCAGCAGGGCAGGATTTTGAGGCAGAGGTCCAGGGTCCTACTCAGCTTAATGAGCAGGAGGGCTCCCAAACACAGCAGAGCTGGCTTCTCACATTCTGAAGTAGTTGAAGTAATAAATTACCACTCAAAGCAAGCCTCCCACAAGGCCATCAAGTCACATGCATGCATAATTTTATGTGTATGCTGCCTTTCCACACGTCAAACCATGCCCAAGGCGGCATACAACGTGAAAAAAATACATAGTTACAATCACATCAAAAAACATCAAAGAACCGCAACCAAATTGAACAATTTCCACACAAATCATAATAAGATCTAAAATAAGCAAACAAAAAAATTAGTATCAATAACAGCAACAACCCCTCAACAACCCCCCCTAAACAATACCATACTCTCCAACATTTCTCCAATGAAAATAGGGACATCCTCTTCCATACCCTCCAACATTTTCCCAATGAAAATAGGGACACCCTATTTCAAAACCTCCAACATTTCTCTGATGAAAATAGGGACATCCTCTTCCATACCCTCCAGCATTTCCCCAATGAAAATATGGACGTCCTATTCCATACCCTGCAATATTTCTCTAATGAAAATAGGGACATCCTATTTCAAAACCTCCAACATTTCTCTGATGAAAATAGGGATGTTCTACCATACCGCCCAACATCTCTTCAATGAAAATAGGAATGTCTGAAGGAAAAGCAGGACATTCACTTCAGACTGTGGCCCTTAGATGACGTGAGATGACCCAACCTGGATCCAGGCCCTGAACCTATCTGGCGGCCTGGTTTAAAACCCTAATTAAACTGGCTGTCGGGGGGAGGGGCGGAGATCCATGCAGGCTGCCCCTTCTCACTGCCAGACACCACACCCTTTGACAACCCTGGATTGCTCCAGGTGGACCTGATCTGATCTGGGTCTACCTCAACCCACTGGCTAAATCCTGGGTCAACCCAAATCAGCCCAAACCTGCTTTCGATCCAGGATGCAGCTGGAGCCAGTGCATAGCCCTATTTATTATGTTCTGAAACTGTAAACCAGGTCAGTTCGTGTAAAAATGAGGACTGAATGGGATCGTCACCTAGCCCTAAAAGTAATCTATCGGCTGATGGGTATCTCCCAGATGCAAGTCTGCACTGCATTCCAATCAAATTACTAGAGATACCATATTAATAAAATGTACTCATTTTATTAATTTGTGCCAAATATCTGTGAGTTGAGCCTAAGTATCTATTTACCAAAATACTTTCTCTTCGTTTTCCCCTAAAGTCCACTTCCTATGCCGGGAAGAATGAACTTCCTGCAAAGAGGCAGAATAAAAGTGAGATTCGTGCTTGCGTCTAAGTAGCAGTATTTTTTTTATTGCATTCAGTGAATACAATGTTTTGGGGTGTGCAAGTACTAGTAGACGATTTAGAGGGTGCGTGAAGTCATAGACAGAACCACTTAGCCTCAAGCAGATGAAGCCTGTTAGGAACTGAGGTGAAGAAAGGAAAAGCAGAAAACTAGAAGTATAAAGGCAGCTTCTCGAGAGTGATGAGAGGGAGCTGGAGGAGTCTGCTGAGAGTGCAAGGGGAGGACTGGGGAGATTTCATGAACATCTCTTGCTCACAAAACAATGTCCTAGTTCAGATGTAACAGGGCATCCTTAGTGCACCAAGGTTGCTGGAGTGTGAATGAGCCTTAAACCTGGGTCACATACACCACACATTTAAAACATGGAGTCTTAAATTTAAAATTGATTGGTGGCTAATTGACCTTATTCTGCAACATTTCTTTTAAATTCATAGGCTTTTTATTAGGGGTGTGCATGGGCGCTAAGTATCTATGAGGTTTTTTTTTTAACCCCAATGTTTCTGAATCACTCAGTGCTCTCTTTATACACACTGTATAAATTGAACCTCTGTGTTCCTTTTTCATTTTAAAGAGGAATCGAAAAACAGCTATAATTTATCCCCCGTTAGCCAAAGTTGATGAAATTTGCCAGCACAGGAGCCCTGATAAGTGTTGATACACCTGTACTAATCCAGACCCAGAACTTTTGCAGCTCAGGCCAATGATACAGACAAACGCAATATCAAAAGAGAACGTATAATGAGTGCTTCCACCATGGTTTGGGTCCAACTTTCTCCCAGCTTTGCTATTTGAGTGACAGAAGCAGATGTACAGTCCAGCAAAATGAACACCACTTCAGCAATCCATCTCACTCTCTTTCCCATGTCAACAAGCAGCCTGCCTTTTTAATTTTTAAAGAACTGTCACATGCATATAACTATGCATTTATCATCCTTTGCCTTATCAAAGAACTGGTTTCTAAAAGTGCAGATCTACAGGGATGGAGGGGTAGGTAGGCTTCTTGGTGACACCACAGACATAGGCCAAGTAGTTCTGTCCTCATCTGGCTTCTGTTGCACACCTGCAGAACTGTGTCCTCTCTACTCAAGTTTGACCTTGGTAAATAGAAGCACGTCCTAACAGAATGCGGCGAGGGTGCTGTGAAGTTGGCCACAACTTGTCTAAAAGTGTTACAGCCCTCTGGAAATTGGGAAAAAAAGCTCTCCTACTCAACAATATTCTTAAGGAAGAAAGACCCCCCTCCCCCCACCGCTTGTGAATGGCGGCACTAGAAGATTCACCCAATGATGAAGGTACCTCTGTCTGTCAGATATTAAATGGCTGTGGAGACACAGAACGCAGAATTTACTGCCAAATTAAGCAATGAGTAATGAAAACTACTTTGTGTTTCAGATCATCATTCATTGAACTGTGATAGCTTCAATAGCACAAAATTGAATTCTAACAAGTTAGGGTCTTGACTTTGTGCATGTTTGCAGAGTGGGTGGGGGAGTGTGAACATGTTAAACACTAGTAAGTGCCAGATCCAAATGCCACAGAGTACACAGTGTAATCATATGCTACTATCTTGGGCTCTCATATCACTCCTGCTTCAACACTATGATTTTTTTTTTAAAATGTGCTTTTCTTTTCTTTTCTTTTCTTTGAGTCAGTGAAAGCATTGTGAGCTTTGTCCTTCCCGTATCTGTAACATGTTATATGGGTTAGCAATTACACCGTTTCATCCTAGAGTCGTAAACCTTATGCTCATGGTGCCTCATGTTGTGCTGAGGAACATCTGGTTTGGAGCACAAATATGGCAGCTTGGCTTCTCTGTAGGGCCTTTGGGCATTTTCCCTGGCTATTCCCTCTCTTCCCTTCACCAGCTTTGCTCCATCTCGCCTTCAAGTGCTTTGGCTTGGCTGGAATGTGTTCTTCTGATAACGCCTCTTGCTTACCTGGGTAGAAAAGGCGGTGGTGTAAAAGTCTATGACTTCAGCATGGCTGGAATATAGCCTGATATACAAAGGGAAGAGTACGTTTCTGAGCACAATTCAAAGTGTTGGTGCTGACCTTTAAAGCCCTAAATGGCCTTTACCTGAAGGAGCGTCTCCACCCCCATCGTTCAGCCTGGACACTGAGGTCCAGCGCTGAGGGCCCTCTGGTGGTTCCCTCACTGCGAGAAGCCAAGTTACAGGGAACCAGGCAGAGAGCCTTCTCGGCAGTGGCACCCTCCCTGTGGAACGCCCTTCCACCAGATGTCAAAGAGAAAAATAACTACCAGACTTTTAGAAGACATCTGAAGGCAGCCCTGTTTAGGGAAGCTTTTAATGTTTGACTGACTACTGTATTTTAATATTCTTTTGGAAGCCACCCAGAGTGGCTGGGGAAACCCAGCCAGATGGGTGAGGTATAAATAATAAATTATTATTACTATTATTATAGATACCTCCCTTGCTCTAACCATTTTTTTTTTGCCTCAGGCTCCACCCACCACTTGCCATGTGGCCCTTCAGCAGTTGCTGCAGTGGGAATGTGGTTTGCAAAAGATTCCCCATCCCGGCTCTAATAACAGGTTGTTGTCTGGTACGTTCTTATGTGGGACAGATGTGTTTTGTGGGTGGGTAAGTAGATGCTATCCCTCCCCTCCCTTGCCACCCACCATGTGCATTTCCTACCGAGCCGGGCTTTTTAAAGCAACTACCAAGAGGAGGTGGAGAAAGAGTTGAGCATTTCAGCAGGCTGAGGTCACCGAGAAAAGAACAAGCATTAAAGAGATTGCAACTGATGAGGCAATCATACCAAAAATAAGCAGAGAGTGCATGCCATTTTATCAGTCTGAGTTGGAAGCATGACTGATGTCTAATGTAGAGGAACCCATGCTTTGAATTCTGAGCAGATCAAACCATCTGTGGAACTGTTTGGAACAAGTCCCACTGCACTCCAATTGTTATATCAGCCCCGGAGAGCCTGGAGAATTTGAGAGAGAGTGTGAAATTATTCAATCAAAAAGGCTTATATCTTTTTAAAAAGAATCCAGTGCTCAGTATTCAAAGGGGGAAAGTGTACTTCAAGTCCCTTTTTTGTTGGTTGGTTTCAGTTTATAATACGTTAAAGAGATCTATAGGAGAAGAAAATTTGGTGAAGCCTGAAGCATGCCAGATGTAAAGAATAAATCTCCCGCAGTGTTTCCCAAACATCTGATCACTAAGACTAGGGAAGGGCCACAGCTCAGTGACAGAACATCTGCTTAGTATGAAGAAAGTACCAAGTTCAGTCCCTAGCATCTCTTGATAAGGCTTGGAAAGATCACCTACCTGACACCCTGGACAGCTGCCATCAGTCACTATAGACAATACTGAGAAAGATGGATCAGTGGTCCGACTCTGTAAAGGTAGCTTCTTATCTCAAAGGTAATCTAGTCCAGGGCCTGCTGATGCAGGAAACCAATGACTACAGCATTTCCTGAGAAGTGGCCACCCAGCCTCTGGCTATGCCCACATATGGAACGCAGGTGGCGTGGGTGGTCAAAACCACTGAGCCTCTTGGGTTTGCCAATCAGAAGGTCAGCAGTTCGAATCCCCGTAACGGGGTGAGTTCCCGTTTCTCTGTCCCAGCTCCTGCCAACCTAGCAGTTTGAAAGCACACCAGTGCAAGTAGATAAATAGGTACTGCTGCGGAGGGAAGGTAAACGGCATTTCTGTGCACTCTGGTTTCCGTCACGGTGTCCCATTGCGCCAGAAGTGGTTTAGTCATGCAGGTCACATGGCCCAGAAAAGCTGTCTGTGGACAAACGTTGGCTCCCTCGGTCTGAAAGTAAGATGAGCGCTGCAACCCCGTAGTTGCCTTTGACTGGACTTAACTGTCCAGGGGTCCTTTACCTTACACACACACACACACACACACACACACACACACACACACAGCATATATGAAACACGTTCTGTCCCTCAAAGATTTTTGGGTACTGTAGTTTACCCTTCAGAGAGTTACAATTCTCAGCAACCCATAACAAACTACAGTGCCCAGAATTCTTTGAGGGGGGAAATGGACTTCCAATATGCTTCAAAGATTATAGTGTGCACGCAGCCTATTCCTTATGAAGAAGAGCACCAACGCTTCTGAGGCAGCCTTTTCAGCTATCCAATAGCTCATGCCTTCAAGAAGTTCTTCCTGGTGTTTAGGTGAAAACTCCTTCCCTGTAATTAGAACTTGATGGTTTAGATCCTACCCCCTGGAGCAACAGAAAACAAATTTGTTCCATCACCTGTGTGGCAACCCTTCAGATATTTGAAGATGGCTATCATGTCACCTCTTATTTGTTTCTTCTCCGGGCTAAACACTGCTCGTCAATGGACTTTGTCTTCAGACCCCTCACCATCTTTGCCGCCCTCCTCTGGACATGTTCCAGATCACAGCATTGTGTGTGCATGTGTTTCTCTCTCTTGTGTTAACCCCCTTTCCCATGTGGTAGCATCCTGATTGTCAACCAAATCTCCCACAGCTTCTATTTAGCTTGCAAAAACTAGACACGCTAATTGCATTAGTGCCCTGTCAAGGTTATTCATTGTTAATTGTTTATTACATTTATGTCCTGCTTTCCCTCCAAGGAACTCAAAGTGGCATACAACATGATTCTCTGCTCATTCTTTTTATCCTCATAAGTTCTGTGAGGTAGGTTGGGCTCTGAGGCAGTGATTGGCTCAGGGCCACCTAGCAAGTCTCATGGCTGAGGGACAACTGAGCTCTGGCCTCTGAGTCTCAGTCCAACATTCTAACTGCTACCCTGCACTGGAAGGAAGGAAGCTAATCCAGGGTATTGTGGGAGCCCAGTTAAGCCCTGCCCTGCATAATCGATCACATGATGCAGCACATGCTCACCATTTGAATGGGAATGCCCATCAACTTTGTGGGGGCCCCTCCCCTCAAATATTTTATTGTGGGGTCCGAAGCCCCCATGGCTCCTAGGAGTTGGCTCCTATGATGAAGACTTATGTGTGGATATTATTATTATTATTGTTATTATTATTATTATACCACCCTATACCTGGGGGGTCCTCAGGATGATCCACAGAATAAAATCAAGCTATAAAACCACAAAATACCTAATAAAAATAAAAACAATCCAACAGTCCCCCCCCATACATTTTTAAAAGGGCATAGGATCAACCAAAGGCCTGGTTAAAAAGGGACATCTTTTCCTGGCACCGAATGATGTATAATGAAGGTGTTAGGTGAACTTCCCTGGGGAGAACATTCCACAGATGAGGAGACACTGCAGAGAAGGCTCGTTCTCATGTTGCCACCTTCCAGACCTCTTGAGGAGGAGGCCCATGAAGGAGGGCCTCAGAAGATGATCTCAGGGTCCGGGTAGTTTCATATGGAAAGTGGCGGTCATTGAGGTATTGTGGATATGCAACAGGTGTCTCTCCTCTGTCAATTTTACTGCCTTCTCTGCATTCAGAGTGATTAATCTACAGTACAGAGGCATGCTAAAATGGCCCGCCACTAAAGGAGACTAACTGGAAGGAGAAAAGGCTACAGCAGTAAGCGATTTAGGAATGCCATAGTGAGTCTCATTGGTACGTGGGTGCTTTGAACTGACAGAAGTCTTTGATTAGTTATAAGTTCAGGATTTCAGAGTGGTGGTATGGGGTAGCATTCCATGGCTAATGGTTCAAGATTCCTATGACTCAATGAAAACAAAAAAAGGACAGCAAACATACATTAGAGATGGTGCTGCGATGGGGATATCAATTTCATCTGGCTGTAGCAGAGCCAAATGGAAAGAAAGAGTGGATTCAAATTATTATTTTACTACACATTTGTTTTGTACCTAATGTGTAATTTTAAAATCCTTACTATGTAAGCAGGAGAGCATGGGTGACTGAGAATCTCTGGAGTGAGGGAGCTCAGCTGGGGTTGGTTATCTGTATGAGATCAGCACTCAAACTCAGCTGGATCCATAACAGTTCTCTTTTGGTTCCAGTGGTTTCTGTTCTGTGCTACAGTAGACTTAGCCATTCACGCACAGGGTCTTTAGTACTGACATGATTTGATGACATAATTGCATCATGTCCAAAGGCTTTCTGTACCAGCACCACATATCATGGTTCTGTAGTGGCACAAGATGCTTGCATGGCAAGGCTGATGCTATTGCAGAAGTTCCTGGAAGCAGGGGAACTCTCTGCAAAGTCTGGGGGCAAAAACAGAATACAAAATGGAAAGGTCAGACTGGTGGATTTTGGGGTGAAAAACCTGAATGTGTTACACCTTTCTTGATGGTTCTCTAGCTTTAGTCAATCAATTGGTATAGCCAATGGAGTTCCTTCTAGGTGTTGCTGGACTACAATGCCCATCATCCCTTGTTATTGACTGTTTGGCTGATAGAACTGGAGTCCAATGACATGACGTTGGCTCCCCTTGGTATAACCTATGCCACTGTTGTATGGAATTGTTTCTTGAATAGTCATATTAGACTCCCAAAGCGTCTTTGATTCAGCAAAAGAGGTCAAGAGAAATGGATATTGGCAATATCAGTGCCTCATGAAAAGGCATTCAGCCCTGATTGTCACTAAGCCAGGCATAATTCTTGACTCTGCCAGTGTTAACAAACAGAATTTAAAGTCATGGTGGAAGAACACTGGCTGACTGGTGGAGCTGAGCTCTCCTACTGTCAGCGTATGTTGTCTTAGAAATCAGAAGCCAGTCAGAGAAAATGCCCTATCAGCCTCATCAGGAGACTGAGGAGAAAAAGGATTGCTTTCTACTCTCTAAACTATGGGAAACGGCCTTCATTTTTGAAAAACCTAACTTCTCCAATGGCTTTCAGATTTATTATTATTATTAAAAACACACACACACACACATTTCACATTTTTTAAAAATGTGTAATTTGTTAAAAGCCAGTTTGTTAACTGGCTGAAAAATAAAAATAAAACGTTTTGTTGGCAGGTAGCCCTGAAAGAGATTAACCTTTTGCAAGGCAGTCTGTTTCAAAGGGTGAAAATATGGAAGGGAAATACAATCTCTCTTTGATTCCGGTAATACCATCAACATTCATTTACGGGTTACAACATTACAAAGTATTATCTAGTGATGGTATTTCAGTAGTTAGGTGGATATGAAAAGCACTGCTGGGCCAGACAAAAGGCCCATCTAGTCCAACGTACTATTCTCACAATGGTCAACCAGATGGAAAGTCTCTGGAACCTCTGGAAAGTCTGCAAGCAAGCCATGGTCATGTTCCCTGTCTCTGCGCCCTTTCTCTGGTACTGAAGATAGTACACAGCCATCCTGTGTTTTGCTTTGCATTTGTAGGAAAGAATGCAGTGCCTTCTAAAAGCTTATGTTCACTTACCACATTATTAAGTGATTTCCTTGGGGTATTAGACCTTAAAAAGTAAGTGAGGCAAAGAAACTAGATATTCACCTTGACATGTGATTCATGTTGTTTATTTTCTTGACATCTGATGGGAGGGTGTTCCACAGGGCGGGTGCCACTACCAAGAAGGCCCTCTGCCTGGTTCCCTGTAACTTCACTTCTTGCATTGAGGGAACTGCCAGAAGGCCCTCAGAGCTGGATCTCTGTCCGGGCTGGATGATGGGAGTGCAGGGCCAATGTCATCCACATGGCATGCTGTATCTCCATGATAAATGGGACTTCATGAAATGGCCATCATCTGATAGACACAATTGTCATAGGATCAATATAGTCCTTTGAATCTAGGGGAGTCATGACACTGGAGGTACGACTTCATGTGAACAATATCTTATGTGTAACTTGTGATATTATTTTCTTTGGTAGAAACCAAAATATTACAAATAGAAACGGTAGGCAAGTACCACATGGCAAATGCGCAATTCTTTTCTGCGCGAAGGATGCAGGTGCCTCTGATCAGTTTGCTTTGAGTTCATCCACTCATTTCCACGGGCAGATTGACACATCTGTCATTTATTTGCCTTAAATTGTTTTGGAAGTGCGACATTTCTGCCGCGTGTGCAATTCTCCTTTGCAAATGGGAGCTAACTTATAAGTCTGGGTGGCAAGATGGTTTTGCCACAACTTTAATACATTTGGCTGCCATGGGAATTAGAAACAATCAGGCAAAGTGTGTGTTCTTGTCCACCCAGGAAAGGAAACTAGGTAGAAGGAGAGGTCTGAGCTCTCTTTCGAAACTGTGAAGTCAAACCAGAAAGAGATTATCTTTGGTGTCACTAAATAATGCTATGGGAAGCTGCCTTCATTTTGACAGCGTATTTTTGCATTACAGTTTCCTGAGAACCACTGTATTGAAGGTTTGTCCCTCTAAAGCAGAGCATGACACGAGGTTTGCTCAGGATAACTTTGTCAGGGCTCTAAGGAGTTTTCAGTATCCAGGTTTTCTGCTTTTGATATCTTGGTAAAACTCTCTTTGTGTCCATATTCCAGTCTAGGTTGTGGCGATCACACAGGGTCCCCGGACAATTTCACCGTCTATTGATCCCTGTGCCACCACTTTATTTCTCGCTGCCACCACCCAGGCCCTACCTGGGACAATACTGAGTCCAGTCAGGGTTAAATTGAAACATAAACTTCTGTTTATTTATTGCAGTTTAACAAGCGTGTGGTTTCATAAACGGTATCAGTCAATTACATTCATGGGTTGCCTATCCAGACCTATAACTTCTGCTACCTGCTCTCCTTCACTAAACCACCTCTCTGATATTTACTTGTCTTCCTAGCCCATAACTGTTCCTGACTCAGCTTATTTCGCTACACTAACTCAACCTACCCACAGACTCTATCCCAACTCTCTCCCACTCCAACCAACTCCCCAACTCCCAACAAACTCCCCAACGATCTCCTCTCTTTGCCCCTCCCAGAGCTGGTTTTATAGTCCCTCTGACTCCACCCCCTGGGTTCTGATTGGGTAACCTGTTTAACTATTTCACCTCCAGTGCTCTCTCATATGTTAACGTCACATAGGGTCTGAAGGGCCATGGCGGTGCTACCTTCTAAAGGTAAGAAGCTGAAGACTGATTTTCATGGAAGTGTGGGGTTAATGTGAGTTTAGCTGACTGGATAGAGAACTTAATGTGTGATGAGTCCAGAACAATCATGGCAGAGGGTAGAACTCCTTTCCACATACAGAGGTCTTGATTCTGATTTTAATATCAGATACTAGGAACTGTGGGAAGTGAGAGTTTTGTTATATTCACATCCTGCTTGTGGGCATCCGATGAGCATCTGGTTGGCCACTGTGAGAATAGGATAATGGACTGATTGGGCCACTGGCCTGATCCAGTGGATTCTTCATATGTTCTTATTCCCCCCCTCCAGACAAGTGCTATCTAGAAAGGGAGGAGGAAAATCAAGATTTCAAAGAGAGATCTTTGAAGATAATATTAAATTATTGTTGAAAATGTATAATTTGCTCCTGGAATGGGATACCAAAGATGAACAGGTCAAATCTGCGATGATACAATGGGCCAAAGATATGGGACATAATATACAAATGACAGACTGGGAGAGGCTATGGAAAACAGATCTGAAATTTACGGCATGTTCTTTATTGAAAGAAAATTATATGAAAATGATGTACGGGTGATATTTGACCGTGGTAAAACTAGCAAAAATGTATAGAACAACTACTAATATATGCTGGAAAAGTAAAGAAAAAGAAGGTACCTTTTATCATATGTGGTGGACCTGTAATATAACTAAAAAAAAGGGGGGGAATGATATATAATGAAATGGAAAAAATGTTTAAAATAACTTTTGTTAAAAAACCAGAATTTTTTTTAATTAGGAATTATAGGTACCAAGATTCCAAAGGACCAGAGGAAACTGTATGCTACAACGGCCACTCGGATGGAAGGAAGAGATGGAAGGAAGAGACAGCCCCGGCCAGAGAAGAATGGCAAACCAAGTTGATGGATTATGCCGGAATGGCAAAATTACCGTATAACTGGGAAGCTGAGGAATCAAGAAGACAAGAAATTTAAAAAAGAATGGAAAATGTTCATAATGTATATACAAAATCATTGTCAAACAGGTCAAAACATTAGCAGGATTTTAAATACACTTGTAATGTAATAAAACATATAGATAACTTAGGAAAATGAAAAATTGGAGAAGTACTGATATGCAGTTGAAAGTAGAATCAAAAGGACCCATGGAAGGGATGTGGGGAAGTCAGGAGATTCAGAGTAATCTTGATATTTGGACTTTGTACTGTTTTAGGTTGTATGTTTATCTATTTGAAAACCAATTAAAAAAATAGAAAAGGAGGAGGAATAGTCACATTAAATACAATGACATATTTAACATCACATCTAGTTTGGTACTCTAATACTCTTTATCATCTTGATAAAGTGGGATATAATGTGGTAAGGTGAAACAGTCCAAGGCCACAAGCCTGTATCCAGTGTGGTGTTGAGAGCCAGTGTGGTGTAGTGGTTAAGAGCGGTAGTCTTGTAATCTGGGGAACCGGGTTCGCGTCTCCGCTCCTCCACATGCAGCTGCTGGGTGACCTTGGGCCAGTCACACTTCTCTGAAGTCTCTCAGCCTCACTCACCTCACAGAGTGTTTGTTGTGGGGGAGGAAGGGAAAGGAGATGGTTAGCCGCTTTGAGACTCCTTCGGGAGTCTAAAGCAGGATATCAAATCCAAACTCTTCTTCTTCTTCTTCCATGAGTGAGTGGATGAGGGGCTGAATGGCCACATGAAATAATATAAGAAGGGTCCTCCTGGATCAGGCCAATGGCCCATCTCCACCAATGCGCTGTCCTCACAGTGGCCAATCAGATTCCCAGAGCAGGATCTGTGCATCAGTATCCTTCCCATTTGTGATTCCCAACAGCTGGTATTCAGAGGCACATTGCCTCCAATGGCTAGTAGCCATTGAAAAAAGCCATCATTTCTTATTTATTGTGCGAACCCATCCAAGCTCCTGGCATGTTCAAAGCCCGTAATATTTTTTATTTTTTTTAAATGGGAAGGCTGCCATTTCTGAGGCCATCAGGAGTCAAAGGCATAATTTGAAATGATAAACATCTCCATTTCAAGGCACAAGTTACTTTGCATAGTTAATATCACTATAATTAGTCATAGTTCTTGTAATTTATTGGAAAGGATGCTCAGCCCCTCTAGTGTACTACAGTGATGAATGTCGGTAGTGCAACTTTGGAAGCTGGAATCAAGAAAATTAGTAACAGTTGGAGAATTAGCATGTAAATCAATAATATCCTTTCTCTAGCATCTTGAGAAGCTGGGGGTATAGATCATATGCTGCAAAATGAAAAGGAACACGAAAAGTTACAATCGTAGCCTGCTCTGAACAATTATGGCTGCTTTTGCAGAAAGCTTTATTTTCCTTTTTTAAAAAAATAAATAAAAAAGAGAAAACCTTTAGCAAATATTTAAACTATGTATAACTAGTCGCAAATAAATTAAGCTGGTTTTATGCATTCTCTCTAATGAGAAGGGCACCACATTTATTGAAAATGTGATTAGTATTATTCATTAAGCAACAACAACGAAAATCCTCATTTGTATCTTATTATCACTATTCTGCATAAACTAACACAATTTGTCACGAACTCCCTCATTTGCTGTATCCTCAAAATAGCAGATTATGCTTATTTTTCATTTGGACAGTGGAAAATCAAGCCAGGTGTTTGGCAGCACCAGAGTGTTCAGGTGTAACTGTGCCAGTGATGGTACATTACTAGCAGCGTGGATGAAGAATGAGGCATGGAGAATCATGGGACTGAGGTGCCTGGAGGCCCTTCCCTTCAGAGTGGTCCTGCTGATGAGACAGGTGTTCCTGTAAAAAAGAGAGAGAGAGAGCGAAACTTTGTTTTTTTTTTGTAAAGTCAGCCTTTCACCTTCAACTAGAAAGCAAAAGTGCTAATGACTGAGCTGATGGGTCTCTGTTGTTATTATTCTGCTTTAAAATTCAAACATCTTCAGCAGGCTAATATATAATACATGTTATCTGTGGTGATTAGGAACAATACAGATGAGGGCCCACCTATTCCTTGTCAGTGCTCAGAGTGGGGTAGGATGTTATCCCACATCTTTTCAGGGCCTTCTCTCTGCTTCTCAGGTGAGGATAACTTCAGACCCTCCAAGTGCCCCTATTTTCCAGGGACAGTCCTGGATTTACAGACGCCATCCCAGTTTCTGATTTGATCCTGGAATGTCCCACTTTTCCTTAGGACATACCTATTTTCCTCAGAGAAATGTTGGAGGGTATGGAATTATGCAACCCCAGAGCCAAGGAGATAAGTAACTATACAACCTTTAGAAGACAACTGAAGACAGCCCTATATAGGCATTTTTAAAAAATATTTTATGTTTTGTTATGTTTTGATATAAGCTGGAAGCCACCTAGAGTGGCTGGGGCAACCCAGTCAGATGGGTGGGTGGTAATAATAATAATAATAATAATAATAATAATAATAATAATAAGATGTCCCTATTTTCATCAGAGAAATGTCGGAGGGTATGTAACTCTATCGTCACAATCTCACTTCCATTTCTTTCACCCTTTGAAACCACCCCACTTCCTTTCCCCTTCCTCTTCCACTTTCAGGCATTGATAGTTATATCATTTGCTTTTGCATGTTCAGACCCAGAGACCTCCCCCCGGGAAGGTGAAAAGCTGAGGACAGACTCTGTTCACCACCCAAATGCCCCCCTGGACTCAGGTATGGGCACAACCCCCTCTCAGGGGTTGACCAAACCAGTTGAGTCCCTGGATTCCTTTAACGGAATACCCTTCACATAGGGGTGGCAAGACTGCTCCCCCATCCCTATCACTTGAACCAGTGCCTATCCACAGCCTTATAAGTTGTGGTGATTTGCTACACAGCAGGTGAAATCCAAATGGCAACAACCAATCAGCCAAGTGGGGAAATTCCTACTGTGCCCCTGTCCCAACGACAGACAACACACGATGGCATAGCAAGGTCAATCGCGCAAATCCTTAAAATTAGGTAGAGGTGGGCGGGTGTTCCGAATGCACAAGCCGAAAGAGGAAGCTCTGGGTCCCTCGATCTGTTTGGACTGTGCCCCATTGGTCAGATTGAACCCAACATTGAGGGATCTACCAATCGGGTGTTGTGGCAAACCAATCCAACCCACCCACAACCCAGGAGGTCAGTCTCCAGGTGTCATCGCAACACGTGCCATCTTTTAGGGAGGACACGATCTCTCCTGCAGTACCAAGCTTGGGAAGTAATGTGGCCAGGCGTTTTGCTGTACAGAGGGCTGTCCTCTATTAGATGAACTTTCAGAGCACAGCCCTTTATTTTCAGGAGTCTTCTGCCTGAAGGACTGCCTGGTCCAAGTCTGGTTAAAAGAGGGAGAAAAAAACAAGGAAAACAGAGAGTGGAAGCCTTGAAGTTGCCCGTCAACAGTTAGCATCTGGATAGTAGTCCAACTGGCCATCTCCAATGCATGCAGATGTTATTCAAATCTATGACTACTTTTGCTCTCATTTGTGTGTGTGTGATACATTTCCTCTTTTCTGGTGATGCATAAGCGGCCATTTTAGTGAGGATTTGTGCTCTCAGTGACCCGCTCTTAATTATTGGGCAGTGAGGATGAAGACATAGTGCCAACTCACAGCATTTGAGCGGTAAATAGCAGGCCACAACTTTATTAAATGTTTGGACATATAAGTTTATCTTGCAGCAGGTCTCCTTGCAGAAGAAGGATATGCAATTGCAACCACTGTGCAACAACAAAGCCTTTCACCCTCCCTGTTGAACAGCTGGTAGAGGAACCCAGACGAGCATATAAACTTTAGCAGTGAGTTGCCTCTGGCCTGTGGACCGAAGTTCCCCACCCCTGCCCTAAGACATGGTGAGCCCTAACACTTGCTGTGTGTGACAGTTGGATCTAAGACATGGACTTGATAGTTTTTGATTATGATTAATGGAGTTACTTAATGACATTACTTGGTGTTTGTTTTAATAGCAGAGCTGTCATTGTGATACGAAAATGCAACATAGCAAGTCTGCTGAATTAGGAGTGAAACTTGCGCATAGACTATGGACCAAAGTAAACAGATGTTGTGGAAACAATATATTATTATGAACTATTTAAAGGTCTTCTCATTCTTGAATGTCTAAGATAACGGGGCTGAGGGCTGGAAAAGGTTTAAGGAGGAAATGCAGCTGTTTCTGATAGCCATTCAGACAGTTGATACTCTAGATCAGCAGAAGATAGCCATTTCCCCTCTGAATCTTGTTAGAGCCGAGGCATTAAGTGCTTACAATTCATTGGAGCTGTCTTCTGAGGGGAGAGTCAGTTATGATTTTGGTGATGCAAAATATGAGGAGTATTGCCTAATGAAACCATTGGAAAGCCATCTCTTTTGTTCTCAAGATCAGGAAGGAAGACTGCTGTAGTCTTGTCAGATTGGAAAGCTAAATAAATGTCTGGACATGCAACTTTGGAGAGTTAAGGAACTCTTCTAAGAGATCAGATTGGGCACCGGCTATTCATAGGCCTGGTTTGCATAACATGGTGAGTCAAGCTATGGCTTATTGGGACCACGTGAACATGCACACTCATGGAGAGGAGCATACTTTGATCCTCCTTGGGCCTTTTTACCATCAAACCACATTGAGTTAAAGCAAGGTTTGGCTTAATGTCTCATCCAGACCTGGGTTTGTGGTTAAGCTGTCTCCTTACTAACCTCAAGCTGTAGACAATAACAAACCTTGGCTGTAGCTCATAGCTGGTGAAGAGAGAGCTTAACCATGAGTCCCAGTTTGAATGACACATTAAGCCGATCCTTGGTTTAGCTCCGTGAATTTTGAGAGCAAAAAGGACCGGGGATAGCAGCTGTGAGCAACTCTGCAGGAGCCCACATGTTTACTTGGCCTCAATAAGCCATAGTTTAGCTTACCATGTGGCACAAACCAGGCCATAGGCTGCTACCAGAGGAACCTAATTTGGGTCTTTCAGCTTGTAGACAAGGATGAGATGGGACTCTCTGAGGAGGAGACTAACCACAGTAAAGGAGAAAGAGTCAAAGAGAAGAAGGAAAGGGTCTGTTGTCCAGCATCTGAAGACAAAGGCTTAAACATGTCTCCCCTCATACTCCAGTGCTGACCAAGATTTCTCCCTTCCCCACAGCTGCTATTTGGGAAAGAAAGAAAGAAAGAAAGAAAGAAAGAAAGAAAGAAAGAAAGACACAAGTTGGACTAGAAGATCCCTTCCAACTCAACAATTCTGTTTCTAGGATCCTATGAAGTTACTTGATGAGCATCATGTCTGGTCTGGCTCTAGGCCTGTCAAGATTCCAAGAGTGCATACCAGAGAGACTAGACTAAACTAGAGCAGTTCATAATTTGCAGAAGTTCTTTAGCACCTGAGCTTTATGTTTGCTGTTATATAGTGCTTGTAAACAGCTACCTAAAGCAGAAGATGTGATGCTATTAGTTAGTGTTGCTCAAGAGATTAGAATCTTGATGAGTTTTGATTATAATTGCTGCATGTGATGATGGCGAATCATTGAATCATAAAGCTGGAAGGGACCTCAAAAGTAACATAGTCCAACTCTCTGCTGATGCAGGAAATCGAGTACCACTTTGTTTATATAGTGTATTTATATACCCTTTATTTATACAGCAGCACCATTGGTGTGTATGGAGCTTTACTGGGCATTATGTGGAACTTTCACTCAAGACTTGGGGTCTGTGTAACTCTGACTTCATAAAGTTACTTTGTAGTTACTGCAATGGTACAGAGGTATAACATAACAGTGCGCAGTGCTCCACTAGATGCAGTGGTGACATTATGAAGCCCCCATACAAAATCATTTCATGGTGAATGATAGCCCCACATAGAGGGTTCATAGGCTTTCCTGTGGTTGTCATCACACTTGTTTTGGAGGAGAGTGAGCCAGGTAGGCTCAAAGTCTTCACTTAATTCAGAGATAGGGAACCTGTGGCTCTCTAGATGCTGCTGGATGGCAACTCGCATCCTCCATCACCTTTGGTCATGCAGACTGGAAGCTGATGGAAGATAGAGTTCCAATAACTTCTGGAGGGTCTCAGATTTACCACCTCTGATCTAATTCATCACAACAACTGTCCAGCATGTTCCTGTTCCCTCTCTGATGCCTGTGTCCCAGGTTGCAGCCTATTTACTTCCCTGCCACACAGATCAATGGAAGCCACTGGGGATGTAGTTTTGATCTCCATGTACATAGCTCAAACCTGTGTTTCCATCCTTGGTCATGCCACCTGTAATAAAATGTCAAGAGTAGGAAACAAAATGGTGGCAACTGGCTTACGCAGCTAGCTCACTGGAAATAATTTGTTATGGTAGGGGTTTTTTTTTATCAATTCCTTGCAGTAAAGGCCAGTGATATGCAGATGGGGACACGGAAGGTGTGTCATTGCTCCCTTATGATTGGTAACAGCGGGTAAGAGCCAATTAGTTTGGTTTCCTTAAAAAAATAAATAATCTAGCAATTTTAATTAGAGTCTGTCCCCCCCCCCACCTTCTGAGATGCCAGACCCTTAATGGGGGAGAAGGAAAACTTCTGTTACCTCTGCAGTCATTAGACTTGGAAATAGAGAGTCACTTTTCTAGCCTGGAGCCAGAAGGTGGGCTATCTCGAAGGCAGGGTTGATCGCTTTTGAATACCGCATGAAATCTATAGATACAAGGCTGGTGTCATATGACAAGAAGCCTTAAGCAGATGGATGACAGTGTGTGCACTATAGGCTGCTGTTAATTTACTAGCTAGAGATAATGCATCTTTAAAATTAAAAAAAAATGAGTCACCGCAAAACAGACTGAGGCTATAGCTTGCAGATTGTAGAACTTAGATGGGGGGGTTGTGATAGAGGTCGCATGTGTAGTTATGAAAGTTACATCAAAAATAAAATAAAATGAAGGGCACTATAATTTTTTCATAGTTTGAGCTTTTGTGGATTAAGTCAAAATGTGAACTTTGCTTAAAAAAAGGTTCAGAAAGTGGTGTGTGTGTTTTTTTAAAATGTGTGCCAATTACTGTGGAGCTAAAACGACACAGACTTGTTAGTTTTTACTTACCAGGTTTAAAGGAAATTAATAAAAGAAGCTGGCTTAACAGCGTAACTGAATGATATAATTTCTGTTTAGTTAGGCTGCCTCTGCTCAGAAATGCT
The DNA here is from genome assembly GCF_964270895.1 of Podarcis filfolensis. Classification (NCBI taxonomy): domain Eukaryota; kingdom Metazoa; phylum Chordata; class Lepidosauria; order Squamata; family Lacertidae; genus Podarcis; species Podarcis filfolensis. The sequence continues at coordinate 29,210,503 of NC_139609.1, forward strand.
TGAAGAAGTTGATCTTTTGCAAATTCCTGAATGTTCCGACACAGTTCTTGGCTAAAACACACATACATACGAAATAAATTTTAAATTGCTTATTTGGAGAGAGAAACTAGGTCTAGAAATGCATATTGTGAGAGAAAATATATTGAGGCACGTGCATATTAAGTGAAAATATTGCTTTTCCATGGAAATTTTCATTTGGATGGGAACAATGGTTCTGAACACAGATAGTGGGGTCCTTGGATAGCTGTCAAGCCCAGTGGTGATGGTCTCTCCTGTCACTATTCCAAGCACTTGACATTGGAGAGAACCATTTGAATTTCTCACAAAGGCCCTGATATAGCTTCACTGTACAATTGGTGTCACCAGTGTGGTACCCAGAAGGCAAGGCAGCCAGTACTGCTGCTTTGCTTTCCAGCATGCCTTGTCAGGCTGACTTTTGTTGTTAAGAAAGGAAGCTGGTGGGGAAGAAAGGGGTCTTGTTGCTATCTGGTAAATATCAAGGTGGTAGTGGGGCACTGGGGAGTGCTACCCACTTTAATTTTGGGTGCATGCGATGTTGTGGGTTTTGCGTGTGGATTTGGTATGCGGTTGTCGCACATCTCTGAACCGTGTGAGATTCCAGGGCGCTTACCCAAGATTTGGCTTCCTTGGAATGAGCGACAGTGGAGACCGAGATGTTTTTAGGATATATGGTTTATTTACATCTAACGCAACCTGTTTTGAATTATGGTGCTGGAGGAGACTCTTGAGAGTCCCATGGACTGCAAGAAGATCAAACCTCTCCATTCTTAAGGAAATCAGCCCTGAGTGCTCACTGGAAGGACTGATCCTGAAGCCGAGGCTCCAATACTTTGGCCACCTCATGAGAAGAGGAGACTCCCTGGAAAAGACCCTGATGTTGGGAAAGATGGAGGGCACAAGGAGAAGGGGCCGACAGAGGATGAGATGGTTGGACAGTGTTCTCGAAGCTACCAGCATGAGTTTGACCAAACTGCAGGAGGCAGTGGAAGACAGGAGTGCCTGGCGTGCTCTGGTCCATGGGGTCACGAAGAGTCGGACACAACTAAACAACTAAACAACAACACAACAACAACGCAACCTGAGCATGTGGTGGAGTGGCTCACAGCGTTAACACCCCAAGGTGGTCTTGTTTCCCCCATAGCTGCTTTAATGAGCAGTGTGAGGTTTGCAGGAACCAGGGCCTGGTCGTGCTCGCCTTAGGGGAATCGGGTGCAGGCCGGCAAGCACAGTCACATGATGAGATGCTCTGCAGCTGGGGGCAAGCTCAGGAAGTCTATATAAGGCCATGGTTCCCAATGTGGGGCACTGACCTCCTCTGTTCCTGACCATGGACCCACCAGTTGGACTGCCTCTGCTACCTGCGCCACTGCCTGTACCTCAGTTTTGGCGTGCCAGCCCTGAACTCTTGCTGCTCACACCTCAGATCATGACAGCTGCAGCCTTGGATTCCAGCAGAAATCAAGCACGTCTCTCCCTCACAAACTTCAGCCTGCTTCTAACTTCTAGCTTACTCACATAGCACTGGCCTTTGTCCCCATTTGTCCTCTGTGTCAAGTGCTGTTGTGGTTGCTCGAGAGCAAACAGGCAAGACTCCAACCTGTCTTTTCCAGGCTTTATTGTTAAAACAGACTTTTTACCATGCAGAGCATCGCAAATCCATGTCTGCTCAGTTGCTAGCAGAATCTGGGAGTCGCCGATCCTTGTACCTCCCCCAGCATAACAGTTGTGTGACCCCTATCCTTCTCCTACCCTCTCTGCACTGAAACCTACTGTGCAGAGTGGGCTCTGGCAAAGGGCTCTGTTTCCCTCCTCTACGGTTTGCTCAGGCTCGGTGACAGGGCTCTTCCTAGCATCACCTGGCCCTTGCACCCCCTCCCCACTGAAGGCGGGGCTTTCCTCCTTGCCTGAGGAAGAACTGCTTCGCAAGATCTTGGGAGGCTCCCTGTAACACAACTGCCCTTCTACCTCTCGCCTCTGACACTCTGATATGGAGTCACTTCCTTTGTGACCTCAAGAACCCATGCTTAGGCCACTACCAAGAAGCTGGTCTGGCTTTTCCAGCAATCAAATCCTTGTGGGATCCAGGAATCGGAAGGAACTCAGGCATACAGCCTAACCACCACCACTCCCCAAACTCACAACCCCATTTCCCCCAGGGTGTGTCTGTTTAGGGTTTTTTGAGTAGCGGTGGAAGAGAATGGTGCCTGACTGGGTTTGAATTGGCTTTTTCTGAAAGGTAGGGGTAGGTATGCCCCTGAGTTTTTCAGATTTTGAAATGGGTTGATGGTTGGTAAATACTAGGGTATTGTGGTAAATCAAAATGCCCCCTACAGTGGAGTCAAAATCAGCATAGTTTGAGGGCCTATCAGAGCAATGGGAACAGTGCCAACCACAATCAGTTTCCGATTTTGATTCATGGTGTCCTATAATTTAGTGTATATAACACAACACATGGCACAAAATAAAATGATCAAAAATACAGAAGCTCCTTTGTATTGATTGGTTTGACTTAATTTTTATTTTTAAAAAATAAAGAAGGTAATCATTTAAAAATGCAGATGTTGCTGTCCCAAGGAGCTTACAGTTGAAATGTCAAGAGCAAGAAAGGCCGTGAGTGGACAGAAATGAGAAAGGAATAGAGAGGCCAGGGTGAAGAATGAATGAGAGTAAGAAAAAGCAGTCAGATTGTTTGCCATCTGATCTATACTTCAGTTGAGGCAAAGCTGGTTGATTTCATCTCATCGAAGCACATGGGATTAATTTGGTTCAAAGGCAGTTATTTTTTTCTGAACTGGGCCCACCCCGTTAAGTTTAACTGTAAACTTGTTGACAAGAATGAGACTACATCAGCATAAATCAGTGCTTGAGCTTAGCTAGGTCATAGATCAGGTTGTAAAGCAATTATATTCATACAGGATTAGATACTTAGAAGATGCTCATTCTTTTCCTCATCCACTAAAAAACCCCAACAACTCCTGAACTCAAGAAATTCTTGTATGGTACTTTTTTTTATGAAGTTTTAAGCTACGGTGAATGCAGCTAGTTAAGGTCATGATTTCATAGACAACCTTGATTTTGATTTGCAGTTGTAGCTTTTAAACAATGCAATTTAAAGCTTTAAAAAATTATGGCATTTTACCTTCAATGTAGAATTTTCCTGGCTCTGAAGCGTTTTGCAATCATGTGTAGTTTAGAGCTGGTATTGAAAACACTGTGCATTAACAATGGAATCATTGTTGCATTTTGATATCCTACTTTTCTCGTGCAATATTCAAGATGACATTAATTCTGAGCGTATAACTTCAAATGTCACGCTAAAAAATTTAATGCCTGCATAAGGTCAGTAATTTAAACAAAAGGAAATGTGTTTTTTGCTGTATCTACCAAACATAGAGGTCAGCACAAGATCCACTAGATCAAGTAAATATAACTTACTGATGTAGTATTACAAATTAACTTAAGAACTAGAGGAACAAATGGTTGCCTCTTTTCCTTTTCGCAATTGCTGCCATGCTCATCTCTTTCTTTGTTTCTTTTTAATTTGTGGGTGAACTGAGTGCTCATTAAAAGAAAGGGCTGGATTGTAGCGATAACCAGGAACTTGTGCTATGACTCTTCAGACACTTCAGTCATATTTATGCATTCATGGGAGCAATGGTTTCGAGATGCTGGATTATTTGTAGAGCTTCTTTTTATGGGTGCGTGATCCTATTATGGAATGGAAGGCATTTTTTGTAACCCATAAGAAATGAGCCCACAATGATCGTATTAATCCCATTTCTTGATGGCGCAAGCTATTCTTATATTTTCTAAAGTTAATTAGTTCTTCTTTATGGGAACGCTCGTGATGCAGCTGTACTGTGATCAATAAAAGGCCATGGAAGTAAGCAACAGTGCGCCCATAGAAGATACCTGGAACACCCATTTCTAACAATCGTAGCACTGAAAGCTAGCAAAGTAATGATTGCCTTCAGATAATGGTTTTGCTTCCACTTTCATTGTTATCAGAACCATCAATGGGATACACTCAGTGATTTACTAACTTCACAAAGTCTATATGATCCCTTTTATAAGATACAGCAAGGTGGAGTGGTGAAGTTGGATGTGGAAGACTTTGGATTAATAAACACTTCAGCCAGCGATGAGCAATAGTGCAAAGTAGTGGTTTAGGGCCAGACTACACATTACTCTTCATGCATGGATTTTGGGCATGGGTTCTTTGCTTCTGCAACTCTGTATAAAATTCTGTAGGATTCCCCAGTACAATTAAATTTTTGCCTAAGCCTTTTCTGCGACTCCCATTAATTCCAACTTGTCTCTTAACCACTTTTTTCTGCACCTGGTTGTGGGATACAGACACTGGATGCACAGACCTGGAGACTTGTTCCAAACAAAATATGTGATAATTTATTAAAGCTAATATGTAATACAATACATTTATTAAATTTGTGTCCTGCTCTTCCTCCCTGAAGGAATATTTACTTTCAGGCTGGTTATTTAATAATACTTGGTTTGACAATAGCCGTTACTGTTTGAAAGATGTCGCTGTTGCTCAGCCATTGCCCACGCTAGACTCCCCCTTCTGAAACTGCTGTTTTCTCTCCAGAAGTCTTCCTTCAGGGAAGTCCACCAATATCTGAAGGGTCACATGTTCTCTATCGCTGATGTAGATGGTGGGAGACAAATTACTTTGTTCTTATGGTTCTCCTTCAGCTATGAATTTATCCAGCAATCTTTTCTTCTCTTTTCTCTTTTTAAGTGTTGGGGTTGTTGTTCCAAAGGAAAGGAATTTACATAGTTTCAAAATGACACAGAAGTGGTTTTACATGTCCTAAACAAGGCCGCGCAGCTCAAAGGAAAAGAGTTGGCAAGTTATCACACGCCACTCCGAAGTCTCTGTATCTCAGCCCCAGCACAGGGCATTTCAGCATGTCAGCCTTAGGTTATCAGAGGAAAAAGTCACCGGAGAAAGAAAGAAAAAAACACATGACCCATCTGGCTAGAAAAAACAATCCCTCGAGTGCTGCATGCCCTTTGATATGGAAGCCAAAAACTACACACAGGAGTTTGCTTGATTTGACACAAGTGGTTGTGATAAATTCTTAATTATGTGGTTGGATAAAAGGCCTCCGCAGCAGAGCCGAAACAAAAATGAGCCAATTTAGATTTGGGATCTTAATCTAGGGGTATGATAGGGTCAAAAAGTCCCCTGACACTTCTGCTTATCTTGTTTTGAATGCTTACCTCCTTTTCTGTGAAACTGGATTCTACCGTTCCGCTGCAGCAGGCGGTGTTTTCACAAGATGTCAAGATCCATATTGGTGACCAGCCTTCCCCCCACCGCCAATTCCTGCCACATTTCCTACAACAGGATCTGAGCTGCTGCAACTGCAGTCTTATATTCACCTTGGAGGAACTCCCATTGAACTCAGTGGAGCTTAGTTCTAAGCAGACATGCATAGGATGATACTGGAAACAGGGGTGTCACAGAATTCCATCCAAATTGATGGTATTTGCTTAACCCATGTCCAAAATTAACCCAGCTGATAGAAGTTGTTGCTGCTTTCAGTCCACAAGTGATTCATAATCAATTGCATTCCTGTCCCTCGTTTGCATTGCATTTCCTTTGCGCTGAAATGAATGAGGCGGGATAACATTATGACAACATGACTGTGCAATTAATCACAAAAGTTATATAAGATATGTAATTTTTTCGCAACAGGTAGTGGGATGAAGAACATAGTTTTTGGCAGAAGGTGAGCTGCAGCAGAAGAGAAACAGCTCTGCATGCAAAGAACACAGGGCAGAGCACAAAACAAAGCCTTTTTACACCCCGAAATGTAATTGCAGGATTTTTAAGCAATCAAGTTGTAGCCAGCTAGCGAGCCTATTGTGCATTGTCACCCCAAAAGACAAGATGCACACCACAAATGAGGACCCTATTTCTCATAAAATAGGCACATACCCAGGGCTGGATTTAGGTTTGATGAGGCCCTAAGCTACTGAAGGTAATGGGGCCCTTTATATGTCCAGCTGTCCTTTGTCAACAACAAATTCTCACTGTTTTTTGTGTTGAATATATGCTATATGGTAATTTAGGGACCTAATAGGTATCTAAAGCCATTTGCACATGCAGAATGTAGGCACCCTATATATAAAAATGAGCAAACCAGTAATATTTTAGGGAGCAGGCTAGCAAGTGGGGCTCATTGCTTACATCATAGGAACCTAGGTAAAGGTAAAGGGACCCCTGACCATCAGGTCCAGTCACGGACGACTCTGGGGTTGCGGCGCTCATCTCGCTTTATTGGCCGAGGGAGCCAGCGTACAGCTTCCGGGTCATGTGGCCAGCATGACTAAGCCGCTCCTGGTGAACCAGAGCAGTGCACGGAAATGCCGTTTACCTTCCCGCTGGAGTGGTACCTATTTATCTACTTGCACTTTGATGTGCTTTCGAACTGCTAGGTTGGCAGGAGCAGGGACCGAGCAATGGGAGCTCACTCTGTCGCGGGGATTTGAACCGCTGGCCTTCTGATCGGCAAGCCCTAGGCTCTGTGGTTTAACCCACAGCACCACCCGTGTCCCTATCATAGGAACCTACACAACATAAAACACTGTTGCTGTATGTAGGTTTTATTTTATTTGTTTTTTATCTTATATTTTGGAAATGTACATCCAGTTTTTTCCCCTTTAATTTTTTGGGTGGCCCTCAAGAGAGTGGGGCCCTAAGCTATAGCTTGTTTAGCTTATACGTAAATCCAGCACTGCACATACCAGTGCATGCGTATGGGTGCACATTTAAAAACAATTGCTATAATTTAAATACAATACATCTCACTACAGAGAAGATGATAACCAGGTCATCTGCTGTTGAGGTGCTAGCTGTTGACGGAGAAGTTCAAGGCCCCCTTCTGTCCCTTCATGTGCTTCTTTATCTTCAAACCAGACATAGACTGCTGACAGCCCTTCAAATAGAAGGCTGCTCTCTGTGGAAGTAGGGCACATGATCACCCCACAGTGCATTACTGTTCACAAAGCGGTTTCTTCCCTTCCTTTTGCAGTGCCATGGCCCCAAAGACGAGGCTTGCGAAAGAGTTCAGGCTTCTTTCCCTGTGTGGCAACTGTTCAATCCCCTCCAACGTTTCTCCAGTGAAATATAGGGACATTCTATTCTACATCAGGAAGATTCTCTCACGTTTGATCTCACTGCACACACAGATGTCATATCTGCATCTGTCACCTTGAGCCAATGACAACCTCTCCACCTCACCTACCTCACAGGATTGTTTTTCAGAAGAAATGTGCAAGGGAAGGGAACATGTACAACACCTTCCACAGATAAATGGAATGAAATAATATTTTATCTGTAAGCTGCCTTGAATCCCTATGGGGGGGCAAGATACAACAACAACAACAACAACAACAACAACAGGAACTGTGAGAATAATCAGGAACATACCAGACAGTAAATTCCATTGAACTCAGTTGTGAGTAAAAATGCCTAGGATTGCAGTGTAAGGCTGCCCAGACTTTACGCAGTTACCTGGGAGTAAGCTCCTCCATACAGCGAGACTTACTTCTGAGGAGACAGGGTAAGGATCCATTTACAATAAAGGAATCAACACTCCACATGTTTCCTAAAAAAAATTTGCTGGCAGCCAAATTATGGAAATGAAAAAAAATTAAGTGGATCGGCGACGTTTTCCTTCAAAATTTTAAGAAGGGCTCACAATTTCCTTCATTTGGTGAAGGTATTTTATCTTCAGTAGAAACTAGGACTTCAAGGACAATTGTGACTTTAAGGAAGAATGGGAACTTTTTACAAATTATCTAAAAGGACAACAAAATGAACCGGACTCCTTGGCAGGTTTTGAATAAGCATACACAAATTTATTGGTTGATAACATGATAGATAGATAAGGCAAGGATATGTATAATTTTATAACATGCGGAGAATAATATGTGCAGAGAAATCAGAGAGAGGAGCTGAGGGAAGTCCCTGGTTGGGGGGGGAGGGAGGGATGGAAGGGGGGAAAGGGGGGGAATAATGTATGTGATTATATGGTTTGATAATTTGTTATGTTGAAATTGCTTAATAAAACTTTTTTTTTTTTTAAATGAAACTGGGATGGCTTCTGTAATTCCGGGGCTGTCCCTGGGAAATCAGGACACTTGGAGAATATACTGTCCCACTCTACAGTTCTCCATCTTTTGAAGAGACTGCCACAGAGGATCGACTATAGACAGTGGCAGGCGGTGGACTCCTCACGCCCATTTCCTGACTGCAGCTATAATTTTGTTGCATTGCATGTATTTTTCACTGCTAGATTAGCTTTGACTTGCGGACAGAGAATTGTGGCAGGGTAATGGGTTCAGAGCGCCCTAGTCACCACTGGTTTGCCTTTTCTTATTTATAACCCCTTGGCTGGCTATTGCTGCTCTTAGCTCGAAAGGTACTAGATGCTGTAAGAGAAGTGACCAGCTACGGCAAGACAGATACATTTAATCTAAATACTTAAATGTGATTCTTCTCCTAAGATGAGCAAACTGAATTAGGGCCGGGGGTGGTGGTGGTGGGGAGAAGCCTGATGAGAAAAGAAACCTAACATGATGAATGGGCAAATTTTAAAAGCCTATTAAACTGGAGAAAAATCAAATGACTGCCAAATGGACTTTCATTCCTCTTTTTATTTATAAACATTCATGTGAAATTGCAAGGGAAATGGGGGTGGAGAAAGCCCTTGAACTCCCCTGAAAGACATTTTGTATTGCGATATGTTGCCTTAACTGCTAAATGGTCATCTGCTTTGTGTAGGCTCTTTCTGGGGTCTTTGTACAATACATCTTAATGTCAGCACCGCTGCGATGCAATTCTAATGTGGATTCACGCACATAATCACCAAGCTCAGCAATAGAACACATGCTTTGTAAAAGCCCCCCAGGTTCAAACTGACATATCCTGGTAGAACTAGGAAAGACATCTCTCAGAAGTAGTGGGGAGCTGCTTCCAGAGATAGGGAACCTATGCCCCCTCCTAGATGTTATTGGACTCTAACTCCCATCAGCCCTGAGCTGATGATAATGATGATAAAAGGTAAAGGGACCCCTGACCATTAGGTCCAGTCACGGACGACTCTGGGGTTGCGGCGCTCATCTCGCTTTATTGGCCGAGGGAGCTAGCGTACAGTTTCCGGGTCATGTGGCCAGCATGACTAAGCCGCTTCTGGTGAAACAGAGCAGCGCACGGAAAAGCCATTTACCTTCCCGCCAGAGTGGTACCTATTTATCTACTTGCACTTTGACATGCTTTCGAACTGCTAGGTGGGCAGGAGCAGGGACCGAGCAACCGGAGCTCACCCCGTCACGGGAATTCGAACTTGCTGATCTTCTGATCGGCAAGTCCTAGGCTCTGTGGTTTAATCCACAGCGCCACCCGCGTCCCCAATAATGATGATAGCCTATATAAAAAGTATTTTCCTTATGCAAAGTCTAAAGCGGGGTTTGATGTGTAAGAAACATATTAGAGAGGATGAAATTAGATAAGAAAGAACCTTAAAACACAATTGCATGCAATTTGAGCTATAAACACCGATGTCAGGTGAGCGGGAAGTCACTAGTTTTGTTGAATTGGAATTTAATTTTTGACTTACAAATGTAACTTTCTATATGGAAAAAAAGAGAATAAAATATTATTACATTTAAAAAGAATGATGGACCAACAACACCTGGAAGACCATAGCTTCCTCACCCCTCGTGTAGACAACCCTGAGATAGATGGACTAATAAGGATCAGAACTGATAAAAGAAAGCTTGCTATGTTACTCTTAATAGTTCAATCTGCATTTTAGATAAAGCTGTTTTGAATTCAGTTTTGAAATTTTCCATCAAAAAAAGATGCTGTTTTGTTACAGTTCAAGTGATTTTTTTTAAATCAGATCTGCCAGCAAGCTGCACGAAAAATCAATTTGTTTAAAGTAATTTAGTGCCATTATTTTTCAATGCCACTTCTGTCTCCTTTGGCAATGACTTCTTTCAATAAGATCCCCTGGGTCTACACTACCAGATCCCATGCCGCAAAGGAACGATGTTATGCAGTGATTCATGGCGCAATGATGTTGCCCAATTTCAGCAAATAAAATTGTGTAAATAAAATACCCATAAAGAAAACCAGCACAGCCTTTCATATTTATGGACTCATCTTAGGTAGGCCAAAACTACTGAGGGTGGGAAACACACAATTCAAAATATGGATGAAAGCGAAGACCCAATTCCAAGATTTATTTGTTTTTTTATGGAAGAAGAGATGATTAGCCATTTTTATTTAATTATGAAAATAAAGGCAGCTAAACAAATCATTTCACACAAACACAAAAATTACATATCCTTATCAACCATATACAAAATTCATGATGATGATGATGATGATAATAATAATAATAATAATAATAATAATAATAATAATAATAATATTTATACCTCGCCCATCTGGCTGGGTTGTTTCCCCAGCCACTCTGGGCGGCTTTCAACAAAATATTAAAATACAATAGTCTGTTAAACATTAGAAGCTTCCCTAAACAGGGCTGCATTCAGATGTCTTCTAAAAGTCTGGTATTTGTTGTTCTCTTTGACATCTGGTGGGAGGGCGTTCCACAGGGCAGGTGCCACTACTGAGAAGGCCCTCTGCCTGGTTCCCTGTAACTTGGCTTCTTGCAGCGAGGGACCTCAGTGTCCGGGCAGAACAATGGGGGTGGAGACGCTTCTTCAGGTATACGTGCCTGAAGCTGTTTAGGGCTTTAAAGGCCAGCACCAACTCTATGAATTGCACTCAGAAACATACTGGGAGCTAATGCACATAGATCTCTTAGGACCAGTGTTATATGGTCCAGTGGCTTCTCCCAGTCACCAGCCTGGCAGTTGTGCAAGGATTCACTCTTGGCTCTGCAAACAGCTCTACACATTTCCATTGGTGCATGAGTAGAGTTTTTTCTGAAGAGCTCTGAATGAATGTGGGTGATAGCCCACAAGGCTCCATCATCCCTTTCAACCCATGAGAGGGGTCATCGTAGGAACTGTCTGTTTCCATGGATAAGACTTGCCCACAGCCCAATCCTAGAGATATATTTTAGCAAATAAGTGCCCTTGATTTTAATGATGCTTACTTCCGGGCAATGGTATTTTGGATTCCTGCAGTGTTTGGTCAAAAGCTGTGCTGAAAAACAAAGCCATGCAAAGGATGAGACGTGGGTGGTTTCACTGTCCATCATTCTAGTAGATGCCGCACTTTTATTACTGTGAGTTTAAGTGGCACATAGGAGTGGATGTTCATTTTGGCATCTTTCTGGTTTGATTTTCCTTGCCCACCGCAAGTGCTTCCAAGGGAGCTAAAGAGGCTGACATTGTTATTGTATCCAGGTGCATCTTTCTGAAGTGCTGAATTCTGGGCATCTCTAGGCATGATAATATTACCTCTTGAGAATGTCTGGGTTTTTTTTTAAAGTAATTTGCATTACTTATTTGTTAATACGGACCATAGCAAGGAAAGCCAATGTATACACAAGAGAAGACGAGAGAAGAAAGCATAGATGCAAAATTCCTATTTGAGGACAGAAGCTGCATTCCATTCCATGCACACATAGAGCAGGTGTGGAAAACCTTTGATTCTCCAGATGTTGCTGAACTACAGCTCCCATCAGCCCCAGCAAGCACCGCCAATGGCCAGGGACAATGGAAGATGTGGTTCAGCGGCATCTGGAGTGTTTCAGGGTTCTTGATCACAATAAAGCTTTGAGGGATCTTAGGCCTTCCCAATAAACATGGAAAGGTTGGGGTGGAGGCCCATCCCCACAGTAGACATGCCCTTAGCTGATTTGTGCTCTCAGAGCCAGTGTGGTGTAGTGGTTAAGAGCGGTAGTCGCGTCTCCGCTCCTCCACATGCAGCTGCTGGGTGACCTTGGGCCAGTCACACTTCTCTGAAGTTTCTCAGCCCCACTCACCTCACAGAGTGTTTGTTGTGGGGAAGGAAGGGAAAGGAGAATGTTAGCCGCTTTGAGACTCCTTAAAGGGAGTGAAAGGCGGGATATCAAATCCAAACTCTTCTTCTTCTTCATGCTTCCAGGCTTAACACCCGAATAGTTATCCATTCCTATCTAGTTTGGCCCTTAGAACTTAGGGCTTTTGATCTTCCCACTGCTTATATTGCCTTTGCACTTCTCTGGATAAGCCATTGCAAATATTTGAAGCCCGTGAGAAGGTAAAGGGACCCCTGACCATTAGGTCCAGTCGTGACCAACTCTGGGGTTGTGGTGCTCATCTCGCTTTATTGGCCGAGGGAGCTGGTGTACAGCTTCCAGGTCATGTGGCCACCATGACAAAGCCGCCGTTTACCTTCCCGCCAGAACGGTACCTATTTATCTCCTTGCACTTTGACGTGCTTTTGAACTGCTAGGTTGGCAGGAGCAGGGACTGAGCAATGGGAGCTCACCCCGTCGCGGGGATTCGAACCGCCGACCTTCTGATCGGCAAGTCCTAGGCTCGGTGGTTTAACCCACAGCACCACCCGCGTCCCTGCTGTGAGAAGGTAGCGGAGCCCTTAATGAAATACATAGGCCTCGCTCCCGGCTCCTCCTTCCATTATTATTATTATTATTATTATTATTATTATTATTATTCCAAATCCTGCTTCCCCATAGCTTCCTAGGGATCAAGGGGGCCATAACAGGCATAACCCCCTACTCTGGGAAACCAAGCACTGGTTTTAAGGGTGTTGCACATGTACAAGTCTTCTAGTATCATGCAGAAATGAAACCTTACAGGTCTCATCAGCAAAAGGAGGTTAAAAACAGGGGGAGGGACAAGAGAGAGCGAGAGACCCAGCTCTGAGACTAAAGAATTCCTGCCCACTTATCCCAGGGGGCAGACTAGTAAACTCCAGCATAAATCTGATGTGTGTGAATAAAACGCCATAAAAAACAAGAAGCATGGAAGGGAAAGATAATGAAACCAAATGTGCTGTAAGCAATGTAACCTAAAATCTCACAGAATATTACCTGACTCCTGTGTGCTTGCAGACACAGTACAATAAAGGATGATAGTGTAAGTGTGATATGGGAATAGTGGACATAATCCTGTAATGTGCTATGTCTGGGAACTGTAGATGCAGCTGAGCAGAGCTGAAAGCAAAACAGATTGCTATTACATAAAAGTCAAGCGAAATAGCAAATATCTAGTCAAGTGTCTCCCCACCTCCCACCTTGCCTGGAGGCAGGAGATAATATCCATCTCTATATATATCTAAAGAGAGAACATCTGGTAATCAAATTAGAAGGGAGGAGGGCAGAGGGGACCCAGTCCACTTACTTTAGACCCTGTTTTTAGAAGGCTGCAGGGATGGCATGATTGCCTAAATTAAAGCGGGGTCAGGAGTGGGGCTTGCAGAATTCATTTGGGGCTCTGCAATCTTCCCACACCCCTGCAATAGTTCAAGAACTGCACGAAAGCACGTCAAAGTGCATGTAGATAAATAGGTACCATTCTGGTGGAAAGGTAAAATGGTGTTTCCTTGCGCTGCTCTGGTTTGCCAGAAGTGGCTTAGTTATGCTGGCTACATGACCCGGAAGCTCCCTTGGCCAATAAAGCGAGATGAGCGCCACAACCCCAGAGTCGGTCACGACTGGACCTAATGGTGAGGGGTCCCTTTACCTTTACCTACCACTAGAATAGGTGGGAAGTTCATGGTCCCCAGACTCCAACCTCCATCTTTCTTGACCACTGCCTATGTTTGCTGGAGGTAATAAGAGCTGGAGTCCAATAACACCTGAAGGGGTTCCCCACCCCTGTAATTTTGTTCTTGGCATCCATCTGTCTCAGCAAACAATGGAGGAGAGTGCCTTTGGAGGTGAAGTCAAATGGCTGGAAGGTTGCAGCGCCTGCTGTGGCTGTAAAGACGGATGTGGGAGAGACACATTTTGTTGAAGCTGGGGCAGATGAAGGTGTCCGGTTGTGCTGCTGCAGAGGCACCATGGTGTTTCTTCAATCTGCACTCCTCCCAGTGGTCATTCTTCCTCTGGTTGCTGCTGTGGATACATGGCCTGATGGATGTGTTTCCAGGCACTGTGGTCGTTTGCAAGGGATTCCCACTGGGTGAGGTTGATGTTGCCAGCTATCATGCCATGTTTGTAGACATCTTTGTAACACAGAGCTGGTCTGCCAGTGGGCCTGGTGCTTGAAGCCAGCTCTCCGTAGAGCACGTCCTTGGGTGTCCTGCCATCTTCCATTCTGTGGAACACGGGATTAGTAGGGTTGCCATATTCTGAAGTGCAAAAAAGAGGACACTTTGATGACTCTTCTATAGCCCTACTATATGTAGACTACAGAAGCTGTGATCTATTGCTGAGGGAAGCAGGTAAAGAGAAGAGGAAAGCAAGTCTTCAACCACCAGTTATGTCTATGTTTCATCCAGAAAGTATAGCCCATGGGTAGATAAACTAAGGCCCGGGGGCCGGATCCGGCCCAATCACCTTCTAAATCTGGCCCGTGGGCGGTCTGCGAATCAGCGTGTTTTTACATGAGTAGGATGTGTGCTTTTATTTAAAATGCATCTCTGGGTTATTTGTGGGGCATAGGAATTCGTCCCCCCTCCAAAAAATATATAGTCTGGCCCCCCACAAGGTCTGAGGGACAGTGGACCAGCCCCCTGCTGAAAAAGTTTGCTGACCCCTGGTATAGCCAGAGACATTTCGGCAAATTTAAGAAATCCACCTGGACAGAAATTTTACCCCTGAAAAAGAGGTTGTGTCCTGGAAAAAGAGGACACATGGCAACCCTACATTACAGTAATGGCAGGTGTGCGGTAGTTGGAAATATTAAGATGCGCAGGATAGTTCATTATGGCTGTCCCTTATCCATATATTCTTGGGACTGAAATGTAAATGGATTGAGTGCATCCACCATCTATATTAGGTGAGACAAGTCCCATTGAGTGAGTTTTACCCTGTGCTTTATCATGGTACCGATTGTGTATACAAAGCCTATGTTGTACACATTGTACACGTTGTACACATGTAGGTTCTGTGCCAGTCTTCTGAACAATATACACTGGGGGAAAGGGACCTCCGGCCCTCTGATATTGTTGGATTCCACTTCTCATGAACCTCGGCCAACATGGCCAATAGTCAAGCACGATGGGTGTTGGAGTTCAACAACATTTGGAGGGCCACAGGTTCCTTATCCCTGATACAGAGAGTGGCAGCAGCCACAATCCTGTTAGCCGGTTCTCCATGTAACTGTTGTCTAAACAGAATGGCTATAGCATGTGCTATGGGAAATACTCAATTATTCATTCAAAACAACTTTGAACAAGAAAAGTTAGAAGCAATAGCTTGCTCTGGTAGTAGAGGAAAAGAAACAGGTAAGCAAAAAATAAAATAAAATAAAATCCTAGACTTTTTGTAATTAGCTGTGAGAACCGAGGACCATTCAGAGCAGATTATTTCCTCCAAAGTATTTGGCATAAATGACTCTCAATCCCATTACAGACTCATACAAAAATGATCAGCAAGATTTACAGATTATGTGAAATTACATGTTTATTAATTGCTGCGTGCTCTTCAGGCTCAGAGAAGCAATTCTAAGACTTATGGATATGATTTTAAACTTCCTGAATGCTTTCACGTGGATTTTGATATATATCATGGCATTTGGATTTTAATTATTTTATCATATATATTCTGAATCTATTGATCTATTGATCAATCTACCTACCCACCTACCTGTTAATCTGTTTTTAAAATGGCAGTTGTTTTTGCAGAATCTGGCCCAGATAATGATGGCTTTCACACTGTGCTCAACTTGATACTGATACCTTAGAAGGCAATGGCTATAGAAACAGCCCAGGAGGTCTCTGAATCATTAGAGCCGAAGGACTTGATGTAAGCAGTAGTCAAAAATTATTCCATGTTATGTTGCTTGTGCAAATGCTTATGGCTTGTTAAGCAACAACAGTATGCTGAATCCCAGAAAATGCCCAATCAGCAATTTTCCTGTATCTGAGCAAGGAGGATGTGTTGGGTATTCAGATAGTACACCATTTCCATGACAGTGGCAGGCTGCTGTTTTTTCATGTGTTGCAATCAGATGTTCCATTCTGTGCCGTTAAATGATACAAGCCCATGTGTTTCAGAGTGATATGTCAAGATATCATAATACAACATTGTGCTGATAGACATGCCATGCTGACACATTGCACAGATGTATTTTCTTTGATTTTTTTATTTTTTAAGGGAAAGGAAATAAGCCAGGATATTGCGTTGACTCCAAATGTTGTGTGGATCTATCCGAAAAAGAAAATGGCTTCTAGATAATTTAATACATCTTTAACAGGACATAATGTTGCTGATCCACCTGCTGATTCATGAACAAATGAGGACTTGACGAGAGAGAGAGAGAGAGAGAGAGAGAGAGGAGAGGAGGTCAAATTTGTCTGACTTTTTAATTCCTTCCCATTGGAAATGATGGAACTCAAAAGTGCTCAATATTGGCTACATTGTGCCACATAAAAGTTGTCATTTCTCACATGTGTACTCATAGCAATCTATCAAGGTCTCATTGAGCACAACAAAATCATGGTAAAGTATGCCAGTCAGATGTTTTGGAAGGCCACTGGCCAGTGAGGGAGCATCTGTATGGAATGCAGAAGGTCCCTGGTCCAATCTCTGGCTTCTTCAGGTAGGGAGAGAACCCTACCCGAAACCCTGGAAAGCCATTGCCAGCTTGTATAGACAATGAAATAGATGGACCATTGGTCTGACTTCATATAAGCAGTTTCTTGTGTTCCTGTATTGGTGCAAATATATGGGGTGCGGGAAGACTTCTTTTAGGGAAGGTCTTTTCAGGCGGGTGCCCAGTTCTCAGTTGTTCCCTTTTCATTTGCTCTCCTAGACAGCTCCTGCCCCACAGCCATGACCCATTTTACAAGGGAAAATAGGAAATTATCATGGGATTAGAAATCCCTTCCTTGTCCCAAATTTGGCAATCAGCTACAGTGGTACCTCAGGTTAAGAAATTAATTCGTTCCGGAGGTCTGTTCTTAACATGAAACTGTTCTTAACCTGAGGTACCACTTTAGCTAATGGGGCCTCCTGCTGCCGCCATCACACGATTTCTGTTCTCATCCTGAAGCAAAGTTCTTAACCCAAGGTACTATTTCTGGATTAGCGGAGTCTGTAACCTGAAGCGTCTGTAACCTGAAGCGTCTGTAACCCGAGATACCACTGTACTAAGCTCTGAGCATGAATGCAAAATCCAGCGATGGGTTTCCTCTCCATTCCTAAGAAGAGCTTTCTTAGTTTTTAACACAAGATCTTCCAATCTGATATTTTATTTATGTTATTGACTTCTACCGTGCCTTTCCAGATGCTTGAGGCTGCTCCTAGTTCTGTAAAAGCAAGTGGCAATAAACCCCAAATGCTCTGCCCCCTGCGGCGAAGAGAGATATCGAAAGAGCTGCGAGAGAAGAAACCTCTTTCGACGCCAAATGCCAAATGTCCACTGCTTAGGCTCCACGGTGTTGGGAGTTTGATGCAAACGCGACTTGCTTTAAGCAGTGCACAGTTCTCTGCGGGGGCACATGAGGCCTACCCTACACTTTCCAGAGGTGAAAATCATTTCACATTTCTATAGCCAGGATGCAAATGTTTTATGCTAATCAGATGAGTTCCAAACAAACAAACAAGTCCGGGAAAGAAACCTAAAGCCAGCATCAAGCCACAAAGTGCCCAGTGGCAAGTTCTGTTCCAGACTATGAGAAATTAAAGAGAGAGAGCGAGAGAGCGCACACCGGTGCATATCGGTTAGTCTAATTTATTCCGCCTCATTGCAATCTCGCAACCTCATGTTTGATTTTCTTATAAACTAGTAATTTCCTGAATGAACTTATATTGCCACAGTCACTACTAGCTCTGCCTTATAGAGAAGCGGTGTGTGTGTGAGTTTTTTTATTGTCGTGTGTGCAACTAAATTGAAATATCTTTCACTTGAAATATTGACTTTAATATCTCATTTGAAAAATTCATGAAGCCTTTGATGTTAAATCCATACTCAATTTAGCCAAATGCCATTAGAATATGCAATATGCCCGAATACAGAAAGCATTATTGTCTGTGTTTCTCTAGAAGAATTACATTTTATGACTGTAGCGTCAGGATCCTTTTTTTGGACTTGGGCACAGGAGGAAAAGAAAAGGGGGGAAGGCAGCACATTAGAAAGAAAATGAAAAGTGGTATTGATTAGGGCTCCCACTTACCCTCTCTGTGCTTCAGTTCGTAAATGCATGGAAATCAGGGCTGTGCCACTGTGAGTAACAATGCACTGTAATGAATGGAGCAATCGTTGGAAAATTAGTGTAAGCTAGGATGATGGTGCACAGATGTTGCTCCTAGTAACTGTCATGCATTTTCTTTTACAACTCCATTTCCATAAGTCTCTTTATTTCTTAATAGTATCATAATAGAAACATGGCAATAGTTAATGATTTCATAAAAACATATAATGTAGAGAGGTAGAATGTTAATTGAAACTGCAGCTAAGAGTACTTCAGAAGGTTCTTTCTCAATAAAACATCCCCCCGTTTTTTTACAAAATGGAAAAGAAAGAGGGGAAGGCGTAGGACAAAGGCAGTTTTAAGCGGGAGGACATGAACTTAGGCTTTCAGCAAATTAATATTTTTTTCTTTTGTAAAGTAAAATCTAGCACTGGGCAAATGTTGCAAAATCTCCCGAGTGCTAATAGAATGGTATTTGCCTTTAGTAATTTATGGGCACTTTCCCCCCAGCTATCGATCACATAAAAATAAAAAAAAGCCAGCTCCATTAACATTTTAGACAATAATGGTTGGAGAGGGGGGGGGGGAGTTTCATTTTTATCACTCTTGAAACTGATGTCATGGTCCTAGCATATTTAGCTGAGACGTAAGAAGAGATACTTAGGGTGCCCTCTGCGTCTAATGTGCTTAGACAGGTAGCTGGGGACTAATCTGATGAACCAGATGTAAAATAATAAAATAACAAAGCTTTGAGCTCATTTTGTTTATCTGAGGAATAGGAGGGAGCATGTTGATGCCACTTAATTAGGTGACCCTTACCTGGCAATGTAATTGGGTGTCCAGGGGGTGGGGGTGGGGTGTCCAATGCGGGTAAGATGATCAGTAAACAGATAAACAAAAAATGCAGTCAGAAAGGAAAGCTGCTCAGCAGCTCCATCTTCTGTCCAGCCTACGGGATACAAAAGTTTCCCCAGTCTCATTTCCAGGAAAGGGAAACTGCCTGTTACCTTTTCCAGGAAGAAGGCAGGGAGACTGAGGCTGTGATCCAAAACATGCTTACCAGGAAGGGAGTGGCTTATCATCCAACGCCAGAGCTTTGAAAACAGATCAGTCACATAGGTCCTTCTGGAACACCGCCAGAAATCTTCACTTCTGCTGTACGTATCTTATCACCACCACCCAAATTATCCTTTATTATTGCTGAGGCACGTAACATGCACCGAAGCGCCGTGAAACTGTTGATACTGAAATTTCCAAAGTCTTTGTGCTGTTAAGGGCTAGATAATGAACAGAATACAAATTCCCTTGAACTGCAAAATAAAATGATAAAATAAAATACTCTGCCCATTTATTTCTTGCATCCAGATGCTACTGTAATATCACAACAGCCAAGTGGATTGTTTTGGGCCACCACCTCTGATTGTTCAAGGTTTGACACTTTGATAAAAAGGGACAAATCTAATGGTTTGGACATTTCGCTAAAGCGGCAGAGGCCCATAAAAGCAGCGCCAGGTACAGTGACTTGGGGCTATAAAATATTATCTTGCATCCTTCTTCCAGCAATCTCCCAAACAACCATACAGTCTGAGGCCAAAAATTCCAGTTGCCTTGTTACAGAGCTTGACTCAAGCCATTGCCCCTGTTGAGTTAACTCGGCATTTGGTTTCATTCTCTTTTCCCTTTCATCACACTGTTGCGAGAACTTCTTTGCCTACCTAATCCCCAAGCCTGACTTAATTTAGACATAGCAGTCCAAGCCCTGTCACTGAACAACTTTGAATGAAGTCTGACTCAGCGCTGATTTACATGTGATGGCTGCCAAGTGGAGTCTGCAGAGAGGCAGTTGTCAGTACTGAAACTCAAGGCAGTGCATGTAACATTTAAAAGGCTTTCAGCCTGTGCACCAAGCAACCCGCATGCTAGCCTTTAGCTTATGTATGTTTATGAGCTGCTTCTAGCAGCGATGCTAGGATATGTGTCACTTTTGCTTGTTTTAACCCATAGGTCTGTTCCATTTACCTGATTATTATTTTTAATGGCCACAATTGATTGTGGTCAACTAACTTATACTCAGAGTATAACTTATGAGTCAGTTATGGTCATTAATTTCAATGGGTCTTCTCTGAGTAAACATTCGTTGGCTGCAACCCATTCTTTTTATATTCACACACACTTTAATACGTATTTCAATCTCTATTTCCCTCCAAATGCACATTTAAATATGTTTAAACTGCTAAGAACTGTGTCACAACATTTGGAGGAGTACAATTCCCCTGCATAGCACATTAGTCCTGGTTAGAACTTAGCTATGCTATGATTCTGACTTAAGCCCTATTTAGGCAGCCTGAGGCGTAAACTGTTTATAGCACAAAAAATGTAGTTTCCCCTCACCTTGGAATTGTTTGTGTGCATCCATAATACGTGGATTTCAATTTCTATTGATTCTAGATTCTGCTGCCCACCAGGGTGTGTGTGATTACTTGTCACACATTTGAGAACTTCCTCTTTGATTAGGCTATCCATGACTCTTCCTCCCTGCAAATGCCCCTGGGGAAACAAACTAGGGCTGCTCCAAGAAAACCCAAATGGCAAAAAGGAGCACCAGGCCCCCTTATCTTGGCCAAGTGGATTTTTTAAAAAAGTTTTTCCCTCTTCACTTTGTCACTTCCCTCTGTGGCCCCCTAGCCTTGTGCTATGGCCCCCCATTTATGTGATTTTCACCTGTGCCCCCCTCAGAATATCCTGGGGGGCATATGGCCCCTGGTTGGGAAACACACCCTTAGAACAACCTTCGCTGAATTTTGCAATGCAATTCTCCAGCCATCAAAATGGCTACAAAAATGCATAAAAGTAAAGTGTGCACAAAACTGCATATATTGGTGAAAAGAACATGCAAACATACACTATAGTTGGAGAAGTTGTTTTACAAAAGTGTGTGAGAGGCAAAATTGCATACAAGTGTTTCTATTAGGAGAAATTCACACTGCAATGCTGATGAATTTTCGCAAGGACTTCAAAAACTGATGGTCACAACTGAACTCAAGAGTGCAAAAATCAGGAACAGAGAGATACTGAAATAGGCATTTTCTTCTATCCCTCCATCCCTGCTTAAATCCCACTTCTTCAGGGAAACTTTTTGCCACCCTTCTCTTTTCCCTCAGTTTTAAAGCCATAACGAAAACACTCATCTAACTGCAGCCCAGGGTTAAATAATTGATTAAAATCGTATTTTGAATAACCCAAATGGTAATTTAAATCAAGTTTCTTACTTTCTACTTCATATATTTACTGAACAAACAGACATACTTAATTAGTCTAGCAACCAATGAAACATATCTCTTTGCAACTGAACAGAGACTCAAGAATATTGTCCAAAACCTCAGGCTATGCTCACAATGTGCCTTTTATGCTATGGGGTTTGTATTTGCATTGTAAGAACCATTGTGAACTTAAGGATTCCAGTTTGCCTCTCTCTGTATACACATCAAGTGAAGGGCTTTAAACAAGACCACCTATTTCAGGGGTGGGGAAGCAGCCTGAATGCAACTCTATGGGCCTCTCCTGGCATTTGGGCCTCTCCCCAAGCCACACCCCCTTCCCAGACACTTCCCCATTGTCCTGACTTTGCCCTGTCCTTGAATGTTGTAGTTTTGCCTGACTAGCATATGTCTTGGAACTCGGATAATGCATCTCGTTTGCCCAAATGGAGATGAGAGAGGATTGTGTGAGGAGGCACAGAAACTAGCCTACTGTACAAAGCTAAAATGTACATTCTCTGCTCTGCTCGTTTTGCCCTGCCTGGCAGCCACTGAGATGTGGGCCCCAGAAAGTTGCTCAGAAGGAAATGGGCCCTCAGCCTTAAAAGAGTTCCTCATCCCAATTTACTTGAAGACTTAGGTTGCGGTCCTATACCCACTTTACTCACCTTGTGACAACTATCTGACTTTTAGAAGACATCTGAAGGCAGCCCTGTTTAGGGAAGTTTTTAATGTTTGATATTTTATTGTGCTTTTAATATTCTGTTGGGAGCTGCCCAGAGTGGCTGGGGAAACCCATCTAGATGGGTGGGGTATAAATTATTATTATTATTATTATTATTATTATTATTATTATTATTATTATTCGTTCTGAGCAGAGATATGTAGGATTGCCCTGTTAACCAGTCACAAAAGTAAGAGTTTCCATTTTCTCACCAGAGCAATTTCCCTCTAAAACATGGAAAATTAAATGTCCATGCTCTTTGGTAGTATTTGTAATTTTCACAATAATTACTACAATCTATGACTGAACGCGTCATATTTATTTTACTTGACCTCAAAAGTCAAAATATCTTTGTCTCTAGTTCATTGGTTTTCATAGAAAAACATGCTCTAACTCAGTGTGTATGACAGAGGGCACAGATTCATTTTAAAGAGATGATTAGTGTGGATATGGCTGTAGTACACCCAGACATTATTTTAAACCAGTTATTATATGAGATCCTGAATATAAATGAAATACTTAATAAACCAATTTCATTTTTTTATTTAAAAAACCCCTCTCCTTATTTTTATTTTTTTTAAATTAGACGTCCATTTTTGTCCGCACACTATTTATCCACTTGCAATTTCGTTTCATCAGATACTCTTTTCATTCTCTTCTGTTTCTACTGTGATTTCATCCCAGGGGCCTTATTGCTTTGTTTTCTTTTGCTTTCGCTGCTGAGGACCTAAGATGGGAGGAAGTCCACAACCCAGCATGCCATGCAGATGGGCAGAAGGACTCAGAACAGGGACTTTACGTTTTGGAACACCTTCTTCTTACATATGAGGCACTTATATAGTCTCTATTGTATTTTTGGAGCCTACTGAAGGTCTTCCTTTTTCAAGCCGTTTTCTGAAGTGGAGGGTTTTTTAAGACTGTTGTTGCTATTGTTGTTCTTAATTATCCCAGTTTGCATTGGATTTGAAACTGTCCGTAGATGTTTCATTATCTGATATATGTTTTTATTGTTGATGCTCTGATTGCTAAACCACTTCAAGGCCTTTCATAGGAAGTGGTTCATGAATGAAATGAAATAAATATAAAGAAGGTAGCCGGCAGCAGAAAGCAGCAGCTGGGACCATAGGAGAGTTGGTAAAGGATTGCTGAGGGAACAACAAGACCACAGATTCTAAGGCTACTTTGCTCCCGTAAGAGCCAGAGCTGAACTCCATCCTTATATACTGGTGCTGATGTGGAAACAAACTCCCCCTCCCCCTTGTTAAAGGAGGAATCTTTAACAGTGTTTGTGCTTTGGGCTTCGTTGGTATCTTCTGCATGGTGGTTGCTCAAGGGGCTCCTGGCTGTTGCTTCCTTGAGTTTGTTTGCCAAGGCACCCATGGCAATTTGCTGAAGACAAATATATAAAACATAATGAGGGAGGGCCCTCTCAGACAAGCTGATGGAACAAACTCCATGGGCCCAGGATTCCCTCTATTCACACAGGTCATGCCATATGTTGAAAGCACTCTGGTGTGACTTTAGCAGACAAGGCTTCTCCAAAGAATGAAAGCTCCTGTGGTATTTTAAGGGTGCTGGGAAACGTAGCTCTGTGATAGGTCTCCTAACTGCTCCTAGCTCCATTCACAAACTACAGTTCCCAGGATTCTTTGGGGAAAGTCATGGCGCTTAAAGTGGTATAACAGCATTTTACATATACGGTGCAGATGCGGCCATAGTCACAGAGGAACGAAGGTGGGCTGTGCCAGAAGTTCCCTCAGGCCACTGATGGTCACTTTGGAGCTGGTGGCTTTGCACTTTCCTCAGGTCACACAGGTCTTTCTTAAGCCACCCCAAAGGACGTGGTGGGAGGGGCTGCCCCAACAGTTCTCTCTGGCCATTGATGGTTCTTATCAGATGATGAATGGTGGCTACCAGATGGACTTCCTTCGCATCTGCTGTCTTTTCTCACTTTAGCAGGTGGATCAAATCTGTTTTGCTAGATACAGTGGTACCTCTGGTTCAGTACTTAATTCGTTCCGGAGGTCCGTTCTTAACCTGAAACTGTTCTTAACCTGAAGCACCACTTTAGCTAATGGGGCCTCCCTCTGCTGCTGCGCCGCCGCTGCGCGATTTCTGTTCTCATCCTGAAGCAAAGCTCTTAACCCGAGGTACTATTTATGGGTTAGCGGAGTCTGTAACCTGAAGCATATTTAACCTGAAGCTTTTGTAACCCGAGGTACCACTGTATTGGATCTCTGTCTAGTAGTGCTGACTGCTCTTCGGTCAGGACCGGCTCAGCCATTAGGCAGGTTGAGACTGCTGCCTCAGGAAGCCACCCACTGCTGGCGGAGAAGTGGCAGCAGCAGCACTGATTCGGGACACCCCAAAAGTTGTTGAACTTTTTTAGGAAGACGCCAAAATTGTTGAGCTTTTTTAAAGGATTTTTTAAATTGACTTGCCCCTAAGATCCAGGACAAAGCAGCACATCGCAGAAATCCCACCCCAGATGTCATTTCTGCCTGTGAAATCCCAGAAATATCTGGGAAAATCCTGATGTATGGCAGCCCTAATATCTAACAGGTTGGACCCAGGCTTGTGCGGGAAACTAAGTATAGTACCACCACTACTTCTGTTGATTGAAACACCCCCCCCCAATAAGACAGGATACATGTGTCTTGAATTATACTCAATATGAAACAAACTGAAAATAACAAAAACAACTGAACACTTCAGGCCAGCCTCATCCTTAAGTTTTTCAGGTATTTCACTTGCCACCCCTTCTTCTCAATCAGTGTCTGACTCATTGGATTTGGCCACATTATCTTTAATTTGAATGTTAGAATGATGATGGGTGTACAAATAATTAGTAGCGGCAGTATGCAAATCGTTGCTACAACACTGAGGATGGTTTTCAAGTTTGACATCTGAAAAAAATATACGAAGCAAACCAATGTACATATTCTATATATAGTTGCTATGAGCTGCTGAATCTGATGAATGACAACTTATTAGAGAAATACATTTTGCAATGCTTGGAGACTTTGCTTGGAAGTGCTTTGCATATCTTGTTATTCTGCTGTGAATTTGAGTTGAAAATCTGGAGAATATGCTAGATAATGAAGAAGTGTGGAGAAGAATGCTAACACCCACATAAAAGAAGAGCAAAATCAAGTAACAAACATGCATTGGGGAGGGGACAATCATGTGACTACATGCTTTGTGCATGTACGTTTGCATAAAGCATCTCTGTTCATATTGCCCTTTGGGAAATTAATTTTGATATTTAGCCGTGACTGCTTTGACTTTCCTGAGGGTTGTTTTTGGGTTTGTTTGTTTGTTTGTTTGTTTGCATTTTAAAAGGGGTTGCCCCAGCATATCGGTCAGTGCAAGACAACCTGGTAAAATGGGATCATGTGCCCAGGACCATGTTATTAAAGAAATTGGTTTTCTTTCTTGATTTCATGTCATTGCAGCTCAGCCATTCATTTGTTCAATAAACAGTTTGGTATGTTCTGGGAAATAATGAATATTGATCAACCAATCGATTACTTATTAAGAAAGAGACTAAGGGAAATTGTTTATCCAATCAATTTTAATTTTTGATTTGTTATTTATATTTTCCAATTTAATCCACCCCTCCCTCAGGCTCCAAAACCACTAAGCAAATCAGGGGCGAGTGTACAGAGAGAGAGAGAGAAAGATGGTCTGCAACTTCAGGAGAAAGAAAGAAAGAAAAGCAGAAAAGCCAATATGCTCATTATAGATCATGCTGGTTGGTTGCAATAGGCCACATTAAGAAGAATTGTGACTGAGAAGCGTGGGCACATTGCCTTGTGCTCCTGTGGCTGTTGGATGAAAATGTTAACTTATTAATGGGATTTCTTAGGCTGTGTGATTACTGTTTCTTATATCACTCAGCCCTGACACTTAAACTACAGCCAAATGTCAGAGATACAAGCTCATCCATCAACCATGTGTCACACTTGTAACATGGCTCGCTCAAGATGCATCCGGATCAGATATGGAGCGAGGGAGTGAAGCAAAGAGATGGTGTGCTCTCAAACCAGTCAGATCAGAGCTCCGGTGGGACAGGAGCTGGCGTGAAGGCAGCTGGAGGCGGGGGTTAGTTGCCTTGTGCAAGGATGTTGGTGCAAAGATGTCATGGCGGTAAATAAAGAGCTGGGAGGGTGAACGCTTTCATAAGATCTGCAGCATGTGTGGGAAGTGAATGGATGTGTGTGGTTTGTCTATTTTGAGATTTGCAAGCAGCTCAGAACAGAAAATAGCAACTTGGAAATGTTCGATCACATGTCATCACACGCATCTACTGGGGAATCCTGGGACAACCCAAGGTGGGTGAGGTTTCCTTATGGTGTCAAGCAGCAGTCCCTCAGAACCACCTTCTGGACAGGGCCAGACGGAAAGGATCAGAACCAATATGATGCTTCCAAGGTCCAGCCTGGGCAGGCAGTCCAGAAAGAAATTATAGCTGATTTATTTTATTTTATTTATTGAATTTATATACCGACCTATACCCAGAGGTCTCAGGGCAGTTCACAAAAGAGATCACAATATATAAAATCAAAATAAAAGCAATAACCCAATAATACCCCCCTCCCAAAGAGCCACATTTTAAAAGGGTATAGGATGTTAATCAGGTCAAGCAAAGACCTGGTTAAAAAAGAACGTATTTGCCTGATGCCTTAAGGTGTACAATGAAGGTGCCAGGTGAACTTCTCTGAGGAGAGCATTCCACAGATGAGGAGCCACTGCAGAGGGAGCCCATTCTCATGTTGCCACCCTCCGGACCTCTCAAGGAGGAGGCACATGAAGGAGGGCCTCAGAAGATGATCTCAGGTTCCGGGTAGGTTCATATGGAAAGAGGGGGTCTTGAGGTATTGCGGTCCTGAGCCATTTAGCTGATGGTACTGAGATAAGATGTTCAAGAGATGAATCGGGATATGCTCCCCAAGTCGGGTGACAGTATAATACAACAGTCAGGGCTGGATTTAGGTTTGATGAGGCCCATAGCTACTGAAGGTAATGGGGCCCTTTATATGTCCAGCTGTCCTTTGTCAACAACAAAATGTCGCTGTTTTTTGTGTTGAATATATACTATATTGTAATTTATGGACCTAGTAGGTATCTAAAGCCATTTGCACATAACAAAATATGTATTTTATCTAATTACAGGTAGGTAGCCGTGTTGGTCTGCTGTAGTTGAAACAAAATACAGAAATTCCTTCCCGTAGCACCTTAGGTAAAGGTAAAGGGACCCCTGACCACTAGGTCCAGTCGTGACCGACTCTGGGGTTGTGGTGCTAAGCTTGCTTTATTGGCCGAGGGAGCCAGCGTTTGTCCGCAGACAACTTCTGGGTCATGTGGCCAGCATGACTAAGCCGCTTCTGGCAAACCAGAGCAGCACACGGAAATGTCGTTTACCTTCCCGCCAGAGTGGTACCTATTTATCTACTTGCACTTTGTTGTACTTTCGAACTGCTAGGTTGGCAGGAGCAGGGACCGAGCAACAGGAGCTCACCCTGTCACGGGGATTCGAACTGCCGACCTTCTGATCGGCAAGTCCTAGGCTCTGTGGTTTAACCCACAGCGCCACCCGCGTCCCTCCAGTAGCACCTTAGGGACCAAGAAGAAGTGTGCATGCACACGAAAGCTCATATCAATAACAATCAAAAGGTAGATGAAGAAAGAAAGCTAAGAGTCCGGCCCACTGCAGGTGCTGCAAACAATGCCCTCTCAAATTCACCACCCTGGGCATTTGCCTTGTTTCCCCTCCATTTAAATACAGCTGAAGGGACATGGGTGATGCTGTGGTTTAAACCACTGCGCTGCTTGGACTTGCCTATCGGAAGGTCGGCGGTTTGAGGCCCCACGATGGGGTGAGCTCCTGTTGTTCGGTCCCAGCTCCTGACGACCTAGCAGTTCGAAAGCACGCAGTGCAAGTGGATAAACAGGTACCGCTCCGGCAGGAAGGTAAACGGTGTTTCCGTGCGCTGCTCTGGCTTCGCCAGAAGCAGCTTAGTCATGACCCGGAAAAACTGTCTGCGGAAGTGGACAAACGCCGGCTCCCTCGGCCTGTAAAGCGAGATGAGCGCTGCAACCCCAGAGGCGTTCGCGACTGGACTTAAATGTCAGGAGTACCTTTACCTTTTAAATACAGCTGAAAATAGAGAGAACGGCTGCACAAATTGATCCTTTTGTGAGAGAAAGGTGTCTTTTCTTTTGCCGTTTGACTGCAAAAGATAAAACGTTACAGGCTCCCCAGTGATTAATTAACTCTTACTCAGATTTCCATGCAAAATTTTGCAGCTTCCCTCTTATGGAGTTTCCTCTATATCGAACAAAGAATGGGTAGCTTCTGTGAACAGCATTTCACTTCCTGTATTACTGAGTATACACTGTTTTGCTGTTGCAAGCAAGCAAAAGTTTTTCCTTCTACTTTGTGAGCGACATAAATATTTCTGAAATTTTCCCATTTTGCAATGCACAGAACTTGTGGGGACAGTGGGTTGCTGTGACTGTTTGCCTTCCTGGTTGCACTTTTTATCTCTGGGTGCTGTATCTGAAAGCCAGGCCTGCATCACATGTTGCTTTCTTCTGACACAAATTAATCTTCATATTGAAAAAGACAGCAATGTCTATAAGGCGGGTGGTATAGGGACATTGCAGCATAGTAGAACAGTAAACCACACTGTGATCCTTGGGTGAAGGGAGGTATATACATTAAATCGGGCAAGCAAGCAAGCAAATAAACAGAAGCAGCCAATGTGGTGCGCTCCAGAAGCTGTTGGACAACAGTTCCCCTCAGCCCCCGCCAAGCATGGCCAATGGGCATTGTAGTCAGGGTTTTTCTTTAGCCGTAACTCACTGGAACTCAGTTCTGGCACCTCTCAAGTGGGCTCCATTGTCATTCTAAGAGAACAAGGTAGGTGTTCACAGTGAGTTCCGGCACCTTTTTCTCTCTCTAGAAAAATAGCACTGGTTGTAGGTCAACAATACCTGGAGGGTATTGGCTGTCCCTGGGATAGAGTGTCAGAAGCCCCTCAGAAGAACTGAGGAGACCCTGTTTCCAAATCCTCAGTGAAGCTCACTGAATATCAGGAACTGTCTTGTGTGGTGAAACACTGAATTGCAAGTATTTAATATTTCAAAGACCTCTAGTCTAGGTCCACTCTAGGCTGTGGACCGATTCCACCCACCTAACCTGGCCATTGGATCTTCTTGGGCAGGAATGAGTACAGAGACAGCAAGGTCATCCTGAGCTCTGGCACGTTCTTATATTCTTAATTATTCTTCAAATCTGACTCCTAGCTGACCTTTCAGTCACACCACCTGATCTGTCTACTGGTTCTGCCCTGCATCTTGACACTGGTTTGTCCTTCAATCCTGCTTTGCTCTTTGACCTTGACTTCTGGCTTGCTTTTTAACCCTGCCTCTTGATTTCCCTCAGGTCCCCACTACTGGTTGGTCCCATGGCTCCTGGCTCCAGGTGCTTGGCTCTTCCCATATTGCTGTCCACCTGGTCTGTAGACCAGTCACTATTTCTTCAGCTAACTTAACTCACAGAGTTACTGCCTCGAGCTCCTTGGAAAATAGGTGGGGTAGGAATGTGATGTAAAAACAAATGAACACATTCATTAGCATTGCAGAAATCTCTTTCAACCAGGTACCTAGAGAGGAAAGCCACTGCATACATCTGCTTCCTAAATCCTGTACCTGGAACATCAGTAAAGACATTCCATCATTCACAGATAGTCCAAACATGAAGTAGAAATGGTGCAAACATTAACAAGCCAAGTTTTAGGTCAGTGCAATGAATGCTAGTGAGGATAATTCTAGCTGTAAGTTTTATTTAAGTATACAGTGATGATTGCATAAACTTGGATTATAGACAAAATGTCCAATTTGTTATGCCTGTTTTATGTCTGTTTATTTGCAGTGAAATTATACTGTCTTGGAGCATGATGCATGCAGCAAACGAGGCCTGTGCTGTTTGCTGGTCTTAAATCTGCTAAGAATCACTGTTTTATAAAGTAGTTTTCCCATATAAAAAGATTTCTGGTTCTCATGTAACTCGCAAAAGGTTTAGGGTTAGGATCTAGAGCTGAAACCTAGGAACACGATCGCTTACAGCGCATCAGAATGCACGCAATTTCTCTGAGAAGACCAAACCGTGAGATTCCTACAGACAGTTCTCGTGTGGGCAATCCTAATTCATATAGAACTTCACTTTAAACAAAATACAGTAGCAGTTCTGCAGAGGTTTATACACTCACCTGCTCTCTGAAAAAAATAATCACTAACTTTATTGGAATCATTTTAGCTTCCCTCAAAACTCTTCCAGATGTTTCCTCCTGAGCAGGACCCTCCAAGTTTGCCTTGGATTCCACTTGAGGCAAAATTCAGTGGCAACCTCGACTTGGACCCAACGGTTACTGGTGTAGCACACAATCTTTCTTCAGCTTTTGAGGTCTGGAAAGTGCTGTGATATTAGTAATGCTAGCGGCTGATGGAATTTTCTTTTCTTTTAAACTGTATTTGTACAAGCTAATCTGTTCTTGATGACTGCACTCACATAAAGTTAATGGGAGTTCAGTCTGCTCAGCCCTATGGGATGGCTGCCTTTCTCAAATGGGAGACATGACTTGGCTATTATTTTCCTGCTGCCTTTTCTATATTCTCATATTTCCCATAGCATTCTAATCTTCTCCAGATGAGTGGAATTGCATCCCTTTTTTGCTTGACAGCCAAAGACAAACACCAAGCTGTCCAGAAGATAGAGTGCCATTTTATTCCTCCGTCGAAATTCCTGATGAGATGGGCAAAACATCAGGAAACACTCAGGAGGAGACCCCCACAACCTTCCAATTATTCTTGTTCGCATCTTTAAATAGATAAGGTATTTAAACAATCTTTTTCTTGTTTCAGATTAAAAAAAAAAATTATAAAAAAATTATACACATAAAAATGCATTGGTTTGGAGGTGGTTTTTTTTGGGGGGGGCTAGTCAATTGGGTTATTCAATATCCCAATACTGTACGAATGCCTTTCCCTAAAATGCTGCCCTGTAAATACTTCAGAGAATGTTCCGTCCCACTTTTCACTCGTTGATAATCCAGGTGCTTACAAATCGAAGTAAACAGCACTGTGTCACAATATCAACATAACTGAACGACCAAAAGCAATAAAATAGCCTTTGGAGACAAAAACTGCATTTGGAGCACCAAACAGATAATCACGTACTCAGCATATCGGAATTGGGGGTGGAGGAGCCATTTGACGCCATTTGCATTTCCAGGCAAACCTACCTAATTTGTACTTTCTGAAACAATATGTGAACCAAAACACAGACTTCCTTTGAAATTTGCACCTCTCCAAATTTTATAGTGTGTTTCTTCAGCCAAGTCATGTGCATGAAAATGCATATACTTGGGTAAAGTGTGCATAAGAATGCATATGTATTAGTGAAAATAATATACATGTAAGGCATCTTGAGCTCCTTGCAGGAAAGGGTGGGTGGGTGTATATAGCAAAATACATACATACATACATACATACATACATACATACATACAATGGCTTATGCTACAGAAATGTCGCTAGTTTTTAAGATACCAACAAAACTCAGTTTTTTGTTTTTGTTTTTGCTACCACAGACCAACTTAGCTGTCCCTCTGGAATTTGTATTAGAATTGCTATAAAAAGTAGACTGCTTTTCTGGTTTTTATTTTTTAAAAATATTCTAAGGTGCATAATAATAATAATAATAATAATAATAATAATAATAATAATTTCAAACAATGTGAATGCCACATAGTTTCAAGTGGTCCACGGTGAAATTGCAAAAGAGATGCAAAGGGTAAAAACAGTTACAATTAATCAATTCAAATTAATATAAGATTAGGGGTTTTTTTTTATTTAGCTACACAATTCCACAAAATTGTGGGCATACTTCATTCTTGCAATTTACCAAACTTCATAATGGAACCATCTATCCAGTCCCTTTTATACTTTTCTGGATGTTGTTCTGTCCCTATTTCCTTAAAAGAAAAAAAGAAAAAAGCTTTTGAAAGATGAGGGAGGTCCCCCAAGGAACAGATGAAACTGGCTAGAACTGTGGTGACCTGGTAGCTTCATCAGTTGCCATGGGAACAACTTGTGACCCTAACAATGCTATTCAAGTGGGAAGCCAGAGACCAGCAGGTTGAAAGGGGAAATATTTCGCTGCTCAGCTGATTGATGGGAAGCTGTGACTCTTTTCAAACTCTCCAGAGCCTGCACTGGACCCTCCTAGAGTTTTTGATGGGATGCAGATGGCTTCCTTAGGGATCAATATAGCTGCGATTGTCAGTCCCCAAGGGCATATTCCATACCCATCCAACACTTTCAGGGCAATCTCTACCACATTAGACACAACCAGGAATTGAAAGGGTAAAAACCAGCTGGATGGCTGGTTGCAGTGCGGAAACTGCTGGTGGAGAAAAGTTTGAACATGTCTTCTCCTCCCAAGCCTATGGATCCCTCCCCAAATCTGCTTTTGTCTGCAGAAACGGGCCAAATGTGACTCTTTATACATACATGTTTGAGTGTAATATGTATTCTTCCCTTGAAAATGGGGAGGCAAAGGAAAATCTAGCTATTGGCTGGGAATGCACAGTCATCTCCTTAACTTCTTCCAAAAACTATTTACATTCTGCTATTGCCTTCCCTGCTGCCCAAGATGTTTGGAGCAGTACTGTTGACTCTATAAGTATGAAGGAATGTGTTTTGCCCAGATCAGTTAACAGGGAGCATGCTTTAAAGTTAACACGGTTCATTTGGATAAAGTGAAGCTTGGGTTTATAGCAGCTACTGACAGAAGGGGGCCTCTGCTATGGCCATTTGAGGGTTAAGCAAGCAAGCCAGCTCTGTGACAGTCAAAAGCCATACAGCACCAAATATCTGGCCCTTAGTGGCAGGCATTGTCTTAGCCTTTATTCGCCTCCATATCTACAGGGTGTGGGGTATTCTTTCAGCTTTCAAATCAAGGTTGTGCAACCATGGTATTTCCACCAATACAGAACCTGACGGTGCTGCTTTAGTGGTGGAAACATGGAAGCCCTGCAACATTCTGTGGTGAGGCTGGTTCTCAATGTGGCCCTGCTGTTCATCGTCCCACCACTACATCAACGCTAGCATTTTCTGTCCACAGGCTCTGTTTTAAAATCCCCCAGGAGAACATTATGTGGCATCAAAACACTACATGACCAGTATTATGTATACCTCCAGCTTTCTACTATTTCTCCAGCCCTTTCCTCTGGGTGCCCTCTTCCTTCAGGTTCTCGTCCCCTCCACCTGTTCTTCTCTGGGCCTGGCTTCTTCTATGCCTTCTTTCCCTTTGTCCTGTTGCAACGCCACAGAGAACTCCGAATGACCAATTTGCTCCGAGCCTCTGCCTTCACCCTGTCTCTCCTAGGCTCCACCCACTTTGTCCTACAGTCCCCAAAGGGCCAACCATCTGGCTTGAAGATGGGCACTTCTTTTGTGCTCTTTGACCTCCTCCCTAGTGCGAACTCTGTGCTGCTGAACAGGCAAGGCAAGTTGAGATGCACTTGGTACCTCAGGCCCAGGGGAAGGTCCCCTGTGTGGGCAGCAGCTCTCTTTCAATCGGCTCCAGTGTTGTAGGATCTGGTCCAGGGGATTCTTGCCTGCTAGCCTTGACTTTAGTGGCTCCATGTTCACCATCTTCAGTCAGATACTTGGCCTGTCTCCTTACTGAGTGACTTCGCCTCTTGGGCTGTGTACATGCCATCTGTTTAAAGCACCACCTCCATCCCAAGAATCTTAGGAACTGTAGTTTGTTCAGAGTGCTTGGAATTCCAGCACTGTGAGTTTAAACTACAGTTCCCAGGATTCTTTGGAGGTGTGGATTAAATGGACAGTCTGTGTGTGCAGCCTTGGTCTCTGCTAGTCTGTAGGGTCATGACACCATGTTTCTGCTCTTTTTATCAGTTTTTTTTTTGGTTAATGTACAGTAAACCCACATTTTATGTGTGGGTTACATTCTGAGGATTTTGCCTAAAGCCAAAATCATGTATAGTCAGAACCTGTGCTATTTTTCTAGAAAAAGACGTGCTAGAATGCTTCCCTTGCTCTATTATAATTATATTCAGAGCCCTCTTGCCTGTTCTCCAGTTTCCACCACAATCTGCCTCTAACCGCCCCCTTTAGATTTTTAGAATAGAACAGTAAAAGGTAAAGGTAAAGGACCCCGATAGTTAAGTCCAGTTGCAGACGACTCGGGTTGTGGCACTCATCTCGCTTTACAGGCCGAGGGAGCTGGCATTTGGCGCAACAGAACACAAAACCAGAGCAGAGCACGGAAACACCATTTACCTTCCCACCAGAGCGGTACCTGTTTAACTTTTTGGCATGCTTTCAAACTGCTAGGTTGGCAGGAGCTGGGACCAAGCAATGGGAGCTCACTTTGTCACAGGGATTCGAACTGCCGACCTTCCAATCGGCAAGCCCAAGAGGCTTAGTGGTTTAGACCACAGCGCCACCCACATCCCTTAGAATAGAACAGTAGGTCACCCAATAGCTAGCAAGAGTTCACTGAATGGTGAGTAAATTCCAGTCTTTGCTTATCTCATAGGTTGTCCGCTTTGTCCCCCAAAGTTTAAGTTTCTGTCACTTTAAACGAACTAGCAATCTACTACTTTTTGGTAAATCTATACATTCTGCATTTAATTTGACTTATTTGTATCTTCACTACCACGGTATGTGAGTTACATTTGTTTCTGCACAGAAACCTCATATTGGGTATTATAACAAAGACATTATGCTGTTGCTGTATACCTGTGGAAATATATGATTCCTTATGTGAGCTAAGCAAACTATATGGCACCCATTATTAAACGTGTAAAAACTATTAAAGATGGCTGTTCAAATATGCCTTTGAGAAAGTACAAAATTAAGAAATTCGGTTGGATTAATATAATAGGAAAGCTTTTGTTAAGACCAATAGTATTTTTAAAATGTGAACTGTTTGACTAAGGAAATTGTTACATTATCCAAAGCTGTAGTGCTTATGTCTCTAATTTCTACAGCTGTTGCCCCCTTTAAAAGAAAGCCAGAAGAGAATAATAAGTCATTGTTTTAAGGCTGGAAAGCCATTCCTGCCTCATTTCCAATGGTCTGTCCAGATGGTAGTTTTCTATTACTTTGGTTTGATGCTAGACCATACAACCAATGACATGGAAAATGTTCCAAATTCCTCCAGAATTTCCCAACATGGTAGCAAGTTGGCCAGAATGTTACTGCCCAGTCAGGCTTTCATCCTCTTTTAACAGTTGCCATTGATGCAAACCAGTGTTTTGCATTTTCATTATTCATTGCCTATCTGGGCTGTAACTGAGCATTTGTGTGCACTAGGTAGTTCTACTCCTGGTATTTCTTGTATAACCATGCATACATAATAAATGCAAACACATGCATATTGGCAGCCTGCCTTTCATAAGAGAAGCCCAGAGATGGCTAGATCCTACCCCGCTGTCTTGCAATCTTATGTTCATGGAGGCAAGAACATTGGAACCTCCTCTAGTGCAGACTCTGTACAGTTCCCATGCCAGGGCTGCCACATTTCAAAAAGTGAAAATCCAGACACAAAAGTTGTTGAACATGGGTTGCCATATGCCTGGGTTTTCCTGGACCTTTTTACAGATTTTTGAAAATTCCGCCTGGACGCTATTTCCAACGGACAAATCCCGGATTTGTCTGGGAAATACCAGACATATGGCAGCCCTGTCATGCATACAATGGTACCTCGGGTTAAGAACTTAATTCGTTCTGGAGGTCCGTTCTTAACCTGAAACTGTTCTTAACCTGAAGCACCACTTTAGCTAATGGGGCTTCCTGCTGCTGCTGCGCTGCTGGAGCACAATTTCTGTTCTCATCCTGAAGCAAAGTTCTTAACCCAAGGTAATATTTCTGGGTTAGCGGAGTCTGTAACCTGAAGTGTATGTAACCCAAGGTACCACTGTACTTTCCACGATTTTGTAGGCACCACATAGGACAGTTTTATAAGGACTGGAGTGGATCCCTTCCACAAGAAAAGGACAGCCAGAGTAGAAACTGGCAACCGTACCATCAATGGTCATGCATGAAGGAAGCTGGTCTGTGAAGATTTGCCTCAGCGGATGGGAAATACCTGTCATGCGGGATTCAGGAGTTGTATTCTGGATTCCCAGGCTTTGAGGTGGGATAGGAGCTGCCTAGACGATTCTTAAATATGATGGTTGTGCATGCATGTGCTGAATAAGAAGGAGAATAAGATATGTTATATGTGGGGGTTTGTTCCTCCTCCTGAGTCAGACTCAGGGACCCAACAAAGCTTCTGTTTCTGTACCACATACCTCTATATTTTCCTATATTTCTATGTTTCTCTATGTCCATGAACTTTGGAAGAAGTGAGGGTGTCTAAAATGTCTACAGAGCACAGGGGGAATTGTACCCATTTTTAGAATTCCCAGTTATGATGAATGGAGCAGACAGAGCTTCGTTTTATACAGAGTGGCTTGGAACCTGAATTACAAATTGATGCGGGGAAAGCACCGAGCGACTGAGAAGCAGATCAGAATTTTTAAAAATACACGTACATACAGAAAGTGAAGCTTGGGCCCCTTCCTCACACCCGTAGTGTTTATTTCTATTTAAAATTGCCCGGTCTGTCTTGACACAGCTGAATATTAATGCTCTGCTTTTTTCCTGGAAAAGACTTCAGACAGAAATGATTGGGAAATATTTGATATGAGGGGAGTCTGGACACATTGTGAATGGTCACTGTTCTCATAGGTCAAAGGCAAGTCTTGGAGCCCTTTCCCACCCCTATTAAACATTGCAATGTTTACTGGAGCCCTTTGAAATCCCCTATCTGGTACTGTACAAAGACAAAAGCTCTCCTTCGGAAACGGTGCGGTGTATCCCAATATTCTTTCAATTTATGGATCCCTGTTTAAAGTCGTGCAAATTATCCAGAGAGTCGTCCACTAATAGAGTGCAGAACTGAAGCATACTCTTCGGGATGCAGGAAGTCTGCATCTGTTGAGGGTGGGTTAGCAAGCTAATTGGGTAGAAATATTCCCTAGTGTAACAATTCGAGAGCAATTTAAAGTTTAGGGAGAATGGTGTGTGCCTGTTCGCATGCACGGTGACAAAAAAATGAATATGTGCCGTACACAGTTTGGAGCCTAATAAGTCCAACTCCCAATGAATTGGTTTTTGACAGTTATGAATGGTGGACCAGCTGCATTAAAGCAATGAGGGAACTAACAGCAGGGCTGAAACTGAGTTTGAATAAATCAGCCACCAAACACATAACTGCATTGTAACAGTAGGCCAGAACCTATATAGGCATGTGATTGCTTGTTGCCAAGAGACTCTGAATCTTGGGCATTTTTAAAGGGGGGGGGGGAGAGAAGAGAGTGTTGTGATGTATACTGGGCTCTTTTTTTTAAAAAAAAGAAAAGAAATCAAAAGCATTGCAATGCATAAGCACTTCTGCCTACAAGTGTCAGCAGTGCTGGTGTAAAACAGCCCAAATGTGGGTGTTGTTGAGGCACAATTCCTTGCATGAGCATCGTACCCTGCCCAATGTGCATACTGAACAACACTAACTACATCAAACCTTCAGCAATGAGCAGGAAAGTCAGAGTGGAATCCCTATATACAAGCAAAGTTTGCCCATTCTGTTCATTTGAAAGAGTTCAAAATGTGCAACTGCTAAGGAAATAACTGGGGGGGGGGGGGAGCAAAGGAGGCAATTTCATAATGGCCCCAATAGTCTGAAGGAAACAATTGCTGGCTGGGGGAGGGTGACATTAGGCCAACATCTGAGAGGCTGGGAGCACTGCAAGAGAATCTGTTGGCTTGACCCTATGGGCAGTGGAACTGATAAACAAAGCAAGTCAGTGGTACTTCTGAGGTTTTTTAGATGTGTAATTTTAACACGTCAGGGAAAACTATTGATGAGAACCTACCGAGTCAGACCATTGGTCCATCTCACTCTGCATCGTCTACACTTGGCAGCAACACTCTGGAATTAATAATAATAATAATAATAATAATAATAATAATAATAATAATTTATTATTTATACCCCACCCATCTGGCAGGGCCTCCCCAGCCAATCTGGGTGGCTTCCACCAAATATTAAAATACAGTAGTCAGTCAAACATTAAAAGCTTCCCTAAACAGAGCTGCCTTCAGATGTCTTCTAAAATTCTGGTAGTTGTTGTTCTCTTTGACATCTGGTGGGGTGGCGTTCCACAGAGTGGGTGCCACCACTGAGAAGGCCCTTTGCCTGGTTCCCTGTAACTCGGCTTCTCGTAGTGAGGGAACCACCAGAAGGCCCTCGGCGCTGGACCTCAGTGTCTGGGTAGAATGATGGGGGTGGAGACGCTCCTTCAGGTATACTGGACCAAGGCCGTTTAGGCCTTTAAAGGTCAGCACCAACACTTTGAATTGTGCTTGGAAACGTACTGGGACGTTTTGTACCCTTTCTGAAGATCGGTTGGAAACATCTTGCATTCAAAGCATGTGCTCTACTTCTGAGTTGCGGCCCATCCCGAGAAGAAGACAGCTAACAGTCATTCTCAGATGAGGACAGTGTGAGGAATATGCTCAGAGCAGCTCCTAGAAAATGGAAACAGCTTGCCAGACCTGAAAACTGAAGTGGAAAAACCAGAAGTTCTGGCAGTCGAGTGCCAGCAATGTGCCAGATGGGGCTGTAAGTGAGAGTGTTGAACAAGAAAATGTTCAGCGATGTAACTGGACAGCACGGAGTGGCTAGTTGCTGAGAACAATACTGGTTAAGTTTCAACAGTTATTGAGGAAGATGGGTGGGGGAGAAGTGATTCTGGGACTCATAAATCTTCTCAGGACTTCTGGGCTTGGAAATGACTGCAAATGTATTTGGAAAGAATTCTGTAAGCTGAACTTAATGTGTAATGCCCACCAGAATCTGCTCTTTATCCAAGACTGAAGTCACAGCTTTCCATGAGAATTATAGGCCCCTTCACACACCTACATCTAACATGAATTGATGCACAGACTTAATAAGATATTTTAAAAAATCTCTTTTCATCTCAAAGACTCCACTATAGGTGAATGTGAAAAGGTAAAGGGTAAAGGGACCCCTGACAATTAGGTCCAGTCGTGACCAGCTCTGGGGTTGCGGCGCTCATCTCACTTTACTGGCCAAGGGAGCCGGTGTACAGCTTCCGGGTCATGTGGCCAGCATGACTAAGCCGCTTCTGGCAAACCAGAGCCGCGCATGGAAATGCCGTTTACCTTCCCGCCGGAGGGGTACCTATTTATCTACTTGCACTTTGATGTGCTTTCGAACTGCTAGGTTGGCAGGAGCAGGGACTGAGCAACGGGAGCTCACCCCGTCGTGGGGATTTGAATCGCCAACCTTCTGATCGGCAAGCCTTAGGCTCTGTGGTTTAACTCACTGCGCCACCCGCGTCCCCATAGGTGAATGTAGATGACCTTTTATCAAGCATTTTAGAAATTTAACTTACCATGGTATGCTTCTAGACTCTTGGTAAACTGATCGTATGGAACATTCCACTACAATATATGGTGATATTTTTCACCACCCCTTCTCACTTTATTTGAAATCTGAGGAAGCAGAGAAGCATCCAATTCTGAAAGGATAGCCTGGTTTTTCAAGTGGTCACAAGCCCATCAGATCATTAAAAGACGATCTGATTACCCCTTTTTGTCTTGTAGGTTGGTTCCATATTAAACTATCAACAACCTTGGATGCGTTATAAAGAATTGAAAAGATTGTTTTAGGCAGCAATCCAACATAGTAGGGATGAGGAACCTGTGGTGTTGGACGCCCATCACCCCTGACTCTTGGCCATGCTGGCTGATGCGAATTGAAATCCAAAAACAATTGGAGGGCCATGGGCTCCTCATCTCTGCTATCAACCTACTTGGGAGTAAGTCCTGTTGAACTCAGTGGTTATTGCTTATGAGCAGACATGCATGCACTGCATTTTTAAGATTGATATCGGGGGGAAACAAAAACAAACCCTGAATCCCAAACACCCAGGTAATCCCAAGCCTTTCCATAGCAGGACAAATGAAATGGTGCGAGCTCCATGTAAGAGGACATGTTTTCCAGCAAACAGCAGAGAACGGCCGTTGGGAAGCTTAACACAAAAATGTTATAGGAAAACATACCACCCTTCATGTTGGGATTACAATAGTAATTTCTGCAGCTGAGAGGGAGGAGTTGGGAGGATGTATTAAAGAATACAGGGCAGGATTCACCTAATGAGGCCTATCAGTGAAAGGCAGCGCAATGGGGCTTCTTCACCCTCTCTTCCCTCTGCGCCCCCCGTAAATTGGCTCTGGGTATGCGTGTGAGGTATGCATGGGACGCGGATGGTGCTGTGGGTTAAAACACAGAGCCTAGGACTTGCCGATCAGAAGGTTGGTGGTTCAAATCCCCACGACGGGGTGAGCTCCCGTTGCTCGGTCCCTGCTCCTGCCAACCTAGCAGTTCGAAAGCACGTCAAAGTACCTTCCCTCCGGCGGGAAGGTAAACGGTGTTTCCGTGCACTGTTCTGGTTCGCCAGAAGCGGCTTAGTCATGCTGGCCACATGACCCGGAAACTGTATACCGGCTCCCTCGGCCAATAAAGCAAGATGAGCACCGCAACCCCAGAGTCGGCCACAACTGGACCTAATGGTCAGGGGTCCCTTTACCTTTACTATGCGTGCGAGAGGAGGGACCATTCTGTCTGAAATGCTTGTGCTGGCAGAACAATTGGCATAGCACAGCAATTCCTTCCTCCGTATAGTAAAATAATGTTATGACGCTTGTGGCCCTATAGATCAGATGGCATGCTAGAGAACGTTTGGGGAACTTTTAAAATCTGAGGATTCAATTAAGGTTTAAATCCATAGCACATTTGAA
This sequence comes from Podarcis filfolensis, assembly GCF_964270895.1. NCBI lineage: Eukaryota > Metazoa > Chordata > Lepidosauria > Squamata > Lacertidae > Podarcis > Podarcis filfolensis. The sequence goes on from NC_139609.1 coordinate 29,251,790, forward strand.
TAATGTCTTAAGTAGATTTTGCATCAAATGCATCAATTACCTTGTTTTTGTAAACCGTGTGAATACAAATGTTTGCTTCCCTGTCATACACAGGACTTTTAGGCTGCAGCCCTGTACTCATTTAGCTGGGAGTAAGCAATATTGAACTCAATGGGACTTACGTACTTCTGATTTCACACACACACACACACACACAGCCTGTGCTGTAAATAAAAGGAATTCAGTGGACTGAGACGTTTCCTTTGAAGACCATTTTGCTTTGCATATGAGCCCGTTCCATCATTAAATAATAATAATAATCAGAAAAGCAGCCGCCTAAGCTTGTGCGAGGGAGGCAGAATGAGAGAGCGAAACTGAGTGAGTGAAGGTAAGGGCAGGTGAAGAACAGTGAATATCTGGCAACAGCAGCAAAACAGTTTCAATTTTCTGGATTATTAATTCAAATTCACATGCACATGCCAGTTAAAATTAAAGGCCTTTTTTTACGGCTCTAGTTTAAAGATTATATTCTGCTCCACAAGTCTGAATTAAATAGCTTATTTTGCACACCAAGCTCTCATTTTAAAGCTAATAAAGAAAAAACATAGCATGTACGTGCAGGCTTGAGACAGGAAGGCTCTAAATTACTACACCTGTTTCACTTGGGAGCTACTTTATTAGTGTTACAAAATTTGGCTTTGGGTTTGGCATTCTGCAATGCATTTAGAACAAGCCTTTCTTTGTTTTGACAGAATGACTGCAGTAAATGAATGACGTTTGAGCTAGGTGTGAAATGTGAAGGTACAAAATTAACTGGTAAGATAATTACTGTTCTAATTCTGCATAAACAAGCATTTTGAAAATCATTAATAGTTCAGGGAAATAATGTTAGTGATTAAATAAGGCGGTTTGCATCGCTGAGCACAACTAAGCTTCTTTAATTACATTTGAAAGCAAGGGAAAGCAGCTAATTAAAATTAGCACAGGGTTCCTGAATGACCAACACTGTATTGTTGCCCTAACCTGTTTAATTGTGTTTATTAATATGTCTTCATTTTCTCTTCTCCTATGCATTTTAAAAAAAATTAAGAAAGGGAAACCGCCACAAAGGAACATGAATTGTATGTTGTGGTTAAAATTAGGAATAGCTGCTATAACCAGAGAATTATTTATATGGCAAGCTATCGTTACTTTGAAGTCATAACTTTTTTAATGTTCCAAGTGTTCTCTGGCTGAATCACTGATGGGACTATGTCTATCATGCCTAGAGAAAAAGGGTATTGCCAGGATCCGAAGTGCTGCTCTAGGCATCCGAGGGCTTGGCATACATACCCAGTGAAATTTGCAGGTGGGGATCCCTTGAATAGTAGAAATCATGTTCATTTCCAGAAGCGATGAGCTGGGTGGGGCAGACCCACTACCCTAGCCTCCTGACAAGTGGGTTGCTGTTGCTTAAAGAAAGGCCATAGGGGAGAGCAATGCGAGTGTCGTTGTGGTGCAGAGAGGCAGCAGATTGGTGCTGCCAGTGGGTTTTCACTGCACTGACCTCCTGGCTACCTCCCCATCTTCTATCTCGTAAGCAGCAGTGACTCACCTCCTGGGAAGCTGGTGTCAGGGGCGGAGGTAGGGGTGTGTGGTGGGGGCGGGCTGCCCTGGGTGTCACCACTGAGGGAGGTGTGACAAAATGGCTGGTGGCACTCACCGTGGGGCCTGCAATGCGCCTGAGCCACAGGTCTCTCCTGGGAGTGATGTGGTGGCTTGGGTGCTGCCCCAAACAGTCCGCCCGCCACCTCCGCTCAGCTGTAGGGTGACTGAGTGGGAGGAGGCAGACAGACTCCTTGGAGGCCCTGCGGAGCGTCCTGTCCTGGCTTGCCCTGCCGCACAGGTGGCTGGCCCTGCCCCCCACTGGCAGTTGGCCCCGCCCCTGGGCTCAGGGCATGCACACCGCCCTAGGCACCTGATTGGCTTGCTCCGCCACTGGCTGGTGTAGCAGTTCTGCCCCACCCAATGAGCTACTTTCGCAAATTGAAATTGCCCTTAGTTTCTAAAGCAGTTTGCCATGTGGCAAGGGAAGATTGCTTCTGGATGGAGGAGCCATCTTCTCACTATGATTGAGGGGGCCCGGCGTGATATCCTAACATCACGCAGAGCCAGGGGGCATAGATGAATGCACTTTGTACATTGAGGGGCTCTGCCCTCCCCCCAAAAAGAAATGGAGGGAGCCAAAAGTGCCTCGGCCCCTAGGAGTTGGTGCCTATGCTTCTGGAGCAACACAGGCTGTTATTCAATTAAGTCATACTCAAGGTAGACTCACGTGAGTTAGCCATGACTTACTTAAGTGGGCCGACTCTGAGTTTGACTTAGTCAGATATCACCCACAGTTCAAAGGCTCCATGAACTTTGGAGTCACACCTATCCTATAATTAGTTTCCGGGCTCAATTCAAAGTGCTGACCTCAATATTTTAAAGTATGCTTTTCTCCATACAAAACAACCTGGACCCTATGCTTGCCACCAGAGGCCCTTCTCTATGTCCCTCCTCCCTGAAATGTTTGGAGGGTGGCAACACAAGAACAGGCCTTTTCTGTGGTGGCTCCCCATTTCTGGGCTGCTCTCCCCACAGAGGCTCGCGCAGCAATATCATTACAGACAAAAACATTTCTCTCCATCCAGGCCTTTGGCCTGTTAAAGGTGGTAGCAGTGGTGTCAGGGAACTGCCATCAGCTCAGAGGTGAGAGGTGGAAGGGCAGTTGGGTTACAGGGAGCCTCCAAAGATTGTGAGAAGCAGCACTTCCTCCGAGGAAGAGGGAAGCCCCGCCTCTAGTGGGGAAGGGATGCAGGGCTTGGAGGGTGCAAGAGAGAACCAAAATACCATGCATGAGCAAAGAGGGAGGGAGGCAGGTCCCCCTTTACCCATGCCCTCTCTGCGCAGTAGGTTTACGCGCAGAGAGGGGAGGCGTTGGATGGGGGTCAAGAGACTACTCTGCTGGGGAAAGTTTAAGGACCGCCCACTCTCAGATTCTGCTAGTGACTGAGCAAGACATGGAATTGAGACGTTCTGCACTGTAAATGTTTCTGCACCGATAATAAAGCCTTTGAAATGACCAGTGGGGATCTTGCCTGTTCGCTCTCGAGCAACCACACCAGTAGGCATAACAGATGGGAAGGGCTGTTATTATGATTATTTTATCGTTATGCTTTGTATTGTGTTTTTATTATCGTGCTCTGTAAAATGTGTTCTTAATGTTGCACACTGTCCCGGGATCTTTTGATAAAGGGCAGCATATAAACTGAATCAGCAATACTACTACTACTAATAATAATAGTTAATTGTAGAATTCAATAACGGAAGTGGCGGGGTGTGCACGTGTTTACCTGACCTCCCCAAAGTTGAATCATTGCTGGTTACCAGAAGGTAGTGGTGAGGTCGGTCCGGGGCAAACATAAGCAGGAGCACAATTGGGCTTGGCTGATGCATCTATATGTCAACCTTGCTGCCACCTTAACCCTTCCCAGTCAATAGTAGTAGTTCTGTTGCGAGGTCAGGTAACTGCCTGCACCCAACCACATTGTACATTACTGGTAGTATTTTAAGAAAAATATCCAGCCCAATTCCTACGGAGTACAATGGGGTTTATTATTAAACAGCAGTGCATAGGGCTGCAGTCTGAGGTTATAATCCAGCAGAGCACTAAACGTGTTTTAACTTAATAGCATACCTAATTCTGTGTTAGTGTGTGGGTATGGCGAACATCACATCAGTTACATATATGAAAATGTTCTTTATAGAAAAAGTGGATATGCTTTTAGTCAAACAATCTACTTTTTTCCATCAGAAGCTCTGTTTTTTAAAAAATTCAATATCTACAGTATAATTTTATTTGACTGTCTAGTTTAATTTCCATTTCTGCTGATCAATTGGCATTAGTTCCAATCCCTGGGGTGGGTCATTTTTAAGATTTGTAACAGAGAAATCATTTTCTATAATATACAATGTACAATACAATGAATAGGACAAAAATAGAGTCGATGCTAATTTTTATTTTATTTTTAGGTATAATCAAGTCAACTTAAAGCAGATGCAACAATTTATACAGTATTTATACAGTACTGTATCTCTGATGTGAGCCTCAGTCGAATAATAATTTACATACATATACATTTTAAACAGTAAAAACTGGTGAAAAAACACAAAGTTCTATACTGAAAGTTAGCAGGTCCTAAGAAAGCAGGTTAAATCATGGAAATTATGCTCATGGAACTGATAAGCAATTATCATGAGAAGTTAATTTTAACTACATGAATAGTGCAGAATATTCAGCAGACATTACATACGTTAATTTATAGATGCACACTTTTATCAACACAGAGAGGAAAATTCTGTTCTCAGTGATCCAACTGTATATTTGGAAAAGCACCCATTGGATTAATCTGAAGTGCTGTTTTCCCAATTAATGTCAACACACCCCTTTAGCAAGAAATACTTTTTAGAAAGTAGACTGGAATTTAAAACAACAACAACACAAGTCATTCATTGTTCTGCAAGCAAATTTTCATTTTGCAAAGATTGGCAGCAGATTCAAACATAAACAGCATGAACAAATACAGGAAATATGTGTGGATTTCAATTCTTGTACGCATGTGTATCGCAACTTGGAAGCACCTGTAGGGAGAAGAGTTTGCTCTCAGTGCAACTAAAAGATTGGCATGTCCACACAAACAAGGGAAGCGTGATTCACTACAATTCCTGCATTCTTTGCTTTTATTTATTTGTAAAATGTATTTAAAAGCTTTTACAAACAGCTCAAAGTTTTAAAATCTATAAGCGGTGCGCAACATAAAAATAAGAAACAACATTGTTAAAACAAAGATGCTACATAAAACCAGCGAAACAGTAGTATGAAATGATTCATGCCTGCAAACGTGGATTTGCTAACTGCATTTTATTAATATTGAATACTTGCAATGAGTTAGATACCAACTTCCCTTGCGTTCTGCTCTTATACTGCATCTTATGCTATGATGTATAGGAAGCTACCACAGAAGGAAGATAGGAAGGGCAATTTTCACTGATCCTCCTTTCAGCTCTCCATGCCCCTGGAAATCTGATCTGGAAGGTTGGGGAACCCTCCAGAAAAGCATGGGAGTTGGTGCTGGGCTGCAGGGAGAACCAGTGAAAATCCAGTAACACCTCCTTTCTGCAGTGGAAGCCTCTGATGGATCAGAGCACCTTTTACAAACGGAAGTTGTCCTATGGGTAGAAGGGCGAGTCTAGATCCCACCTTATGTATCTGAGTGGTAACACTGAAGATTAATAGGTTTTCCTACTATATGCAGCAAGTAAGCCACCCTAGTTGTATGTTATTATAGTTCAGCCACTATGTATTTCTATGGTAACGTTTAAGATTAATGGATTTTCACACTGCATGCAATAATGGTCATTGTAAGCCACTGATTATATTGCTTTTTATGTGCTGCATACTCCCTGTGGAAGCACAGTCTTAAGGAACTCCAGTATGATATTTTGACCCTACTCAATTAGCTGGGGAAAGTGGAATAGAATATCTGAAACTGGTGGGATATGATAGGGGAGAAATTCCATTAGGATCCCATTTCACACTTCCCAAAACAATACGGAAATCAAAACAAATCTCCAAATTTGGTGATGCAAAAAAGAGGTATACAAAACTGCACATATTGGGGGGAAACGAAAGTGCTCATAAAATGTATATATTTGTAGGAATCATATACAAAATGCATTGCCTTAAGGGAAATTGCTTGCTGTTAGGGATTGTAGTTAAAGATCTGCCAAAAAAGCTGAAAAACATCTTCATGTATGCGACAACGGCCGCAAGAGTTCTAATAGCACAAGGATGGAAGACTGAAGAAACCCCAACTAAAGAATCATGGCAAGAAAAATTGATGGACTATGCAGAACTTGCAAAATTGACGTATAAGCTACAGGACAAGGATAACTGTGACTTTAAAGATGAATGGGAACTCTTTACAAAGTATTTGAAGACGCAACAAAGCGAACTGAAGTCCTTGGCTGGCTTTGAATAAACATTCACAAACTTTTTATCGATGATAATCAGCTAAACAGTTTGAGGATCTATACAACTGTGTAACATGCAGAAAACAGCAGTCTCAGAGAAACCAAATACTGGAACTGAGGGAAGTCGGGGGGGTGGGGGTGGGGGGGGTTTGTGTGGGAGGGTGGGGGGAGGGAGGAAAAATGGGGAAAAAATAAGGATGATATGTTTCTGGATGATATGTTTTGTTTTAATTTTGAATAAAAGTTTCAAAATTTTTGAAGAGAGCCAGTGTGTTGTAGTGGTTAAGAGCAGTAGTCTCGTAATCTGGGGAACCGGGTTCATGTCTCCACTCCTCCACATGCAGCTGCTGGGTGACCTTGGGCCAGTCACACTTCTCTGAAGTCTCTCAGCCCCACTCACCTCACAGAGTGTTTGTTGTGGGGGAGGAAGGGAAAGGAGAATGTTAGCCGCTTTGAGACTCCTTAAAGGGAGTGAAAGGCGGGATATCAAATCCAAACTCTTCTTCTTCTTCTTCTTCTTCTTTTAAAAAAGGGAAATTGCTTGCAAAAAGAATTAAAAAATTGAAAAAGAAGAAAAAATTGCTTGCCCACTGATGCAGAATCTGAACGTAAGATGGGTGAGTGCGGAAAACCGAGGGAAATCAAAACTAACAGCTTTGTACTTGGTTACAGATGAAAGTTGGGAAGGGTAGGCTTTGCAGCAACTGCCTTCTGCTTGCTATCTTTGTCAGGCTCAATTTTCCAGGGTTCTTAACTGCACAAGGAGGCTCCACAATCAGAAAAGGTTCCCCAGTGCAGAATTTGCAGCCAAACATGGGGAAGCTGGGAGGAGCCGCCTGAATATTCTGAAAATGAGGGCAGTTCTCAAGGGACATTGGTGTGACCCTTTTCTACCCTTCAGGATTGGGATGCCTAAAAAGGGTTTATGAAATCATGCATTATAACATCTTGCTTGCAGAGGCTGATGGGAGTTGTAGACCAAAACATCTGGCGTGCACAAGGTTGAGAAAACCTCCCTTACAATGTTAATACCAGAACTTCTATGGCAGGTTTTTTTTTTTAACTGTCTTGCTAACTTTAAAGAAAAGAAACTCATAGATTAAACAAATGATCTAATTAAGTCTCACAGGGATTTTTTTTAGTAGCACCTCATTGCCATAACTACCATTTTACATCATCAAAGGGATACATGACAAGTTCTTAGTAATCAGAGAGATAATTAATGGTGGCATTTCTTTGTATCTAGCAATAGGAATAAATAAAAGTTTGATTTTTTTTTAATTGCCTTTGGCCCTTTGTTGGGTCATGGTCATAGAAAAGTGTGACTGAAACCTTTAATTAACCTTTCTCTAATTCAGCATTTCAAATTTAGCATCATTAAAAGTATAAGAGCTGGCAAAACGGATTATACATTGAACTGGAGAAGTACCCTAAATATGTGAGGATTAATGTTCGAGTAAATGATGCTGTTACCACATTTCATTCCATCTTGGTTGATTATAGCAAAGCTTAAGTTGTGACCCACTTGGTCTGGTACAGATTCTGCCTTAGAAGTGACTTTATCGGGTGGATAATCTCTACCATGATCTTTTCATCTGACACTGGTGGCCTGTAATATATGGATAATAATGACAGCACAATTGACAGAAGAGAAATAATAATAATAATAATAATAATAATAATAATAATAATAATAATAATAATAATATATTATTTATACCCCGCCCATCTGGCTAGGTTTCCCCAGCCACTCTGTGAGGCTTCCAATAAAAGATTAAAAATACATTAAAACATCAGTCATTAAAAACTTCCCTAAACAGGGCTGCTTTCAGATGTCTTCTAAACATTGTTTATTTATTTGACATCTGATAGGAAGGCGTTCAACAGGGCGGGTGCCACTACTGAGAAGCCCCTCTGCCTGGTTCCCTGTAACTTGGCTTCTTGCAGTGAGGGAACTGCCAGAAGGCCCTCGGCGCTGGACATCAGTGCCTGGGCGGAATGATTGGGGGTGGAAATGCTCCTTCAGGTATACTGGACTGAGGCCATTTAGGGATTTAAAGGTCAGCACCAACACACTGAATTGTGCTTGGAAACCTACTGGGAGCCAATGAAGGTCTTTCAAAACCGGTGTTATGTGGTCTTGGCAGCTGCTCCCAGTCACCAGTCTAGCTGCTTAATATAGGATTAATTGTAGCTTCCAGGTCACCTTCAAAGGTAGCCCCACAAAGAGCGCATTGCAGTAGTCCAAGTGGGAGATAACCAGAGCATGCACCACTCTGGCAAGACAGTCTGCGGGCAGGTAGGATCTCAGCCTACGTACCAGATGGAGCTGGTAGACAGCTGCCCTGGACACAGAATTGATCTGTGCCTCCATGGACAGCTGTGAGTCCAAAATGACCCCCAGGCTGTGCACCTGGTCCTTCAGGGGTACAGTTGCCCCATTCAGGACCAGGGAGTCCTCCACACTTGCCTGCCTCCTGTCCCTCCAAAACAGTATTCCTTCTTGTCGGGATTCAACTTCAATCTGTTAGTAGGGGAATGGGGTGGGGGGTTTTTTATTTAAAAAACTATGTTCTTCAACCATTCCCAAAATTGGTCTCTTTGCCCCCAAACCTGCAATCCTAACCCCCCACCCCACAATGGGGTTTTATGGAGTGGCAATCTGGGCCTGGGTGGGGGCAGGCTGGGTCTCACGCCTCCTAGAAATTACTCAGGATCTACTGAATCCCGGGCCAGCTCAGCCTCAGAATGAACACACACACACACACACACACACACACACACACACACGAATGGCCAGACCTGTCCTGCTCACAAAGTATTCTTAAACAGACACAAAGCATCACACATGCATTGCTAAACTAGTATGGGGCTACCTTTGAAGGTGACCCGGAAACTACAACTAATCTAGAATGCGGCAGCTAGACTGGTGATTGGGAGCGGCCGCCAATACCATACAACACTGGTCTTGAAAGACCTACACTGGCTCCCAGTACGTTTCCGAGCACAATTCAAAGTGTTGGTGGGTGCTGACCTTTAAAGCCCTAAACGGCCTCGGTCCAGTATACCTGAAGCCATCCTGGTTTCTGATTTGATCCTGAAGGAGCGTCTCCACCTCCATCTTTCTGCCCGGACACTGAGTTCCAGAGCCGAGGGCCTTCTGGTGGTTCCCTCGCTGTGAGAAGCCAAGTTACAGGGAACCAGGCAGAGGGCCTTCTCGGTAGTGGCACTCGCCCTGTGGAACGCCCTCCCACCAGATGTCAAAGAGAAAAATAACTACCAAACTTTTAGAAGACATCTAAAGGCAGCCCTGTTTAGGGAAGCTTTTAATGTTTAATAGGTTATTGTATTTTAGTGTTTTGTTAGAAGCCGCCCAGAGTGGCTAGGGAAACCCAGCCAGATGGACGGGTTATAAATAATAAATAATAAATTATTATTATTATTATTATTATTATTATTATTATTATTATTATTACTACTACTACTACTACTACTACTACTATTACCATGGAATGCATATATATGCATATATGATGAGAACATGAAACATTCCCCAGGTTTGATGCAAGTCTCTTTGGCAATTGTAGGTTTCATCCTCAAGTGATGCAAATTCATTTCAAACATATTACCCTTGTGGCGAGGAGAATTTGGCCACATGCCAGCCCCCAATCAGGTATCTAGGAAAAGCAAGAAATAAACGTTATCCTTGCCACGCAGGGGAGAAAGTACAGATAACCAGCTCCAAAAGGGATTGTATTTCAACACCACTTTAGTAACTAACCACTTGGCAAATGGTCAGCTGTACTCAGCCATGGAGAAATAAAATGTATACCTTATGGAAGCAAGGAAACATGATGGATTCAAAGGTCACACAGGATATATTTCCATCATACGCTGTGGTAAAAACTGAGGTACGTCGGACATACCCTATAATTGCCATCTAGTCACATTTTCTCTATGTCGTTTGTCACATTGTGACAGTAAAAGAGAAACTAGTGGGAAAGGAGTTATTTTTAATGCATGTCTCATTACCAAGTAGTGGTTTTTTTTTTTTTAAAAAAGAAAGGCTTCTCCCATAATTTTTTTTTTCTTTTTAAAGAAACGCTGAAATAATTTCTAAATAAGAAAAAGACAAAACCAAAATAGAAACTTACTTAATTTCCTCCGAAAGTGCTGTGACTTCTGATCAGGGTTTTATTTTATTTTAAAGAATGACTATCCTGAAATGCATCCCATGAGGGAAACATAAGAAGTTGTGTGAGTGATGTGATTAACTATGGCACTTCACTGCATTATGGCAGTAGCAATGAACAGGAAGGTGTCGGGGAGTTTAATTGTTAAAGCTGCCATCTCCCTTGCCCCTTTGCTCCACCATGACTCTTGTAATCATGCTGGGAAACTTCCATTAACCTTCCACTATTTGAGTCAGTCTTTTTGAGTTAATACCATCAAAACAAAATACATTGGCTGGCTGGTGTAACGCCGTGCTGATTGTGTGTGTTGTTTTTAGGGTTTGATTTACTTATTTATTTATTTTCATTTTGTGTGTGTGCAAAAGACGCTGTTTTAAAGAGGTCTAAGCTCCTGCCAAAGCCAAGCCACCTTGAAAATTACATTTAATGCCAAACAATGCATGCCTTGCCCTTTCTCATACTGGGGTGGTTCTTACAGATTGTGCTGAAAATGTATTTGCGATTTATTTATTATTATTTTTAAGATTTATCTGTCATCCAGCTCACCATATCATCTGGGCAGTTCACAATTTAACAGAACACCATCAACAAACAATTAAATTAGTAAATACAAAAGCTACACTGGCAGAACACTTGCAGAAAGTCATATGGAGATGCGTAAAATCACAGACACTTCAAGAATTTTCCAGGGACAGTCCCAGATTTACAGAAGCCATCCTGGTTTCTGATTTGATCCCGGAATGTCCTGCTTTTCCTTAGGACGTTCCCATTTTCATCAGAAAAATGTTGGAGGGTGTGGAGTTATCCGGCCCCCGAGCCATCTGAAGGCAACCCTTTATAGAAAAGTTTTTTTAATGTTTAATGTTTTATTATGTTTCTATATATGTTGGAAGCCGCCCAGAGTGGCTGGGGCAACCCTGTCAGATGGCTGGAGTATTATTATTATTATTATTATTATTATTATTATTATTATTATTATATAGTATGTCCCTATTTTCATCAGAGAAATGTTGGAGGGTATGAAATCAACCTTTAAAAAGCACAAAAATATGATGGGAGAAAATGATGACAGTTCTAAGAATGAAACCATTAAGTTTAATAACAGGCCTAGGACAGCACTGGGAACCCAGTTAGGCCCACTGAGCCTCCCCAAAGTCAGGTAAGATAGTTGGTGGAAAAACCAAACAACCACCTGTGGACTGGTGAAGCCACAGCAGCAAATTGCAAATGATGAATCAGAATGAATGAATCAGGATGAATCAGTGATGGATTTGGCATCTTTTTTCTGTTGTCCTGCCCAGTGACAGAAAAAAAAAGTAATAGAGAGCACACTTGCCCCAGTGCATTCCCAGTTCTCCTTTGCAGCCACATCAACTGAATTTGAATCATCTGTTGTCATATGAGGTCAGGGGATTGACATGTGGTCAGTCCCATAAACCTGTCTCAAAAGAGTGGTCCAGTTCTGGGTCACGTTCCAGTTCACCACTCCTGTGCTGGGAGAATATCTTCACCAGGCACTGAAGATATCTCTAGTGTAAGCATCAGGTAAGCTTCTCTATGAAGTCCCTGAAGCTACCACCTTGCCAAAGCTAAGCATGTCTGCAGCTGGTCAGTGTCTGGATGGGTGACTGCCTAGGAATCACATTTGTGCTGCTTTGGGTTCTATAAAAGGATAACATTTGGATATAAGTGTAATACAGTGGTACCTCGGGTTAAGTACTTAATTCGTTCCGGAGGTCCGTTCTTAACCTGAAACTGTTCTTAACCTGAAGCACCACTTTAGCTAATGGGGCCTCCTGCTGCCACTGCGCCACTGGAGCATGATTTCTGTTCTCACCCTGAAGCAAAGATCTTAACCCGAGGTACTATTTCTGGTTTAGTCTGTAACCTGAAGTGTATGTAACCCGGGGTACCACTGTAATATTATTTTGAAGCACACACACAGGTTTAATGCTGCCCATAGACTCAAAACACACAGTACAACAATAGTATATATCAGGGGTAGGCAACCTAAGGCCCGGGGGCCGGATGCAATCCAATCGCCTTCTCAATCCAGCCCACAGACGGTCCGGGAATCAGTGTGTTTTTACATGAGTAGAATGTGTGCTTTTATTTAAAATGCATCTCTGGGTTATTTGCGGGGCATAGAAATTAGTTCATTTCCCCCCCCCCCAAAAAAAAATAGTCCGGCCCACCACATGGTCTGAGGGACGGTGGACCAGCTCTCTGCTGAAAAACGTTGCTGACCCCTGGTATATATCAACAGTTTTTAGGATAATACTACCAGAAAAGCCAGGGACGCAGGTGGCGCTGTGGGTAAAACCTCAGCGCCTAGGACTTGCCGATTGCATGGTCAGCGGTTTGAATCCCCGCAGCGGGGTGCGCTCCCATCGTTCGGTCCCAGTGCCTGCAAACCTAGCAGTTCGAAAGCACCCCCGGGTGCAGGTAGATAAATAGGGACCGCTTACAAGCGGGAAGGTAAACGGCGTTCCGTGTGCTGCGCTGGCTCGCCAGATGCAGCTTGCTACGTGACCCGGAAGTGTCTGCAGACAGCGCTGGCTCCCAGCCTATAGAGTGAAATGAGCGCACAACCCTAGAGTCTGGCAAGACTGGCCCGTACGGGCAGGGGTACCTTTACTTTTTTACCAGAAAAGCCATCACCTCACCTTATTTGGTCAGAGAACCTGAAGAAGGGCCTCCAGCAAACATCTTAATAAACAGACAGGTCTGTATTACAGGTGTGCATTGCCGGTGTGTGTGTGTGTGTAGCCAAAATTACAAGGCAAATTAGGGTGATTGGGGAATGGCTTCTGCACTTCCAAGTCAAATTGCACCTTTGAATTTGGAAAGACCTGGTGGTTCATAAACAGTTAGGACTGCTTCCGAAAGCTACAGATTCAAGCTGAATCTTGTGACTGGTGCATGCCTTAATATTTGCTGTCTCTTTGAATGTGGAAGTGCCACTTGGAATGAGGGAATCAACAGTGGTGTCCAACCTCCTCCCTTCTCTTTGCAAGTGTTGTACTAAGAGGAGGATAAGGGTACTTGAGGAATTTTATCTCTGTGAATTTTGATATGATGCACCTTCTGAGCTAATGAGAGGAGTGGCACTTAGAGATCCACCAACTGTTTCGCGTCCCAAATGTTCCAATTCTGTTTTGGGAACCGATGTATAAAAATGCATAAATATGTTCAGAAATGAATATTTTGAAAGAAACCATATTTTAAGATACTTTTTGTGCAAATCTTCATACGCTTAATTAAAAAAAAAAGAGTCACCGGTTCAGTTTCTGTGGAAATGAGATAGAAGAGAATTATATGTGAACAAATAAGAAAGTGACACAGACTCAGAAATGGACTGATTTGTCCATCCCTTGAGAGGGAGGAGCACAACAGATTGTGCAAGAGGTCGTCTCCTTCAAAAGAGATGTGCTTGCAGACTAAAATGGTGAAGGCAAACAATTTTGCAAAATGGGGAGCCCTTGCTACCGGTGCAGGTTGGAAGTTAGGCAGGTGCTGTGTCTTTCTGCTCCCTTGGTGCAATACCTTCCTGCATCTTAGGGGTGTGAGTTATTAATTACATTGTGACCTTCTACCTGTGTTGTGCCTTCTTCTCTGGTTGGTCATGAAAATGGAACGCTTGTCACTTAATAGGGCTCCTATCTGAACCATAAAGAACAACATTGCATCTGTAGCAAACAATTAATGGCTCGCTCCAGTATGCAAGCAAGGCATAATTGTAACCCACAGATAACCTCTTTCCTCCTTTCTCTCTTACCATTTCAATTTGAATCTAATTGTAGCAAAAGATGCTGACCTGCAGCTGTGCTCCCTCCCCTCCCCCAGCTATAGCAAGAATCCGCAGGAAAGAGAACAGGTGATGCTCACTCGAAGGGGATAATTGAGGCGCAAGTGTCTGCCCCAAACCCCTACGTCACTTCTGAGAAGTAACGCATGACCCTGACATCTCTAAGTGAACAAGAAAAATGGATCAGAAATTGTGAACTTAAGTTAAAGTTTCATAGCAACCATTGTATCAGGAAATGAGAGATGTTGATCAACTGAGCCAATACCAATTTAAAGTTCTGGAAGCAGCCTTTCCGGTTATGCTAAATAAATCCCTAGAGTTAGATGTATGGAACAAAATAAATGTGAGTACAAATACATAAAGAAAGAATTATCTTCATTATATTGCAAATATCATTTTGTGTGTGTGTGTGTATATATATTTACACACACACACACACACACTCTATAAATACTATTTGTAATATTGTCAATATCCCGCTTTTCCATTATAGAATGCCAAAGGTAGCTAACGAAAAGTTACAATGAACATGAATATTAAATCATTAAAGCAACAACGATACAATAATCAAGTAAGAGCAGATAAAGCAAACAATAACCAATTAAAATATTTAAAATGCAGGTGAAGAAGAAATTAAATAAACTCATGAGGCCAAAAACCTGTTTGAATTAAAAATAGTTTTTGCCTGCCAGGGGGAAAAATAAACAAGGCGGCTGGTGGGCTTTCCGTAGAAGGAAGTTCCAGAGCAGGCTAAGCAGAAGAAGACCTCTTGAGTTTCCACCAAATGCACATGGTCTTTTGTGGGAGAAAAATGAGGGCCTTATTGGAATATCTCAAAACTGGGACAGGTTTACATGGGAGAAGTCCATTCAGAATGGTTCTGGGTGTACCTCTCCTCTAGCAACTATTTGAAGTAAAGAGATTCATTTCCTGAACAAGCTCTGAAGGCCTGGGTAGAAGAAGCAGTTTCCTGCAAGCCGTGGTGGAAAGCCTGGTTTGAACGCTACCTCGTCCTGCTTTCTAGCTCAACACTGTGACCAGATGCAACTTCATGGTTTCTGCATCAGTCAACTCCCCTATTGTTCTGTTTACCATCCAGCCTGGCAAATGGGAACCTCCAGCCCCATGGGTTCAGATAAGGCCTGGCAGGCACTCTTTCTTAGCAAGCAATGGACCACACCTGCCATCTTATGTGGAGGAGGTAAAGATGCAGCTACAAAGGAACATTCTTGAGCCCTAAAGTACTCTTCTGATTGCAACCATCCACCATCTCCTAGCTGTGCTCATCTTATAACCAAGATGAAAGCCAGTGGTAAGTTGAAAGGTTGTGTAACATGCCTATTACTGGGATGGCTTCACTGGCAATGGCCATACTAAAATAAATAGGTCAAAGTTTACATGTATTTTCTTTAGTAGAAGTCACAATTGCATGACAGGGAGCCTTTGCTATGAATTCCATGACTTTGGGGGATTAAAACAAACCTTTAACATTTCTGTTTGCATTTTCACAGTGTCCATGGGTGACCTTGCCACCAGCAGTATGTCTTACTTGTGGTGCCACCATTTTTGTTGTTGTTCATTTTCTGATATCCTGGTTTCGTTTTCACACCCTGTCCTTGACTCCATGTTCCTGAAGGCCCTTCTTGAAAAATCTGCTTCTGGCACAGCAAGATTTCTTCATCTATGAGGTCATGTTTCAGGCTTTTGTTCAGTCACAAGTTCTGCTTGGATTTATCTTCTGCATGTCTACTTGAATATTCAGAAAGTCATCAGCTAGTCTGATTTGTTCCCCCCCCCCCCAAGTCATGCAAAAGACTGATTTGCTTTGACAGGTGGATCAGGAACAGAATTGGAGCTATTTTATCTGGACCTAATTAAACAACTGTCATTACTGGCAGGCAGGTATGTGTTTGTAATGACTTAAAATTATCTTGATTGGAATGAAAATGCAGAGTATAAGCCGTCGAATTGGCTGGTTTTAAAATGTGATTTTTAAAATGCATGTTGCGTGGTGTGTATATATATATTGCACCAACTGTAAACTGAAATTATAATAATCCCATCATGCTGAATTCCATTTTGTTTTCTTTTAGAGGGAAAAAAATCTCCATAGCAGATTCTTTCCCATTATTATTTTATTCAGTGGTTGGAACTCCGCTCTGGATCTGGAAGCAGAATGCTTGAAGTGCCAGGACAGACAAAAGGAAGTGCTTCTTCACACACCTTATAATTAAACTGTATAATTTGCTCCAAGATCTAGTGATAAGCACCAAGAGAATCAGACAAATCCTTGGAGAGTAAATTGATTGATGGTCACTGGCCGTGGTGGTTATCTTCTCCTTCACTATCTGAGGTAGGATGCTTTGGACACCCAGTTGTTGGGAGAGGGCTATTGTACCCGTGTCCTGCTTGTGGGCTTTCCATGGGCATTTGGTTGGCCACTGTGAGAACAAGAGGTTGGACTAGGTCAGCTTTTGGTCTGATGTGTCTGGGCACTTCCGATGCTCCTATTTTATTTACGGTACCCTGAAGGTCGGATAGTCATCTGCGACTACTGTATCTTAAGGTCTGAAATAATAATTTTGCAGTATTTTAGGACTCTATGATAAAGATTTACTACAAATCTTAGCTATTTCAACACCAGCTAGATATAAGAAATGCAACAACAAGAAACAAGATTATTGTCAGGCTTTGGGGGATCGGCTTCCTCCCCCGTGGCAGTAAATAAGAAGAGATCATATGAAAGGAACATCTTACCACTTAGATTCTTTAATAATCACAGTGAGAGACAAAGAACCAGTCTACCTAGAATGGCGGTGCTCCCAATTAAGGCTTACACCCCCTCCGCCCCTATTAATCTACGTCATTCCTACATCTTGTAATCTGAGTTTGTACCCTCTGCGCTTTCTGTTCTGAGACTTTCTGAGCTCTTCTTGACCTTGGGGAGGGCGCTGGAGGAATGTTGTGCAAAGACTGTGAATCTGTTCACTCTCTCTCTTCCAGTGTTTCTTCTCCTAGCTGTTCCCCATCCAGTATTTCCCAGCTTCTGCCTTCTGAACTATGCCCCTCTGCAAACCACTGTTCCAAATCTATACTGTCCTCCTGCTCCTGAGAAGATTCAGGATCAGAGGGAGGGGTGGCTCCCACCATTCTTCCTCAGTGCTGTCCTCCTCAGCACAGTCCCTGACATCATATGCAATTCTAATAGTTTAGAGCTAAATGGATTGACAGAGTTCAGCTCTGAGTTATTCTTGGTCATTCTTCTGTTGTTGTACCATGATTTCACCCAAGTAGGTGTGGTTTGTTTGAAAAAGGTTTTTTTTTTTTGTGTATTTATTTATTTAAGACCACTTCTATACTGAGAGAGAGGGAGATGGAGAGATCACTAAGAGGTGTAGAACATCTAAAAACATAATGAATGTAAGGATTTCTGCTTGCGCAAAGGAACTTCACGCCCCTTTCCTCTCCCTATGTATGCCCTGTAATTTCCCCAAATCTGCTCTGGGGAATTGGGGGAAATCCAAGAACAGATTTAGGGGGTGTATGGGGGGGAAGAGAAGGGGGAGTGTTCTATTGCACAAGCTGAAATCCTCGTGGTGATGGATACTGCCTAATATTCATTTTAATTTATGTAAGCTGTCATGAAAATCATCAGTACAACAGAAGGATGGAGCATAAATTATTATAAATACAGTACCTGCAATGGAACACATCCTGTACATTACTGGAATATCGTGCTGCCAGAGGTTCCAAGTTTCAGCACCAAACCAGTTACAAGGAGGTACGTTTGTGGGGCAAGATATACTTCTGGCCCTTGAACAGCTGAGTGAAGAATAGAGCATCCTATTAGACTACAGAAGTTGGTTATTCTTGGGTCTAAATAATTAACAAACCAGTAAAGATAAAACATTATTTATGCCATCTTCTCTCTAGTATTTGCAAATTGACATCATCTGCAAGTTCCATTCAGTAGTGACTCACTTGCAGTTACAAAGAATTCCTAGAGAATTAATTTAAAGGGGGGAAACGTGAAGCATGCCAAGACAGAGTATGTAAGTCCATATATAATTAGCTTCATCCCTCATATAATTCTTTTCTCACATGCGTTTAGCAAACTGGTACCAGGCAATGATCAATGTACGAGCTATGAAAGCAGACAAAACCAGCTGAAAAAGCAATCCTGGACCTCTTTAAGGAAGAAGAAAAACTTTTTCCAATTGATGTAGTGCTTCATAAATTAGCCTTGGGACACCACATAGATTGTGCTCTTGTCATGCGTATAGAATTCTATTCAATTAATAATTTTGCTTTTCAATAAAATACGTCTGAGTAGCATTCTGTGTGCAGGATAAATGTAAATGAAAGGAGCAGAATGAAATGACTCCCCATTGGTTTCCTTATTTGCACGCTGATCCTAAACAATTCTTGCCGGAATAACCAGGTTCCATTCATCTGGTCCCAGTCAGTCACTTGGTCTGTGTATTTGGAGCCAAATGCAGTTTCTGAATAGTATTCAAAGGAAGCCCCAAGTGCAATGCATTGCAGAACTGCGGCAAGGCTACTGCTTTCTAGGAGGGGCACATTACCCTTGGTTTAGGAAAGGTGCTTCAGAAGTCACTTGGTCCCTTAAAGACAAGTCTGGGCCCAACATCACCTTCTAAACCACATATACAAAACAGAGGACAAGAGAGGATGGAGATTGGTTGCAGCACTGGAGGAGAAGAAACAAGGGGGAACGCAGAACCTTATCTCCACCTGGGAACAAAGCAAAGCAAAGCCTTCGACATCTTCTTCACTAATGCAGAAATTCTTTCTAAGCCTGTTAAAGAAGCAGAAGTCACAAACTTCTTTATTTCTTCAAAGCAAACAAACAAAATTGCATTTATTGTAATGGGATATTATTGCAAAATTATGACCACACATCTTCCCAGAATTTTCCCAAGCAAGCAAGCGAAAGAAGAGCCCCTAAAGGATTGTGTATTTTGGCCATCTCTGAAAGTCTCACAGATTCTAATGAATAAATTTCTCTTTCCTCCTAGTTTTGACTTCCTGGAACTCATTGCATGAATCTGCAAACCTCTAGCCTTTCAGTGGTTAAAGAATGGGTGCAATGCTGCAAAAGCTGAGTGTTCCTGTTAAAACCACCTGTCCAGTAAGTTCATGAGAGTTGATAGTGTGGTGGACTTGCATAAGACACGGTTGTGGTAGTTGTGGTATGATGCAAAATGGACCCTGTTAGGATCCGTGACGGAATCTCGGGGAGTTTGAGTCAAAGCCTAAAATGATCCCGAGGTGAATGCAAGAAATCAACTGCTTTCAGACTATGCACCATCACTAAAGACATCACCCAAGGCTGCTTTGACTGCCAGAGGGCAGTTACTGTCCCTTTATTTGATGTTCTTAAATGTAACAGGATTGGCTTAGGATGCAAGGCTAGGAGGTTGCTCTGCACTATTGGTGGGACCTGAAGTTGCCAAATGATTGACTGTTTTTTGTAGTTTGGTGTTGAAAAGTAAGAGCACTGGGTCTCAACCTTCTTACCTTCCCGCCCCTTCCCTAGCTGGGTAAGCAGCAGCATCACCAGTGTTTGTAGAGAAGTTCTTCCCCACCACATGCTTTGCTACTCAAGCTTCACAACACAAAGTGTTTCTTTGCCCACCCTCAATGAGAGGATCACCCCGCAGCTGCGTGCTCTCTATTCAGATGTTTAATTTCTCGACATCAGAAACAACCATCAGCATCATGTCACTATGATTTGTCACACATTTATTTTCCGTGTCTTACATCTCACTGCAGCCCCATCTTGCTGTCCTTCTGCTAATGATCGCACTAATGCGAAGAACAAGCTAAATCTCAGATTGAAAGTACTAGAGAGAAAGATGCTGAACGGAGAAAGACGGCGACATCTACAGAATCTGGAAACTGTCATAGTCGTGACACAGCTCATATGTATGGAACTCATGTGGTGAATCAGGAATGGAGACTATGATTTTATCCAGACACACCCTTTTACATTTATGTCCCACCTTGCTTCCATCACAGAACCTATTCCTATTATTACCGTTCCTACTTTTTATTACCTCCCTTTACCAGCAGGTCCCAGGGTGGGTTGTTGTTGTTTTGTCGTTTAGTCGTGTCCGTCTCTTCGTGACCCCATGGACCAGAGCATGCCAGACACTCCTGTCTTCCACTGCCTCCCACAGTTTGGTCAAACTCATGCTGGTAACTTCAAGAACACTGTCCAACCATCTCATCCTCTGTCGTCCCCTTCTCCTAGTGCCCTCAATTTTTCCCAACATCAGGGTCTTTCCCAGGGAGTCTTCTCTTGTCATGAGGTGGCCAACAGGGTGGGTTACTACAATTTAAAATTCAGAATTAATACCTGTGGTTCCACATCAGTCATCCATCCAGGCAATGACCAGGCACATATCTGCTTAGTTTCAGCAAGTGGGCCCACTTCTGATGTTGCAACCTGATGGCTTCATGGGTATCCACACATCCTGTGGTGCCCTTATGGACTGAGGGAGGAGCTGGCATGGGGATGTGACCTCAGGGAGTAAAGTTCTACCCCTGATTCACTATGTGAACAGGGCTACTGTTTGGTGGGAAATTCCTAACAGTAGATTACTTGATAGGCACAGAGCATTGCCATGGTGGAGAGTGGTGAAAACTAGGGAAATGTGCCCTGGGTAATTAATCTGATCCTTGCATCATTTTAGCACCTAACTCTTCCTGCTTAGGGGCGCGGGTGGCGCTGTGGGTTAAACCACAGAGCCTAGGACTTGCTGATCAGAAGGTTGGCATTTCAAATCCCCGCGACGGGGTGAGCTCCCGTTGCTCGGTCCCCGCTCCTGCCAACTTAGCAGTTCGATAGCACGTCAAAGTGCAAGTAGATAAATAGGTACCGCTCCGGCGGGAAGGTAAACGGCGTTTCCGTGCGCTGCTCTGGTTTGCCAGAAGCGGCTTAGTCATGCTGGCCACATGACCCGGAAGCTGTACGTCAGCTCCCTCGGCCAATAAAGCAAGATGAGCGCCACAACCCCAGAGTCGGTCACGACTGGGCCTAATGGTCAGGGGTCCCTTTACCTTTACCTTCCTGCTTAAGACTGCTCTGCACTTGACATCCTTCTAGTCTCAGTCCAGCTACTATGCTATAACAGACATATCTCCTCCCACAAGAGTGAATGCTGGCCTTTCTGTTTACCACACTACAGAGAGTTGGCTGGCCACTAAGTGTTGCTTGTTAAAGGGTTCTTGAAGTGGAGACATCCAGGGAATAAAGATAACTGCTAGGTGGTAGTGGAAGAGGCCAAAGAAGGAAGGACTGAGTTAGTTTGTTCCCATGCCCACACATTCGCCTGTCCATCAGCTTTGGGGAACACACTGGCAAAGCAAACCCCTGTAGCCAGCAGGATTGAACCCTTTGCTCACCAGGCGGGGTCAGCCTCGCCCGTGCCTTCCCTTTCTCCACCTCCCCAGGTTAACTTTGATAGGTGGGTGGCATTGCCAACCTTTCAGGCTCCTGATGCCATCACCCTGACAGATGATTGACAGGTGGATGCCCCTGTCAAGCTTTGGAGATAAAAATCTGCCTCACCAGGCCAAAAATGTTCCCTGCCCCTGCACTATAGTCATACTATGCTTGTAGTTGTGTCATTGCCTAAGCTACACAATGTAAGTCTGCCTAAACTATGGTCACAATCATTGCTATTTTTCTAGAAAAAGAGTCCCTCATTCTTAAAGAGTGGCAATGATGTCCACCTGAGAGGTGTTGGAACTGAGTTCCGACTGAAAAAACATCCTGGTCACAACTTAACCTGGCCATATAAAGATGGAGTGTAGACAGCCAAATGAAAGAAAGAAAAATATTTGACACAATGTCATGGTATGCATGAAAACACAACATTTCATTAAAAAAATAAAGTTTATTTATAATTTTCATTTATAACAAATAAACATTTCAACAATGAAATTAAAACAGTTCTCACATATCAAACTTTGACTTCCCTCCCCTTCTTTCAACTGTTCCATGAATATACCCTCTTTCCCCGCTTCTGCATATCCCAGCTAACTCTATTTATTCTTTTCCTCATCTATTTCAGATATGTTTTAGAAACTGCAAGTTTTTACAGTAATCCTGCTAATGTCTTAATTTGTTTACAGTTTGTAAATATTCAATAAACGATTTCCATTCCTTGATAAAAATTCTGTTGTCTTGATTTCTTATTCTTCCGGTAAGTTTCTCCATTTCTGCAAAGACCATTAAGTTCTGTAACCTTTCTTCTTTCCACTACGTCTTCTTTCCATTTGGGGGCAAATATCATTCTTGCAGCAGTAGTTGCATACATAAATAAATTTCTGTATTGTTTAGGTAACTCTGATCTCATAATTCTCAAGAGAATTCCCTGGTTTCTCTTCAGATCGTATAAACCTTTCGCCTTTTACTAATGAAAACACAACATTTCAAGCTGGGTTGGGAGGTCTGTAGCCCTCCAGATATTGGATTGAAGTCCCCATCATCCCTGACTATTGGCCATGCTGCCAGGGGTTGATGGGAGTTGTAGTCCAACAGAATACCTTCAGGGCCCTTGTTCCCCACCCCTGACTTAAAGGAACCCATGAAATTAAGCATAATTTGATTAGTAATAAGGAAGTACAGGCAACTTAAGTTTGGTTTCCTGACAAAGAATCAAAGAATTGTAGAGTTAGAAGGGACCACAAGGGTCATCTAGTCCAACTCCCTGCAATGCAGAAATATTTGGCCCAATGTGGGGCCCAAACCCACAACCCTCAGATGAAGAGTCTCATGCTCTACCAACTGAGCTACTCTCACCCTCACTCTCACAAACTGTGCAAAAAGCTATCACTGTGTAACAGATGATTCCGTTTACGTAGAGTGGAGAAGTATATAAAACTATTTGCTTTTATGAATAATACAGCTATTGCAGCCGGCTATCAAATGTAACAATGAAGGATCTAAATGTGCATTTACTTTACACCTTAAGCATAATATGTCATTTCCCCTCATCTATGTGTACCTTTGGGATGGATTTAGTGGAAAATATTGAAAATCCCCCAATAACATTCTCAGAAACATTCTGGCATTCAAAGGACCTTCTGTTTATTTCCCCTTTGCACCATATGTGCACTGTGACTGAGAAAAGAATGGTAGCCCTTGACTGAATTTTCATACTGAGGACTAAATGAATTTTTCAGTAATTAATTTGGTTCCCAAACACCTGGCTTCCAATTTTGTATGTAATTGGCACTTGGGTAGTCTGCTTACCTATTGATAATTTCTTGGTCTAAGCAAGTATTTCAATTCTAGTGTGTTTCTACTTAATAATCAATACTCCTGTTGTTTAATGAAGAAATAGCCTTCCATCATGGCCTTTGTGCATTGTTAAAATGACATTGATCCCGGCCATTATCATATGTCCTTGCTGTAAGGACATCCATATCAGTCTTACAGTAAAGGAGCTGTTTAGTGGTCATGTATCCCTAACAATGTTCAAACAAGTATATTCCATGGTGGAAACATCATAGAGGAAAGAGAACAGGAAGAAATGTTTCTTGTTCAAATGTAGGTGGCATTAGAAAAGGGACTAGTTTGGATTATACTTCTCACCCACCCACCCACACACATACACACACAAAAGGATAGGGGAGAAATCTGTTTTTAAATGCACATCTACCTAAATTGCAATACGCAAAGGAATACGTGAACTGAAATTTATACTGCTCATAATTTTGCAATTCAGTTCTCCAGCCAAGGAATGCGTACAAAAATGTATATAATAGGGTAAAGTGTGCATAAAAATGCATATAAATACATACATAAAAAATGCAAATGTGTATATTACAGAAAATTGTATACAAAAATGTGTATATTAGTAGAAAGTCACACTAAAGTTCTGATTAGGACTTTTTTAAAATTGTAAAGTGATGTGTGAATTTGGAGAGCTGAACTTCATATCAGAAAAATGAGAAGTGGAGTGAAACTAAAACTGACAGGGGATTGGTGGTGGTACAACGATGAGTGGTCAGAGGGAGAAGACTGGGAGGAGGAGGTGTCAGAAGTTGAAGCAGCAACAGGGTTTAGTGAGCGGGAAGAGGCTGGGGCAGAAAGCAGTCCGGAATCAGAGGCAGGAGAGGCAGGCCAGTAGACGGAGATGAGGCAGGCTGCTGATGAATCCAGGGAGTCTCCCCCACTGGCTGAGACCAGCTCCCCTCCCTGCTGGTCTCCAAGAACACCCAGAGTAATGAAGAGGATGGAGCAATGATAGACCTAACTACCCCTGCTGCTGATGCAGGCTGCAGACCTCAGTAAGGGCAGGTAGCCAATCAGCAACCGTACACTTGCACAGAAATTGTTGCAGTGCCTCCTGCCTCCACCTTCTCCTCTTGACAGTTACTGCTAAGGCCTGGTTATATCCTTCTCCCTTCAATTACTCTGTTGCGACTGCCAGTTGCTCCTGGTAGCAGACTACTCCGCCTGCCTCCACAGAACCTCATGTTAACTCTTTAAAACAGTTAAGAGTCAGTGCTCCCTGGAACACCATAATCTCCTGTACAGAGAAGAGAGATGTTGAAACCACAGTGCATTCTGAGCCTGATTCCCATTCACAGTTTATATGACAACAGCATATCATATTTATAGGATATTAGCACTTAATTTATGGCCACAAATTCTAAAGCTTGTGTTGAAAGCAAGGCATTAAACAAACAAACAAACAAACAAACAAACACAACCTTAAAATATATGCCCAAGATTGCTTGAACTTTGCAATTGTTTTGGAACAGATTTAACACTGTAGTATCTGCAATAACCCATTTATAATTTGGAAAATCACTGCAACCCAGGGAACCCCTGTAACTAAGTGGTTTCTCAACTCCCATTTCCACCATTAGCAATTGTTTTCCCATTTCCCCCAGCTATAGAACTTCTTCCAACTGTATGCAACACTTCCAAACCTTAATCCTTTTTCATAGCATAGCACAACATATACGTTACAGCTGTTTTTTTGGAGCTCAGGGACAAGGGAGCATTCCTAAATGCCCTTGATGTCCAGCAGTGCTGGATGAGGTGGCAGGGTCAGTACCACGTCTGCATCCCTGTCGCAGATTGTGCCGACATGGAGCTGGCTCAGCAATTGGACCCGCCTTGTGATGCAATTGATCCTGGGCTAGCTGAGCCCTTCCCTCTCGGAAAATCCCATTTTGGAGCTTTCTGTTGCTGCCAGCAGTGGGGAACCTGCCAGTGCTGCTTCCACCCACCCATTTGGCAGCAGGAAGGAGAGCTCTGCATTTGCCAGTGATGCTGGCCTCACTCCTCAAATGGTGGCCAATGGGAATGCAGCGTGGGTGGGTGGGTGGAGGGACATCTTTGCCAAATTCACCCCACCTCCTTGCCTATTGCAAAAGTGTCTAGGTGAGACAATGTCCGTGAATCTGATAAAATGGGGGGATGCTTTCGTTATTTACTCGAAAACTTCACTGATCTTTGGGAACGAAAGAACAAGCAGAGAGGGGTGCTGAGATGACATTGCTTCCATTTAGTTAAAGGGGAAGTTGCATGTGTAGATCAAGGCACAATTTGGGTTCTAGGACAGAAATAAAAAAATATTTGAGTAAGATGTATTATTCAGGCATTCTAATACAGTGGAACCTTGGTTCTCAAACTTAATCCATTCCGGGAGTCCGTTTGATTCCCGAAACAGTTCAAAAACCAAGGCACGGCTTCCAATTGGCTGCAGGAGCTCCTTGCACTCAAGCGAAAGCAGTGTTGGACGTTCGACTTCTGAAAAACGTTCATAAACTGGAACACTTCTGGGTTTGCGGTGTTTGGGAGCCAATTTGTTCAGCAACTAAACCATTTGGGAACCAAGGCACCACTGTAAGTGTGACATATAGCTGGGGAAAGAATGATTAAAGTTCTGTCAACTTGAAATTTCAAAAAAATATGGAAGGCCTAAGACACAATTTTCACAAGCATTGTTTTGATTGCCCTCGTAACTATTTATAGGCAGTAAGAAGGGATGGGTGATGGCTACATTTGCAGGTCTTTGGCACTTCTGTAGCCTCAGTCTGTAAAACCCATCTGTTGAAAGAATGTTTAGAGAACAAAGGATCTTTTCTTGGGGTAAAGAGTGATCTCCCGAAGCTCTTCAGAGATACAGACAGGCCTTGTCACTTCATGTTTCAGTATCACAAAAAAGAACACAATTCTGTGATTTTCACTTTAGGCACTAACAAGGTCTAGCCACATGACCAATATTAAGAAGCCATGCTAAACAACAATAATAATCTCACGGCAACTGGGGAAGAGAGATCACAGCTCTTTGAAAACCTGGTTTCCAGGAGTAAATATTTTTACAAATATATTATTTACTCTACAGAAAGCTTTTTTTTAAAACAAAATAATTCTGAGAACATAGATAAATGTGCTCACCACAGGAGCTCTATGACCACTACAGGCCCCACTGTCAGTCCTTCGGTACTTCCTGTCAGTCTGACTAAACTCTGTCATCCTTCAACCCAGTTTAAATTAACAGGTAATTTGTAAATGTCACTTCAGGTTAGGCCGCTCATTTTGTTTCTACTCTACCAATGCAAAGTCGAGGACTAATTTTTCTTGTCTTCTTTTAATAGGATTTTCATTTATAAATAGAATTATGTTCTGAAAATAAATTACAGTAAGTGATGCACGGAACTGGGAGCAACAGCACTTTCATAGAATTTCAAGCACCTACATCAGAAGAGATTAATAAAAACACTTCAAAGGCTAAATTCTATTTAAGCAGAAGACAGCTTTTGGTTAATATTTAATCTGAGTAACGGCAATTTCAGTTGAAAATATAATTTTTTAATATCTAAATTAATTTGCAAAACAAAGCCATTAATTCAGCCCGAGAGCTTTCACAGTGCAAAAGTTTCGGCAATTTATTGGGGTGAAGTGACGTAGGGTTAAACTGTAAAACTTTAAGCCAAAAAAAACTCTTTGTTTTTTTTAATAAACAACTTACTTTCATTCTAATGGCCCTGGTGTGGTATTTGATCAGCTATACTGCTTCAGGTCTACACTTTTATGTTATGCATTTCTATATTACATTAGACAAGGAAGAAGGCGTCTAGCTTTCAAGGAGAAGCCTGGGAAAGATGGGTATTGCTTTTCAAGTTCAGAGTTAATGAATGAGGACAATATACTTTCCATAATTTAAAAAGAGAAAAAATAAAGTTTCTTATTTTTAGTTTACTTCACAAGAGCCCTTCTTCCTGGGAACCAGACAGAGGGCCTTCTCGGTAGTGGCGCCCACCCTGTGGAACACCCTCCCTTCAGATGTGAAGGAAATAAGTAGCTATCCTATCTTTAAAAGACATCTGAAGGCAGCGCTGTTCAGGGAAGTTTTTAATATTTAACTCTGTATTGTTTTTAATGCTTGATTGGGAGCTGTCCGGAGTGGCTGGGGAAACTCAGCCAGATGGGCGGGGTATAAATAATAAATGATTATGATTATGATTATGATTATTTTCTCAAGCAATATTTACTCCTCTCTTCACCAAACTGCTTTGTCCTGCATAGGAACACAGGAAGCTGCCTTAAACTAAACCAGACCATTGGTCCCTCAGCATTGTCCACACTGGTTGGCAGGATTTCAGACAAGGTTTTCTTCCAATCCTATCTGGAGATGCTGGGGACTGAACCTGAGACCTTCTCGCCTGCAAAGCAGATGCTCTGAGCTATGGCGCTTTGCCTGGAAAAATCTTCAGGGGTGTATCTTGAAAGCAATTTTGCTGTATCATTTATATTCACCCGCTGAGAAAGATCATAGGGGGACTCAGGCCCAAACTACTAAATGTGATGCTAGGAGCTTCGATCTCCCATGTTTCTTTTTAAAAGTGAAATATAGTCATGGGGAGGGAATATACAATAAAAAAAATCAACTGGAGTTGTGCAACTCAAATTGGGTCTTCTTGACCCAAAACTTTTGGACAATGTGGACTAAATGTGCTCCTGGGGCTCCTCCAGGATTAGGGCCCCTGAAGCTTAAGCTCCATTAGTTTCATAGTAGATCAGGGGTCTACATCAGGGGTGCCAGTTTTACAATCAAAGATGAACTGCATGTGCTATTTGTTACATCTAAGTAGATGGCGAAGCAGATAGCCTGTGGCAGGTGTCTCCACCCTAGCCTGGTACCCCATGTTGCCTACCTCTAAATTGAGCCTTGTCTATTGCAGGTGGTCCCATAGGTTGATACAGTGGTACCTCGGGTTACATATGCTTCAGGTTACAGACTCCGCTAACCCAGAAATATTACCTTGGGTTAAGAACTTTGCTTCAGGATGAGAACAGATATTGTGCTCCGGCGGCGCAGTGGCAGCGGAAGGCCCCATTAGCTAAAGTGGTGCTTCAGGTTAAGAACAGTTTCAGGTTAAGAACGGACCTCCGGAACGAATTAAGTACTTAACTCGAGGTACCACTGTATTTATCATTTTGGTCACTGTAAATGCGGGAGAAAAACCCTCAGCCTTATTCATGCCTTTATACTGGCACCGGCCATCAAATAATGAAACCTCCCCCTTGTAAATATTTAACACTTTAATCATGAAAGACATTTTTAATTCCAATTGTCACACCAACATTAAAGCGCACCCAAAGTCTGAAATTGCTGCTGTGATATGCTGGCTTGGGGTTCCCTCGGTGTGGATTAATTATAATTAGCCAAGACTGCATGGGCAGTCACAATGTCATTCACTTCCCGGTACTTCCGTGGATTTTAGCTGCGGCTGCAACATCAGCCAAATTTTCCGCCTAACTTATCTCAGCGAGGTCTCCCAATCTGATCCGCTGTGTTGTGTTGTGTTGCTTTCCCCCACCGTGTAATTTACACAAAGCTCTTCTGGGGCAGCAGGGGGAAGATTTCATATCACCACTGCGTGGAAGGGCTCAAAATGATGGTCTCTGATTTGGGAAACGTAGGAAACTGCCCTTTATGGGGACCAACGGCCAGAGTTTCTCAAAGGGTGAACTAATGCTTAGCTCTAGTAAAACTGAGAGGGGAGGGGAGAGAGCTAATAATTGGAACTGCTGACAAAAGGAATTCATGGTGAAATAAATGCCTGTCTGCCTGTCTAAGGCCATCAAAATTAAACCCAGGAAGTAGAAATTTATTACCACCTGTCCTGGAGACAAATATGTAAGATGAATGTGCACTGTACCATTCAGGATGACATCTGGGGGAGCTTTATTGTCTGTCATCAGAGTTATTGCAAAAGGAGAACTGAGGCAGTTGCCCTAATTTCCTTTGAGTTGTTTAGAAATTGTTTAAGCAACCTGCCCTGCTGAAGTCTGGAAGTGCAGAAATGTTTCTTTCTCTCTTCCCGCCCCCCTCCCAATTTTAACATGCCATCGAGCCCTTTAGGAAATTTAAGCTCACCCTTCTGTTTTGAAGTGATGTAAGCAGGGTTGCCAGGTTCAAACCCCTAACCAGACTTTTAATGGAGAGAACTGGTTGCTTCTATGATAGACAAAGCCACACCGTGAACAACTTAGATCCAATTTGCCAAGGCACCCACGTTCTCTCGGGGTATGAATCTTGCAATCCCAGATGGAATCATTATGAGCACAAGGTGGGGTTGGCCTCCACCTGTAGTTGCATGTGCAAATCGAGAGAGTGCATCACTTTGCTGCCACTACATAGCCAGGGACAGAGCTATGTGTTCACCAATTGGTTGGAATGTATCCAGAGAAGGTGAAGTGCCTAGTGGTCAAGTCCTGTAAGGAAAGGTTGAAGGATGGTAGAACAGCCTGCTGGACCAGGCCAATGTTCTCACAGTGCCCCCAGTCAAATGCCCATGGGAAACTTGCTAGCAGGACCTGAGCATATGAGCACGCTCTCCTCCTGCAGTTCATAGCATCTGGTATTCTGAAGTGTAACTGCCTCTGAGACAGCCTAGACTTCATTGCTAGCACCATTGATAGCTCTCTTTGCCATGAATTCATTCAATTCTCTGTCTTCTGCAGAGCAAGCTCCATAGTTTACCATGTGCTGAGTTGGGGCGGTTTGGCCCACAAAGCTGACAATTAAGAAGCAATAAAATAGTCAAATTGGAAGGGCCATCATATACAGTGGTACCTTGGTTTACGAACTTAGTCCATTCAGGAAGTCCGGTCTTAAACCAAAGCATTCTTAAACCAAGGCGTGCTTTCCCATAGCAGCGGGGGACTCAATTTACAAATGGAAAACACTCAACAGGAAGTGAAACATGTTCTGCTTCCAAGGCAAAGTTCACAAATCAAAACACCTACTTCTGGGTTTGCAGCATTCTCAATCCAAGTTGTTCATAAACTAAACTGTTCTTAAACCAAGGTGCCACTGTAAAGGAAAGTTTATTTTCTGTTGCTTCAGAAGGTGAGATTTGAAGCAGTGGGTTCAAATTATGAGGGTGGGGGAAATAAATTTGATGAAGTATTAGAAAGAACTTTCTGTTTATATAAACTGCCAGACTGTGGAACAACCTGCCTTCAAAGCAGGGGTAGAAGGACCTGTCCCTTTCAGTTTCTTTCACTTTTTCATTTTCCAGTCTTAAATTCTGCTCTCTACATTTCTGCAGCAATTTATGACTTAAAAAACCCCCTCTTGAAAATTCTTCAACATTTCAGTTTATCTGGTAAAGACCTTCTTGTATGCAGTTTTGACTAGTGCACACCTTTTGCAATATAATGCATTTCCATATGTTATATGCACTAATATATTCATTGTTTTGCATCCTTTTACCTAACATGCATTTTTGCAAACATCGAATGGTTGGAGAACGGCATCACAAAATTCAAATAAATGTGAATTTTGAAGCATGACTGTATATCCGTTTTCGTATTGTCTAGTCTAGCGTCTTGTTCTCACAGTGGCCAACAATATGCCTTTGGGGACAGGATAAGCAGGGCCTGAGAGCAACAGCTCTGTCCCCTCCTGAGATTTCCAGTAGCTGAGGTTTCCAGCACAGGCTGGGTTACATGAAGTCTTGAGGAACTGGACCTCAAGTCTGCAATCACCCATGAACTGAGCTTATCATATGAATAGTTACCATTACAGCTGCAGTGTAGGGTAGAGCGGTGTCTGTATTGCATTTTAGTACACTACTTTTCTTACCACAGAATCACGGCAGATCTTGTCTGTTAAGTACCAGCCATGGTGGATTTTCTTTGCAAATTGATTAGATCTTCCTAAAACAGACCTTGAGCAAACCAGATGTATTTCACTACTGATTTTTAATTGAAGTGAAAGTGCTGCTCATTAAATGGTGAGAGAATTATTGTTTTATATATGTGCAGAAGCAATGGAGAGGGAGGTTTTTTTTTTTTTGTTTCCAAATAAAACTTTACAACTAAAAGTACCCAACTGCATTAGCCCAGATTAAAGACTAAAGAGATACGGTTTCAGTATATTGCATGGAGATTTAAGCACATGAGCTCAGTTCTCATTCAAAAGCAGATGCGTGCCTTTATCCTCAACAAAGTAGCCGCCAACGCATTCTAAATCTGAGTGTTAAACTCAACTGAGTGTTTGGTAAAAGTGAAATGCAAGACAACATTTAATGTGCTATGAAGTGATGATAGCACTGCTTGCTTTCTAAAACATGCAACGCTTTGAGTTCCTATTGAACCTGAGTGCTTTACTCAGCAATCCTAAAAACTATTTACTTGGACACAACTCCCATGGATCTCCCTGGGGCTTCCTGCCAGCTGACAACTGACGCCATATTGCTCAACAATTGTTTGGTAAAGCAAAAAAGCTGGAGCGTGATGCAACTAAAGTTAATTTTGATGGAGGAGGTACAGTTCGATCCTACGCACGTTCACTCATTAGCTAATCCTGCTGTATTGAGTGGGGCTTGCTCCCTAACACTGATAAATAAAACTCGTTCTTAAATTTCTAAAGCAGGGGTAAGGAACCTTATGCACATAGGAGCCAACTCTTAGGGGCTGATGTCCCTTTGCGCCTCCCAATAACATTTTTAGGGGGCTGACCCCAAATGTTAATGGACATTGCCATTCAAATGGTGTGTGTGCACAATGTTGTATGATTGATTATGCAGCATGGGGCTTACCTGGGCCCCCAGTATTTTATTCAGGTTGGCACTCCTGCTCATGCACAGAGCCAAACTGTGGTTCTCCAAATCTGTCTGGCTCCCATGACTCTCCCTGAACCTCCCTAGCCATGCCACACCCGGGCCTTGCTCTACAACCTTTCATGTTTTTGCCTGGTTAGAATGTTTCTTTGAACTGTGATAACAATACCTCTTTGGTTGCCTGGATGGAGGAAAAGAGAGGGGTGTCTGTGAG
The DNA here is from genome assembly GCF_964270895.1 of Podarcis filfolensis. Lineage (NCBI taxonomy): Eukaryota > Metazoa > Chordata > Lepidosauria > Squamata > Lacertidae > Podarcis > Podarcis filfolensis. The sequence goes on from NC_139609.1 coordinate 29,284,167, forward strand.
AGAGAGTAGAAACTGCTGTAAGGTAAAGGTAAAGGGACCCCCTGACCATTAGGTCCAGTCATGACCAACTCTGGGGTTGTGGCGCTCATCTCGCTTACAGCCGGTGTACAGTTTCTGGGTCATGTGGCCAGCAGGACTAAGCTGCTTCTGACGAACCAGAGCAGCACACGGAAATGCTGTTTACCTTCCCGCCCAAGCGGTACCTATTTATCTACTTGCACTTTGACGTGCTTTCGAACTGCTAGGTGAGCAGGAGCAGGGACCGAGCAATGGGAGCTCAACCCGTGGTGGGGATTCGAACTGCCGACCTTCTGATCGGCAAGTCCTAGGCTCTGTGGTTTAACCCACAGCACCATCCACGTCCCCAAACTGCTGTACTAAAATAAAATTTACATTTGTTGCTATGCCCATCATTAGTATGTGGCCCTCAGAAAGCTGCCTAGAATGCAAAGCGACCTTTGAAATAGGTTCCTCATTCCTATTCTAAAGAAAACATGCATTTTGCCCAACCTTAATCGGGAACGAAAAGCAGTCCAAATCAGTACCGCTGAGCAAACTAGGGAAGGGACTAACCAAAAGTCACGGGCTATTTGCAGATAACCATCTTGTCAGCGGTATGGATTCACTCCGTTGGTTCTGATGCCATTTAGGACGAAGCACAATGCATCAAAGGACACGACAGTTCACGTTTCATCCGGACGTTGCACTCTTGGCATGTTGCTTTTAAAATGAAGTGACACAGCAGCTGACATACAATTCACGTTGCCCATGACGAGGCAGAATGTGACTCCCCGCACATTCCAGAGACATGTTTAGACTGTGTCAGGATTTATTGGCGAAGCAACTAAATACTGAATCCTGGTGCTTTCTGTCGAACTTTAAACAACTTTCTTGGTTGGCTCTTGAAAGGTTTGCCAGCCCCTCCCCACCAGAATATGCAAAGAGAGCAAATTTGGGCAATGAAGAACACCCTCAAACAACCACAAACGCCTCACAGTTCATATGTTATTTTCCAAATAATATATTGACTTTGAAGCATTCCACGACTGGGTGCCTGAAATACTGTGGGGAGCATAATTGTCGTAACATTAAACTGAGTGACGTTTCTATTTTCTTTTTCTTTTTCTTTTCTTTTCTTTTTTGCTGCCGTCTTTAAATTGACTAGCTATTAAACCAAACAGCAGCTGTAGTTGTTAGCCAGATGGTTTATGCAACAACAACAACAACAACAACAACAACGAAACCTTTCATAAAATTTCCAGCAAAGATTCCCGTTAATGAAAGGCCTATTTGTGAGGCGCTAAAACATGTATCCACATAGGTATTGCCCCATTTATCAGACATGAGAGCTAATTACCTCATACACGGCTGTATTTCTTCCATCCCCTGCATTTAAATTCCCAATATTAGCACATAGGTGGTCAAGCTGACCATTGAATAGGCTGCATGAGCATGAATGCATTTAATAATTTAATGTTAGGAGAGTTTATTAAACTGCCACAATCTAATCAGCATGCGTACCTGCCTTCATTAATCTTGCAATGGTCCATGGTGTGTCTCCGCAGCCAACACAGAGAGTGCTAATGTTAACAAACAGGGCCAGTTAATCAAGGAAAATTTACTACGAACCACATGACTGTGCATACCACAATCTAATTACAATCAGACTTAACCTCTTCATTATCTGAACATGTTCCCTTTCCACTGAAAACACCAGGCTGCACGGAACGAAGGGCCGGTGGTGTTCATTAGTGTTGGTAATGCTGTTTGCGTTAAGTCAACATTTTCAAACTTGGGAGAATTTGGGCATAGCCGACTCTGTGTTTTTACAAAGGCTCCTCATAAGATTCCATGCCACAGGACTGGTGAAGGGAATTGAAGTCTAGCTCCCCCAGCTTTAGAAAGAGTGCTCCGGGGGTGTGGGGAGGGGAGGGGGACAGGTTAAGAAGGATGGATGGTTATTGGAAACATGTGTTTCGGAATGAATGTCCATAATTGGGTGTAATTCAAATGACATTTACTCATTGATAAATTGCCAATTACAAGTAGGTTGCACAGGCAGAATATCATAAAATGTAAAATATTTAGCTAATTTCAGTAGTACAATAGTATTGTAACCATGAAGGTGACACAGGTTCTTGGATATTAGTATTGAGGAGGCACTAGGAATAAATGGATCCTGGCTTATCACACTTTTCCATTTTTCTAGATTTAAATTCAGTTCTCCATATTTCTGCATCAGTTTGCAATTTTTTTTTAAATCCTCACAGACATTCTATTAATTTCTCATAATCTATACTTTTTTATTCCATTTTGCCTGATATAGACATTTTTAAAAACAATTCTTCCTGATACCATGCATTTTTGTGTGTGGTTTTCACTGATATATGCATTTTTGAATACACGTTCCCCTAATACACACATTTCTGTACAGATTTTTTGGCTGGTGCACTGCCGCATGGGGGGAAGTGTGCATTAGATAGGTTTGACTCAAAATCCAAATGAAATCAATTTTCTCCTCCATCCCTACGAAAAACTCAATTCATGTCCTCTATACTCAACCACGGCACTGTCCATTGCACTCCAAGATTGCTGCTTTTACAAAAATCCAAGGGCATGACCCCTTTGCATGGAAGACATGCAATGAAAGGAAAATCAAGGATGGCTTTTCCTGTCATTACTTTGACTCACAAGGCTTCAAGCGACCCACATCACAGTTTGCAGAAGGTCATCCATTCCTGGAAATCAGTATGACAAGCAATGCTACAACTGACCCATAGCGCAACTTATGGAAGGTCCACTTTTGCTGGGAAAGGCAGATCTGGCCATAGTCACACATATCTTCCTGACACTGAACTGGACTGAGGAGGAATGATGAGAACCGCCTCTCCTCTTCCTGGCCCTTACCGAGAAGAGGAGGACAGTATAGAATTAGAACAGCGGTTTGCAGAAGGTCATAGTTCAGAGGCTGCAGAGGGGGGAAGCTAGGAAATACTGGGAGAGCAGCAGGAAGAAGAAGCATCAGGGGAGAGACAGCTGACAGACTCAGTGTCTCTGGAAAGCATTTCTGACTGCCCCTCTCTCCTAGGACCAGGTGTGCATTGAGGGTAGTAGAACAGAAAGCTCAGAGGCAGAAAGCACAGATCAGCTGGCACAGGGGTGACATAGTATCATGGAGACTGAGCGGATGGGATTTTACTTGCAGCAACGCCATTATCTAGAGAGAGACCACATTCCTTTGTATCTCAATGTGATTATTGAATAAATTGATTGGTAAGAACTGCTTCTTTGTTGCCACTGTGGGAGGGATAGGATTCCCTGAAGCCTCACGCTTGGTCACCTACCTCCAAGTTAGATTACTGCAACAGACTTTACGTGGGTCCGCTTCTGAAAAGTGATTGGAAACGTCAACTGTGAAAAATCTGACTTGTATGACTGGGATCTGTTCTGCAAAAGCATGTGATTGTGATGTTGTTTAGCAGAGCCGTAGCTAGGTGACCTTGCACCCCTGGCAGAACTGTCCAGATTGCACCCCCTAGCCATGGACAAATTAGCTCTTCTTTCCTCTTCTCCTCCAATCCCGCCCCCTCCACTCATTCAGTTCACCCTCTATTTAAAACTTTTCTTATGAGGCAATAATCAATATTTTTGTTTATATACATATTTATGGACATATTTTAAAAGCTGATTTTGCCCCCGTCACCTGTACCCCTGGCAGGGGCCCACCTCGCCACCCCCTAGCTACTGTTACGATATTCCGTTCCACCTTAAGAGGAACAGACATGTGGAGTTGTTGTATGTCACATGTCTGCTTACATTCCAGCACAGCCTGCTGGGAACTTCCGTTGTGTGTATAGCTTTTGCGTATGCTGTTTGCTTTGACACGAAGGGGAGCAGACATGTTTTTCCTTTGTCCAGATGCTGAATAAAATGCCTGTAAATACGCTTTACACAGCCTCTCTCTGCCCTTCTGTTGCGAAGAGTTCTTATCTCTGCTGGCTTGTGGGCCCAGCTTCTGGAGGCTTCTGAAGCTCAGGTCACAGCTACATGCTGCTTCAAGGACCAGAGATCACCCAGCTGCCTACCAGTGGGCTGGAGCCAGCTTGGGGCCTTCCAATTGCCCCCATTTCCTTGGATGCATCCCAACTACCATGGCCCTGTTGTTTGGTCTTCATTTCCCTTCTGCTCCATTTCTGAGCACAATTCAAGGTGCTGGCTGTTTTGTGTTGTTTCTGTGGCAGGGAGCACGGTGGCTAGGGTGATTCATTGACTGGGTGGTACAACTAGCCTGCACAGCCCTGGAATCCTGCCCATGCATTCTTTCAAATGTTTGTATATTTAGAGGGGGATTGTCATCAGCCTCTTATCACTACCCACTGTATCTGAGATGATGAAGGCACAGAAACATGACCTTGGCTGGGCTCATAGGGGGAAAATGTGGTCCTTTAGGTACCATGCTCCAAGGCAAATCTTTATACAAGCAGATGGTCCATCCTATGTGTCTCATCTTTCCTCCACAGTGGAATTCAAGGCGGCATAAATAAGTTTCTTAGGTGGCTTTTCAAAGAGACGCTGACCAGATTCAGGTCTGCCTCACTTCAGCAAAGTTGTCCCTAAAGACCCCATCCTGGAACCATATATGAAACCTTTGGATGTAGCATAGATGTGATCCACGGGATTCATTAAAATGTAGATGCAGCAACATTGGGCCCCTGAAAACAAATCCTCTAAATGTGCAAATTGATTATGTCCACAATTTTGTAAGTATGATCACCCCCCCGCCCCTTGGGATGGAGCCCTCCGGATTCCAGACAGCAATCTTTCCTAAAGCATTTGCTAAATGCACAAATCCACTGCAACAGGAGAATGTAATGCAATTGTATATGACTCATAAATATAATTTAGTTTGGAAATGTCATATAATAATCCCACATAAGGTCTTATTCATCACAAGGCTTCTGCTGTCAAAGCCATGATGGTACTTAGATTATTCTACACATTATTTACACAGAATGGAGTCAGAAGGCGCATTCCATACATGATTCAGAAAGAAAAACAGCCCTTTAAAAGGGGAGGTGTGTCTCTTTCTATATGTTCATTCTAGAATTGAAGAAAGAAAGAAATGAGGATAAAACTGGGCAAGACAGATTCAGATTGAATTAGAAGTATGCATGGATGAAGGCTGTTAGATTTTAAATCCATTCTTGTCCTGTTTATTGGAGGTTTGTCTTTTTATTTTTTTTAATGGTGTTTGCTCAGGGCAATTTTAAATAAATTAAATGAATATGGGTACAAGGATGGGTTTTTTTTTGCCTCATGGAGAATCAATGGGTGCAAAAGTCTGCCCCCGTACCTCTTTTTACAATTTTTATTGTAAAGGCCAGTGGTTGCTGCAAATTAATATTTATCTATTTTATGGTTCTCAGCTGTTTGGCTTGTCTCTGGTTGTCTACCAATATCCAAGTGACCTGCTTGCTCCTAGCAGCCTAGGATTAAAGACTGCTCTTTGAGTCTGGAGCTAAGTAGACACAAAATAAAGTCCAAGTACCAACAGACATGCTGTTGATGATTCAAAAAGCAAGGGGAAGGTAAGGATGAAGACTTGAGATGGCTTGGCAGTGTAGGAAAGAAAAGGACGAGAGGTCTATTTCACTTGCACTCATTGAAAACTTTGTGGGATCCTTAATGCTTGGTGAAATTAGGGATGGATGGATCAGTCTGCAAATAAATCTGTTCTATGTTGTTTCTTCATTAGCTTGCAATGCTTTAAAAAAAGAAAAATCTGTCCAGAAATCCATATTTAAATATGCATTTCTAACCTAAGTTTTCCACAAAATACACATTTCTAAATGGATTTTCCTTCAAAATATGCATTAAAAACACACACAGAGAGAGCTTTTTGAAGCCACAAGCAGCAGCCAAAATTTGAAGACGTTCAAAATCCAAAGGATGACAATATCCCAATCTCAATGTTCGTTCGAGAAGTGCAGATCAAGTGATTTCATAATAGCAATAATTTGCACCATTTTTGAAAGGGCTCTAGGGTTACATTTCCAAGCCAGATTGTATGGAAGGAGATATTTCCCAAGGTAGGCTGGATGTGCTTGGTAAGGTAGGTGTTTTTTAGTGATCCTTTTTTACAGATGAGAAACTGAACCTTTTGATTACCCAGAGAATTCAAGGAAGAGCAGGAAATGGGATCCAGATGTCCCAAGACTAACACTATTGGCCCACCAAACTAGCTCTCACAAATAGGTACGTGCAAGGTGCCCATGCTGTGGACACTTAATGCTTTAAAGGTAAGCAAAAAAGAAAAAAAGAAAAAAGAAAGGTCTGGTTAAACATGAAATAATGTTTGGCTTGTCTTCCTTTGTCAGGCCTAAGTCGTTCTATTCCAGGACTTGGTTTTCAGGAAGAATTAGACTGATGTACCTCAGAAGCTCACTATCAGGGCATTATGGTCATGGACCATGGCCTTGCTCTGTCAGTAGGCAGCGTGAGGTGGCTGCCTCAGGTGGCACATGCAGAAGAGGAATGGTGTGGCAGTGTTGTGGGGAAGAACTGTGTGTACCCTGTGGCCCCTAAATTGGCTAGCTGCCCTCAAGTGTGGTGGAGGACTATCACCAGTGGCAAAGTGAGGTTTGCCACCTTATCCATCTTCTAGATATAAATAGAAATAGAAATAGAAATAGAAATAGAAATAGAAATAGAAATAGAAATAGAAATAGAAATAGAAATAGAAATAGAAATAGAAATAGAAATAATAGAAATAGAAATAGAAATAGATAAATAAAATTTTAGTTATACCCCGCCCTCCCCAGCCACAGCCAGGCTCAGGGCAGCTAACACCAGTAAAATTACAATTGGGGGAAAAAAACCAATTTAAAATACAGGTTAAATTATAATTTAAAATTCAGCCTCATTTTAATAGTAGCCCATAGATCAAAACCTTAAGGGGAGGGAAACATAAGGGTCAGACTGAGTCCAAACCAAAGGCCAGGTGGAATAGCTCTGTCTTGCAGGCCCTGTGGAAAGATGTCAAGTCCCGCAGGGCCCTAGTCTCCACCAACAGAGTGTTCCACCAAGTCAGGGCCAGTACTGAAAAGGCCCTGGCCCTAGTTGAGACCAATCTAACCACTTTGCGACTTGTGACCTCCGAAGTGTTGTCATTTGTGGACCTTAAGGTCCTCTGCGGGGCGTACCAGGAGAGGTGGTCCCATAGGTACGTTCTAGGCCGCATAGGGCTTTAAAGGTCCAAACATTTAAAGGTCAAAACAAGAAGGAAGGGTGCCATCTTGCCCTTCACGGCAGGCAGCAAAACGTCTCTTGGGCCCAATCAGAGGAACCCACTGTGGCGTTTGTATGGAGCCCCTGGTCGTCCCATGGACTATTGACCCGTACACCATTAATCTGCTGCTACCAACCGGGTCCTCCCTGGTAAAATCACTTCAGTCTCAATCAGGTTCTCAATTAATAAAGAAGAGTGTATTTTATTTCAGGCACAAACAAACTTTTACGGCATTCCAAACGTTGTTGCTCTTTACTTTCTTAGTCTTGTTTTCCTCTCTCTCTCTCTTCTACCTCCCCACACTCAAGAACCCACTGCCCTAACTGTCTCTCTATTACCAACTGCCTACCAACTGCTTCTACAACCAGCCAACCCACTAAAACCAGCCAACTACCCACCAACAACTCCCCATGAACTCCTTTTATAGTCCCACTGACTCCACCCCCCTGGGTCCTGACTGGGCAACCTGTTTAACTATTTCACCTCCAGTACTCTCTCATATGTTAATCGTCACACCCACTGTCTCCCTGGTGTCACTGCATCTATCTGTGCTCACCTTGGATGGAAAACAAGGAAGCTTATCCAACTCTGTTGCTCTGCTAGCACAGCAGACTGCTGCAAAAGAACTGTCCCATCTCTTCCTCTCTCCAGCAGCCCTCCATGCACCCTCAAAATCAACTCCAGACAGGGAAGATTTTGAGGGTATGCAGGGAGAGGAGAGGAAGGGGAAGTCTCACTGTGTAAACAGAACACAGCACATGCAGCATTGGATACGACCCAAGGTTGCTGTGTTCCTGTATGCGTCTGATTGGTTGACTCCAGTGGGGCTTAGAAGATTGCTTAGTTGAGTGTCTCCACTGAATCCCACTCCGAAAGGGGGAAAGAGTAATTTCATGGGGCATTCTAGAGATAATTTGCTGATGACTGCAAGGCCAGATTAAGTACGCAAGGCCACCCACGGAGAGATTTCCCTTAAAGATGACAATATAATTCCCCTTTCTCTTGCAAAGTTTGAGATGAATTCCAAGAAAAATAAGGAGTGTAGGAACAAGGAGCTATTGAAACAGTATATTATGCTTCTGTGAAGAGTTTTTATGTTGAAATGTCTTCTTTTGATATTTTATTGAGCTCTACTTCTTGTGTCTCTATTTCTCAAGAGCAGAATGCTTGCATTAAGTCACAGATCCTGGGCGTAAAAAGAGCTATGGCAGCATTATTCGGCAAATGATGTCCATGAATAAACATTTGACAAAGACTTCTGCCAAGGCTAAAACCACTGGAAGACAGAAGTGCGCGTGTTATCTTGAGAGTCTCAGATCTTCAAAGAACATCTGGCTGTAAGAGAGCCACAACTGTTTCAACCCATCCTGAGCCTGTAGGAGAGGATGAAGTGTACATTCAGCTCATGAGGCAAACACAAAACATACCCTTGTAGATTATATTGTTGTATGGACATAGCAATTAGTTCACTGCATCCAACAAAGGAAGAGCTAAAATTAGACCATTAGCCACAGTGGTACCAAACCCTAGTGAACTCAGTGGGGCTTAAACAAATTAGTTATGTTCCTGGCCACAGTAAATTATTCTCCTAAGCCTTTGTCTGAGGACAATGAGACCTTTCTCCCATATTCAGTGTTAAAAATATCCTTCTTTATTTGCTTTCAGAGTTCATGCTTAGGAGCATGCATTCAGTCTACAGCAGTCAAGTGAGGAACGAAGGCACACATAAGCTCTTTCCCCATAAGTGTGGGTGGGCTTATCTTCAGATCTTTGCCCATTCAGCCTGGAGGTCAGAGGGGGGCTTCTATATGCATTTAGTGGATTGTACATGGAAGCCTATCTATGACTGGGAATCCTTCTAAAATTGGGCTCTTGATCTTAGGGATGGGCAATATTGTCCATTTCAGGTTCTCTTCTTTCCAATCTTGAGTTCATCTCTCCACATTCCCATATCAGCTGGCTTAAAAGAAAAAAAGTCCTCATGGAAATTGATCAGCAGTTGTATTTTTGTGTGCAATTTTTGCAGTGCAATGTTCACGCCGAAAACCCAGAAGGAAATGCTCCGGTTTTCGAACGTTTTCTGGAAGCCGAATGTCCGATGTGGCTTCCGCTTGAGTGTAGGAATCTTCTGCAACCAACCGGAAGTCACACCTTGGTTGTTGAATATTTCAGAAGCCAAATGGGCTTCTAGAATGGATTACGTTCGACAACCAAGGTTTGACTGTATGTTATTTCCACTAATATATGCATTAGTGCATCCCCTAACATGCACCTTTCGACACATTACTTGGCTCAGGAGCTGCATGGTGAAATTGGGAGAAATGCACATTTCAAAGGATGACTGGGTTCGGCTCATGCGTTATTTCAGCATTGCTCCGGGGGGATCTGAGTTTGCCATGATGAGGCCGCAATAGCCGCCCACCCCGTGGCTGGGAAAGCAGCTATTGTGTTACAGTGCAATCGTATGTATGTTTATGGAGAAGCAAGGCCCATTGAGCTGAATGGGACTGGCTCCTAGGTTAGTGAGTAAATGTAGGGTTGCAGCTTCAGACTTTCATCTGCTGCTGAAACAAAAGTGCCCTTCTAAAGTAACTAAATAAAAAATCTCGGATTGATATGCTTCACTTTTTCCATACCTACTTGTGTCTGGGTTTTGCTTCTCTTTCTTTCTACACATTTTTCTTTTTTACTAACAAAACACCCATTATTATTATTATTATTACTACAAACATCAAAGGACAACACTGTCCCTAAGTCAGGCATAGGCAAACTCGGCCCTCCAGATGTTTTAAGACTACAACTCCCATCATCCCTGACTACTGGTCCTGTTAGCAAGGGATGATGGGAGTTGTAGTCCCAAAACATCTGGAGGGCTGAGTTTGCCTATGCCTGCCCTAAGTATTTGGCTGTGACTCCTGAAGACCTTCTCCCTACCTTGCAATCCCTTTTTCTCCTGGCCTGTGAGGGCAGAACCCTGACTGACTCCAGCTACAAAAGCTGCTGAACAGACCCTTCGGTTGGGATATTGTTTAGGGTGTTTTGTTGGTTGAGAGTTGCTGCTGTTATTGATATTATAATATTGTATCTTTATTTTAGATATGATTATGATTTATGTGGAAACCGTTCGATTTGGCTGTGTATTTTTTGATACGTTATTTATTGTTTATGGCTACTTTTGTTGTGTTGTAATTATGTATTTTTTTCATGTTGTAAGCCACTTGGAGCATGGTTTGAACTATGGATAGGTGGCATACAAATAAAATTATATATGTATGTACTTTTCCGTGTCTAAGATGAGTTGTTTTTTTACTCTAAAACAATGTTATAAATTTGGGGCGTCTTATACACAGATAGTGCATATGCGGGGCAGGCCTTTGGTTGCAGTTATGCGGGGCGGGTGTTTGGTTGTCAGCGGCGATTGGGTGGGTGATTGATGGCTGCTGGTGGCAAGTGGGCAGACGCTTGTTTTCTTCTGCGACACGTGTGATTGGCAGCATCGGGTGAGTGATTTTCGGGGCATTCCTCTCCAAAAAAAAGCTCAACAAATCTGGGCAATCTTCCCCACTAAAAGTTCAACAACTTTGGCAATCCCCCCCCCCCATTTTCTTAATTTGGAGTTCCCAAAAGTAGGGGCATCTTATACACGGGGGTGTCTTATACACACAAAAATACAGTATGTATGTATGTATGTAAGTATGTATGTACTGTGCTTTATTATTTCCCCTTCACTCCAAAACTGGGTACTCTGAAAGGCTATTACAGTGGTATCTCTGGTTACGAACTTAATTCATTCCAGAGGTCCGTTCTTAACCTGAAACCGTTCTTAACCTGAGGTACCATTTTAGCTAATGGGACCTCCCGCTACCACTGTGCTGCCACCGCACGATTTCTGGTCTCATCCTGACGTAAAGTTCTTAACCTGAGGTACTACTTCCGGGTTAGCGGAGTCTATAACCCGAAGTGTTTGTAACCCAAGGTACCACTGTATTTAGAGAATAGTCAATCCAGAAGAAGGTGGACTCAGAAGAACTGAGAGGAAGTAAATGAAAGCTCAATCTGGCCATCTTCTCCCAAGACACCTAATACTTCTACAGTGGAAGAGTGCAGTCACCTGCCAATATAGGGAGGGAGGGAGGGGGTACCAAGTTGCACCCATATCCCCAGACTGCAAGTTGGGATGAGTTAGAAATTAGATTTACATAATCCAAAAAGGATCCAGGAAAAGAGAGGGAAACCTGGGACACCATCAGAAAATAAATTAAAGCCAAGTAGTTGTAATGAAATTCTACCCCCAAAAAGTGGTAGTTCACATACACAATATATTTATCTGTATGATTTCCATTCCCCCCCACCACCTGTGTGTTTAAATTGTGCAAGCCAAGCTGAGGCTTTTACTGAAGAGAGGGATGAGGGAGACATTCTGGTTGGTTCACTATAGCTAACACACACATTTGAAACAATGCGGGAACCAAAACACGGAAAATTTGCGCTTCTCTATATTTTGGGAGCCGTTTCTCCAACCAAAAAGTGTATACAAAAATGAAGGACACAATACCATATATGGTTGGGTCAACATCATTGGGGGGGGGGGGTTTGCCACATTCAGGAAAGAATACTGATTACAGACTAAGTACCTCACTTGAAACTTTATAAATTACTTAATATATTAACACAAATGGAAACCATAAGATTGTAGCTGTTGTATAAGGGATTATTATCTTGAAGGGAATGTAACTGAAATTATTAAGATTTTGGAAAGCAGAAAATAATAATAATAAAGAGGGAGCCATCAAATCTAGCTGTGAGGAGGCCACTTTAGCTATAATTTGGTATATTAATAATTGGTTTTTAATAATTGTATTAATTGAATAAAATTGGCATTGTGACTGTTATTGGAACGATATTGGAAAGTCAATAAAACTATTTATATTTAAAAAGGGTATACGAAAATGTTTCCTTTAAAATAATGTATGCATACATGAGTGAAAATAACATAAGAATGCATGATATATGGGAAAATTGGTAGCAAAAAAATGTAAATTAGGCAAAAGTGCATACAAAAATGTGTGAGTTAGGAGAAATGTCACTAAAATGCTGATGAATTTTCATGAGACCTTTTTTTAAAACTCACACACATAAACTGATACTGACATGTGGTGAGCTAAAGACTGGTAATCAGAACTGAAGCAAAACTAAAATTGAGATTTGTCCATTCCAAACTGAAGGGCAAAGAAGCACTGATAAGTAAACAATCCACCAAATGGCTTGTTTATCCTTGGTATTTAATTCTCTGTCGTCTATTGTGGCACAGCTTTTATAATACTGAAATATCAGAGCCCCAATAGGAACGCAACATTACAAAGCCTTTGAGACTAGTTAAAATTCTGTTACATCTTTTGATAAAGTCAGGATATCCATGCTTAGAGAGCACACTTAACATATCATGCAAATACCTGGACTTGCATATTGATATAAGCCTTAAAAGCAATGATAATTGCTCTGCTTTGCAGTGACAAATTGTAGTACAATTAGGGCCCAATCCACCTGAATGAAACACTTTTAGGTCCCATCTATTTCAGCAAGAGGGATGTAAACACACACTTAACTTCAACACTTAAATCAACGAGAAGTGCCGAACTTTGTCTGCATGGTGCCCTCATTGGCTAGCCAAACTTCAACCTAAATTGCTTTCTAACCTCCAAGTACCTTGTCTTTGCTACTTATCATCAGCCAGATCATACTTGGGCTACAAACTTTGACATTTTGAAATAATTTTATTACTTTTACAATTTGGTAAGCATTAAAGTTCCAGCACAGCATGCCTGTTTCTACTTAGGAATATTTTTATCTCTCCTTTAACCAGAACTTTTCAACCTTTCTGTGATCTCTTTATAATTCCCTTTGGAATACATAATTGTGCTCGATCAATTTGTTAAAGGCTTTTGAAGTGTTAAAAAAGCTGCATTAAAATTATTTTCTTTCAGGTTTTATGTTAATGAATATAAGGTGCTATTCAAAGCAAAGTCAGTGTGTCAAGGGAACTTTAACTAAAGTTATTCATACATAAACTAAAAAAGGAAACATCTTTAGTGAAGGAAAATACATTTAATGAGTAAGTGCAGCACACAATTCCTCCTTTCAAAAATGTCAGTTCATATTGAACCTCCATTCTAGATATCTTACAATTACTTTGTCAACAGAAGGTAGAGTCGTGATGGATGATGCATTGGTTCTTGAAACCAAACTTTCTGGGAGTTACTTAGGCTGAAACTAAGTGCTTTTACATTCCAGTCTTATTGATGATAGTGGTTTTATATTTATCACCCTGTCATTTCAGTTGACTGTATCAGCCTCTTCAGTGCAGCAATATGGACACTAATGGAGGTGTGTCCTTAGTTTTCTAAAGGGTCACAGATTCATTCCACTAACACGTTCACAGCACAGTTATAAGCACAGGGGAAAACACGCTTTCCCCCTCCCCCCCCATCTTAAACAGCAGTCTAAAGTTAATAAGGCATATTAGGAAGGAAAGACGCTCAAAAACCCTTTCTTACTACTCCTTTCAGGAACACAAAATGGAAATTGAATAGTGACATCAATGGCTACCTCCAGAATTGGCAGCAACGTGCTTCTGCATTCCAATTGTTGGGCAGTGACAGCAATTGCTTGTGGGCTTCCTAATGTCATGTGGTTGCCCTCTGTGAGGAAGAGGATGCTACACTTGACAGGCCTTTGTCTGATACAGAAGGGCTGATCTTATGCCTCTTCTTGCTCCAATGTATACCACTAAATGTACTGTTCAGCATACCCTTCCAACATTTCTCTGATGAAAATAGGGACACTCTATTCGGTACTACTATTACTACTACTACTACTACTACTAGTAGTAGTAGTAATTTTATTATTTATACCTGGCCCATCTGACTGGGTTGCCCCAGCCACTCTGGGTGGCTTCCAACATATATAAAAACATAATAAAACATTAAACATTTTTTTTTAAAAAAAGTTCCCTATACAGGGCTGCCTTCAAATGTCTTCTAAAGGTTGCAAAGTTACCTATCTCCTTGGCTTGAGGGTCACATAACCCATACCCTCCAACATTTCTCCGATGAAAATAGGGACATCCTAAGGAAAAGCAGGACATTCTAGGATCAAATCAGAAACCAGGATGGCTTCTGTAAATCCGGGACTGTCCCTGGAAAATAGGGACACTTGGAGGGTCTATTTCAGGCCTTCAGGTGGTCTCTGGGCTGGATCCAGGCCTAGTCATGTTTAAAGGAGGTCCACTTACTTCCCGTTGATTTTGGTAGGTCTCCTCTAAGCGACTAAATCTGGATCAAACCCATAGATCAGCTCTAAGCTGGAGGCTTGTTAATCCAACTCATTGTGTTCTGGAAAAGCATATAGAACAGTCTAAGGAGAACAGTACACAGGTTGAGGCTAGACCACATGTTTAAATGCGTCTGTGTTTAAAAACTGAAGAACCAAAGATCCTTCTAGGAAGCTAGTGTGTCAGGTTGGTCTAGAACTTTTCTCCCTGCATGCTTTCATAGGATCAAAGGAAAATACCTTATACCGAGTCAGACCTTTGGTCTCTCCAGCTCAGTATTGTCTCCATGGATTGGCAGTGCCCCTCCAGGCTCTTTGGAGAAGGGGTCTTTCTCAGTCCTAACTCCATACAAAACAGCTGCTCTGTCACTTCCCACAGCCCTTCCCACAGACAGAGATTTGGATCACCCCACACAGATATTTGATTCTCCCACTCACATTGTGAAATAGCACAAGGCCATACACGGAAGATGCATGAGTTGAGTTTAAAAACAAAAAAACCCTGAAAATGGCTGTGGGAAGCTGGCAGTTTCAGCAAAGAAATCGTGGTGGGGCAGGGGAAGGAACAAGCTGCTTAGTTATTTCTGCTCCTATCCTTTTCCTGCTCCAAAGTGTCCACCTCTAATTGTTTTTTCTCCCAATAGGGGGAAGGATACTTATCCCTATTTCCCACACCTCATCCCGTGAATCACTTCTCCCACATTTTGACTGGGAAAATAGCAAGAGAGGGTTGAGCATCCCTTCTCTTTGATGTGCTTCCTTTTCTGATCGTAGTCTTTGATGCTGCCTTTTAGCTTAGAAAGAAGACAATTTGTGCATATCTTGTCCATTATTTTGCCTGATCCACAGGTTGTTGCAGGGACACACAATTGCTGGCAATCTTGTTTTAGCCAATTCCTAAGAGGGGACTTGTCTCTTAGCAGCAGACCACTCTGCAACTAGCTATTTTCAACTGGTGTGAGGAAGGGTTCCAGGTGGGTTGTAACCTGTAGGTCTTAACTGTATGTGTGTGTGTGTTTTCTAAAACTCGCATTTGACACAAAGCTTTTTTTTAGACCAAGTTGAGTAATACATTCCTTTCCCATGCTACCTGACGAAGACTTCTGTGAAGGCTTCAAAGCCTGCCTGATGCTTTGCTCCTGGGATTTGGGCCAACAAATGCCATCGCCTTCCCCCTTTCCCGTCTCACCCTCTGGGGCCATTGTGGCAGCGACTGTCTCTGGCCTCCCTCTGGCAGCGCTCCCTGTCTCTACAGCCAAATGCGCTCCTTTCATCTTTCAGTAATATAATGGCACTGTTTTGCAACCTGCCCTGTAAATAGGTGGAATTCTACCAGGACCTTGGCTAGCCCAGGATCAGATTGCAACACTTATTTATAAGAAATTCTGTCAAGAATCAATAATAGTCTTGGGTCTCAAGTTCCTTCTTTAATAATACTTTGATATGATTTGTCACAAGCTAGCCCAGAGTCTCCACCAGATTTTATTACTTAGCTTGCAGCACAGTGTCTCATCTTTGAGTCATGAGATCAGCCATGGGGAGACCTTTAAAAAGCTATATTCCTTACTCTTTGGTTATTACAGAAAGTCTATATTACTCAATAATATCTTTTATAAGGTGTGCTGTCACATCTTCACATAGATGTTTAACCTCGATGTAGATATAGTGAATGCCCGGGGGCCATCCAAGTGACACGGACATTGTCTTTCATGATTGGATGCCAGATGTATCAACAATAATAATAACAACAACAACAAAAGTTAGGCCTTATTTTCGCAGCTTGGTATTTCTGACGGGGATTTCATACCAACTGTCAACAGCAACTAAGATTTTATTTAGAGTGCAAGGGTGTAACATTTTTATTACTTGGAAATATGTCAGGCTTCTCTACAAGTAATTTAGACTCATTTCCACTGCAATACTGCTTCCTTAGGTTGCTAGTGTATATCTCAATAAACAGAATTCTCCTTCGCCACTAGCATACTTTGGCTCCCCATATATATAAGAGCTCACTCCAGATCTATAATTCAAGTAGTTACGGCGGATGCCAGGACTGGCTCCAGGTTTGGTTTTCAGCGTTGTAGGCTGGAGATTGTTGACTTAAGGTACAATAATTCAGTTTTCGACTTAAGCTTCATGTGCCTTCGGAAAATATATAGATACATATAATTAGGGTAGTCTCAGCCTCGTTCGTTCAAGCGTTCCAAACCTTTTTCTTAAGAGAGAACTGAACTCTTTATAAATGCAGTGTTTGCTTCTAGTACAATTAAAAGAATCACGATTTAGGTAATTTCTTACATCTTCGACATGAAGCAAATTACTGGAATACCACCTTGATTCCCCCCCCTTCTCTAATTTTGCCTTTCTTCACCTTGTGTCCCCTCATAGGAACTGCTCACCTCTGTTCTCTCCCCTTCATCTCTCTGCCCCGACCATCAGACATGATAGAAGAATCAGAGGAAGGCACAGTGTTTGTCCAAGGAGTTTTGTGCTGTGCTCAATGCTCAGGTGCTATCTGTATATGGGAAGGTTTTTGAATCCACGTACAATCCCTGGAAACATGTAAGTTGGCATTATCCCAGAACACTAGAACACACTTATGCACATATTGTCTATTTCATCTTCACAGCTCAAAGGCTCTGTGATACTTTGAGGCAGGATAAGAGATACTCCATCTCTGGAAAAACTGGTTGTGCCCCCCAACACCCCTTCTAAACATCACATCCCTGATTCATCTCCTTGCAACAGCCACAGGAGGCAACCCCACCCACCTAACTTATGGGAAACGTCATAGCAAGTGGACTCTGGTAAGTAATGTCCTGTTTCCTGAGAGGAGAAAGGAAGAACCTGCACACAGAGGCTTGTAGGGAAAGACTACCTATGGCCGCCCTGGTGCCTACCAGATTTTTTGGTCTACAACTCCCATCAACCCCAGCATGATGTGACCGAGCTACCTGATGGGAGTTGTAGTTCAAAACATCTGGGGAGTACCAGATTAGTGAAGGCTGTATTATAGAAAATCTCTAGATTGGGGAAAAAGCAGATGAGAGAGGAAGATGCTACCTGCATAAAAAATAAGCCATGTACCACTTATCTCTGGATATAGTGGAAACTCCTTTGAAGGTCCTGCTTCATAGAGGCAAAGGTTGCCCACTGCCTTCCAGGCTCTCTCTAAAATCCAAAGCCTGGAAATGTTGGAGGGGCAGAGGAAACAAAGAAGAAGAGATGGCAGAGAAATCTTGTAGAGATTCCACAGGAGTCTGGGCAGCCAGTATGAGAACAGGATAGTGGGTTAGATGGGCCATTGGCCTGATCCAGTAGGTTTGTCTTATGTTCTCAAGTGTAAATCCCCAAGAGATTCCCAGTTGCAGACTTCTTGGTCCAAATTGCAACCCAGCAATAAAAAGGATTGAGAGTAACTGAATAAACTCGGAATCCACAACTCTTTTTTTTTTATTGGTTCTTCATGTTTACATTATTACAAGGAAAGAGGAAGAACCATAGGAGTTTCCTTTCACCAGGGCAGTTGCCACAGTGAAGATTCATTTTGAACTGTTGGCCCAAATATTTCACAGGTGTAGCTCCTCTGCTTCCCTTATGGAGGCAGAGCCAGCACTAACCAGCACCAGACATCTGTACAAATAAACTTTCTCCATTGTACTACACCTCCCATCTTCAATGACCAATGGTCCTGCTGGCTGGAGCTGATGGGAGTAGGAACTGGAGAACAAGGAGGGGCACAAATTCCTTTGTCCTGCCTTAGCCCCTGATTCCTCAGATTATTCTGGGCTGGCCAAGGGATCTCCTTTCTTTTTTAGAACTAGTAATGAACTAGACTTCTCAGAGTCTGCACAGATGGTGGCTTCAGAGTCATATCTGGATCAGCTTCTAACAACTTTCAGAGGTGTAGTATAAATTGGAGAGAGCTGCGAGTTTAAGGAAAGGAGGGCCAGGAGACTTAATCTGGAAAGGAATTTGTCCTCTCAGCAGAGCAAGCTACTTTATTTTTCCTAGTATAATGACATCTTGGTTTTTCTGTTTCAACTTGAGATGTACGAAGCTGACAATATGTGGGCAAAGGTAAAACATATTAGAAAACAGGGTTCTCCGCAAAGTAGATTTCCATTCAGCCCATGTCAAGGATGAACATATAAAGCAGAAATCTTAAATATCCATTTTGATTATCATGAAGGCTCTGTAGTCTGTATAGCTTTTGTGTGCATTTCTGGGATATGGGCCTTGGTACAAAAGTTCCATTTAAGAATATGACGTTATAGAAAAGATCTGTGGTATCAAAGGTGGCAGAAGGTGAATACTGAAGGATTCTGTGAATCTGAAAGGATTCCTTTGTTTGGATTGTTCATAGGACTGGGTTTCTGGCAAGCAATGTTGCAGTCTGGTTTATCAGTGAAGTGAAACTGTAGGCTTTTATTGATGCATCAGCTGATTTGACAGAGCTGTTTAACTGGGGATGGGGTGGGGGCAAGAAGGGAAAATCACAACTGTACAGTTTCACAAGGACTCTTCCATGTGTGTCCCTTTCACAGTAGAAGGATGAGTAAAGATATTAAGGAAGTGCATTATTTTGACATTTGGTACAGACATCTATAAAATTAAACAATCAATGGATGAATTAAATTCTCCTGTTTTTTGGTTTGAATCTTGCTAGATCAGATCCCTGAAATGTCTACAGATGACCATTTATCAAGTCTCTGTAAGACTGTAATATTATAACCATCCTCTTAAAAGTAGCTAAGCACCTTCAGCTGCTAGATTGACAATGTTCAGCTACATCCATGATGGTGGTGATTAGTGCTATTTTTCTAGAAAAAGAGGTGCTGGAACTCACCATGAACGCCTCCCTTGTTCTCTTATAATGGCAATGGTGCCCACCTGGGAGGTGCCAGAACTGAGTTCTGGCTGAAAAATCACCCTGGTGGTGACCATAGAGTATATCATTGTTGAGTTAACACTCAACAATGATATACTCTATGGTCACCACCAGGGTGATTTTTCAGCCAGAACTGTGGTGGTTGGCTTACATTGTGGTGGTTGGCTTTCTGACTGTGGTGCTGGAGTCATTGGTTGGATATGGAGCATTGTCACAACAGAGATGAGCATAAGAAGGTTCATCTCCCTCTTTCCCTGAATCAGATAATGAATACCATTTGATCAGCTCCCTATAAACTTCCCAATTTCTCTCTAGTTTAGTGGGTTTGTGTTTTTAGGAGTTTTTAGGAGTTTCTCAGTACTTGAGCAGGAGTTTCTCCATGTGAAAGTCAACATTGGTGAACAAGCCTTCCTAAACAACAGAATGGCCCATCATCAGTGATCCCTGCAACAGGCAGCTACAAGCAAGTTTTGTGTGTTTCCTGTGTGACCTTCTCGAGCTCAACAAGTAACAATGAGCCCAAGAAGCCTGATGCCCAAATAAACATGCACATTAAAACATGTGCCAAGATACATTGCCATGAAACTCCCTCCCAAGCTGAGATTAGAAAGGCACACTCCCTGCTGAACTTTCAGGCACATGACTCAGTCTTTCTTGTCCCAGCAGGCATCTTAAGGCCGTGTTCAATTTTATGATTTGCTTAGAAGTGCAAATACTTAAGAAGTATATAATTGTCTTAAGTAAATAAAAAAAGTAAACACTTTAGATCCATTCCCGCATAAAATTCAATAATCCATTGCACACAAATATTGCAAGGTAATATCAACAAAACGCCAACTAATCATCATAATCACTCCCAACAATTACAGCAAAGCATTAAAGAATTATGAACAACAAAAACGGTCATGGCAAAGAGATGCATCAAAGGCCGCAGACTAAGATCAATGCAGGAGCAAGACCACTTGTCTTATACACACAAATATAACTGGCAATTGCTAATGAAAGAAAAGATAAAATCCTCCCAGGGCAGGGACTTGCCTTTTTGTCATTACTTATTCTCTGATAAAACCCTCTGAAGAAAGCCAACCACGCTTTATCCAGGGATGACTTTGTTCTGCCCACCTGCCCATTTGCTCTTCCGTTAGTGGAGAATCCAGCATTGCATCAGCAGTCCCACATCCTAGGTAGACTGTAAGTGAACAGGCCTTTGCCAACCATCATTGGGTGAGCAATGTCAAGAGCAAGATGCAGAAATGCATTGGAAGTCCACCATGCTATCTTTGTGGAGCAGTTCTGGAGGTTTTAGCAACTCCCTCCTGAAGAGCTACAAAGCCCACAAAACTTACCAGTGGCAGAGAAACCGATGACAACATTCATAGGAGGGGTAATAAGAATACAGTCGTACCTCAGAAGTCAAACTGAATCCGTTCCAGAAGTCCGTTTGACTTCCAAAATGTTTGAAAACCAAGGTGTGGCTTCTGATTGGCTGCAGGAAGTCAAAGAACCCGCATCGGATGTTCAGGTTCCAAAGAACATTCACAAACCGGAACACTCACTTCTGGGGTTGCGGCGTTCGGGAGCCAAAATGTTTGACTCGCAAGGCATTCGGAATCGAAGGTATGACTGTACCTCTGTATCTCTGAAACGATTAAGCATTTAATTAAGTGCATGCCTTATTTTTGAGCAGTCTGAATAAGTAGGCTTTTTGATTACATGGACTTGTGGGGTGGGGAGAAATGAGAGAAGGAAAAAAACTGGTATGGGCAGATTTGGTTTTCTGTGTGGTAAGGAGGCTTGCGAATCTGGCAGCAGAGGCATGCAGAGTTTTGCTGCTGCTGCTGCAGCTGCCTGCAGCATAAACCTTAAGTGACAGTTTTGACATCTCGTGTGAACTGGCCCATACCTGTATCAGTGACAACTGTTGCGTGGCTCAATTTAGCATTTGATCAGGAGGCAGCGTAAAACATCACCACAGGCTTTGATCTCATCAGTTTCAATCACGTCCATAAATCTGTGCTCCGGAAAAGCATCTAACTTTGCTCTAACTTTCCCGTGAAGCCCCATATTTCCCTCTAGTCCCATCAAAGTTCACTATATTAACCCAGGAGTTATAGGTTTCTGCAGAAATAAATTCTTCCAGCGGCAGCAAAATGTACTTGTCAGACTTTTCCACTGCTCCCTCGGAAACTCATTCTCTTGGAGAAGAGGCTCATTTTGAATGCTAACATCCCGAAGCAGCCTCAGCTATGGTACCCACACCCTCAACATTAATATTCATAGAGATCTTCACTTATGGACAGTCCCTCCTAGGGGGCAGTGAAATCTTGTTGAGTGGGGAAATTGCTTGAAACTGGGGCATACAAGGGAGCAAAGTGGGCCCGGTTCAAGATTTCTTTTTATTTATTTATACTTCTCAAGTTTATACATTTCATTAGTTTTACAATCAATTTAACATTCCAAAGTTTGACTTCCTCCCCCTCTTTCTGCGGTTCCTTGAATTCATTTTTTAATATCTTCTGCATATCCAAATTCATTTAATTTGCTCATTTAATTATCTACTTTAAATATATACTCTTATGAAAATGCAGGTTATTATAATAATTCTGCCAATGTTTTTATCAGTTTGCAATTTATCTGTAAATATCCAATAAACCATTTCCACTCTTCTATAAAAAGTTTGTTATCCTTATTTCTTATTCTTGCGGTAAGTTTCACCATTTCTGCATATTCCATAAGTTTTTGTATCCAGTCTTCCTTTGAAGACTTCTGCTTCTTTCCACTTTTGGGCAAGTAGCAATCTTGCTGTTGTGTTGTTGTTGTTGTTTAGTCGTTTATTCGTGTCCGACTCTTCGTGACCCCATGGACCAGAGCACGCCAGGCACTCCTGTCTTCCACTGCCTCCCGCAGTTTGGTCAAACTCATGCTGGTAGCTTCGAGAACACCCTCCAACCATCTCGTCCTCTGTCGTCCCCTTCTCCTTGTGCCCTCCATCTTTCCCAACATCAGGGTCTTTTCCAGGGAGTCTTCTCTTCTCATGAGGTGGCCAAAGTATTGGAGTCTCAGCTTCAGGATCTGTCCTTCCAGTGAGCACTCAGGCTGATTTCCTTAAGAATGGATAGGTTTGATCTTCTTGCAGTACATGGGACTCTCAATAGTCTCCTCCAGCACCATAATTCAAAACTTGCTGTTGTAGTAGCATACATAAATAAATTTCTATGCAATTTAGGTAGTCCTGTCCCTATAATTCCCAAAAGGTCAAGATTTCCAGTGTGAAGGGTCGGAGCAAGGTGCACAAACAATAGACTTCCAAATGGATATCCAAACCCATTGGCCTTTTGCAGCAGACCCTGGCTTTTAGAATCAGGCAAATAAAAGACAAGGGAGAACCAGGCAATTTGAAAATGGTATGTCTCTTCCTATGAAATTCAATGTTGGGTGGAAGCACCACACCTGGAACCATTTTGCTTGGGAGAAGAAAGGGTATCTATTGCACAGGCACAGAACAGTTACCCATTCAAGAGGTCCTGTTCTAGAATGCTTGAATTGGTCCATACTGCAAGAATTCTTGTTTATGAATATTCATAATGCAGGTGGCTCAGCAGAACAGAGATTCGGTTAAATCTGGGGAAACCCTTCTTCTGTTGGGCTGAAAGAATGCCAGCTCCAACCACCCATTCAGTGCCTTGTCATTTTACCTGGTTCTTTGTAGTCCCAACTTCTCAAAACCTTAGCATTGTGTATTTAATAAATGAAGAATTTCAGCTGTCAGACTTGCAAAAGAAAACAGTGACCCCTGCACACCTTTTAAGTCTCACTTCTAAGGTGAGATTTCTCTGCTGCTTTTCGCATGTCATTATGTGAGACAAGTAGTCACAGAATACTTTGAATATTCCCATCACTCCCATAAGACTGGGGCTGTCTTTAAAGATGGCTTGGAAACATCCGCTGAATAGGATGGGCCACGTGTCATGCTTCACAAAGGCCAGTCCTATGTTCTGAAGGACTGCCAGAGGAGAGTCCTCTGTTTGAAAGTGTCCTCTGTTTGAGAATTCTCTAATGAAAGACAAGGAACTATAAAAAGTGAGAGCAGGAGCATGAAGTTGCCCAACAACTTCCAGCAATACCTGTTCTGCAAATTCAACAGCCACACAAATCACCAGGCATCTTCCCCACCATGGTGAGATGCATTGTATTTTTATTCAAATTATAATTATAATAAAATTTTAAATTTGCATCTTTACACACCACATGCAAATGATCTGCAAATTGGTGTCCTCTGTTTTGGTGGTGCAGATCCTCTTTTTTGGCAATGCATAACTGACCACTCTACACCTCATAGAGCCTGCAGATGCTACAATGCATGTAGAGGCCAGGTGATCAGAACATAGTAGACCAATACAGTGGTACCTCGGGTTAAGTACTTAATTCATTCCGGAGGTCTGTTCTTAACCTAAACTGTTCTTAACCTGAAGCACCACTTTACCTAATGGGGCCTCCTGCTGCCGCCACACCACAGGAGCACAATTTCTGTTCTCATCCTGAAGCAAAGTTCTTAACCCAAGGTACTATTTCTGGGTTAGCAGAGTCTGTACCCTGAAGCGTATGTAACCTGAAGCATATGTAACCCGAGGTACCACTGTACTGTTAAAGGCTTTATGAGTGGATGATAATTTCAGGTTGGCAAAGGGGATTATTGTAGACTATAAGTGGGGAAGCCCAATGAGATCATGTGTCACTGGTCTTCAAAGCAGGGCACTGGCTGTCAGTGACCTACCAGCCCCAATTCAAAGTGTTAGTACTAGCATACAAGGCTGCTTCCCAAATGGGACCCACATGCTAAAAATTAATAGAGTGCCTTCCCCCTTATCAACCATCTCACAAACTTTGATCAGCCAGTGAGAACTTGGTGGAGGTACAATCACTCAGACGGCAGCCTGGTTGGCATCAGCTCCTGACAGGGCCTTCACAGTGGTAGTCACTGCCATCCCTGGCATCCATCTCCTTCATTCTTGACTTTCAGGAGGAATTTAAAAACATTCCTGTTCACCCAGGCATTTGATGGCTGAAAAATACTGTTCCCAACCACCCTGAAATCCTCAGCTGAGAGAATGTGACTCTTTTTAGATCATTTCTAATGATATGGCTAGTACAGTGGTACCTCGGGTTAAGAACTTAATTCGTTCTGGAGGTCCGTTCTTAACCTGAAACTGTTCTTAACTTGAGGTACCACTTTAGCTAATGGGGCCTCCCGCTGCCGCCATGGGATTTCTGTTCTCATCCTGAAGCAAAGTTCTTAACCCGACGTACTATTTCTGGGTTAGCGGAGTCTGTAACCTGAAGCGTCTGTAACCCGAGGTACCTCTGTAGTGTGTTTGCTGCCCTGGTAAACAGACCCAAAAGTTTATAAATGGGGAACACCAGGGCCGGCCCAATATATTTTGACACCTGAGGCAAACCACAAAATGGCACCTCCCACACCGGGTAAGAAGGGGTGAGTGAAGATCTACATAAGGGACAAG
Organism: Podarcis filfolensis; assembly: GCF_964270895.1. Classification (NCBI taxonomy): domain Eukaryota; kingdom Metazoa; phylum Chordata; class Lepidosauria; order Squamata; family Lacertidae; genus Podarcis; species Podarcis filfolensis. The sequence goes on from NC_139609.1 coordinate 29,309,194, forward strand.
GGGGGTGGGATAAATATCTCCATAGGGATGAAGGGTGGGAGGAGACTAGCAATGCCTCCTATTTGCCAAGAAGCTGCTGCAGAGGCAGCATTTGTGGGGGACTGCCGAGGAGGTAGGAGGTCCAGTCTCCAAGGAGCACCCAACAGCTGTTGCAGCAGCAGCAGTGAGTGGTACATTCCTTGGAGGCTGGATCTGCTGCCCGTGTGGATACTGCTGTCTGAGGCAATCACCTCACTTTGCCTCATGGGTGGGCCGGTCCTGATGGGGAATGCATATGGCAACTTACTTGGGGTCAGAATAGCTGGTGACATGGACACCAGGATGCAAGATGCAGAGCTTGGGGCATTTCTCAATCTGACCAGGAGTCCCTTTGCTGAGTTCCTTCCCTAGGCTATTGAATTAATTAGAACATTGATATAAAGGCCATTTCGAAGAGGATTAGGTTTTTATTCCTCACCAAGATATGCGCCTTGGTGCACTTTGAACATTGCTGTTTTGTTTGTGTGTATGTGTGTCTTGCCATTTTTAATACTTTTTAAAGCTTATTGCGAAAGGCCAGATGGGCTTCTCCACTAACCTGCATACTGTTACATTCAAGTGTATATTAATCTACTTCGTATTTCAAAAGCAATGCATCGAAATCCAGCTGGATTGTAGTTTCAATAGAAAACGTCTTTTATCATTTTTATTATCTTTTGGTTGAGTGGCTCATTATGTAGATCGATCGAGTCGTTCCCCTACGAACCAAATGCACTCAACAGTTAATGAAAATATTAGTCTCTAAGAAGAATTTATTTACAAAAACAAACGCTACTTTTTCATATTTGCTGAGAAAGTCAATAAATGCCCGTGGCCATCTTTTGTTTTACTTTCACTGTTTCAAAGTTTGCATGCCCCTTATTAGGGCAAGTCCTCCCTACATGGGTCATGACATAATGAAACTATCAATCCATCAGCAGCAGTTTTAAACAGTACAAATGCTACATATCTTAAATCCAGCAGCTATAATGGATATTGCACTTCTTTGTAGAAGATGGTGGCAGCTTACTAAAGGAAGCTCATCCAAGATGGTAGCAGCTTTCTGATGCTTTGTGGGCTTTTGGATCTCTTGTTTTAGGAGGAAAGCCAGGAGAGAGGTTGAATGATAAAAAAGACCCTATATGCATAATGTACTAGTGAACTATTGTGATAGGTAAGATGAGCAGTGTTTGCACTGCAAAGGCCCCTTGGAGAGTGCAACCCCCTGCAGAGTATCTCATACCCTCCAACATCCCACTGATCCAAACTGAGACACTCTCATTTTTTGGCCCCAAGCCAATTGACCCCAAACCTAGAGTCTTTCAGTCCAGCGCTCTGGCATGAGCCAGCTGACTCGCACCACAGTGCTGGACGCCCCAAAAATTGGGGACATTCTAGGATCCAATCAAGGACGCGGGTGGCACTGTGGGTTAAACCACAGAGCCTAGGGCTTGCCGATCAGAAGGTTGGCAGTTCGAATCCCCGTGACGGGGTGAGCTCCCGTTGCTCGGTCCCAGCTCCTGCCAACCTAGCAGTTCGAAAGCACATCAAAGTGCAAGTAGATAAATAGGTACTGGTCCAGCGGGAAGGTAAATGGTGTTTCCGTAGCTGCTCTGGTTCGCCAGAAGTGGTTTAGTCATGCTGGCCACATGACCCGGAAGCTGTACGCCAGCTCCCTTGGCCAATAAAGTGAGATGAGCGCCACAACCCCAGAGTTGGTCATGACTGGACCTAATGGTCAGGGGTCCCTTTACCTTTACCTTAGGGTCCAATCAGAAGCCAGGATATCCCATTCAAATTGGGACGGTGTCTCAAATCAACATGGTGTCTTTCCCAACCTTGCCAAAAATGACAAAGATTGAACCTAGGAATTGAGATTGAGCTACAGAGATTGAGTTACAGCCCTTCCCCAGTTAAAAGATGGGGCATGTCTGTTACAATGGTATTATGCCCATGGCTAGAGCTAACTATGATTGGATGTAAAAGCATCAAAATTAGCTGTCCTTATTGCCAACAACAGAACATTACATCAACATGTGAAAATATCCAAAATAATCAATTTCCCTCCTAGGGGCAAGAGCAAATCCCCCAAATTCCCAGCAAGGGTAGTAAGTGATAGCCGTGTATATAAATTGTCTAGAGTCAATTAAGCCTCTTGATGCATTTTGTTAAAAAGAGAGAGTGAAGCAAATATGCACATCTCCTTACAGCGCCTTTGTTTATACCAGTTTAAATTCAAACAGTTTTAACAGAAAGTTTATTAAATATGTTACAGGCGTTGAGTAATTTCCACAAATCTCTTCAATCACTAATGTTTATGTGATGGATTCAGCTGCTATAATTATTGTATAGGCTATAGACCAAGCCCATTGCAAAGTTAAGCCCTTCCATAAGACCACAGAACATTCCAGGAATTACATCAGAGGAAAGTATATGCTTTTAACAGTAAGCCGCTGTTTGGACTTGACATCAGCAGAACGAGCAACGCTAAAAAAAAAAAAAAAAAGCTTCAAGCTGCAATCCTAAATTTACTTAACCAGAGAGTTTCATTGGAATCATGTGAACTTACATGGGCTTTATAGGTTCAACATGCATAGTCTTGGTCTACGTCAACACAGTGTTTGGTTTTGATCGGGTTCAGAACTGGGAACCTCATGATATCTGTCGATGGGCACAGCTGGTAGTGAGCTAACTGAAATCACAGTGAAGAAAAAACGAGACAGCCTTATTCTTCAAGCCCCTAGCATGGTAGAGCCAAGCTCCTGACCTGGAGGACCCTCCTGCTGACCTGGCTTGGGTTTAAATATGTCTTTGTCTAAGCAGAAGTCCACCTTGGCCTTGTGCCTTGTTCCTGACACATGTTTAATAATATGTTTCCGCTACTTTCCAGTATTCCAGCCATGGTTTGTGGTCTTGGGGGTTGCAGAGGACCTTTCCACAGGACCTTTCAGAAGCAGGCAGCGCCTGCAAGCCCCTTTTGGCTGAGCCAGGTCTTTACTTGTCTCATCTTTGATGTCATATATGATGTCAAGTGTAAGTTAGGTAGGCCTGGCTGAGCTTCAGGGAGGTCTGTTGGGTATGATGATGCACCACAGGCCAGAGATTCTCCTCCTCTGAGTGATTATTATTTTATGCAAACCATGTAGAGGTTTTTGGTGATTAAGCAGCACATCGCTCCTGTTAAACAAATCTAAAACTATTTTTCATTTAGCAGAGTTTGCACTTAAATCACTTCTGAGGGGGCTGAGGGATGTGTGTGAGAGAGTGCCCTCTTCATTTTACAGGGAACTCTTGCTGGTCTGCACCCTTCCCAACCCACCATTCCTTGAGACTTCATGTCACCCATGGCTGGATTTTTCTATAATTCAGTTGTGGCCAACGCAATGTCCTCCAGATGTTGTCAGGGTGAGCCCCAGCCAGCTTGGTCAGTGCTCCAGGATGATGGAAGTTGTAGTACATGGAGGGCATCACACTGATCAATCTTGTTGTGAGCAGAAGAACCTGGAAAACTACCTTACACCAAGTCACACCCAGTGGTCCATCTAGTACTGATTACGCTGGCCACCAACAATTCTCCTGGGTTTCAGATGGAGGGGACTCCTTGCTCGAGACGCCAGGAACCTTCACCACTGAACATCATTCAACAAACAAATGGAAGCACATTCTCAAATATCCCTCCACCTCCTTAAAAGTGAGTGCCGCAAAAAAGCCCACATCCCACCCATGAGAAATTCACAGAAATCCATCCCCTTTTGCTGAGTTTTGCACGCAGTTTCTTTTAACATTACCTGATGGAGAATGGTTGGGGAAAGCCCGTGATAATTTGTTGGCACTTCACTAGATGGACCGAAGTTCTGACTAAGTATAAGGCAGGTTCCTATGAATAATAGATAGGGACCACATCTTCTCAAAGCTACTTTTCAGAAGTATCCTGTCAACCCACATTCCAAGCTTCTGGTATGCTGCTTTCAGGTACACTGATTGTCTGGATTCTCTGGACTAATGCTTTCCTGCATTATTCATCTTTTTCAATAATAAATTTCAGCACCAATCCTTCCAAGGCAATCATGTAGCTGGCTCCCTGCACAGACCACAAGTTTAGGGATGTCCCATAACTGCCCTCAAAAGGTTTGCAGAATAATTCTCACAGTTCACCACATGGAGCAGGCATGGTACTCTCTTGAACCTTCACACCATTTTTTGCGTATGAATTCCCCTCACAGAGTTCCCTGGGAAGAGGGGTTGATTGGTAAAACACTCTGAGCATTGTAGGTCTGTGAGGGGATTAGGGGCATTTAAACAACTTTCAGGGCCCTACAGTTCCCAGGATTCTCTTGGGGAAACCATGACTGTTTAGAGTGGTATGATACTGCTTTAAATGTATAGTGGAGTTGAGGCCTTACTCTTCGGTCTTAACCATCGGCTGGCCCCATGGCTTCCTGTTCTCAACTCCTGGTGCACTTCAAACAACCTACAGCTGACCCCATGAGCTTCATGGCTGAGCAGGGACTTGAAACTGAGTCTTCCCGGTTCTAGTCCAACGCTCTAACCACTATACCACACTGGCTATTATTACCCTTTCATTTTGTTTATGATTGGAATTTTGCATAGCTTCAAGTCTTCCTGTTTCATCCTGAAAGTGATCTCATTTGGTGAGCCTTTGGAAAGAGCTCCTCTCTCGGTTACTTTCCCTCAGGCCAGTGATCTTGAAATGCATCTACAGGGCCACAAAACCCTTGCAAGCCCAGTGATTCATGTAATGTGCATTTTTTCCTCCTTAGTGCAGATGTCCCCTTCTGGAACACTTTAATTAACACTTTAATTAAAGCTAAATTATAATGAAAATGCTACAAAATTATGCTTTCTATCAACATTAATGCAAAATGAGTTCCTCCTGGATGATATTTTTTACAATGAAGACAAAAAGAGATAGTACTAATGAGGCCATCAATTCAGATTTACCATAATTTCAAGACCATGTCACTTACTTATCTGCTCACTAGCACAAAGCCTTCACATTTACTGTACATTTTTGCCGCAGTTATAATGTCTGCAGGGCAAATGACAAGGGGTGGAGGGAGAATCACCTTTCATATACCATATTCTTGATTCTGGGTTCAGATATCTGAGAGTTACATTGCTGCAATGAAACGCAAAGACAGCCACAAACCGTCACAGATCCTGGGTGGCAAAAACTTAATAAGAATTATATGTTGTTATAATTCATATCATTTTATGCTGATTTTATCCCTATTTTTGTGCTGGTGAAGCTTTTTCACGGACGGGTTTTTTTTTTTAGTTGATTTATTTGTGTTAATATTGATTTTAATTTGTGACTACTCAAGAGTACATACTTAATTGGGTGGTATATAAATGCCAAAAATAAATAAGAAGAAGCCCATAACAATTCACAATGTGAAACATAATTTACTTTGGTACTGAAGAAAATACTCCAGACTCCATGAACTGGGAGCCCTTAAATAAATAATAAATAAACATCTGCTAATGCTACTATTAAATAGCTTTGCAGTAATCCATCTTTAAGGTTCCCACTGTATGGATCACGGTGGCTGGGCTAGTCACATCCAGGAACAGTTGCAGCTAAGATCACCCTGAAAATGTGTACCTGCTTCATTAGAGGGACTGCAAGCCTATCCAGAACAGGCTACTTACCTACATAATTTACAGAACCAGTGCCTCCATCTTGTTAGGATTCAGCTTATTGTAAGGTTACCAGATTTTTTCAAAGAATTCGGGGACACTTTTTTTTTGGAAAAGAGAAAAAATAGTTATTTTTTAAAAAGTTATTTTAAAAAAAGAAAGAAGTAATATGTTATGTACTGAGTTGAATAGGATTCAAACTGCAGCAGTCTGATTAGTCCTAGAACAATAGGATTCAGAATGCAGCAATCTGATTGGTCCTAGAACAATAGGATTCAGAATGCAGCAGTTTGATTGGTCCTAGAACAATGCAGCAGTATGATTGGTTGGCAGGAACCACCCAATCATGCTCCAGATAGAAGTGAATCCACAACCTGATTGGCTTACAGTAGAATTCCGGAATTAGCCAATCATGTGCAGCCCATTGTGTAAATAATGTATATAAAGCAGATACTTTGAGGGGACTTTCATTCATTCCTTCTCACCACTATGAGCTGAATAAAGAGCATGAAATCACTTTGCGACTCTGAGTATATTTCACTGGCGACGAAGGTGGGATCCTGCTGAGCTGACTGCCACACACAGCATAATATCTTCTCTTTTGTGGTATCCTCTGTCGTGCGGCCTTCCTCTGGGCCCTGGCCTGCTCTCTTGGAGCACTAGCCTCCATGGAGTAGGCTCAAGTTGGGCCTGGGCTCGGCCATGTGTCCTTGCCCTCCCGGTGCTCTCCTACCTCTTCTCCTCAGCGGCGGCAGTGGCGCAGCAAGGTTGGGACTCCCCTCTTTTTTCTCCTTCCTCTCTCTTTCTCTTCCTTCTTCTCCTCTCCTCCTTCTCCCTGTGTCGGCTCCGGGGTTTTTCTGACCCCGTAGCGCCGCTGGGCAGTTGGCCAGTTGGCCGGGCGCTTTTGCTCCCAGCTCGATTTGGGTCATGGGGGGGGGGTCAGCGGTTTCCTCCGTTGACACACCGGGCGTCCCAGTTCCCCCTCAGCAGTGGCGACGGTAGCGGCAGTCTCAGCAGCCTGGAGCCAGCCTGGTAGCTCAGTTGTCTCTGGCTGGTTTCAGGAGCTGCTCGCTGCCGTGGCGCCTGCCATTTTGCCTTGCCGGAAGTCCCCATATGATGTGCCTTGTGCCGTTGAACCAATCACACAACATTCATTCCCTACTAATAAATCTACAACACTTAAAATATAAATCCGGGGACATTAAATGAAATCCGGGGACAGATTTGTAAATCCGGGGACTTTACCCGGGAAACGAGGACGTCTGGTAGCCATAGGTTATTGGCCTTCATCCAGCACACCACTACATCCAGACACCAGTCTAAAATCTGCACAGCCTTTCGTAATGCAGAGGAAATAGGGTGCATATGGAGTCCCTAATATAGTATCAAGACTCAGAACCACTGGGCCATGGAAGGCTATGTTACAGGAGACACTCTGAGTTTCTTATATGTCTGATATATTTCTGCTATAATTATCATGCTTTCTACCATAAGAGCCAGCAGCTGGGGGCCTCCCAATAAAATATTTGAGGGGGCCATCCCCCAAAGTTGATGGGCATTGCCATTCAAATGGTGTGCATGCGCCACATCTTGTGGTTGATTATGAGGGCTGGGGCTTACCTGAGCCCCCCCTAATATTTTATTCAAGTGGGCACCCCTGCTTTCTGCTTTGCTTCTAGCAGGACACAGGGTCAGCATGGCTACGTGATACTAGCATAGCACTGGCAGAATGGGCTCATGGAATTCTGAGGTCGTAGGATGGAACCTGCCCATCACTGTACCCAAGAAACAGGTTGTGATTAGTGATGGTTCCAGGTTTTGTACAGAAGGCATTCATAAAGGCAAACTTAAGGGTTTAAAACATTTCCATCTTATTATGAGCCAAGCCCAAACCCCATTGACGTTCAAGTCCCATGTGTAATGAGTTTACCAGAGTGTCATCATTCCCCAAAGAACAGCTGCTCAATGGGCATCATTGCTCCCACATGCCCAATAAGCATGAGATGCCTTTTGCCCAGCGGCACTGTGGCCCATAGATTGCAGCAAAATACTGGGCAAGGTTTTTCCCAGTATCTTCTCTGTGTGATGGGCTCATGGGAAAAAGCTGTCCCATGAGCCCTTGCTGAAGAGCGGAGGGGAAAGCCTATATAAGGCTGCTTTCCCTGAAGCTCACAGCCATTTTTCTTTGAGAGCTTCCCCACACTCCTTTCCCACATAGCCAAACAAAATAAAATGGCATACTTGTACTGTTTTCAGATGCTCTACCGTCTATTGGAGTTCTCTGTTTTACTTTTCTATAAATTTCTTTGGGACTTCATTTGGCTGTGCAAAGCAGGGAATAAATTTAATTAACTTACAAAGAACCTTGTGGATATACCCCAAGAAGTTGCTGAAGGGTCACCATTATTCCCCTTTGCAAATTCATGCATCTTTTTTTAGAATTCAGAAATCTTTTTTTAGCAACACCTGGCAACCAGACATATGACTTGTCAGCATGTGACTACCATGGTGTCATGCCAGGATAGTTCAGTTTTGAGTTTCAGGCCTATGTCGGGAAATATTAGTTTCTGAGGTAAATTTGTATCCAGGGCTGCTAGGAATTTCAGTCCATTTTCCTGCCTCAGTTGAATAATGAAATATGAAAACATGTTTCAGCTTTGTAAACAGCATATTACAGTGGAGAAAAACAATTCTGTTTTAGGTCATGCCCTAGTTAAGTGCTAAAATAAATAGGTATTGATTTTGTGATATAGCCTATTTCTGTGGAGACTAGAGGAGGCAGTGTGGGCTGAGGCTGTACTATCCATTCTAAGTATCCACACTACTTAGGCCAAATAGCAGACAATTGTTTTATTTCTTAAATACAAGAGCTAGGCTGCAATCCCACTTACCTGGGAGTAAGTCCCATTGAGATCCATAGAACCTATTCCTGAGCAGTCATGAATTAGACTTGCATTGCTAGAGTTTATAAAGAGAGTGAAAAGTTGCATGTTAAATCAATCTGTTTATTTTTGTGCTATATACTGCAATTATTAGTTCAATGCATTATATCATATGGACCTATACGTCATGAATTTCTTAGTTCCACTACTTTTTTATTTACTTTCCGTGTCCAACTCCACATTAGTTTCTCTGGGTGTTATTTATTGTTAAAGAGATCCTTAGTTTTATATCTTCGTCCCTTGGCAGGGTTGGCTCCAGCTTTTTGTGGGTCCTAGAATAGCAGTACGGCAGTAGTTGTACTGCCCTCATCCTCTAACCACATTTCTGCCTCTCAAATTAAATCTCAGAGGTTGCTGCCAGGGGAGGCACAGGGGGACACATGAACCATACCTTAGCAAGGGGCCAGGCTCTTAGCTTTCATTTAAAACAAAAGTAAGTCATTCAGACAATACTGAAGAAAGTTAGGGCACAAAACATGGAGGCAACTCCAATGTATGGCACTCGGCAGGCAGCACCAATGCTAAGGATGCTTAATCACTGTTGCTGAACAATCAGAGGAAGGAACCTTGACCATAGCCCTCCCAGAACAGCAGAAAAAGCAGGAGAAGCTGGTTGGATGAGGATACTGGGGTATGTTTGTTAAGGCATTTTCCTCATGTCCACATTATTTCGTTCACTCTCTCTGTATGTTGCATTTACATAATAAAACACAATCTGCTGGCTTTGGTATGTTTTACTGGGAAGTTGTTCCCTTGAAATAAATGAGGTTTAACGCCTACTGAGAAAAAAATGGTGACATTGAAGTCCCCCTATATTCTGATTTAAAAAATAATAATTCTACAGCAAGTTTTTGTGCATGATGGATACATCTACATAGTACTGCATCTAGCTAGACACCACTAGTGACAACTTGGAGAAGAAAGGAACCAGGTCAGAGGCAACCCCAAAGAGGACATTTCCATGAAATATACAGGACTAAATGCTCAGGTGCCAGAATGAAGTGCAGGTATTTTTGTACCCACACATTTCTAGCTTTTAAAAATGTCGCTGGCAGACTGCCAGCCTTAAATCAGACATCTAATACTTGTAAGGTGGCAGCTGATAGAGGGTTTCAGCAACTTTTCAATTTTAACTTTACTTTTAAGGCTCCTGCAGGAAGTCTGTCTTGTCTGACAGCCCAAATGCACTGGCGACATTTTCCTCTTTACAGTTGATCACACCTGTTGACACTTATGTGCATTAACAAATCAACTAATGGACTTCTTTCCTTTCCTTTTTTTTTCATTTACATTAGTGCTGGGATTTCTATGCATAGGGAATGAAGATAACACAGTCTGTGCTTCGGATAGGTGTTTTTTTTTTATTATGTGACATATTAATTCCTGTTCTTATTGTTAGGCAGCGTGTACATCTGTCACGAGAAGCATTCTGTAAAACCTTTGGGCAGCAGTTAATTTGTAAATTGAAAGCCTTTCGATTGTTCCCTCCACGTACAAAAAGAGAACGCCTCAGCACACAGACTACTCTTAAAAAAAAAAAAAAAAAGCGATGCCGAAGATGCCCTAGAATGGCTGAGCATGGAACCAACTGGAGCAAACCTCTGAAGTACACTTCTTTCCTGAATCAGGGGTTGGATCAGCCATCCACAGTGGTAGAATGCTGCCTCCCTACCATTAACCAAGCCATTGGTTGGTTGTGCATCCAAAGGCCCATATAGTTAAAGCTATGGTTTTCCCAGTAGTGATGTATGGAAGTGAGAGCTGGACCATAAAGAAGGCTGATCGCCGAAGAATTAATGCTTTTGAATTATGGTGCTGGAGGAGACTCAAGTCCCATGGACTGCAAGAAGATCAAACCGATCCATTCTTAAGGAAATCAGCCCTGAGTGCTCACTGAAAGGACAGATCCTGAAGCTGAGGCTCAAATACTTTGGCAACCTCATGAAAAGAGAAGAATCTCTGGAAAAGACCCTGATGTTGGGAAAGATGGAGGGCACAAGGAGAAGGGGACAACAGAGGATGAGATGGTTGGACAGTGTTCTCGAAGCTACCAGAGTGAGTTTGACCAAACTGCGGGAGGCAGTGGAAGACAGGCGTGCCTGGCGTGCTCTGGTCCATGGGGTCACGAAGAGTCGGACATGACTAAACAACTAAACAACAACAACAACATGCTATGGATTATATGCTGGAAAGTGTGGCCTTTTGTACAATTATGATGACCCTCCATTCATTAATTGACATCTTTAAAAACTGTGGCAGGAGACCACCCATCCCCATCCCTGGAAAAAGGTGATGAAATGGGTGGTGAAAATTATAGTAGGGGCAGTGGATGGAAAACAACCCTATGATTAAAGCTTACAACATTTAGGGCTTTTCAGTGGGGATATGTAATACAGTGATGGCCACCAACCTAGATAGTGTTAAAAGAAAATTGGACAAATTCATGATGCAGAAGGCTGTGGAAAGCTAGCCATGATGGCTAAGCTCATTCTCCACAGTTGGAGGCAGTGATGCTTCTGAATACCAGTTGGAGGAGAGGGGAGAGTGTCTTTGTGATCGAATCCTACTTAGTGGTCTCCCATAGGTATTTAGTTGGCCTCTTTGAGAAGAGGATTTTGGACTAGGTGGGCCATTGATCTGATCCAGCAAACTTTTCTTACGTTCTGATGAGATGCTAGAGATTTATAAAGCAATGCGTAGAGTACAGAAAGTTGACAGAGAGGTGTTCTTCTCCTTCTCTCAAATTATGAGGACCTGGGATCATCAAAAGAAAGCTAGGTTGTAGGAGATCCGCAAGAAGCCTCGAATAAAATTTAAGATATTAACTGATGCTAAAGAAAGTCTGCCTGCCAGACTTAAAACTTTATTATGAATCAGCCGCTTTTTGCTGGCTGAGAGAATGGATGCTTCTTGAAAACACTGACGTGCTGGATTTAGAAGGTTTTAACAATGTATTTGGGTGGCATGCATATCTGTGGTACGACAAGGTCAAAGCACATAAAGTGTTTAAAAACCATATTGTCAGAAAAGCATTGTTCAATGTTTGGATAAGATATAAGGACTTGCTTGAAAATAAAACTCCAAGGTGGTTGTCACCAATGGAAGCGAAGGCTCAGAAAAAGCTCAATATGGAGGCCAAATGGCCGAAATATTGGGAAATTTTGGAACAAGAGGGAGACAGATTAAAACTGCAGAGTTTTGAAAAATTAAAAAATAGAGTGCGAGATTGGCTTCATTAGTACCAGATAATGGAGGCATATAATTTGGACAAAAAAATTGGCTTCCAGGTGGAAAAATCAAAATTGGAAACAGAACTGCCAAATCCTAAAATTAAGAACTTGTCAAGAATGTATAACTTGCTGCTGAAATGGAATACTCAGGATGAAACGGTGAAATCTGCTATGATTAAATGGGCACAAGATGTTGGACATAATATTATGATGGCTGACTGGGAACAGTTATGGACCACAGGTATGAAGTTCACGGCATGCAATGCCTTAAGAGAGAATATAATGAAAATGATCTACAGGTGGTACATGACACCAGTCAAGCTTGCAAAAATCTACCATTTGCCCGATAATAAATGTTGGAAATGTAAAGAGACTGAAGGTACATTCTTTCACCTTTGGTGGACATGCCCAAGGATTAAGACTTTCTGGGAGATGATCTATAATGAAATGAAAAAGGTATTTAAATATACCTTTCTGAAGAAACCAGAGGCCTTTCTCCTGGGCATGGTCGGCCAATTGGTGCTAAAGAAGGATAGAACTTTCTTTATGTATGCTACAACAGCAGCAAGAATACTTATTGCAAAGTACTGGAAGACACAAGATCTACCTACCCGGGAAGAATGGCAGATGAAGGTGATAGACTACATGGAACTGGCGGAAATGACTGGCAGAATCTGAGACCAGGGAGAAGAGTCGGTGGAGGAAGATTGGAAGAAATTTAAAGACTATTTACAGAAACACTGTAAAATTAATGAATGTTAGAAGGATGTTGGAATGATGTTATGTGGTTTTAGCAGAAATGTTATAAAGGATTAGGAAAAAACTGACTGTTAATTGGTGAAAGGAGGGAAAGTAAAGTTACACTATAAATTACAGGACAAAAATTTGAAAAGATGGAAAGGATTTGCTGAAACAGATAATCGAACTAGAATACAAAAAAAAGGGAGGTGTGAGGAGGTCAAGGAAATAAGCTAATGAAAGATAAGTTATGGGAAGATTTGCTGTATTTTTTTGTTTTTTTATGGATTTTATTTCTCTGTTTCTTTTTCTTTTTCTCATCCTTTTCCCCCCCTTATTGTGATGTGCTGTATTGTTTTTGTTTAATATGATGTTTTTTATTTTTTCTTTCTGTAACCTTTAAAACTTTAATAAATATTATTTAAAAAAAAATAGGTTGTAAGAGATCCATCAAATGACACACTCCTTTCCCACAGAGCATAGCCAAATTGTGAAATTTGATGCCACAACTCAGATGGCTTTAAAGGGGGTTTATATGAATTCACGGAGGATATAGCTAGTAGTCATGAATCCTAGCAGCTGGGGTACAAGAGTTATTGCTCTGATGACCTGCTTGCAAGCTTCTCAGAGGCATCTTAGATAGCCACTATGGGAAACAGGATTATGGACTAGATGCAGAGCATCTTTTAAAATAAGTCACAGGACAATCCCATACATGCCTACTGGGAAGAACGTGCCACTGAGTTCAACTGAACTCCCAGTGGTGTGTGGGCGGCTTCAGTAAGTTACAGGGCCTATGCGTACTCAGAAGTAATTCCCATTTAATTCAATGGGCTTACTCTGAGATAATAGATATACGTGTGACATTAACATATGAGAGTGCTGGAGGTGAAATAGTTAAACAGGTTACCCAATCAGAACCTGGGGGGGTGGAGTCAGAGGGACTATAAAACCAGCTCTGGGAGGGGAGAAGGGAGGAGTTCGTTGGGAGTTGGGTGGTTGGTTGGAGTGGGAGTCAGTTGGGATAGAGTCTGTGGGTAGGTTGAGTTAGTGTAGCGAAATAAGCTGAGTCAGGAACAGTTAGGAGCTAGGAAGACAAGTAAATATCTGAGAGGTGGTTTAGTGAGTGAGAGCAGGTAGCGGAAGTTATAGGTCTGGATAGGCACCCCATGATTGTAATTGACCGATACCGTTTATGAAACCACACACTTGTTAAACTGCAATAAATAAACAGAAGTTTATGTTCCAATTTAACCCTGACTGGACTCAGTATTGTACCAGGTAGGGCCTGGGTGGTGGCAGCGAGAAATAAAGTGGTGGCACAGGGATCAATAGACGGTGAAATGTCTGGGGACCCTGTGTGATCGCCACAATAGGATTGCAGCCTAAGTACATGAATCAATATAAGTGACCCCACATTGCAGAAAAAGGTCTGTTAGATCTGAACTGGAGCATTTTAGAACGGGCCTTTTTCTGTGGTGACTCCCTGCTTGTGAAATGCTCTCCCCAGAGAGGCTTGCCTGGCGCCATCATTACATGTCTTCAGGCACAAGGCAAAAACATTCCTCTTTACCCAGGCCATTAATCTATGGCCTGTTAAAGCTCTGGAGGTGGGGGATGTTATTATGATTATTTTATTGTTATTCTATCTGTTACTATGCTTTTTCTTATGTTTTTTTATTATTGATGCTCATTAATCTGTTCTTAATGTTGTATACCACCCTGGGGTCTTTTGATAAAGCACACTATATAAATTTAATTAACTAACTGATTAATAATAATAATAATATAGTTTGTGTGTTTGATCTCAGTGCTAAGTGATATTATTACTGTCATCACTCAAATAAAAAGTTAGGCCACATAAAATATCCAGAGATCAGGTAGCCAGCAATGGTAATGTGCTGACAAAATACGTGTACTCAGTGTCTTAAAAAAGATGTATGAAACTGAAAGATTATTATTAGTAGTAGTAGTAGGAGTGGTCGTGTTTGTGTATATATGGAGCAAGAAGGTTTTCTCACATTATTATTTGCTAACAAATATTTGTTTCTTAATTTCAGGTCCTTAGAGCATTAAAAAAATTGAAAACCCTGTGAAAACCAGGTGAGAGGTTTTTCAGCATAGCTAAATGCTTAATAAACTCAGGAGACTTCAAGTTTATGTCCCTGAACATATTGTAAGATCAGTGGGCAAGATGAGGTTTAAATATAGATTAAAAACCACAGGATATTAAGCATAGAGGAGCATTTTACCATGTGGATTGGATAGCTAAAACTAAATATACAAAAGAGGTAATTTAAATACAAGGAGGGAGTCAGTTTCAAGGTGGTCTCAGCCACATAACACATTAAATAATGGGAAAAGCTGGGAGCTATACAGATGGCATTGGGAATCAAAATGGACAAACTGTAAGAATAAAGATTCTCTATTTTCCCCCCTAAAAACTTTTGTTGTTAAAAGAGCTCAACAGTTTGCTAACAAATTTTACAGAATAATATTTATCCCAGGAACCTAAGTTAAAAATAGTAATGTTAGCCAAGCCATTTTTTAGGTGGAGCAAATTTTCCAGCCTTACAAAAATATTGTATTTGTTTGAAGCCAAGGCATGGAATGAATACTGTATAAATGGACCTCAGCCCAGCTGGATGGTCTTAGAAAAAGAATAACCTTCATTCTTTCATTTGTTCTCATTAATGAAGGGGAACTGGACAGGCTACTTGGATCTCAATCCATTGCTGCAAACACTTCTTGAGTGGGTTCTGAAATGTAAATAACACGGAATGGAAAATATCAGGAGGAAAGACCATCATAGGTCTTCCTAGATAATTTGCAGGAAAATATGTTTCACTGAAACAGAACCCTAGATTCATAAAACTGGTGCCAAATCCCCCTTGTTCCCTCACCATAAGGCAGGTGTAGGGAACCTTTGATCCTCCAAATGTTTTGAGGAGAAGTTGGTAAAATATGGGATGGACGACTCATGGCAACTGTTAGGTGGATTTGTAGCTGGTTGTCTGACTGAACCCAAAGAGTACTCACTAATGGTTCCTCCTCATCCTGGATAAAAGTGACAGATGGGGTGCTGCAGGGTTCTGTCTTGGGCCCGTTGCTGCTCAACGTCTTTCTAAACAACTTGGACGAAGGAACTGAGAGGATGCTCATCACGTTTGCAGATATCGAGCTGGGAGGGGTAGCTAAAGCAGAGGATGGATGGCCATCTATCATGCATGCTTGATTGAGATTCCTGAATTGAAGGGGATTGGACCAGATGACTCTCAGAGTCCCTTTCAACTCCACACTGCTGCTCTCCCTCTGAGAGTGTGAAAATTCTTCCCCTCATAAGGGTCTAACATGCCTTCAGATTTCATCCAATTCTGCCCAAACACAGAAGTTATAGATGGTTCCTTTAAAAAGAAAAAAAAAAGTTGAGCCTGGCACAAAAAACATCTACTTCTGTCAAAAGTGGGGGAAGTTATAGCCCTTGTTTGATTTCCCACAACAATGCTGAGGGGTAAGAAAAAGAAGCTTTGTTTTACCCGAAGCAGGTTTGGACCCTCAGGTAACTAGGTAGCCTCTGAAACATGTTGGATTGAGATGTGGGAAAGGCGTGGGGGGGGTGTCATGAGATTTGGAGGAATCTCTGTACAGTGGTACCTCAGGTTAAGAATTTAATTCGTTCTGGAGGTCTGTACTTAACCTGAAACTGTTCTTAACCTGAGGTACCACTTTAGCTAATGGGCCTCCCGCTGCTGCCGGGCCGCCGGAGCACGATTTCTGTTCTCATCCTGAAGCAAAGTTCTTAACCCGAGGTACTATTTCTGGGTTAGCGGAGTCTGTAACCTGAAGCGTCTTTAACCTGAAGCATCTGTAACCTGAGGTACCACTATATATGGTTATGTTTTCGAATTTTTGAATTTTTTTATTGTAAAATCAAATAAAAATGATTTCAGGAAAAAAGAGATGGCTTGGTTTTCCAAAGTACCAAGTCAAGGTTTGAAATGAATCTTGTGGTCAGTACACACCCTTAACCATATACCTGTACATGGGCAGTGGTATATATAGTGATGGAAGAAATTTTTGATTCAATTTGCCTTTAAAAGTGAAGCTACCCGGTGCTTTTCCCCATATATATATATATATATATATATATATATATATATATGTATGTATGTTTAGGGGTACTCTCATTTTCCTACTCATTGAAATACTGCCCCTCAATGAAGCCAAACTTAGACTCACAAAATGCTTAGGGGTATGCGTACCCCTGAGTACCCCCAGAAAAAAGCATGGAAGCTACCTAATTCATACTTTCTGACGTAAGAGGTGAATTAAAACACAGCCATCCTTTGAAATTTGCACTTCTCTGAATTTTGCAATCCAGTTCCCCAGCCAAACAATGTGTATAGAAATGCATATGTAAAGTAAAGTGTGTTAAATTAGTGGGAATGATGTACAAAGCCATACAAGAATGATTTATATTAGGGGAAATCACTTTGCAAAAAAAAATTGTATATTAGGCGAGCCTGCACAGATAAAATGTGCCTTATTCACAGAAATTTGCACCAAAATGCTTCTGTATTTTTATAAGGATTTTAAAATAAATCACAAAATGATGTGGAAATGCGGACTTGAAACTGGAGAAATGAGAAACGAAGAGGAAGCAAACTGGACAGATTCGCTTATCCTTAGGTGCAAACAGAGATGGCATCAGATGTGCTGTATCACACTCATAGGGAAATTCAGATCTGGTTGTGCAGGCATTCTAAATCCACATGCATAGTATTTAAACCAGAAAAGACAGGAAAATTGGGGTTGTGGTTCCAGATAATGAACCTCTATGGCTAGCTCACAGTGACAACATCTACATTGAAAACTGAATAGCATCAGCAAAGTAATGAAACAAAAGCAAAGAAAATATAAATGTTGCCTTGAAATGGACAAAAGGGGATTGCAAAATTAGTTTCGTCTTTTGACTTCTTCCATCTTTTTTTACTTTGTGATTAGCAAAACTATGCAAACTCCAGGGAGGAGGAGAGTTAGAAGTGGTTTACGTGACCTGGACAAATGCTAGCCTTGTGATTCTTCAAAGGGTGCCAATTGGCATAATTTATTCAAATAATCCTGTTATTCCGCAGTTTGGGCTGGGTGTTGGTGGCTTTATTTTCTTTGTACGGGGCGATCCAATTACAGCTCAAATACTTGCACTCCGCAGCAGTTTTTGATTCAAGAGCAAAATGAAAAAGTCAAGGGAAAGAAAACCTAGTGGATACTTTAAGAGCAATCTGTCATAAGCTAATATTTTTGAAGAACAAATCCTGACCACCTAGGGTTATGAAAGATCCCATGGCATTTTCCATATGATTATTCACAGTGTCCTTTCCAAAATCCAATTTAGATAATTGCCTTCTGTCTACATAAATTCCCTTTGCAATATCATTTGGGATATGATGTTTTTCCTATCACTAATTGTTGTAGTGTGGGCTGTTAAAAGCTGTCACAATTCTCTCCCAGAGGTGGATGCAATTTCCGTCTCACAGCAAAATGCATAGAAGGAATTCAGTGTTGTCTCCTGTTCGTTCCATGTAGCATATAGACTGGAAAACGGTTGTCTACTCTTGGGACAACCAATGGATAGATTATAGATACATATGATTTATTGATTTATTTGTGAATCGCCTTCTACATGTGTGCCAAGGCAGCGTACAAGCCTACAAACATATAAACAAGCTAAAGAGAGTTTTAAATTATTATTATTATTATTATTATTATTATTATTATTATTATTATTATTAATTTATTTATACCCTGCCCATCTGGCTGAGTTTCCCCAGCCACTCTGGGTGGCTTCCAATCAAGTGTTAAAAACAATACAGCATCACGTATTAAAAAAATTCCCTAAACAGGGCTGCCTTCAGATGTCTTTTAAAGAGAAGATAGCTGCTTATTTCCTTCACATCTGAAGGGAGGGCGCTCCACAGGGCGGGCGCCACTACTGAGAAGGCCCTCTGTCTGGTTCCCTGTAACCTCACTTCTCTCAATGAGGGAACTGCCAGAAGGCCCTCGGCGATTGATCTCAGTGTCCGGGCTGAACGATGGGGGTGGAGACGCTCCTTCAGGTATACAGGACTGAGGCTGTTTAGGGCTTTAAAGATCAGCACCAACACTTTGAATTGTGCTCGGAAACGTACTGGGAGCCAATGCAGATCTCTCAGGACCAGTGTTATGTGGTCCCGGTGGCCACTCCCAGTCACCAGTCTAGCTGTCACATTCTGGATTAATTGCAGTTTCTGGGTCACCTTCAAAGGTAGCCCCACGTAGAGTGAACAGAACTGATGCTGCTCTATCTCCACTTGCCACTGCTGGCATCCTAAGAGATGGCAGTAAAAGCAAGGAGGAGGAACCAAAAGGCCAGGAGGCTCTGGAAGTCACCAGGAAGCCATCTTCAGGGACCTGGGCCTTGGCAGGTCCCCTACACTGCCTACACTGCCAACCCTTTGGTGTGAGCTCTGACCACCACTCTGTGCTGCTAACACTCATAATGACATAAAATGGGCCCTGCAAGATCAGGCCAAAGGTCCATCTAATGCAGAATCCTGTTCTCACAGTGGCCAGCCAGTTGTCTATGGGAAACCAGCAAACAGGACCTGGCTGCAACTGCATGGTCCTCACTTGTGCTTCGCAGCAACTGGTATCCAGAGCCTACTGCCTCTGACAATGGAGGTGAAAGAAAGCCACTATGGCTAGTAGTTACCAGTCGCCTTATCCTCCATGCTATTCTACTCAGACCTTCCAAGTGTTCCTATTTTCCAGGGACAGTCCCAGATTTTCAGAAGCCATCCTGGTTTCCAATTTGATCCCAGAATGTCCCGTTTTTCCTTAGGACATGCTTATTTTCACTGGAGAAATGTTGGAGGGTATGGAGTTATGTGACCCCCTGAGCCAAGAAGTAACTACACAACCTTTAGAAGCCACCTGAAGGCAGCCCTGTATAGGGAAGTGTGTTAATGTTTAATGTTATTTTATGTTTTTATAAGCTTAGAGCTGATCTATGGGTTCAATCCAGACTTAGTCACTTAGAGGAGACCTACAGGAACTAAGTGGACCACCTTTAAACATGACTAGGCCTGGATCCAGCCCAGAGATCACCTGAAGGCCTGAAACAGACCCTCCAAGTGTCCCTATTTTCCAGGGACAGTCCCGGATTTACAGAAGAAGTCCCAGTTTTTGATTTGATCCTAGAATGTCTTGTGTTTCCTTAGGATGTCCCTATTTTCATCTGAGAAATGTTGGAGGGTATGGGTTATGTGACCCTCCAGCCAAGGAGATAAGTAACTTTGCAACCTTTTGAAGACATTTGAAGGCAGTCCTTTATAGGGAAGTGTGTTAATGTTTAATGTTATATTATGTTCTTATATATGTTGGAAGCTGCCTAGAGTGGCTGGGGCAACCCAGTCAGATGGGAGTATTGTTGTTGTTGTTTTTATTATTATTATTATTATTGAACAGGACTTCCCTATCTTCATCAGAGAAATGTTGGAGGGTATGTCTACTATCATACTCCACAGAAATGTTCAGGCTGCAAGTTTTTAGATTTAGGCTGCTACGTTTTTGTAATTCTTAATGTGTTTGTAGGATGATACCACAGTGGAATGTAGTAGATCACAGTGTGATATGTTACATATACAGCTACATTAACACACATGCATGGATGACATTGCACAGTGGCTTATATGTGAACACAGAGTTTTGAGTCCAACTAGATTTTTGTCTGTAGTGGAAGCACAAGGCAGGACATCAGCGTTCTCCAGAAAATGGCTTGAAACGGCCTTGATATGAAAACTTATATGTTTAGCTGGTTGGGCAAATTTGGAAGAAGAAAAGGAGGGGGTCAGGGAGAAGGCCTTCTAAGAAAAAACAACCTGGTTATTTTTTTGGGGGGTTTTTTGTTTTAAAATGTTTCTGCAGTTTGCTAGGCTCATAAGCCTAGGGCAAGTTTAATTAAAGTCAATGAAGCAGTTTAAAGTGAAGAAAAAAAAATAGGACAGCAAGAAAAACACAGTGATTGTTTCCTAATTATGCTGAGGTCTTTTTTTTTTCTAGATTGGATCCTTTTTTCAAAAAAGAAGAAGAAGCTGAATGATACATCTGGAAAGAAGCATTTGCACAATTATTTTGCACAATTAAAAGCAACACTTCTCATTGAACATGGAAGGTAGTTTTCATCCCGACCATTGCTTGCTGTCAGCAGCTGAGCAAGAAGAATGATTATAATATCTGCATTATACTTGCCCACTTGAATGTAATTGATGTTGGTACTTGTACGTGTTAATTATATCCACCCGCGTTGTCATATCGGAGACTTGTGCATGAGTGAGCTAGTGTGGTGTAGTGACTAGAGGGGTTGGACTTTGACTGAAGGGGGTCTTGTTCAAATCACTCCTCAGATATCAACCTCACTAAGGGCGAAATCCTAAATCTTCCCTCCCACTGACAAAGTTTTGCAGGAATGTGGGGCCACTGTCTCATCTGCAGCTCTGTCACTCAAGGTGGCCACAGGGCGGGGTGGGCAGGACAATGGGAGCTGATGCTGTTGCGTGGCGAGTTCCCACCTCCCACCAGTAGGAATAAAGACCCAAGACACCAATGTTTAGGTTAATGGGCTAAAATTGGCCACAACTTTATTGGTTACAGGTAAAGAGTGGTATTGGCTTAGGCATTGGTCCATCCGACTATCCGGCTTCAGCCTGTTTGCTTGAAGACCGGGAAGGGTTAACACCAGCAGGGGGAGCCCAGCTGATGCACATCAACTAGGGACTCCCCCGGGGGTCACCGCTCGGGGGGGGGGCGCGCTTTAGGCCCTGACCTCCATAGGCTTCAGACAAGGCCACGCCCCCTGGAATCCTTTACCGGACTACCCTTCAATATTTGGGGGAGGTGATGGCGCTCCCCCCCCCAACACATCTACATAACAATACCCCTACCAGCTCTGCCACTCAAGGTGGCCACAGGGCGGGGTGGGTTGGATAATGGGGGCTGATGCTGCTGTGTGACTGTACTGAGAACAGCTTGAGTTCCTGCTGATTCTGGTTGACTCAGCCCTGCCCACTTTCTGCCCTTGGAATGATCCATTTGGAGGGTTTCTGCTGGTTCGTGTCAGTGGGGATCTTGCCAAAGGACTCCCACCTATCCACATGTCCTTCAGTGGGCAGAAGGAGAAGGTCAGAGCCAACAAATGCTTGTGCCCCTCCACTGGAAGGAGTCAGTAGGAGGCCAACTAAATCAGGAGAGCTGAGCATAGAAAATCTCCACCTTATCCATCACCATCCAGCCCAGAAGAAGAGTGGTTTGGATTTCTGCATCAGTGGTCCTGGGCCAGTCATTTTTCTTGGCCTAATCAACCTCACAGGGTCATTGTGAGGATAAAGTAGGACAACCACATAGGGCACCCCAAACTCTTTGGAGAGAAAAAAGCCTAATAAATAAATGTTCTGCCATTTCCTTTGTTGTTGCTACATTCACTTACATAACACATAATGCCAAGCAGCTTTTAAATAGTTATAAGAATCTTTCGACTTTAGAGCAGACAGAGTCTGAGCCCTGCAAACATTTAGTGCCAAGAAGGAAAACTGGAGGCACTGCATCTTTTGTGACTTACCCCCCCCCCCATAAAATTTATTCTGAGAAGGCTGAATCCTGTCATCACCATGTAAATTAAGCACAGTTGCACAAATTCTGCTTTGCTAGGCATGCAGGAGGACAAATAGCCATGGAAACGCTAAAATCCCACTCTCTGACCACTGGATTTTTTATTTATTCATCCGCTGGGTTTCTAAGTTCTCACAAGGCATTGCCTACACATTTAGCACACGTTTGCAGCAACTTGTTCTCATTTCAAATGAAATTTCAGAGTCCAGGAATGCAAATTCTGCATGCAATACCACACTCTTGCATAAGATGTGGACTGCACACAGCCCTGCCTGTGAGCCCCAAGTGCCACAGAAATAGTTGCACTTGAATTTTAGCCGCTTTTAGCACCCAGTTAGAAGTGGTAGAAGTTACAGCGATGCTGCAAAATGAGTGTTTGTAGGGCCATGAGGAGCAGAATACAAATACTCCAACTCTAAAGCATATGTTATAGATTAGGGAGTCTGATCCATTGGCATTATATGGACTACTTACGTAGACAGGGATGAAAAACTAGAGGAGAACCTGAGAAAAGACTTTGAGGTATTGTGTAAAGTTAGGCTCTTATGCTGGTCTAATTAGCCTAATTGTGTTGCCCCCAGAAGCTATTGAGGAAGTCCTCTATTACGCTTATTTCATCTCTCATTACCAGCAGGAATTGCTAAACTGCAAGCCTGACCAAATCCCAGGATTGCCATTGCAGCAGTGCTTCTAGGCAAGTATAGCATCGTGATCCCACCCTATGATAATCTTTCAGGGCCTGAAAGAGAATTAAAATAGGGAAGGAAAGACAACCAAGAAGCCGCTGTTCTGCTTCAAGTGTGCCCCTTATCTACCAGATCGGTGGTTCTGTTTTCCTTCTGAGACATCCCATTTCACTGAAGAGCACATCTGCATGGTAAACGTCCTCATGCTTTGCTGCACAACTAGAACTGTGGGAAAATAGTCTGGTAGAAACATCTCTGATGTGGCACTGGATTTATTATGCCAACATACTGTCATCTGCTCTTGGGACTGTGCAATTTTTGCCAGGTCAAGGTAGGTTGGGCTGGCACCTCTCAAATGTTCTCCTTTTCAATAAATAAATGAAAACTCCTGCATTTGGAGGGCTGAGTGGAGAAGGCCACCACAAGCAGAAGACCTGTGAGACTGAACTCCTGGAAGCAATAAAAAAGCTATATTGGAAGAGGATTGGAATTGGGAGGAGAGACTCTGGAGAGAGAGCACATCCTGATCCCTATTTCCTTATCCCTATGTGAGAAAAAAATGAAATCAATCTATCATTCTGCTTGATGCCAGGGCAAAGAGGAGCTGTGAACAAGAATTTATACTCTGTGCATGCAGTAATGCCTGCATGTGGTCCCCAACTTTTAACATGCATGCACGAGTTCTTCTAGGGAACAGCAGCAGGCCTCCCCAAATCACACCTGAGCCAGGCCCCATAAACCCTCTAGGTGGACCCTCAAAACTGGCAATGGGGCAGGGGGTGATGAAGGCACTTCTTGCCCGAACCTTCTGAGGCATCAACTTTGCACAATTCAGTATCCTAAAATTTAGGTTTTCTTGTTCTTTTTTACTTTATTCCACACCTCTCCTTTATGCCCATCGTACAGCCCCCTGAGCCATTTTGAAGGGGCAGGCATGGTGCAATACCATCTTTCTAATAAAACCTGCTTTTTGTAGCCACCTGGAAGTCCCTTTTTTTGAGTGCTGCACATTAAATAAAGCATGTAATATAACTTTTAGTATACTTACCCTTTCTTTTTCTTTCGGAAGATTTATTTAGTCTTCAAAATCCTTCTATCAAGGTTGTGGGCTTACGACCACCCAGGGGCCATCTTAAATTATAGCAGGTACATTAGGTCCTGTGCTTGTGGAACTCTGAATTGTCCCATCATTCTTCATTGCGGATCTAATGGGCACATTCCTGGTTGTGTGAAGCAAGAGCCTGCCTTGGCGAGCAGCAGTAAACTAAGCGTGAGCTTTGAGGGACTTCTGGCTGGAGTTCATGACGGGAATGAAGCATTTACTGCAAAAAAGAAAAGAAAAGAAAGAGTTACACCAGAGAAAAAAAGAAATCACGCCTGAGCAACTGACTAAACGTTCCTAAGGTTCATGGCTACGAATTAAAGATAGTTGCGAGAGCTCAAAGAAACTACGGGAACCATTCAGGTCTTTCTTGGAAAGAATTAAATGTGTGTTGCTGATCATACAGCCTCATTTGTGATGTGTGCACTATGATTATACAGGTTTCAAACGCATGATCTCATGCTCCCCCACCACTCCCCTATGACCGCAGGCACAGGGCAAATTACAGGCGGTTAATGAACCAGCCGGTCTGTGTATTTATGATTCTCATTTTAATCAACGGGTGATCCCATTCCTTATTTGCTGTTCCCTGTTCAAATCTAGCCCCAAATCAAAGATTATTCATTCTCTAATAACAATTGAAAGTCAGAGGTGCAAACCCCGAACTTGCCAGTTGACCATATAGCATGTTCCCCTCCCCGGATAATTCTCACTCATTCAGCCATGGTGATGCTATTGCAGCTTTGGGAGAAAGTTTACCAGGCAGCCTGAATAAAACCAGTCTGGCCCTCCCTCCCTCTATTTGAATTATTCAGCTGCAATTACAAACCAATTGTCTTTCACGTCTGCTTAGTTATGTTAAAATTATATCGCAAGCAAAGCTACATGATGATGAACAACTGCTGTTAACTTTTAGCAGTGGGTAGATTAATTTAATATGGGGGGTGGAGCCACAGGCAAAAGTGGGTGGAGCCACAGATGTAAATGTTAGTTTTGTACAGTAGGCTAGTTTCTACACACACACACACACACACCAGATAGGCAAAAACAGTCAAGGAGAGTGTGGAGCAAGATAGTTGAGGGAATATGGCCTGGGGATGACCAAAAGGGTAAGATACAGTGGTCTGGTGGCATTTGACCCTCAAGTCTCAGGTTCCTGACCTACCTCTGATATAAGCAAAACAGAGGGGAAATAAGCACACACACACACACCTGCTAAAAATTGCAATTACTGTACAGTGGTACCTCAGGTTACGTTACCTTCGGGTAACGTAATTTCGGGTTGCAAACCCTGAAGTGTATACTTCCGAGTTTCGCCACACACACATGCGCAGAAGCTCTCTATCACGCCACACGCGTGCGCAAAAGGGGTGCCTCTGGATAAGGACTTTTCGGGGTAAGTATGGAGCCCCAGGACAAATTAAGTTCGTATCCAGAGGGTCCACTGTACATGAAAAATTAGCTTCCAAACATAACAAAACTTTAGAAACTTAAGTTATGTTGTTGGTATCTGTCTGTCTCAAGAGACAATGGAGTGTGCCTCCAGGGGTGAAATCATTAGCAGCACCAAAGTGATCTCTTTGGGGCGCAAGCATGGCCAGTGTGTATGGAGGTCCTGGGCTGCCCAGACGACAAGACCACCCTCTTGGCCTCGCTGATGTGATCCAAAGGAAAGCAGAGCAATAGATTTGGCACCAGCTTGGCTGTAGGAGTTGCCGGAAGGAGGCATACAAGGCATCATCCAACCATCTTAGGGACTCCACTCTGGATTTGTGTAGGGTATACTCCTTAGCATTTTATTCTCCCTAAAATATCATGCAAGGCAGCAGAAGTTTAGGTTCAGAGTTTTCCTTCACCTAAATAGGCAGCCTGCTCAATCTGCTCCTCACTTCCCTCTAAAGCACGTGCAGAAACCATCTTCTTGCTGTTGGACCCACTGTTGGTTTGCCCACTCAATCCACCAGAACATGTCCTCATATGCAGGTGAAATTCCTAATTCACCAAGAGTTGGAGATCCACCAGCTACCCAATTAACTATATACAGTGGTACCTCGGGTTAAGAACATAACTCGTTCCGGAGGTCCGTTCTTAACCTGAAATTGTTCTTAACCTGAAGCACTACTTTAGCTAATGGGGCCTCCTGCTGCCCCCATGCCACCGGAGCACGATTTCTGTTCTCATCCTGAAGCAAAGTTTTTAACCCGAGGTACTATTTCTGGGTTAGTGGAGTCTGTAACCTGAAGCATATGTAACCAGAGGTACCACTGTATTCAGCTGTATTCAAGAAAGAAACCTCCTATGATGTAGGAACTCAAACACCACTGGGTGTTAGGTTAGAGGAGGAAGACTGGAAAGAGCTGGACTTGACGGTCTTGTTCCCTTGCATAACCAGCAACGGGTTACAGAAATATGGGCCATGTTTTCCTGCAAGGTTGAGAAGCAAAGGATTTGAGACAATTTGCCTCCAAGTCTTCACAGCTCCTATGTCTTCATCCCCTCATATTACACTTGTAAGATGTTATTAAATTCTGTTTAAAAAAATTGTATTTATTATGTTGGGAACAACTCGATGTTATTAATGTATGCCTGTCAACTTCACAAAAAGGTGTTTCATAATGACCTGCATGGGGTGCAGACTTGAGAATATAACAGAGGAAATTTCTCGGTCTGGCTCTCTGTGAGGCATGAATATGTGCCAGCACCAGTGATGTTGCTGTTAGAATAAGCCTAGTAGGTCCTGAATCTGGCCTTTTCGTATGCACTGAAGTTGCATTACACACCATAAGTTTAATGTACATTTAAAGCAGATGACTTCCCCCAAGAATCCTGGGAACTATAGTTTGTTAAGGGTGCTGGGAATTGAAGCTCTTCGAGGGGAAAAGCACAGTTCCCATGATTCTTTGGTGGAAGGCACATGCTTTAAATGTGTGGTGTTTGCGCAGCATCTATCAGCACTTGATGCCATCCAGTGTTAGAGCAACTGCAATTGCATTTTAGTATGAAATCTACTAACGTATGACTGCACACTGAGGGCCAGAGTCAACAAAATAGTTGTCCTTGCATGAGCCAGTACAAGTCCTTCTAGCACAACGAGGCTTCTCCCTCCTTCCCGCTATGTTCTTCCGGCACTCCTAAATTTGCTCTGAGGGTCAGGAAAAGCCCTAGAACAGTGTGCAGGGGGATCAAGCAGAAATGGAGCAATTGCCTTAGTGTTATGCAAACAAGGCACCAGACTTTGGGAAGGAGGCGTGTGGGCTCTGGCAGGGTCCTAGAGCCCTCCCACCTCCTTCCCAAAGCTGGGAAAGTGCTAACTAGGCTTTGGGAAGGAGGTGGGAGGATTCTAGGACCCTGCATTGGACAGTCCTGATTTAGTTTAATACCACCAACAGTTATAAAAACAGATAAAACCATTGCAATAATAAACCAGTTTCAAACAGTATACATTCAGCAAAAGAAGTGTATCTTCCCCAAACCTAAACTGCCACATCTTTAATCTGGGATGGGGATAAGGAGTGCTGGGTGCATTGTCTAGGCCACGTAGGAAACCCTGGTCAATAGGAAGCTGTCACACCTCACCCCTTGCTAACTTGGCAGACCTCTATGGCTCAGTTGGCTCTCCAACCACCATTTGCAAAAACACCGTTGTCAGCAGCAACGTTCCCTAGTAAATACTGTATTTTTCTGTGTATAACACGCCCCCTTGTATAAGACACCCCCTGTTTGGGGGGACTAAAAATTAGCCACAACTCCAGCCAATCCTCAACAGCCCTTTAAAGGACCCCTGACCATTAGGTCCAGTCGTGGCTGACTCTGGGGTTGTGGCGCTTTATTGGCCGAGGGAGCCGGCGTATAGCTTCTGGGTCATGTGGCCAGCATGACTAAGCCACTTCTGGCGAACCAGAGCAGCGCACGGAAACGCCGTTTACCTTCCCGCTGGAACGGTACCTATTTAGCTACTTGCACTTTGACGTGCTTTCAAACTGCTAGGTTGGCAGGAGCTGGGACTGAGCAACGGGAGCTCAACCCGTCATGGGGATTCGAACCGCCGACGTTCTGATCAGCAAGTCCTAGGCTCTGTGGTTTAACCCACAGCGCCACCCACATCCCTTACTCAACAGCCCTTTACGCAGCAAGAAATCACCCACCCAATTACCACAGAAGCAACAAATGAAAAGAAGCCATTGCCCAATTCGCCAATGACAAGCTGCAACTCACGGCTGCAACCAATCACCCATCCCCCCCATGCACTACCCATGCATAAGACATCCCCCCTTTTACATTATTTTAGAGTAAAAAAGCCTTGTCTTATACACGGAAAAGTACAGTATATGCAGGATCCATCCTTAGTGCGATGAAGCTTCATTCTGAAACTCCTCTTGGCAACAAGTGCTCCTGTTTCATCTGAGAATAATTCAGTGTTTAGATAATTGGTGAATTCCCAATGGGAACCAAAGCTTGATTCTGCCTGAGCATAGGTTGCCGAATGCTCCACCATATAATAATTGATTTTGTGATACATCAAGTGGAAGCACACATGGAGATTATTGAACTTTTCACTTAGGGCCTCCGGCTGATTGTGAACTGGGCTCCCAAAGGTGAAGAGCCAGCATGTGAGATGAACAGGGTTTAGCACTCTAAACAGTTCTTTAACTTACATTTTCTTCTATTAATTTAGTATGATAGATCTACCTCCACCAAGGTCTAGATGTGTGCAGAGACTTACAGGGATGGTAACTTGTCTTTGGAGATAATCACTAAAGGAATGTTTTATAAAAAATGAGGGAGAAATATGCCCAGAAAGCCTGAATATATATTTTTTTAATTCTGTTGTTTTAGCGAAGAGGTTTTAGATGCTGATAGGAAAGCCACTATAGCTATAGGGCACATTTAATTGCCTTTTAGAAAGTTCTCTTAATCCTATAATAGCAAAAAATTAAATCAGTGCTGACATTTTTTTTTTGTTGCCAGAAGAAGGTAGTAAAAGGGTAAAGAAATAATTGTTAGTTCTGAGAATATAATTAGCAACTTTAATGCTTTAATCTAGAAAAAAAAGGAAAAAAAGAATGCATATTTTGAGCCACGTTGACTGATTAAAGAAAAGATATTGAAAGCTTTTGGAAAAAAATCAATGTTTGTTTTTTAATTGTAAATTATGATCACCATAATTAGCTAATTTAGTACGTTTATAATATAATCAAAATATGGATATATAGAAGTTCTGTGATATATTTCAGGGCAAATAAGGAGCAATATTTAACCCTAGGTGGAAAGAACTGAGAAAAAAAACTGTTCGAGGAAGCCATGGTTTTGCTTTGGGATCCCTTTAGAAATAAATGAAAAATGAAAGGATATACCATATTTTTCTCTCTATAACACACACCCAACCATAACATGCACGTAGTTTTTAGAGGAGGAAAATCTGTAGGCATGCCACCCGTAGGCATTCCCTCCATAACACGCACAGACATTTCCCCTTACTTTCTAGGAGGAAAAAAGTGAGTGTTATGGTGCAAAAAATATGGTATGAAATGCATGCAGGAATGTGATGAGGACTCAGTGGTTTAGGCCCAAACATCCATAAGTGGATTTTTGCACACAGAATCTGGTTTCCCTGCCTTCCCACCGTAACACCACCCACCCCCACCTTCTCCATACCTGGGGACGGCACAGAAATTGAAAGGTGATCTTACCCACTTCTCTCTTTCTAAAATGACTCCTCCCC
Source organism: Podarcis filfolensis (assembly GCF_964270895.1). Lineage (NCBI taxonomy): Eukaryota > Metazoa > Chordata > Lepidosauria > Squamata > Lacertidae > Podarcis > Podarcis filfolensis. The sequence continues at coordinate 29,338,998 of NC_139609.1, forward strand.
ACATCAAATGGGGGGCGCCTTTTGTGTGGTCATGCGCAGCCCTCCCCCCAATCCCATGCGGCTCCCAGCAGCACAACCTGGATACGCCCCCCCCCCAGGCTGGACACCTGGAGGTAGCCACCTACCTCTGCCAATTACCCAATCCCAGCTGGGGGAGCGTTGCCAGGAGAGAGTTGGCCAGGTAAGGGGAGGGATCGACCAGCCCACACAACAGTGGGCAGAACTTTCCAAAATGATATGTGAATCATAATGCAGCCATTCTTCAAAAAATTTGCATTTCTCTGAATTTTGCAGTGCAGTTCTCCAGCCAAGCAATGTAAACAGAAATGCATATATATATATATATATATATATATATATATATATATGGGCATAGAATTGCGTATATTGACTAAAATAACATGCAAAAATGTTTATATCAGGGAAAGTTGTGCTTGGCAAAAATGTTGCAAATTTTGCTGTCGTATGCAATAAATTTGCAAGCAACTGCGTGTATATGGAGCGAAATCTGCACTAAAATGCTGATGAATTTTCACAACTTTTAAAAATAAAATAAATCACAAACTGACCACAGACTACGCAGGAGCATAGGTCATAGCCATAGTTTTTCCCACTATGGTGACGTCGTTGTTGGCATCGTCAACATCGTTGACTGTAATGTAATGCATTTCTATTTAAATTATAGTCATTGTATCCAAATTTGCCTCCATACATGTGATAGCTGATAGCATGTGCAAATCTAAGATTTTTTTTTAGTCCTTTTATCTTACCATGCACTTTTTAAAAATCCTCCAGTGTCTTGGTTTTCTTTGTTTTTAAAAAAATATATTTTTTATTTTCACCTTTTACAAATATTTTTAACAAGAAAAACAATTTTTTTTACAAATCTAATTTGCCTTCTCCTCTACTTCCCTCCCCTCCTTTCTGCGGTTACTTACTTCATATTTTATTACTGCATATCCAATTCAAGTCTATTTACGATTTTTTTCTGTTAAAGGTAAAGGGACCCCTGACCGTTAGGTCCAGTTGCGGATGACTCTGGGGTTGCAGCACTCATCTCGCTTTACTGGCCGAGGGAGCCGGTGTACAGCTTCTGGGTCATGTGGCCAGCATGACTAAGCCACTTCTGGTGAACCAGAGCAGCACACGGAAACACCGTTTACCTTCCCGCTGGAGTGGTACCTATTTATCTACTTACACTTTGATGTGCTGTCAAACTGCTAGGTTGGCAGGAGCAGGGACCGAGCAACGGGAGCTCACCCCATCATGGGGATTTGAACCGCTGACTTTCTGATCGGCAAGCCCTAGGCTCTGTGGTTTAGACCACAGCACCACCCGCATCCCACTCCCCCCCGTTATCTCCCCCTTAATTATCTCCTACTGCACATTTTTATATCCTGCTAATATTTTGATTTGTTTACAATGTATCTTCAAATAAATTTTCCCCGTTTTGTTTTGAAAAGTCTCTCTCCTTGATTTCTTATTCTTCTGGTAAGTTTTGCCATTTCTGCATACTCCATTAATTTTAGTGGCCAGTCTTCCTTTGTCGGAACTATTTCTTCCTCCCATCTTTGGGCATACAGGTTCTTGGTTTTCAATATGTTGGAGCTGAGCTCACCTTTGTGTATGTGAATACAAAAAACAACAACATTCGCCATACAACCCTAGGTTCTTTAATTACACCCTACTGTGTGCACAGTCACAGTTATCTGATCTAATCTCCTGCTCATTCAGGGGTGCATTCATGCGCCCCAACCTGCAATGTGGTCCTTTTAGTCCAAAGCCTTTGCATTGTTTGTTTGCTTGTTTGTTTGCTTGTGTATAGCTGACGGGTAAAAATAGAGAGAAGGAGAGCCATAGACATTTCAGTCGCCGCTGTGACACCTGCTCTTTCCATATCAGTTACTGCCACAGCCAACGCCTGACCCCACTTCACTCCTGCAACTTTCTGCCCAGTATTAAACGATGATAGGTCCTGTCCTCTCAGATGCAGGTTCAGGCTTGAAATACCAAGCTGTCCGTCATACTTTTAGTAGCTGTCTTGGTTCTTAAAGCAACAGGGCCCTGTGAAGGCAGGTGGGCGGACAGTCACATACAGTACTATTACAGTATTACACTTCAGGAATGAGAAAGAATTACAGCGGTACCTCAGGTTACATATGCTTCAGGTTACAGACGCTTCAGGTTACAGACTCCGCTAACCCAGAAATAGTGCTTCGGGTTAAGAACTTTGCTTCAGAATGAGAACAGAAATCATGCTCCGGCGGCATGGCAGCAGCAGGAGCCCCATTAGTTAAAGTGGTGCTTCAGGTTAAGAACAGTTTCAGGTTAAGTACGGACCTCCGGAACGAATTAAGTACTTAACCTGAGGTAACCCTGTACTGTATAATTAGAAAATGTTGACTAAGGCGATATGGGAGATCTACCTTTTCGTACATCTACTGGAAGTGGGAAATCGAGAATGAAAATCCTGCTTGTATCTTCTCCATTCCCATAATGTTCAGGACTAAGCTCTGTGCCTGACTGCTCCTTATAATGCAGGCCTTCATTAGACATTTTCACCTGTTCTTTCCCAGAACTCCCTCTGGGTCCTGCATACTACTGGGAATGAAGTCAGCTCCATTTCTCATTGGTGGAGGGAAAACACCATGAGGCTTAAGCCATATAACACAGAACACTGCTGCATGAGCCTTTTTTCAATAAAAGGTTGTTTGGCGGGGGGGGGAGGGGTTGGTCACAACAGCACTGTATGTACTAGCAGTAAAACAGCGAAAAAGGAAATTAGAATCACATAGTTCACAATGGCCAACATTTCTGCCAGTATATTAAAACTAACAGCCCTTGTCAGGGAGATGATAAAAAAAAAATACTCAACGTTGCCCCTTGCTTTGATCTTTCATTTTACAGGTCTCGGAGATATTATACATATATAAATATATATCCTCCTGTTTTAGTGTAGCCTCGTGACTAAAACTTTGAAATGCGAAACTTTTTCCTCCACCGTTTCTTCTTGTTGAAGGCTAGAAGTTGGTGTCGTTGTTTCCTTCCAGTTTGTGACTTCATCGCTAGAAGGACCTGCCTGTGTCTTCAGAGAATACATTTTCTGTGTGGGGTGTCGAGCAAAGATGAGACCCAAGTGAGCCAATGGTAAAGATTCTAGAAATCACCTACCCTTGACTCTGGCGCCTTTGTGCTTCTAGGATCTGTCTGTTAGCTTGCAGAGCACAATATGTTTCTTGTACATACACTTACCTTTTGTTTCAGCAACTCTCTGGCCCCTGCAAATGCAAACGTTTGAATTTCCTGTTGGCTCAGAGGTGAGATTTATAACTTTTTATTAAGGTTGCTTTTCATTGTGAGTTTACTGGGCAAAGAGCCTACAGGGTTTCTTTCTCTCTTTTTTTCCCTCCCCCTCAGTGTGCCTAAGTTTTTTTTTTTAAAAAAATGACTTAATTGCTTGAATTTACCAGAAGGGGGTATGGCTCCAGTCTCTAGCAGTACCATTAGCCCCTAAAATAGCCAGGTGCTGGGCATTCCCTGTGGAACCAGGGATCTCCCATTCATATAGGTTTTGACCTGTTGAGCTGCCACATTTATGGGTTTGTTTTCTAAAGTAGGCAAGTGGAGTTCAGGATCATGTGATGATTATATTGCAGTTGGTCAGCTTTTGGACTCTGGATTTTCCCACTCAGGCAAGTGTAGTTTTCTGACATTGGGTTGTTGACATTGGAATTTCCATCAAATTTCACTGGAAGGAAAAAAAAGTGACTTGAAGAATCTGAAGGTTTCTGCCTGGGTGAAAGCATTTCAGAAATCGGTCGGAAAAGAGTTTCAATAAGAGACAGAAATGGAGGGTTATAGCTGATGGTAGACCTATTGAAATTAATGGACATGACCCACTTGGCTACAATCCTGCACCAAGTGAGTTAGCTATAGCAGGCAGTGATAATGTTAAGAGTCTTCAGGTAATAATCATATGATGTCTAGGGGGAATTGAAGACACAAACTTATATTACTCTATTGAAGATCTGATTAAGATCCTGACCATTGGTCCATGCTGTACTCCTCTCAGCTGACTCTGGAGTGCCTGGGTAGAGGCCTATCTACTTTTTTTAATGTGTTATTGAAAGTAAAAAGAAACAGCGAATCACAAATTTATCCTGAAAAAAGAGAAAATAGTAGTAATTGTTACATCAGATCACAAGAAATTCTTATATCTGTGTCGACTTCCCGTCACCCCATCATGTATCTACCACTTAATCCATCTAGTGCACTATAATAATAATAATAATAATAATAATAATAATAATAATAATAATAATAATTTATTATTTGTACCCCGCCCATCTGGCTGGGTTTCCCCAGCCACTCTGGGCGGCTTCCATAGAAACCAAAAATACAGTAAAATATCACAGATTAAAAACTTCCCTGAACAGGGCTGCCTTAAGATGTCTTCTGAATGTCAGGTAGTTATTTATCACTTTGACATCTGATGGGAGGGCGTTCCACAGGGCGGGCACCACTACCGAGAAGGCCCTCTGCCTGGTTCCCTGTAGCTTTGCTTCTCGCAATGAGGGAACCACCAGAAGGCCCTCGGCGCTGGACCTCAGCGTCCGGGCAGAACAATGGGGGTGGAGACGCTCCTTCAGGTATACTCTTTTATTAATTTTCATTAATGATTTCTTCTCCTGTAATTATCCATCCTACCACAGAAGTCATTCAAGGCCTGCCACTGATGTCATGTTATGACAATATTCCTTAAGGTACAGTGGTACCTCGGGTTAAGTACTTAATTCGTTCCAGAGGTCCATTCTTAACCTGAAGCACCACTTTAGCTAATAGGGCCTCCTGCTGCCGCCGCGCCACCAGAGCATGATTCCTGTTCTCATCCTGAAGCAAAGTTCTTAACCTGAAGCACTATTTCTGGGTTAGTGGAGTCTGTAACCTGAAGCATATGTAACCTGAAGCGTATGTAACCTGAGGTACCACTGTATTTTTTGTACATGTCTCATTCTTTAATAAGTATGACCTCTCAGTTTCCCTGTCATTTTTGCCAGCTCGGCGTATTCTAATAGTTTACTTTGCCACTCCAGTTTAGTTGGAATTTTTTCACCTTTCCAATTCATAGCCATTTAACCTTCTTGCAGCTACCGTGGCATACAAGAATATTTCCCTCACTTTCTTAGGTATGTCTGGGTCTAGTATCCCCAGGAGGAAAGCCCCCCTTTTTTATTTGTTTTTTTTTTTATGAAAGAGACCTTAATCATCTTTTAGAGCTCGTTATAAATTACATCCCAAAATTCCTTTATTTTCTTACAGTTCCACCACATATGTAGCTTTGAACTTCCACTTCCCCACACTTCCGACATTTATTTGAGGTGTTTTTATACATTGTAGATAGTTTTAGTGACGTTAAGTACCAGCAGAATTGCATCTTCATAATTTTTTTTTCCAAAGTGTAACATGTTCCTTCCACAGTTTTTTCCCCAGAGGTAGAGGTCTATCTAGTTGTACTCAAGAAATAAGTCAAATATCTACAGCATGTGAAACATACCGGTACTCTGTTCTACTACACTGGGGCTCTCATTGCAACCACTTTCTCCCTGATATTGGGTCCTCTCCTGCCCTTGGAAACTGTAGGTGTGCACAACATGAACCCTGTGATCTGTAGCCCCAGGGTGTGTACCCTATCATCTACGTTATGGTCTCTCTGCATAGGATTCATATATACTGGTTATGCTGTGCTGTGATTGGGTGCTGAGTTACACTATATCCCATGCTGTCATGGCACTCATTCACACAGATGCAGCTTTTTTGAATTCTCCCACTTCTTACACACCATTGATGGGATTGGTGGTCACAGACTAAAATGGTATAGGATATAATGCAAGTTTACACCACTCCCATGCCCCACCCTGCCCACCCTGCTTTGTTTTGGTCATTCCTCTGATTTATGGCAGTAGCACTATTATGCTGCAATGGTACTTATGCAGGCATAACCTCACTAAACTATAGGACTGCATCCTTAAAGAGTACCAAATTATATATAAGGCAAAACTATGAATGTTCATTCCCACCCACCTCTGTCCACTTTTAAAGACAAAGGTCTTGCTAGAAACAATTAAGCAAGCATTTAATTTTGTCCCTGAAATGAAGAAGAGATTAATTTTGGCTAGATCATGTCCATAGCCTTTAAGGTGGACCAGGACTATGTTAGTTGAACTACCAATATTTCCAATAATACTAAACTAACAATATTAAAATATATTTAGCTCCCACCCCACCCCATTTTTGTACAATGCATTGAATTTTCAATATATGGCAACCTGACAGTCATGTAAGCTAAATCAGGCTGCAATTAATAGCAAATGTATTAAGGAAATTTACTCATAGATTGATGCAGCCACCATTGCAATTGAAGAATAAATTGGAATATTTTGGGTTGAGGGTTTTTTTTAATCCCCCTCTTTTAAGTCCATTTGTTAAAGTGATAAATGGGGGTCTCTCTACTAAACAAAAGATATGTAAATGCTGTATCATGATTTAAATTATGATAAAACCTCAACCACAAAAAGACATTATCATGCAAAAAAAAATGTACAAGTACATTGCTTTACAAGTCTATAATGGTAATGTGATGTTGATGTAGTTAAAGATGTCAGAAGGGAGACAATGACCTTAAAAGTTTAACCCAGCAGACACATTAATATTGATTGATTTTTAAGACATTGAATAGCAAGATTAACCCATCTATATATATCCTGAATATTGAATTGATGGAAAATTTGAAAAGGAATCACAGAGTATTTTAGTCTTCTAATGGTTTAGACCAAATAGCATGCACTTGTTTTAAACACAGCCATTTGTATGACATGAAATTGGATAAAGGTTTACCGTAAATTTATCAGACTGTAAACCCATTTCTCATAAAAACCAGTGATATTTTACAAAGCTGGGAGATCATTCTTGGCTAAGCCATAAGTACACCATTTTCCTAGGAAATGTCACAAATGCAAACTTTCTTGGCTCAAGAAAATATTGCAATTAATATAAATGGGTGCTTTGCCTTGCATATATAAAAAAGTACTTTCAAAATGCTTTTGGTGAATCAGTGTTTCTACCACAAGAAGAGTCCTTTTTCACAGGTGTGGGGGACCTGTATCCCTTCAGATATTGCTCCAACTCCCAGCATCCCTGACCACTAGATATGCTGGCAGGGGCTAATCGGATTTGGAGGCCATCAACACTGAATGGGCCACAGGTTCCACACACCTGATTTAGTAGTAATAATAATAATTTATTGTTTGTACCCTGCCCATCGGGCTGGGTTTCCCCAGCCACTCTGGGCGGCTTCCAACAGATTAAAAATACATTAAAACATCAATTATTAAAAACTTCCCTAAACAGGGCTGCCTTCAGATGTCTTCTAAATGTCAGGTAGTTGTTTATCTCTTTAACATCTGATGAGAGGGCATTCCACAGGGTGGATGCCACTACCGAGAAGGCCCTCTGCCTGGTTCCCTGTAACTTGGCTTCTCATGGTGACAGAACCACCAGAAGGCCCTCAGCGCTGGATCTCAGTATCCAGGTAGAGCGATGGGGAAGCCTGTTGAATACTAGCCCCACTAGGCAGTAACTTGGGTAGAGAAGTCCTACCCTGTAATGGACTAACATCTAGCTGCATAGGGAGCCATTTCCAGGGCCTTTTTCTCTGAGATGACCTCAGAGATTCAGAAGTCAAGCACAGACCCTCCAAGTGTCCCTACTTTCCAGGGTTAGTCCTGGATTTACAGAAGCTGTCCTGGTTTCTGATTTGATCTCAGAATGTCCCACTGTTCCTTAGGACGTCCCTATTTTCGTAGGAGAAATGTTGGAGGTTATGATAAGACATCCCTATTTTTATCAGAGATATGTTGGAGGGACACCTCTATTTTTACCAGGGAAATCCGGGTGGGTATGGAATAGGATATCTCTATTTTTATTGGAGAAATGGTGGGTATGCAAGTGTCACTTAGAACATTTCAGGACTGGAGGTCTTGCAGAACCTCTTGAATCTGTCACTAGGAGATGGATGGTGTGAGAGGCACAAATAGCAATAGCCTCCATCTGGGAGGCGACTTCCATGATCAGAGGCACCATACCTCTGAATAGCAGTCACAGTGAACATGAGCAAAGAGTACTAATGTGCTTACTGTGGACTTCCCATGGGCATCTTCAGTGCTTTTCTTCTGAGGGTACGCAGGGGTACACATACCCCTAAACATTTTGTGAATCTAAGATTGGCCTCATCGAAGGGCAGTATTTCAATATGAGTAGGGAAATGAGAGTACCCCTAAACTTTTTTTTTAGGAAAATAAAGCACTGGGCATCTTGCTGACCACAGCGGGAAACAACTTTCTGGCCTACATTTCCAGCTTATCAGAGAGGGCATTTCTTCTGACTCCCACTGTGGTCCACAGATTCGAAGCAGCAGAATAGCTGCTGCAACAAAGACTGCAGGTGCAGGAGACTTGAATACACTTTGGTCTTCCTTATTTATTCTATTTATTTATTGCATTTACAGTGGTACCTCGGGTTACATATGCTTCAGGTTACATACGCTTCAGGTTACAGACTCCGCTAACCCAGAAATAATACCTCTGGTTAAGAACTTTGCTTCAGGCTGAGAACAGAAATCGCACAGCGGCAGCAGGAGGCCCCATTAGCTAAAGCGGTGCTTCAGGTTAAGAACAGTTGCAGGTTAAGAACGGACCTCTGGAATGAATTAAGTACTTAACCCGAGGTACCACTGTATATAGAACCTTCTACAAAGAGCTCAAAGTGGTATACAGTGGTACCTTGGTTGTCGAATGGCTTGGCTCCCAAACAAATTGGATCCCAAACGCCGCAAACCTGGAAGTGAGTGTTCCGGTTTGCAAACGTTTTTTGGAAGCCAAACATCTGACGCGGCTTCCGATTGAGTGCAGGAAGCGCCTGCAGCCAATCAAAAGCCGCACCTTGGATTGAGAACGTTTTCGGAAGTCAAATGGACTTCCGGAACAGATTCCATTCAAGAACCAAGGTACGACTGTACATGGTTCTCCTCCTCATTCAATCTCCATAACAGCTAAGTGAGGTAGCTTTGGCTGAGAGGCAGTGACTGGCCCAAGATCACCCAGTGAGCTTCATGGTTGAGTGGAGATTTGAACCCTGGTCTCCCAGGTCCTAGTCTGACACACTAACCACTATATCATACTGAATTCTCCAGTAACTCTTGTCTAATTTGTTGTGTTCTAAATGTATTGTGAGCTACCTCAAGGAGGACTTTCGCTAGCAGGTGAAGCATCAATATTCCAAATAAATACAAGTTAACAATATCCGTTATTAACAGTCCCAAGCAATGGCTTGCAATGAACAAGCCATAAATCTTAACTGCAAAGTACTCCTCTAAATAGAATAACTGTAGCTGGTTTTTAGTAATGTGTTCCAACAAAGCCAGTGTGTTTTGTCTGTACTTCTTATGGTTGCAGCCAAGGGAACAGGGATTTGAGGAGTTATGGATGTTGTTCCATCCTGTGAAGAAGATGCAAGTCTCAGGCACTTCTCTTGCCTTGCTAGTAGTCAGACTTTGGTAGTTGCTTCAACTCTTGGGTGAATAGCAGCATGCATTTCTCTGCCTCGGTTAGGGATGAGGGAGAAATCTGACCCAGTTCACATTTAAAGGCAAACATACATTGCAAGGTGTGGATTAGATGCCCCTTTGGGCCCCTTTCATCACTACAATTCTTTGAGTCTGTGATTCTAACTAATCACACTTTCTGAAACAATACATGCACAGAGACTCTTTGAAACCCTCCCATCTCTGAATATTGTCAAGCCAAGTAACATGTGCAAAAAATGCATTTATATGATAGGGGAAAGTGCATATAACAAAGCATATATTGGTGAAAATAATCGACCAAAAAATGCACAAAAACGGGTGGGGGGATTGCATTGCAAAAAATGTGTATACCAGGGAAAACCACATAGGAAAATGTGCATGTCGGGATAAATTTGCAGGAATATACTGATGAATTTTCACGAGGACTTTTACAATTAATAATAATTGCAAGCTGGTATGGAAATGGGGAGAACTGGGGAAATGAAAAATGGACAGGAACAAAAACGGATATATAATAATAATAATAATTAATTAATTAATATACTGCCCTATACCCTGTCAGAATTTTGAACTGCAGCTGTTCACTGCTTTGGGTCTGGAACACATGTGTGTTTATCATTCATTTAACTTCCATATCCATTTGTACCCTCCTATTCTTCCAAGAAACTTAGGATGGTGTGCATGAAGTAATTACATTTGATCCCCTCAACAACCTGCAGCTTGCACTCAGTTTTAGTTGTCTTCAACTTTTTACTATGAATCCGTTATCCTCAGCCCATATCCAGCGATATATCCTTTATCTCACCTAATTGCACGTCTAATTGCGCAAACTTCCTGTTTGTGCTAAAGTGAGAAACAGGAAGTGTTGGAAAGTTTAGTGAGAGCATGCACTGAAGCTGAAGTTCCTGAATTTATGCCCCACTCTCTCATCCCCTCACATTCAAAATGAAAACTACACATTGAAAGGCATTGCTAAAGGGAACACTATGAAAGGATCTTGGGGACACACCATAGAGAAGACGCTTGCTTAATTTGACACTTGCTGTTGGCCATGAAACCAAATTATGGCTTTGTGACAAAATGTGATTGAAGCATGTCATAGTACCCATGTGCCACTTGACTGACAGCCAAGGTGGCAGTTTTTCCCCACACTTAAATTCAAACACCTGTGCAAGGTGCAATTGTTACGCCAGATTCAAATGCTAATTGTATGATTAAGTCATGTCAATTTAGGAGTCAGACACCAATCCTGAAAGAATTTATTTGAATTTCTTTTGGGGGGAGGGAGAATACAATCCCAAATGTTTAATGTTCTGTATCCACCCTTAAATTAAACTTTCCCACAGCTGATTTTGATTGCAAAAACTAGGCTGGGTTACATATCAAGGTAGGATCTGTGGGCCAAACTGGATAATATATGAGATGCGCATGTCACACATCTCAGATGTTTTTGTTAGTTGAAGCTGTTGGTGTTTGAGTACCAATCAGGATTTGGGTGTTGCCATGAAAAATCCTTTCACCTGACACAAAAATCATGGTGAAATCCATTCACCCCCAAGTTGGTACTGGGATGAAAACTGCTCTTGGTTAGTAGCTTCTCTCCCACAGCAAATTATTTCTGCATTAGGTGTGGGAGAACTGTCTGGTGCAAATAAACCAAGTAGAAGGCAAGGGAACTCACATTCCACTGGCTACTCCATGCATCCCCACTGAGGCATGAGAGACTGTCCCAAAAACCTATGCAACAATTGCAGGACTTCTGTAGTGAAGGTCTGTTTCTTGTTGAGAGGAGCACTGGGAGGAGCAGAATAGCCCATTTCTTTGAATACAATTGATTGCTGCTGAATCTGGATGGTTGCTCCAAAGACTCCTGTGTTATCAGCAGTGTCTGTGATGATTGTGTATGTTCTGTTTTGGGAGATGCCTGGAAGAAGTGGAGCAGCAACTTCTTCATGTACTAAGAAACCTGAGGGAGGCTCTTCTCTGTGACCTCCAAGTGTCTCTGTCTAGGGGAAATGGGGGCTTACTTTAGAGAATTCCGCAAGTCGGAAAGCTCATGTTTCTGCTGGGAGGGACATCTTGAAAAAGCAAGAAGCAACTCTCCACAGGTTTTAAGCTTGTGCATCAACAAAGCTAAAAGAAGTGAGTCCTGGTGGGGAGGAAGTAAACACCTATCTATTGATTGATCTCTAAAATGGAGTTACAATTGGGAAAAGTGTGTGTGTTGTGTGTGTAAAATTGAGGTACTTCAGAACTACTGCCTGGTGGCTAATGTGCCCTTTCGGGGACAAGGTTGTGGAATTGCTGGTGGTTGAGAAGCTTCAGACATGCTTGAAGGAAATGGATTGTCTAGACCAGGCACGTCCAACAGGTAGATCATGATCTACCAGTAGATCACTGGATGCCTCTGGTAGATCACTGGTAGATCACTGACTTCCCAAAAAAAAGCTCCACAACTTTGACTCGACCTACAGCCCCCCCCCAAAACAGGGCTTTCCTCCCTAAAAAAACCTCAACAACTTTGACCTGAACCCCCCAAAATGGGGTAGATCACTGCTAGTTTTTAACTCTGCGAGTAGATCGCAGTCTCTTGGGAGTCGGCCACCCCTGGTCTAGACCCATTTCAATCTGGCTTCAGACCTGTGTTTGGTCTGGTCACTCTAATCTATGAACTGATCTGGGAGACAGGAGAGGAGTGCAACCTTGTTGAACCCCTCAGTCACTTTTGATACCACTGACCATGGTATCCTCTGGGAACGGCTCTGTGGATTAAGAGTTGCAGGTATTGTTTTATGGTGGTTCCAATCCTATCTGCAGGACTGTTTCCAGAGAGTAGCATCAGGAGACACGTGGTTCAGCCCAGGAACAGATCTACTATGAAATTAATGAAGCTTAAGCTTCAGGGACCCTAATCCTGGAGGGGCCCCAAAGGTGTAATTAGTTTATTGCTTTAAAATTTTGGGTCTAGTAGACCCAATTTGTGTCGCACTACTCAAATTGATTATTTTTTTTTGTTGCAACAACCCCAAGGTTTGAGAGTCAATAGCACAGATGTTGTAAAGGTTTGGTGATCTGTCATGGAATAACCCCACTGATGAAGATAACAGTGGTTAACCAGACCTCGTTGCTGGTTGTGAAGGGTTCCCCGTAACAGTTCAAGCTTCAGGGCACCAAAAATGTAGGTCTGCTAGTGGTTCAGCCGTTGAAATTTGTGTTGTGTGGCTCTGCATAGGTCCATCTTGCCACCAATGCTGATTAACGTCTGCACAAACCACCTGTGCTGAAGGTCCTACAAAAAACAACAACCTACAGCCAGCCCTGATATCTCATGTCGTCTTCACCAGAAAATGACCTGCATATAGGAAACTAGTAAGCTCTTTCTCTGTGGATAATGCCATTCTATAGTTTAGTCACTAGGTGGCACTGGGCTTAGTTGAATCCCTGGGTAAGAGGTCATTCTTGTTATCTTGCTGGTGTGTCCTCTAAGCCTTCTATGACATACACAGAGAGAGACTATCAATTGATGGAGCTGGGGAGCAGGGCCTGGAATCCTTTACTCATACTTTATTAATTGGAGTAAACGTTGCAAGATGACCAATCTACTTTGTTCCGGGAAGGATCCACACCACTCAAAGCTAACAGATAAACTAGGACACAATTCCTCAGCAGCATGTTTCTGAAAAGCCCAGTTTCTGGTGGACAGGTGTGATCCTAGGAATGCTACCAATATGAAGGTAGTCAGGATTGATTTATTTCCTTTTTACTCTAAATCTCATTTCAGAGGATGATTAACAGAGGGAGATATGTAAATGGTAGAGTCTCGATCAAGGGAGCTGCTGTCAGGATATCATCTAGATAAATTAGAAAATGAATGCTCGGGTTTCTGCAAAAGAAGACTAATGACATTAAGTCTGGATGAAATAGAAAGGCAACAGTGCAGAGGCTGAAAAATAATAAAACTACCAGCTTGGCCTGCTAGTAAATCCTCAGGAACATTTTTGTCCAAAAAACTTACCAGGAATGGTGCAGACTTCCCTGGTGTTTGAAATCCTTTAGATATTTTGTCTGAGGCGTTCCTGTTCCTCTCTTCCAAGAAGCCTTGTCAATGAAATGCCCAACTCTACAAAGGGTTGTGGTATCGATTATTTAGCTTAAGTTTGTTAGCTGCCAAACTCTCACCTAAAGCAAATTTCAAAGCAAACCAGGGCTCCATCCCAGGTGAAACATCTGAGGAATTTCAAGGGAATGTGTACTTATTTAGATCACTTTTATGATCTCAAAGATTATTTATTTAGATCATATTTCTGCTTCAAAGTGGTGAGCAAGAAATTAAAACAGAATGAAGACTGCGGTCCTCAGAAGTAAAGCTTACTTTCAGGTAAGTATAGGACTGCAGCATAATTTAAATAAAGTGGGTCATGTGTGGATTTTATCATGTCTTGCATAGACCCGTTAAAGTCAATGGGACTTCAGTTAGTCATGACTAAGGTCCCACTGATTTCAATAGGTCAGCTCTAAGCATGATTGACAGTGCAATCTTCACCATGTCTACTCAGTCCTGTTGAATTTAATGGGCCTTACTCTCAGGTAAGTGGGTTTAGGATTGCAACCCCAATCTAGATGCAACACCAAAAGACATTTTCACAGCAGGCACTAAAAGCCGTCAGTCAATCAATCATTCAATCAGTCACCCAAATGCCATCACAAATAAATGAATTTTATAGGCATTTTATAAGCAAGAAGGGGAGACAACCTCAATAACAGCAACATTTCTAGGAGGCCCAAATGAGTGAAATAATCTCAGACAAGTTCCACACATGTCAGTCTTTCAAGGGGGAGTTGCCGAAAATGTATAAACCTACTCCCGACTGAGATTTTCACCATCTGAAGATGTTTCTGCCGCACCTTCCTACTTATATTAGCTTTATTAGAACAGCACAGAGAGTTTGGTGATGGGAATCTTCTTTCTGAACTGAGGAAAAATAGGAAGTGGGGTGGGGGTGAGAGAGAAACTATCGAAAGGAAAGTTCAGTCAGGAAACTGTATGCAACAGAAAATTCAGTCACTTGCATTACCACCAGGCCTTATGACTATAAATAAAATTTGCCGAGCAGCTTTTCTATATTTTAGCTGTCGTTTTGCCCAGCAGGTGTGCTGCACTTTAGATAAATAGAGGGCTTCTGTCGGCAGCGCTGTCAATCCGCAAGTTTGTACTCAGTTAATTTTTCTTCCTCCCTCCCCTCTTAAAGCCCAAATGGGCATGTTAAAGCAGCTTAGTGAATGGGTAGCATTGCACATCTCCAGAACATCTTGCACATATTTACTAGGTACTTCGTCTATGACTGCTCCCACTCTACAGATTTAGTAGGGCTGTTCACAGCCCCCCTACCCTTTGCCCACATCTGGGCCACATGCTCCCATCAGGCTGACCTGCCCCAGGCCAAATCAGGAACCAACCCACCCTAGATCTGGTCCTGAATTAGTTTGGGGATGCAGCCAATGTTTAATTCGGTTTTTAAAAAACCCTAATTAAACATACATTGTATCTCCTTAACCTACATCTGACCAAGAGCAGAAGGTGTCATAGCTGAGCACCTTCCACCACACAGTATTGATGTTGCCACTGAACATCTGTTGTGTGGCAGCACTCATCCTGCGGGGTGATGCTTCAGGGTTTGGTTTTTGCACATTCTGTGGGCAGTGCTGGGAATTTTGTGGGCAGCAATGGGTTTTCTGACATTGCGTTGCCAGCCATACTTAAATTAACAAGCACTAAGCCTTGAATATATATACAGTGGTACCTTGGGTTAAGAACTTAATTCGTTCTGGAGGTCCTTTCTTAACCTGAAACTGTTCTTAACCTGAGGTACCACTTTAGCTAATGGGGCCTCCCGCTGCCACTGCGCCACCACGCAATTTCTGTTCTCATCCTGAAGCAAAGTTCTTAACCCAAGGTACTATTTCTGGGTTAGCGGAGTCTGTAACCTGAAGCGTCTGTAACCCGAAGCATTTGTGTATATATATAAACAATGCACCTTCTCCTTCCACACCCACCATAGTAACTCTGTCATGCCCACTGGTGTGGCAGCAACGTGGTAGCGGGAACGTTAAGACAAGTTTAAATATTTCTGATAGCCCGAAAAGTCCATTGCAATTCTTCTCGTAACTTACAGGGCAGCAGCAATGATTTATTAGTGCTAGGAGCCACCCATCTGAAAGTCCTGTATGAGCGGAGGCACTATTAAACTGTCTGCACCTAGACAGGAGACAGTTGTCTAAGACTAGATGCTCCTGCCATCTCTGGGGTAAGGAATTGTCCCCTGAAAAGGAAAATAAATACTGCACGGAAATAGCATTTGTTTTGGTAGCAATTGTTCTGCTACCCAGTAGCATTTGTTCTGCTAAGAGTTTCGTGAAGATATTTCTCAACCTGTCTTGGTGAAGACCATGTTAAGGCATGAGATGGTTTTGATTTACACAATCCATAGTCTATGGATTTCTGTCCAGTTTTCCTTTTGTCAGCTTCTGTTGGGCCTTTTGTTACGGGGCTCTCAAAGGTTTCTGTCACAGGAACAAAGCATGACCTAGCATAGTACCATGCAACCCATTCTGGAGTTGTTTGTTCAAGTCCAGTTTAGCCTCACAACAACCCTTGCTTCCAGCTAGGGGAAAGATGGAGGGCACAAGAAGGGGACGACAGAGGACGAGATGGTTGGATAGTGTTCTCGAAGCTACCAGCATGAGTTTGACCAAACTGCGGGAGGCAGTGGAAGACAGAAGTGCCTGGCGTGCTCTGGTCCATGGGGTCACGAAGAGTCGGACACGACTAAACGACTAAACAACAACAACAACATGATTCATTTAGGGGGAAAAAATCATATAAACAGCTTAATATTGTCAATATCCCACTACACCAGAGATAAACGAATTCCAATGGCCTCTAGAAGTTTTTGGACTGCAACTGTCATCATTCCTGAACCTTGGCCATGCTGACCAGGGGTTATGGGAGTCCAAAGACATCTGAAGAACAACACATTGACTACCCCTTTTCTAAGCAATGTGCATAAAACAATATAAAACAAGTATCAATAAAACACAGATTAAATCAGGAAATATTAAAAACAAGCGCACATAATTAAATTATGTGTCTGGATAGCCTTGCTGAGATAATTCATTTTTAAGCAGGTGTCTAAAAGCAGTGTGCTGAGGATGCCTGCCTAATGTTAATAAGCAGGGAATTGGGATGCTACTGTAGATTCAGTTATGGAGCTGACTGTAGTACTCATGTCATAAATGCACCTCCTAATAAATAATGCTCTGTGGTTGATCAACTAATACTGGTACCATATGGCTCCAGAATGTCACATTTTCCTATATATTTGAAGACAAGTACAACTGTTAACACAAGCATTTGGGCATGCTCATTTGTAGTTTTCTTAATATGACCCAAGCCCTACATGATGAATAGCCCAATCTTCTGAAGGCAAACTAGTCAGATAAGAACTCTTTAGAACAAGCATGTTGTTGTGAATATTAAGTGATAACATTAATACAGTTAATGGCCAAAGTCATCCCTCCCTGATATGACATTTTTGTCATCCTGGGAAAAAAGAGGCCATTTACATCGTGGTTTCTGTCATAGCTGTATTTTTTTAAATTTTTAATTCTTCATTACTAGTCAGCACCTTTGAGTCATCGACATCAGCTGTGGTTTTATTATATTTTTTTTGCATGACATGACCCTGAACGTAACTGCCTAATGATTGTGTCATCCACGTTATCCTCTTAGCCTAGAATAAGGATTTCTTATTGTGGAAGTTAGTACCTTATTGAAACTATACTTCCCTGAAATCCTGTGTACCTTTCCTGGGCAAATGTTGTGGAGTTCCTTTCATCCTAAGCTCCTAATCAACATTATTAACATTTCAAATAAAGAGATAACCACTAAGATACAGACAGTGTTTTTTTTCTGGAGGTACGCAGGGGTACGCATGCCCCTAAACATTTTGTGAATCTAAGTTTGGCCTCATTGAGGGGCAGTATTTCAATATGAGTAGGAAAATGAGAGTACCTCTAAACATTTTTTTTAAATACAATGGTACCTCTGGTAATGAACTTAATTCGTTCCAGAGGTCTGTTCTTAACCTGAAACTGTTCTTAACCTGAGGAACCACTTTAGGTAATGGGGCCTTCCACTGCCGCTGCACCACCTGTGCGCGATTTCTGTTCTCATCCTGAGGTAAAGTTCTTAACCCAAGGTACTACTTCCGGGTTAGCGGAGTCTGTAACCTGAAGCATTTGTAACCTGAGGTACCACTGTAGAAAAAAAATCACTGGATACAGCTAAGCATTTTCTGTGGGCAGAGGTAGAACCATGACCCACATTCTCAGGAAGGGGAATTGTGCTGGAGGCCATGAGAAGGTTGAGGAGGCTGAGGCCTAGTTGCTGCTGCAGTGGCAGAGAAAGAGAGCCAACAGAAACAACGTGGCAGCAGGCAGGTGTTGTCAGACTACAACTCCCATCTTGCTCAAACATTGGCATGCTTTCCAGGGTGATGGGAGCTGAAACATCAGCAGGCCATACACTCCCAGCTCTCATGGCTTCTTGAAGCTGGACTGGATATTATTTTCACTACAGTGATGATGGCCAAACTTCCTGATTTTGCCATTAAACAAAGCTCAAGATGTGAAGCAGGGTCATCTGGATAGGAGCTTCCTTGCCTTCTGTCTATCTACAACAGCCACTAGCCCCCTGCTCCCCTTCCTGAACTCCATTGCTCCACATTTTCATGTTTGCAATTAAAATAAGATAAAATTAAAAAGCGCTCATGGAAATTTATCTGCATTTAATGCAAATTTCTGCTAATAGACATGTTGTTCCTATGCAATTTTTTCCTATCGTGACACATTTTTGCAAAACAGTTTCCCCTAATACAATGCACCTCTGAAATACCGTTTTCATCAATACATGCATTTTAGAGTATATATGCATTTTTGTACAACTTACGTGACTGGAGAAAGGCACTGAAAAATTCGGAGGAGTGCGAATTTCAAAGGATGGCCATGTTTTTGTTTCAAAATGTGTGAATCAGGTACTGTAGACCCACCTTTAAATGTGAACTGAATCAAATCTCCCAGCCTCCCAGCCCTACTTCAGTTATCTGAAGGCCTCCATCATGTCTCTCCTTAATCTCCTTTTCTCCAGACTAAATATATGCTGCTCTTTTAACATGTAAATAAAATGGATAGGAGCAATCTCTTATAATTAGCAGAAGTATAAAACATGTCTTTTACATTGTGACATGTCATAGGTATGCATACCTTTATATGCCTTGAATTATATTGCTAGACCCATTTCTAGCTGTCTTTTGTTCCCCGAGTCCCCACCCCCACCCCTCGTGCCATACAGTAACTGCACTTTTGCACATCTTCCCAGCACAATGGCTTGCGACCTGCTGCAGAAAATTGCCCATTAAAATTTTATCCATTTTGAGACAGTATGAGCAAATGCCATAGGAAAATTAGATTTCTTCTCTGACATCAGGCGCCCACTCAGCAATCCAATCCCATGTGTTTCTACCGAGACATTAGGATTTGATATAATTTTGGGCACAAACATTTTAAAATGAAACAATTGAATTTTCTCGATGGTCTTGGGGACCACTTAGCTTAAGAGAATACACTTCAAAATCAAAAGGCTTTCAATCATTTGAAATATTATTTGGATGGGTATTTCCTTTATTGTGTAGTTGCAGTTTGAATTTGTATTGAATGTTTGACTGGCTCGTGCACATAGATGATGTATGAAATTATTATTTCATATTTTTCCTGGTGTTTGCATTGTGGGTGACATGTAGCTGACAGGAACCTGGAGATATGGGATGCACAATGAATGCTGTTGATGCCATGGTGTCCTGTTTTATGGGAAAGGTTTAAGGTTAGTCTAGCTTTGTTTAACACACACAACATGAGAACTGAAAAACAGAAATGGCTTAGAGAATCAAGACAGGCGAAAAGTCACACAGCTGGAGCAATTTCACCCAGCACACCTATTGTTCTGCCTGCATTTGTTATCAGTGAGATTACACTGGTTCACACATGCATGCACATCCCTCGACGGCTGTAGTAAGGATTTCCACATGTGAATGAGTTGGAATCTTCATGTTTTCACACTAGACCATCAAGTTTGAGGCACAGAGGGATGCGTGAATGGAGAGTAAATAAGCCAGAAATCAAGAGAAATCGAGATCCTTCTATCCCTATTGGGCAATATCCAAGAAACTCATTCTGTCTGTGCATTTCAGCTTGCAGTGTGGAATTTCCCATCTCCATACTCTGGGTCCTCCTGAAATCTGCTCCAGAGGGTCGGAGGACCCCCAGAACAGATGTAGGGAGCATGGCGGAGGAGCAGGGAGTTCCACTGCGCAAGCAATGTTGGAAAGAGTTAGTTGGATTCCACCTATCATTTTCCATTCCACTGAGTTTCTAATAATGATGATTAGATGATTCCTTTCATTAGTTTTTGTAACAGCCAACTCAGGTTTTTTTTAATAAAAAAAAGTTTGAGGGCAAGAAGGTTAGAAAATGGGCAACTTGTGCACCAGCTCTACTTTGGCAACTGAAGAACTCATGAAGACTTCTGTGTGAAGAGTATTAATTGCAAACTATTAAGTATGCAAATTAAAATGCTACATAAATGCTTAATAATAAAAAGAAGCATAAAATTATATGCAGCCCTCTGGCTTACGACACAGTTTCAAAGTTGCTCTCAGTGCTGAACATATTGCTCACTCCAGTCCAGAACATTGTTTTTCACTTGTCAGGGTTCCTTCTCTGTTCCTTATGATACTTATGCATATGCAGTGTTTGTGATATTGCTGCATTTGCAAGCACTGACAGAAATGATTGCTATTGCAAATACAGTGGTACCTCGGGTTAAGTACTTAATTCGTTCCGGAGGTCCGTACTTAACCTGAAACTGTTCTTAACCTGAAGCACCACTTTAGTTAATGCAGCCTCCTGTTGCTGCTGCGCCGCCAGAGCACGATTTCTGTTCTCATCCTGAAGCAAAGTTCTTAACCTGAAGCACTATTTCTAGGTTAGCAGAGTCTGTAACCTGAAGTGTATGTAACCTGAAGCGTATGTAACCCGAGGTGCCACTGTAGTTGTTCTCGAGATGGTAGATCCAGGCTATGTATACAATATGTATTTGGCTTGCCCCAGAGAATCATGGCAAGCGTGGTTTACTCCTTGCAGAACTCCAATTTGCAACATCCTTAACAAACTACAGTTCTCAGGATTATTTGGGGGAAGTCAAGTGCCTTAAATATATTATCTGTATGGAACCCCCACCTCTGCTGTCTTGTGGGATATCTTCAGGAGAAGAAAAGGCTAAGAAGGAATCCTACACAAATCCGAAATGGAGTCCCTAAGACTTATACACCTCTTTCCAGTAACTCCTGCAGCCAAGCTGGTTCCAAACATATTGCTCTGCTTTCCTTTGGACTATATCAGCAAGGTCGAGAGGGGTATCTTGTCATCTGGGCAGCCCAGGACCTCCATACACACTGTCCAGGCTTGTGCCCCAGGGAGGTCACTTTGGTGCTGCTAACCCCCTTGAGGCACACTCCATTGTCTCCCGAGACAGATGGATGCGAACAATGGAGCCCCAAAGCCAGTGGTTAGGGGGATATTCAGAAAGCAGAGGTTGGGGTGAGTTGGCCTCTTTAGTTGGCTATGCAACTGATTTAACCTGGGGGATAAAATGTTGGAATTCACCCAAAGGAAAGGACAATGGGCTAAACTTACAAGGGGGTAGATTTTGGTTGAACAATCAGGGAAACGTATTGATGGGAAAGGTCCAATTGGACAGGCATCTGCTGGGGATGGTCTCTCTCCAGATTTCTGGCACCAAGCAGTGGGCTGGACTAAGTAGACTATAACTATATGATTCTATGAAATCACATGTATGCTGTTGACAGCTCTGGAAAGGAAGCATAGAATAGAAATATGCTAAATAGATATTTTCTCTGGTGTTAGGTTGCAATCAGCCTATTGTGCAAAGTCTAGGAGCACACAAAGCACATTCTGGGCTGACATAGCCAGATACAGAAGGAATTGCCTGTGATCTCACCCTTCAAAAACACCAAATGTTGTACTGAATGAAAATTGGGATCAGCCCTAGGGAAAAGATGGGGAATCAATCAAATCCCTTCTCACCTTGGAGGCTAGTTATCCTTTCATTGTGGGTTATGAGGCTTACATTGGATAGAAAATCCATGACGGATGTGGGTTAGGACAAACACAACATAGCCTTCACTTTTGTGCATAATAGGAATGGCAAATAATGGAATATGACATGAACAGTTTGGCAACACTGTGACAAGAAGCCATTGTCCACAGCACGAAGCTGCACATCTGAATTTCACAGCCTCTTTTGGACACCAATCTGCACAATCTGTCTGTTTTAATGTGTGCTGTTATCTTACATTGCGGTCCTTGATATTAACATATTCCGGTTGTAATTACGAATCTCTTTAGAAATAAAAAATGTGACTTCAGGACTAGCTAATACGGTGTCTTCTGCATGCTACTGAGCTACAGTGCTCATCACCAGTGGCAATGGTCACGTTGGCTGGGGTTGATGGGAGCTGGAGTTTGACCGCATCTGAAGGTCTACAGGTTTTGCACCCCAGCTTTGAAATAGCTTCCACAGTGCATCTGATGTGACTGTTCTGGCAGACCAATCATGTGGGCTGAACGGGGCAGACTTTGTGGGAGGCAGTGATATAGGCTCTCTCCAAACCTCAGCAAGGGAAGGATATTAACTTCCTTATTCTGAGCAGAAAGCCCTGTATGCACTCATTGAACTGGGGCCTCCTGATGTAATCATTCATGTGTACCTCTGTTGCTGCTCGTTATTAAGTTTGGGTCAGAATTGCACATCCTCCCAGTTTTCTTTGATGAAGTTCTTTGTTAAGTACAGGAACTGAGAGAGTTTTGGACACTGGAATGCTTTTAGAGTTTAGAAGTTTGGAGCAGATCGGCAGATCTGGGAAGGCATCCAAGGGGAGCGGAACCTAGAGAACGGGAAGCTGAGAGGGAAGGAAGTGGATGCAGAGACAATCAGGAGGTTAGACGCAGTCTGGGAGCTACTTTTGAAACAAGCATTTAAATAAGTCAGCACTCCACTCATCAACCTCAACTACTTCCCTTCCAAAACCAACAGCCCACATATCTTCAACTTCATCCTGATTAGAAAGGCACTTTTGCCTGCTCCAATTAAGGTAGTTTTCTTTGGCAGTGCTTTGGATAGCCACCCATTATGGTGTAAATGGTTAGTTCCACAGAACCTAGGCCTCAAAAAATGCAGGTTGTGATAATTTGGTGCACATGACAGCTTGAGTCAAGGGACATTGCAACGTGGTTTAAAAAGTAAACAGAAAACTACTAAATGGGAGGTTTTAAAGTACTGAGTTGAGCATTTCCTGCACTGAGCTGACCAGCCAAGGAGTGCTTCCAAAGTCAGAAACAATTCTGAGTCAAGGGAATTTCACTTATTTCACTTACTCAAATGAATAATCTATTCTGCTTTCTTATGAGCAATGAATCTCAATTTTGGAATGAGTCTACCTAAAATGAACTAATTTGGCTTTGATTCAGTTTGAGCTTCAAATTACTTTGTTTTAAGTTGCACCCCTTTCTTAACTCCAGTTCCTGTTATATTTCTGCTGACGAACATGAAAAGACCTGGTCATCTTCCCTTCCACAGCTCTTCCAGAATTGTAAAGTTAAAAGGGACTCCAAGTTCATTTAGTCCAGCCCCCTGCAATGCAGGAATCTCAACTGAAGCACCAACTAAGACCCCTAGATCCTTTTCACATCTACTACTGGCAAGTCATCGTATATTTGTGCAGCTGGTTATTCTTGCCAAAGCGTAGAACCTTACATTTATTAGTATTGGCCCAGTCCTCCAATTTGTTATAGTCATCTTGAATCCTGATTCTGCGGCTTTAGCTATATGTTCCAGTTTTGGCTTAGCAAAAACAATCAAAATGTTAACTTGGTGGTCAGTGTGTGGCATCACTCAGTAATTTCTATGAGTAGTTCAAATCAGAATTCCATTTGCCTTCTGATTGCTTGGAGAGCTTTATAGGAAGCAAACAGTTTTACTGGCATGCTTGAGTCTATAGTAAACGTTCTGATGTGTCCTGGTCCAGTAAAACCATATCAGATTTGTGATGTGCCCTTTTTCCAGATGGCATGGTTTCCCTCAGGTGGTCATGAACCGACTTTGCAACTGCCTCAAGGAAGCCAGATTGTATGATGGCAAGAAACATGAGGCTCCAGCAGGAGAGCCAGATGGCAAGTTGACACAATTCCTCTTAAGATCTCGTGGCTGAAGTTAGGCCTGTGCATATGGCTTGGTATAATATCCTGAACTTGCTGATTTGGAGTACAGTGGTACCTCAGGTTACATACGCTTCAGTTACATACGCTTCAGGTTACAGACTCCGCTAACCCAGAAATAGTACCTCGGGTTAAGTACTTTGCTTCAGGATGAGAACAGAAATCATGCTCCGGCGGCGCGTCATCAGCGGGAGGCCCCATTAGCTAAAGTGGTCTTCAGGTTAAGAACAGTTTCAGGTTAACGGACCTCCGGAACGAATTAAGTACTTAACCCGAGGTACCACTGTACAGTAAACATTTGTGCCCACCCTTTCTGAACATAAATCTCAGCCTACCACTGCCCCTTCCTACTTCTCCTCAGCCGTACCAGCAGACCCTTCAAGTGTCCAGGACAGTCCTGGATTTACAGAAGCCTTACTAGTTTTCCTTAGGACATCCCTATTTTCATCAGAGAAATGTTGAAGGGTATGGAGTTATGCAATCCCCGAGCCAAGGTGATAACTATACAGCCTTTAGAAGATATCTGAAGGCATTCTTGTATGAGGAAGTTTTTAAAAATGTTTTATTATGTTTTATACAAGTTGGAATCTGCCCAGAGTGCCTGGGGCAACCCAGTCAGATGGGCAAAGTATAAAACAACAACGGAATAGGATGTCCCTATTTTCATCAGAGAAATGTTGGAGGGTATGGAATAGGATGTCTCTATTTTTATTGGAGAAATGTTGGAGAGTATGGAATATGACTTACTTTTAAGTAGATATTATTATTATCTCCACCCTCATCATTCAGCCCGGACACTGAGGTCCAGCTCCAAGGGCCTTCTGGTGGTTCCCTCACTGTGAGAATTGAGGTTACAGGGAACCAGGCAGAGGCCTTTCTTGGTAGTGGTGGAACAGCCTCCCATCAGATATCAAGGAAATAAACTATCTGACTTTTAGAAGATATCTGAAGGCAGCCCTGTTTAGGGAAGTTGTTATTGTTTGATTTTTTGGTGTTTTTAATACTCTGCTGGGAGCCACCCAGAGTGGCTGGGGAAACCCAGCTAGATCAGTGGGGTGTAAATAATAAATAAATAAATAAATAAATATTATTGTTGTTGTTGTTCTTGTTCTTGTTGTTGTTATTTACATTTTTTTAAAAAAAAATAATTTTTATTAACTGGCCAATCACATCAAATTAAATCACATCACATAAATTCCAAATTACAAAGCCAAATTTTTAAATTTTGTTGGGGGAACCCATACTTCAAGATCCAAAGGGGGATTCAGATCATCTTCTTATTACTGCGTTAATGTCCCAATCAGTCCCAATCAGTCCAAACAAAATTCATAATTCTATCCAGTCTTATCTTGGTGTTTCCACATCATATCTTGTTCATATAATTTCTATTTTTCCTTTACGATCTCTTCTGTTAGTCTCCTTAAGCCGATAAGCAAAATAATAATCGTTATTTACATTTCTATACAGCCCTTCATCTGGGGATCACAGGGCAGGTTACAATATAAAAACAGAAAAATTCATACTATGGTAACAAAACAATACCTTCCCCCTCACCCCCCACCCACAGATTAAAAGGCCATAGATGGTTTAATTAGCCAAAGGCCTAGGAGAAGAGGAATGCTTTTGCCTAGTGCCTAAAGATATGTAATGAAGGCACCAGGAGAGCATCCTTTGCAAGAGCATTCCACAAGCAGCAGCAACTTCAGAAAAGCCTTGTTCTCATGTTGTCACCCTCCAGACCTCATGTGGAGGAAGCACACAAAGAAGGGCTTCAGATGATGATTGCAGGGTCTGGATCATGCATAGGCTTGCACTGTTATGCACCATTGATTCCAATGAGAAATGTTTAAGCAAATGCTTAGCACTTCTGTTGACATAGAATCATTCAATTGTAGCATTGAAGGGGACCCCAAGGGCCATCTTATACAACCCCCTAAAGTGCCGAAACATGGAATAAAATCAGTGCTTATCTTTCACTGGATCATGCTTATTGTTTTCAGAACTGGAAAAAGACCTCCCCCCCTCAAAAAAAGGGGTATTATTTTTAATACAAATACAGAAGCAGCCAATAAAACTACTTCAAAGCAAACATTATAGATGGCTTGCACTAAAAAATTCTCCAGATAAGCAACTGCATCGAGGTTTGGTGCTATAATTCTGAAAGCTCTCCAGAGAAGTCTGAAATAGACAAAAAGGAGGAGGAGATCCCTTCTGACAGCTCATACAATTCTGCAAAATACAATATTTTTGTAAGCTCACATTATATGCTCCTGCGCTTCGGAAAACGTAAAATTGAGCACAATTCCTTCTATGATAAGAGTCCATTTAATAGCTGAATTACAATTGAACATAAGTACATTTTTTTAAAACCTGGCCTTTCCTTTGTTTTCCTCCATGGTCCGGGAGAAAACACGAGAGCAAAAGAGAAGCTTTACAGAATGAATCTCAGCAACAGCAATGCAACTCAAACAAAAACACAGTATTTTAAATTGGATTCTGCTATGTCTTTCAATGGATATGATAAAATGGTGAGAGATAGGGAAGATGTAAAAATGCAGAGTCTTTTGTCCATTCCCTCCTGCACACTTTTCTAGTGCTCAGTTACGTTCTGGGTAGTGAAGGCTGCATGTGGGTGGATCTCTCTTTTAACTTTTGGACCTGCGTTGAAGACATTAGGATTCCTTATTGGCTAGCAATCTCTCCAGGGCCTTTTGCAAATGTTGTTACTTTGATTGTATTTAATTGGAAATCTAAACTTTAGCTACTGCTACTTTTCTAAATAAGGTTCTCTGCATTCCAGGTTAAGCAGCTGAGACACACACACACACACCACTGTATTTATTGTAAATTAGCCCTGACTTAGGCCATAGCTCAATAACTGAGCACATGTAGAAGGTTCAAGGTTTAGTTCGGGGTGGCTAACCTGTGGCCCTCCAGATGTTCTTGGAGTGCAACTTCCATCATCTCTGACCACTGTTTCTGCTAGCTGGGGCTGATGAAGCTCAGAGTCCAAAAACATCTGGACTAGTTTAGCCCCTGACATTTCTGACGGCAAAAGAATCAAGGTTTGGAAACATTTCTGACTTAGACTTTGGAGAACCAGTCAAGAGTAGGAAGCAATCAGTGGACCAGAAATCATCTTTTAACTCACATCATTGACAGGGAGCAGCCTGGTATCAGTTCAAGCTTTTCTTCTGGCTTTCCCGATGGGTACAGAGCAGGAATGGGGTTCTCCCATCATCCCTGATCACGGTGGGAACTGGAGTTCATCAACCTTTGGAGGGCCACAGTTTCCCTATCTCTGGCAAAGAGAGTAGACCCAAGCAGTTTCCTGTTTTCTCGGCACTTTTCCTGCACTCCCAGTTGTACCGATGCCAGAAGTGCATGCAGCTGTTGTGACTTGCGCAAAGGGAGTTGTCATTAAGGAGAGGCTAAGAATTGCCTTAAAGGTCCTTCCACTTTGTACCATAGAGCCGCGATCCAGTCAACCCAAGTTACAGCATGAAGCAAATGACAGAGGACATGGAAAAGTACTGCATTTCCCCCAGAGCATTAGGTTAATGGGCAACAGGAGTGCAAGCTCCACATTGGTGTATCACAATGATATATGAAGGCAATGCATTTGGGGAGCGTGAAGTGCACTGCGGACGGCTTTGGGGAGGGGTGGAGTCCATTGGGAGATTGAGAGTGCCTCTTTTTTCTTTCTTTCTTTTCTTTTTGCTTCTGGTTGCTGTGGCTTTTCCGCTGTAATTTTATTGTGGGTTTTATTGATGGGTTTTTTGGTGTGTGATTTTTTTTTTTGTATTTGGTTTGGTTTCTATATTGCTAATTCTTGGTTAAAATGTTTATGTATTTTGCTGCCTTGGGATCTTTCTGTGAAAGAGCAGACTATAAATGGTTATAATACATCAATAATGTCTTCCATTGATCCACTGCACAATCCAGGGCCATTAGTGTACCTTTAGAGAAGGAAAGATTTGTTTATAATCAGCAGCACTCTGTGATGTATCTGTTGTTAGACGGTACCTCCACACAGCAAGTTTGGGACTGAGTCTTTGGCTGATCCCCCAGTGTTAAAAACAAAGCAAAAACTTCCTGCATGTGCCAGGCAGAAGGCTAGGCTGGCGTTGTGAAGAGAACTGTTAGCTGGCTGTCCTACCTGCTCTTTAGTTTTTGGACCTAGATCACACAATTTAAAGCTTTGCTTGGCTGTTGGTGACACTTATGCTACACTCCTGTCACCAAGGTGAAGCCTACAACCAAACTTCACAAGTAGTACACATTTGCATTAAGGGTCTGATGCATCCTCCGTCTAGGAGGCAATCTGAGCTGATACTGGTCTAGAAACAGTTGGCAGATGGAGCACTTGTTCTTAAAAGCACTGCTGGGCTTTATTGACTGACCTGACATCAGAACATTTTTTCTCCTTGTCAAATTGCTAACAGGTTTAACTGTTGGCCCAACAGCGGTCTTCTTTTCCTACAATCTTCTTAAGCTAGCAAAGCCACAATGAGCTCATTTTAAAAACTTCTGCACACAAAAATATGTACACATCCTCCCTTCCTGGTTTGGTTGGAATTGGGCTGGGCAATTTCCACAATTAACCAGCTTGGTTAATTCTGAGCCTGATCCACATCCAGTTATGCTTTTCGTCCATTGGGACCATTTCCCCACCTACTACTCCATGAACCTTCCAACCTCCTGACCCTGTGGAGCCATTGATGGCTTTTGGGGAACAAGAGGTCTCTGTCTCCCCATCTGCTATCTTTCTATCTCCTTTCTTCCTTGCTCTTCCTTTTCCTTGTTCTTGAGAAACTACTACAGCAGTGTTATAGGCATAAGGGATGCTGAGGGATGCACTTTTCTCAGGAATCTAGGGAAATTGCATTTCCCACTGTCCATGGTACCAATGGCACTGTTATAGTAAAGGTAAAGGGACCCCTGACCATTAGGTCCAGTTGTGGCCGACTCTGGGGTTGCGGCGCTCATCTCGCTTTATTGGCCGGGGGAGCCGGCATACAGCTTCCGGGTCATGTGGCTAACATGACTAAGCCGCTTCTGGCGAACCAGAGCAGCGCACAGAAACGCCATTTACCTTCCCACCGGAGTGGTACCTATGTATCTACTTGCAGTTTGACGTGCTTTCGAACTGCTAGGTTGGCAGGAGCAGGGACCAAGCAATGGGAGCTCACCCCGTCATGGGGATTTGAACTGCCGACCTTCTGATTGGCAAGTCCTAGGCTCTGTGGTTAAACCCACAGCACCACTTGCGTCCCTGTTATGACACTGTTATAGCAGCATCCTAATCAACCTAGAGGGAGGGTGGGGAGACGATCTCCCACTTTCTTCAGTTACCACAGCAGCAGCTGTGGCCACCTGAGGGAAGGAGGTGCTGGAGAGGTTCTTCTTTTCTGCCTTAGATTTCAGTCCAAACCAGACAAGAGAGATGGGGGAATTGTCCTGATTTAGGGTACCAGTGTGCTTACAAACACACCAAACTCATATTTCAAAACTGGGTCATTATGAAATTGGGTACCATCACTAACAATGTTCACATTTTACGAACATATCATTAATCTAACCAAGATATTGTAGGCCGCTCACTTTATGGGGCACCTGGTTTGTTGAGCAAATCTATTTCTTTTACAGAGATCATTTAGGTAAAACATATCCTTCTTCCTTGGTCAGTAGACTGTAGCATTTTATCATTTTGAAAACTTTTGTTTCCTTCATGGGTTATTACTTCATCTGAAATGCATTTAACATCTTTTAGTTCAGGACTTCAAAAATCAAAGGCTTTCCGTATCTGATTATGCTGTTCCTCATAATTCATTTTTTCCCCTTCAGATTTAGTAGTATTGTATATTTGGAAATTCAATTTCAGTCCTTTCATCCAGTTTTTCATCTGATTAATAAGAGGACCATGATCAGGACTTCCCCCCTTCATACAAACTATGAACTTCCTGAAAGTACTATAATAAATAGGTTTTAAATGTTACGTTATAAATGATGGATAACATGCAACTGACAGATTCAAGGCTGATCAAAATGTTAGATGCCCTGCTGAAGATCAACAAAAACATTTCCATGGGCTGGTGGTTCTGCATCCACATGGCCCACTTCCACATCAGGACAAAGGAGGACATAGGTAAAGGTAAAGGGACCCCTGACCATTAGGTCCAGTCATGACCGACTCTGGGGTTGCGGCGCTCATCTTGCTTTATTGGCTGAGGGAGCCAGCTTCCAGGTCATATGGCCAGCATGACTAAGCCACTTCTGGCGAACCAGAGCAATGCACGGAAATGCCGTTTACCTTCCCGCCAGAGCGGTACCTATTTATCTATTTGCACTTTGACGTGCTTTCAAACTGCTAGGTTGGCAGGAGCAGGGACCGAGCAACGGGAGCTCACCCCGTCATGGGGATTCGAACCACCGACCTTCTGATCGGCAAGTCCTAGGCTCTGTGGTTTAACCCACGGCGCCACCCGCATCCAAGGAGGACATATATTTACATAAAAATTGCATGTGCTATTTTATGGATGATATCCAATGATGTCAGCCTGCTCACACAACATACACCAGGTTCCCGTTTCTCTTTGCACTCCTACATTCTCCTGTGTTCCCCAAAAATCTGTTCCAAAGGATCGCTCAACCATCTGCAGAAGGTTTGGAGGCCACACAGTGAGGCTGAAGGGTTTGATGAGAGGAAAGAGAAATCTTGTTCTGCAAGCATGCACCTGCTCTCACTAACTTGTATCACACTCTATACGTATAGATGCTAATTTGGAAATATCTTCTATAATGCAGAGAAATGCAATACACCTCGTTATAATGGGGAAGACGGTAACAAGGTGACCTGTGTGCATGCTTAGTCATCTGTCCAAGTACTAACTGCTGATGGGTTCAAGGCCCCTGAATATGTATCTTTAGGCTTGGACTGAACAGCCTTTCACATAGAGACCTTGAAACAGAGGACTGTCCTCTGAGATCCCATCAAGCAGCTAGGACATTTGCCACCCTAATGGAGTTTGAACTTGTGGGAACTGGTCATGTGTTCCAGTTATGTGGGTAATCTCCACACCAATGCTGGATGCTCTCAGGATTGTGTAAATCTTCAAAATGCCCTATGGTCTCCATCAGTAGTAAACCACATTTTAGGGTTCCCTTCCAGTTGGAGACTAATCTTGGAATATTAGAAGCTGCCTTACACATTGGTTCATTGAGCACATTGACCAGCAGCTGCTCTCCAGGGTCTCAGAAAGGGAGCCTTTCCAAGCCCAACCTGCAGATTTTGGAAATTGAACCTTGGACCTTCTGCATGCAAAGCATGCACTCTACCACTGAGGTACCAAAAACATGTATTCAATTTTCTTACATTTTCTAACCCATCTTTCTTTTACCACGGAATCCAAGGCAGCCTACATGTGGTTCTCAGCTGGTCTTCCCTCCAGACACTGAACAAACCCAGACCTGCTTAGCTTCAGCAAGATAGTGGGATGCATGTCTTGAGACCACCCCCTGTGATCTTGATGAAGGACATGCAAGGTCCATGACTACAAGAGGGAAAAGTGGAAGAGGCAAGAGGTAAGTGCCTCAC
The DNA here is from genome assembly GCF_964270895.1 of Podarcis filfolensis. Classification (NCBI taxonomy): domain Eukaryota; kingdom Metazoa; phylum Chordata; class Lepidosauria; order Squamata; family Lacertidae; genus Podarcis; species Podarcis filfolensis. The sequence continues at coordinate 29,370,644 of NC_139609.1, forward strand.
TCTACTTTGCCCCTTCCAATTGTTCTTCCTCTTGGCAAATGGTGATGCAATGCATTTCATCCCCACCTCCCCATAACCATCTCAACAGATAGCCCCACCCCATACTCAAAGCATTAATCATTTATTAGCCTGTCAAATGGGAGACTGATCAGGTGACCTTTGAGAAGTCTTCCAGGCCTACAGTTCAATTGCTACAGAAAAACAACAGTCGTGGGTGTTTCCCTGGATTTTTATAAAAGATAATAATAAAACGAATGGTTTAGCAGCTCTACATTTTTCTTGATTTGTTCTCTCTGTGTCAAATAAACTGAATTGCTTAATGCATATAAATATTTTCAAAATGATAATCTAGCAACAGACCTCTTGCTGTGCGGCCTTAGTCTGTACTTTGTACTCATTTAAGTGAGTTTCCATTTGCATGGGAAAATAATCTCTCTTTTTCTCATCTGTTATGTTATTGATCTCTTTCTTTCAGGTAGTTATGTGCAGAGGTGCTCACAAATACATTCATAGTTTAATATTGTCACCAGGAGTTGATTTCCTATACCCTATTGACCATAAACCATGACAAATTTAGATCTATCCCTTTTTTCTCCTTAAAAGTTCAGTGAAAACTAAGGAAATCGTTTTTTTTTTACCTGTTCTTACCATATTGGGTACTTTTTCTTTGTTTACTGACCCTCCATCTATCTAAACTATTTGACCTAAACCTTGATGAAATGGTTTGTTTGCATTCTCTGGTTGAGTGTATTTTCGCTGGGTTATAAATTTGGAGGTGACATAATAAACTAAGGAATCTGTACATAGTGGCAAATTCATACGAGTAGGCATGCTAAGCATAACTTAATACTTTGGATAAAAGGTCACTATAGTCTGTGACCAAGGATTCCCATAATTTCAATGTCTAACCCACCCACCCCCATCATTTATGAGCAGCAAAAATTGAACGAAGTTCATTAATTTGCTGGGGAGAGGAGAACAAACGTCACTGCCATCCCCCGGAGCATCTCCTGGCAGCCATAAACTTGCAGCTGCTATTTCCCTCCCCCAAAGCCCCTTGGCCTGACAATGCATATAAGGCAGGGGTGGGGAACCTTTTTAGCCTGAGGGCCACATTTCATTCTGGGCAGCATTCTGGGGGCCATATGCCAGTGGTAGGTGGGGCCAGAGGCAAAAGCAGGTGTAGCAGTGAATTTTAATATCTTTGCACAGTAAACTGAAATCTACACATACTCAAACAAAAATATCTGCTTTCAATCAAGGCAAGCAAGAGACATTGTTGATTTTCAAGGACAAATTCCAGCCACGAAAAATGTCTCACACTCCAGGTCTGAGGGGGCATCTGGCCTGTGGAGAGTCTCAAGGGCCAGGCAGAGATACCTGGTGGGCCACACCTGGCTACCAGGCTTAATGCTCCTCACCACTGCCATAGGGTAGCTCTGAGGTGGATGATCCCAGAGACCAGGGAAATTGAGCTGAGGCACATATGAAACTAAGTGTTCATGCGATCCTTTTTTTTTTTTTTTTGAATGGGTATTTCTTTTTCTGGGAACTTAGGTCCTCAGAGGCCTTATGTGACTTGTGAACTTGCACCAATCATTAGCAATACTCCCGAGAAGAATGAACCAAACAGGACAATGGAAAGTCTTTGACTCAAGACTGCAGGCAGTGAGGGACGATTGCGAGGATATTTATACTGCTTGTTTCTAACTCTACTAAATATGGGGAAAGCCAGGAAGGCCCCATCCCCCAAATAAACTGAAGTGTTGTGGGAAAGACACACACACACACACACACACACACACAGTGGTACCTCAGTTTTCAAACACAATCTGTTCCAGAAGACCTTTCAGGTTCTGAAATGTTCAAAAACCGAGGACTCAACAGCCGACAGCTAGGCCTCTGGATCTTGCACTCAGCTGAAGCTGCATGGCATGTTTGACTTCCAAGGCGTGTTTGAAAACCAAAGCATTTACGGGTTTACAGCATTTGTAAATCAAAATGTTCGTCAACAGAGACGTTCAAAAACCAAGGTACCACTGTATATTCATTCCACTGATCCACTTTTAGTGTTGTACTGTTATTTTCATTGTGTTATGTTTTGGTTTGTACTTTGTACTTGTCCCCCTCCTCCCTCCCCACACTGCTCTGATATTGTGTGAGCAGTTTATATATCTTTATACTGCTGTGTTTTTTTTATGTTGGAAGCTGCATCATAATCATAATCATCATAATGGAATAGGACATCCCTATTTTCAATGGATATATGTTGGAGGGTATGGATGCCTTCATCTGCCCCAGCTGCAACAAAACGTGTCTCTCCTCTGTATCGGTCTCTACAGCCACGGCAGGCCCTGCAACCTCCAAAAAGTTTGACTTCACCCTCCAAAAGGCGCACTCCTCCATTGCCTCCCAAGAGAGATGGATGCCAATGACAACAACATGTAGTAGTTCAGTGGTAGAGAATCTGCCTTTCATGCAGAACGTTCTGGGTTCAATCCCCAGGTAGAACTGAGAGAGACCCTGGCCTTACACTTCCCCCCCGAGAGCTGCTGCCAGTCAGTGGACATGCTGTTGGGTTGGATCATGTTCAGGCTCCATATCAGGCAGCTTCCTATGTTCCATCCTTTTCTTGGCGATATTAGATACATTTTCCATTTACTGGTGTGGATCACCTAAGATGAATGGGCAAAGTCTTCAAGAGGTGCCCCATCTCAACCCATCACTATCAAACACTCTGCTCCCGAAACCATTCATTTCAATGTGCCGCGCCTGTCATTAAAATGACCTCCAAGCACCCTTTTGCCAAAATGGTCCTGAAATTCCCAATCATCGCTGTTAATACGTTTCATTTCTCGTCTTCCATGAACTTCGACTTCCGGTGCTCCCCCCCCCCCTTCCTTAACCTGCTGCACACCGAGAAATGTTGGTATCAATTTGCTAAAACAAATAAGCGAAGTGAATTCTCTCAAGCCTTTGATCACTTGTTCTGGCCTTATTAATAAGTACATCAACTTGAAAGCAGTCTCTCCTCTCCTCTCCCCCCCCTAAAAAAAACCCTTTTCTCTCCATTGTTGGCTAAGTGGCAGCTTGTATTGAGTGATTTAAAAGTTCCCAGTTACAAAAAGGAAATCTCTTTAACTATTTATAATCGTCTTTGTGAAAACTGTGCTCACATGTACAAGCAGGAGGAAAACAGGCACAACAGCCCCCCCCTCCCACCCCAGACCTTGTTAAAGAGTCACAGCGTGTGTTTTGTTCTCCCCCCCCCCCGCCCCGTGTAAGGACATCCTCTCTATCAAGGACTGTGAAAGTCTCCTTTTCCCTCCGACTTATGAAATATTTACACGCTAGGCAGTATCAGGAATACCCATTTTCCATCGTGCCGCACCAAGCCCTCTGCCGTCAGCGGGGCTGGTTAATTAAGTGTGACCTAAACCAACTTGACTTGAGCTCGGCATTAAATGCACAAAAACCCATTTGAGCTGACCAGCAGCAGAAGTGGTACTCAGAGAAATTGAAAAGGATTTCTCCCAAATGCTTTCTACTTACTTACAGCACTCAAGTAATGGCTGAAGATTAGCATATGACATGACAGATTACATTAAGCCCTGTCTTTCCCAGCGCTTTATGACAGCGCTATCACATTAGCTTCTTAGCGCCGGCACATCGAGGCATGCAAACGTTTTCAGAGCCCTCTTATTCAAATCTACAAGCTGACATGGCAGCCTTGATATGATTATTAGTCATTTGAGAGACTTTAATTCACGTCATCAGATAACAGGTTTTCTTAAAAGGGTAGAGAAACTGTCTGCTTTTAATGAAGCCCTTAAAAGAGAGAGAGAGAGAGAGAGAGAGAGAGAGAGAGAGAGAGAAGGCCCTCAAAACCATCTTTGCTCTTTCGACTCCCAGTTTGACTTCATTGACAAGAACCCCCACCCCCAAAAAATTGAACTTAAATTGACTAGCTAAGTAGGCCTCTGGTTTTGGGGGTGGGTGGGGTGGCAGTGAGGGAACAGACTCTTGCAGGAAACTAGGCAAAACTAATATCTCTTCCTGCTCCCCTCTTGCCTCAACCTATATGCGAGAGCGGTGTGAGCTTTCCCTAAGAAAAACAAAAGTCCCATTGGAAAACAGTGCAGACATTTTGTCGTGAATGCCAAAGCCATTGGAGAGGCTTTAATTTGTGTCTGACTCTGTACTTGCCGCAAGGGGTTAACTGAAGGCGCCTGAGATGAGGCATAACAAATAAATGTTTGGTGCGCTGGTGGAAGATCATTAGAGTTTGCGGTCCGGAGTCCTCTTTCCTTTACGCTGACTCCGTGGCATACACTTCCTCTGTTTTACAGCATCATGAATCTGCACTTCGCTACCCAGAGGAAACCTCCATTACTAACTACTCAGGACATAACTCAGTGGAGTTGAGCGAGTTCAAAGAAAGGAGGGATGAGAGAGAAAGTGCCAAGTGAAGGCTGTTTATGTGAGCAGATAGAGAGAAGGGAGGCAGGGAGGGAGACATCTGCAGGTAAGCAGAGATGATTGTTCAGAAAGCTGATGGAAGACCTGTGTGGAGATCAGAGCGAACCACCCCAAGATACTGGCACTGCTACTATTGCCCTAGGTCAAAGTTGATGTCTCTTAGCCAGTTTCTCCCGGGTTATGGAGATTTGCAGTGCCTGCATTGGAACCAATGAATGAGGGATTCTTGATTGTTGCATATTTCCAGGTTTTGTGCAGACCACCAATATGTTCATTCATGCCCCCACCCCTGGCCGTTTCCATATGCACCCATTGATGAAACATTCAAAAAAGCAATACTGAGGTAAAGATTGCAAGACTTCTTCTGCAGTGTTTTACCTTTGCACTTCTAAGTATTGATAAAACACCAGCAAAGCAAACTAGATGTGATCGTTCTGTTTAATTTTTATCCCACCTATTCTCTCAAGTGCTCAAGGCTGTGCACACGGTTCTGGCCCTCCCTGATTTATCCTCACATCAACAACCCAGTGAAGTAGGTTAGGCTGAGAGACAGTAACTGGCTCAAAGTTACCTAGTGAGCTTCGCAACTTCAGAAATGAGCCTCATTGTGTTCAGTGCAGTGGGGGTTCCTCCTGGGTAAGTGTATATAGAAATGCAGTCTTCATTGGTTAATTAATCATTAACATGCAGCTCTTATGCCTCTTGATGTGCTTCTTTTTAACACTCACATCCCCCACCCCAATATTCACAGTAACACCACTCACTTATTTGTTTTTGAGAACGCAGTTTATGTCCATCCAAAAACATTCATTCCTGCCTTTCCCCCTGGATCCCATCACCACCCAATTCTGGTTTATTAAAGAATTTACCAGACTAGATCTCTGCTTCAGATCACAGGGTTTCGGGGTCGAACCAGAGTCTTTTCCAAGAACTTTCTGAACTGTGGGTACACATCCTGACAATGCCTAGTCTTTCAAGATGGACGTTCAAGCTCTTCTCTGCTATCCAGTGAGGCTGGAAACCTACTTGGAAGCAGTATTCCCAGAATTCTGGGACAAGGGCTGTATTTGTCATCTAATTTTGCTTTGAAGGTCCTTCCTTCTATAAATATCTTTCTAATATGCAAGTCTGTGTAGCTTCCTTAGTGCCTCTTCGTCACATCATGCTTCCATACGTCAGAATAATACAACCACCACCTACAAAAAACATTAAATTAGGTACCAATCCTCAGCTGGTTCACATCATAATAATTTGTGCTATGTTCTAAGGCTCTGTGGAGTTAATTTTGCCCATTGAGGGAGCTCGGATGAAGTGGTACTTTTCAAGCCAATTGAAGGACCTACATTATTTCCAGTTAGGGACGTAATGGTGTATCGGTTTGAATTCCATGCTTCATTATGGGCAGAGTCCCTGCCTATACACGTGAGCCTCAAATCCCCTCAAGCCACAGTGACCTTCCCCTGATGTCAGCTGAGGAGGGCAATACTATTTCCTTTGCACAGCAAGAGTCCACATGCCAGTATGCCGGTATCTCTTTGCCTCATTAATTCTCGATTTGTTATAAAACCCCTTCTTAAAAATGCATATTCCGGTCTTGCTTATACTTCTTAATTTCTCTTTCTCTCTCTAATTGGATTTATGACTACTTTAATTTATTCATCATTTGTTTTCATTTTGGGTTTTTTTGCAACTGAGTTGCATAATTTTAAAATATTAGTTTAGATGATTCTGTATAGTGTCCAAGAGAAAGTTTGTGTGGAAGACTCCATGCAAACTCAAGTTGTTCTGCGTTGTATTTCAAACACATTTCCCTGGGCTTTTTTCCTGAAGCATAAAAAGTTTCTTTGATTATGTTTTATGCTGCTAGCATCAAAATATGCATTATTATTGTTGCTGTTGGTTCTCTGACTTACAAGACTTCTGATTAAGCACTTAACAATATAGAAGGATTGTAAAAAGGCATCATCCCCCCCCAATTTGTCACATGCAGTACTGTTTCTGTTCTGCTGCAGTTGGTCTTCCGACAAAAACTGTGTTATTTGTCTGCTGCAGCAAAATTACATAACCAGTGCAATTTATATAATTATCTGAATACCTTGCCATTGCGTCATCACACCCCATTCATTTCAAAGCAAAGGAAATGCAGTGCAAATTGGGGTATGGGTGTGTCATCAATTACTGAAAGCAACTGTGAATACCAATCAGCTGCTGGATTAATTTCCATTCTGGACAGGTGATGAAAAAGTGAATAATTTCCACACTTCCTTCCATTTTTGTCAGAATTCTCTGACATCCCTATAGTGTACACAATTAACCCATGTAATTCATGTAGCACAACTGTGCCTGAATGCTTGAGGCTTAACATTTGTGTGGTTATATTAAGATCACCTGCCACACATTATGATAAGAGTCTTATTTGGCCATGTGGAATGAGGAGGGAATCTGCTATGATGCTTTTGGTTTTTTGCACATGAGTCATACATATGGGCAACAGAATGGACGTCTCATCCATGTTCCTTTTGCATGTGTTCATCCATAAGCCTGTTCAACCTCATGTCCATATTAATCGATATTTTAAAAAGGAAAAAGTTGCACTAAAAGATTGCATTTTCATATATGTATATTTCCAAATTTCTAGATTTGATTTCAAAATTTGCATTTTCATGTGTGTTTTGATAGGTATAAACTGCCAAGAATATCATTCCGAAAAAAATGTGAAACCAAGTAGATAGCTAAGTTCTCATACAATGGCAATTGTTTCATCAGTGGAAGCATTTCAACTTCCCAGATAGAATTATCCACCCTCTCCTCCCCCATGTGCTGTTCAGGGGGTTCTCCCACCCCCTTGGATCAATAATGGGGGGGGAGGGAGGGAGGGAGGGAGGGAGGAACCAGTGTTAGAAACTGAGATACGAAAGCTAGGAGCTAAATGGCACCTTAAACTGAGGTTATGGGTGCAACAACAGGGTGTCCAGGCGTGCTTTTTTTATAACAAGAATACAAAGCTGAAAATGAATGAGCAGCAGCTAAAATATTGTGTTCATTTTTCACATGGTCTAGTCTTCCTCTGCCCACCCCCCTAATATTCTTAAGAGGGTCTCTTCTCCAGTCTTCAGAGAGTAGCTGGAAGTGGGGAGGCAGAAAAAGGTCCTCCTTTCCTTCCACTCTGCAGTGTTAATCTGAAATCTTAGGGGCAGTACTGCACCCAGAGATCAGAAACGGCTCGCGCTAATGAAATTCCCTGTGGCAAAATGCGCCTAGAATAGTGGGAGTTTCAAACACTGAGAGGGACCCTATTGCACTAGCAGAAGTCATTGCATTGGCTTCTACTAGTGGCGTTAGTTGAATCCTGCCTGTTCACCAGAGAGGTGCATAACAGCTCAGTTTGTATTAGAATTCACAAAGATCAAACTATTCAAGCATCCTTAACTAGAAATATTTGTTTCAGTTTATTTATAAGATTCCTTCCTCACCATTCTGAAACTTACACGCCACTCAATATGGCTTAAAATCCCATTCACAATTAATCAATAAGATACAAGAAAAGGGGGGAACGGCAGGCAAAATGGATAAAAATGTTATTGAACAAATCCTTATTTAGGTTAACTAAACATTCTCACTAACCATCAGAAAAAGAGGGGCATTTGAATCTCAACAGGCAAGGTGTCCCATAATCCAGGTACAACTATGGAAATGACCCCTGCTCTGGATCCATTAGGTGAGAATGAGCAATGTAAAAGAATGGTGGGACTTGTAGTCCAGAAACATCAGGACTGCCCTTGGTTTGGAGAAGGGAGCGGTTTTGTAAGGGCAAAACTTAAGATGGCAGGATGGGAACAGAGGAGAGGGAGTTCCATCACAACTAAGAGGGCTAGCTTGTAATCAGAGGAAATTATTGTATCAGGGAAATGAATTCCTTTTAGTTCTTTCCACCCCGAAATCATATTTTTATGGGCCTACGGTACAGGTAAAGGAACCCCTGACCATTAGGTCCAGTTGTGACTGACTCTGGGGTTGAGGCGCTCATCTCACTTTATTGGCCGAGGGAGCCAGCATACAGCTTCCAGGTCATGTGGCCAGCATGACTAAGCCACTTCTGGCGAACCAGAGCAGCGCATGGAAATGCCGTTTACCTTCCCGCCGGAGCGGTACCTATTGATCTATGTGCACCTTGACGTGCTTTCGAACTGCTAAGTTGGCAGGAGCAGGGACCGAGCAACGGGAGCTCACCCCATCGTTGGGATTCGAACCGCCGACCTTCTGATCAGCAAGTCCTAGGCTCTGTGGTTTAACCCACAGCGCCACCCGCGTCCCTTCCTTTATGGGCCTATTTGCATGCAATTTAGCAGACACTCTGGAGGGGTTAGTTTGCCTAAAATTCCATCCACTTCTGTCAAAAGGAAACAAGCTACAGCTGTGTGTTGTTTTATTTGCCAATAGTGAATGGGAGGTGGGGGGAAGTGGACTTGAAGAGAGCTATCAGGTTTCCTCTTGATCTTATCTTCTGTAGGAGAAGCATACATGTCTCTTTCAGGCATTCCTCATTGGATTTGGTTTCCTATTCTTTCTCTTCAGATTCCCAAACTTCAGAAATGAAGATGCTATTGTGCAGCTCCCATGCATTTCAATGGAGCTTGTGCAGAAGATCGTCCCGGTGGGGATCATGTCCTGAGCTAACCCATTTAACAACATGCAAGGGTAAAAGCTCTTCTCCCGTGTTGCCCAGGGGACCCCCTGATTGCTATCAAGACTCATGGAACAGGCTCAAGAGTATGTTTCTCGTCATGAGAAGCACAAACATTTTGAAAGCCTTTTTCTTTGCAATGCCGAAAAGCCTTCAAACAATGTTAACGTGGCACGATAATCATACTGACAATGGTTTGTAATAGTTTGCCAAAGTTTTCATGTAACATAAACTAGGAATCCATATTGCTCATGTAACCCTGTGCCAGGATTCTTTTGTCTTTCAAGTGTCAACTCGCATTCTGAACAAAATCACATTGCAGTAAACTTGTGTTAATTGATACATTATGGACTTGGAGGTTTTTCTCCTTACAAAACACACACAAAAAACCTTCGTTAGCTTTGCTGAGGAAGCCATGCCTCTCCTCTACCTATAAAAAGAATGCAAAAAGACATGTTCTCAATGAATAAGGCATTTTTTTTAATTGCTGGTTTACGCTTAACTGTCAAAAGGAAAATTGCAAATGCCCCAAGATCTTCATCCAGGTGTTTGTTGCAAGTCTCATAACAAAATTTTCTAGGGTGGGGGGCAAGGAAATGGGAAGCTGACACCCAGCCAATACACACACCTGCATAACATTCTCATCCACTGAAATTTTCAAAGGGGCCGGGGGGCCATTGAGAGACGCTATGGGGAAGCAAGTTCCTTGTATTAAAGACTACATAATTAGGATTCAGGAACACCAAAATGGTGCCTAACTGTATCCAAACTGAGACAAAAACCTGCTTCTTGACCTCAGGAGCTCTCATGCAAAAAATGGCCATGTAATGTCAAAATGTGTCCGAATTCTTAGAGAACAGACAAAGAATTCTACCAGTTTCCAAAATAGAAAAAGGACAGCTCCTGCCCTCAAGTTTACCATCTGAAAGTCAAGGTGCAAAAGGAAAGGGGGATGGGAGGGAGGAGGAAAAAGGGGAAGTTGGAATTATTGTGACTAGCAGCTGGAATGAAAGGATTCAAGGAGTTCAAAGTTAGAGATCTCTTAGATGAGCCAATGAAGAGATAAGAGAAGGAGAAGAAGAAGAAGAGTTTGGATTTAATATCCCGCTTTATCACTACCTGAAGGAGTCTCAAAGCGGCTAACATTCTCCTTTCCCTTCCTCCCCCACAACAAACACTCTGTGAGGTGAGTGGGGCTGAGAGGCTTCAGAGAAGTTTGACTAGCCCAAGGTCACCCAGCAGCTGCATGTGGAGGAGCAGAGACGCGAACCCGGTTCCCCAGATTACAAGTCTACCACTCTTAACCACTACACCACACTGGCAGTCCCATCACTCCTTGGTGGAATGACTGCTGGTAGACAACAGTAAAAGAGAAAACACTTTCCAAATATTTAGAGTTCAATAATGTTATAGCACACAGATGCAATAAAAAGGCTAAGTAATGCATCAATGGGAGCACATAATGCTTCTCGTCTCACATTTTCTCAGACCTATTCCAATTAAGAATACAGTGGTACCTCGCAAGACAAATGCCTCGCAAGACGAAAAACGTGCAAGACGAAAGAGTTTTCCGTTTTTTGAGTCGTTCCGCAAGACGAATTTCCCTATGGGCTTGCTTCGCAAGACGAAATGTCTTGCGAGTTCTTGCGAGTTTGTTTCCTTTTTCTTAAAGCCGCTAAGCCGTTAATAGCCGCTAAGCCGTTAATAGCCGCTAAGCCGTTAATAGCCGTGCTTCGCAAGACAAAAAAACCGCAAGACGAAGAGACTCGCGGAACGGATTAATTTTGTCTTGCGAGGCACCACTGTACTGTACGTGTGTAATCCTGCAAAGATTTCTCAATTGCCCCATATTTAAAATGGAAACAAGGGGTTTAGTTTTAATGGAAGACACTGGGCCATTTCCACTTGGTCCTCCCATTTGAGTTGATAGTGGGGAGGCCACCTGGGTGGGTCTGCTGGGGTTAACAGCTGAAATCTGCTTTGTTCCAGGAAGAAGCTTTTAACCCTAAGGGGCCCTACCACCCATGTTGCTTCAGCACGATGGTGTCAGAAGTGGTGAGAGCATAAGAAGACATCTGCCTGGCACGTGCTTCCATGGGCTCCTCCAAGGAACACCAATTCTTCCACACATTTCTGGAGCACTCAAGGGTTTTCCTCACTCCCCTGTGTCTGGTTTATAATGGTACAATTGGGTGAATGACATCAGAACCCATATCAGCAGAGGCCCTCGTAGAAAGAAAGTTAAGACACTTCTGAGGGATTTCCCCCACCTTTCGATGTTTTTAGCCAATGAGTGAAATCAGAGCTGTGATTGATGAGTGATTTCTTTGGACACCAGCCTATAGGAATCCCTGGGGCTCCAAAGAGCTTTCTACTTCCCTTTAGTGCTCTATTCCAGTGGCGAAGCGTGGGGGGTGCAGGGGGGGCCGGCCACACCGGGCGCAACATCTGGGGGTTAGGGTTAGGGGGCACAAATCCACAGGTTAGGGGGCGCAAATCCACGGGTTAGGGGGTGCAAATTACTTGCCTTGCCCCGGGTGGTGACAACCCACGCTACGCCACTGCTCTATTCTTTTGTGCTTCTCATTATTTTCAGTTCTTGGGATCTCTGCAGTTCATTGTGGGCCAATTCAGCTATGCATTCTCAACATTTGATGACCTCTGAATCAATTGGTCACTTGTTTGCATAGATGAGCCATCACAGATCAACTTATCTCCATCCCATTGTGCAGTTTGTTGGGTGGAATCAGTGTACACATCCAGCTGTGGGAAGAGGGGGGGGAAACCTGATGAGAGAAGCCAGATGAACTGAACCAGCTTCATCCCTAAGTAAAAAGTCATGATGGGCTGCCTATGGCTTCCCTTTGAGAACCCTCACATACATACTTGGAGCTAACTTTTGGAAGCTGAGACCCTGGGTTCATTCCCTTGGAGGTCCCAACCATCTAATGCCAGCCTTGATGGAATCAGTCAAGACAATGCCTTTATATAGATCCCTGGTCACCGGCTGTGGTTTATGGTCATATAAGAGTCCGCTGATTCACAGGAGTTACTACAGGAGCAAAATGCCATTCCGAGAAGTGTAGCTCACCAGTTAGGCTTCTCTCGTGACAGCAAACTACCGCTCTAATTTTCATTTGTTCTGTCCCAGTCTCCTAACAGATTGCATTTCTCCCCGTCTCCTTCCTTCACTCTCTATCGCCCTGTTATTATTCTTTCCCTTTAAAGCGATTAATACCTTTCAAGAAATGGACTTGTGTGCTGATTCAACTTTTCTGAGTGCTAATATATGGAGTCCACAGTACGGAGAACCTGCCGCATCCTGATGGGACCTGATGTACAGCTGCAGTTATCTCCACTTCCCGCCGTTTGTGGGGCCTCATACTTATCACGCCGCGCTTGGTGCAAGGAGGCGCTGCGAGGTGAATGAAATCAATTGTTCAAGGAGTTAAAGGACCTGCAATTTCAGATTAATCCTCCCTGTTAACAATGCTTGTGATGCTAGAAAGTCAACACACAAGGCCTGCTCTCCAGGGGAGGCAGGAATGTATATTCTCTGACATTTCTCTGATGAAAATATCCAGCGCTTTATTTTTCCTAGGAAAAGGGGTGCTGGAACGTGTCATGAACACCTCCCTTATTCTCTTAGAATGGCAACAGCGCCAACCTGAGAGGTGCCGGAACTGAGTTCCGGTGAGTTCTGCCAGAAGCAAAGCCCCGAAGGCATCCAATTCCATACCCTCCAACATTTCTCTGATGAAAATAAGGTTGTCCTACCATACCCTTCAATATTTCTCCAATGAAAAGAGGGACATGCTAAGGAAAAGAGGGACCTTTCGGGATCAAATCAGAAACCGGGACAGTTTCAGTGAATCTGGGACTGTCCCAGAAAATAGGGGTGCATGGAGGGTCTGGAAATGTAGTAACTGGTGGGATATATGTGTTTGTTTGTGTGTGTTGAGTGGGGAAGGTTGTTGTCAGTAGCAGGTAAAGTATTCAAGAAACCGAATGTTTTCAGACAGAGGCCCATCAGAGGATATCTCAATAAAACCATAAATGTAAGGATTTATAGTGGACAGGAGCAGAGAGAGCTGTGCTCTTGGTGGTGGTGCTCCTGCTAGGGCAGTGATGGGGTGAGGCAGGGAGGTGGTGGCTTTCGGCACACTAGCAGAGCCAATCTGGCACTTCTGCCACTGTGCCTGATCTGCCCCAACCTTGCCACTGACCTGCCTCACCATCCCAGTATTAGGCAGAGATGCTGCTGCCAGGAGGCCAGCAGGTCTGCAGTGAAACCCCTTTCCAGCTGGTCACTACTGAGAATGGATTACAGTATATAATGAGATTTAAATTTTTTCCCGAGAAACCCAAAGCTTTTCTTTTAGGAATTCTAGACAATGATGCACCAAAAGAGTTGGTTAACTTATTCATGCATATAACAACAGCAGCAAGAATACTGTATGCCCAAAGATGGAGAGAAGAGGAGGTTCCAACAAAGGAAGAATGGCTTTCAAAAACAATGGAGTATGAGGAACTGGCAAGATTAACAGCAAAGATTAGAGACTGAAATGATGGGGGGGGGGAATCCTTGAGGATTGGGGACTTTTTATCGAGTATTTAAAGAACTATTGTAGTGAGATGAAAAGGCAAGCAGGATTTGAAATACGAGAAACACCATTAATTATTAAGATAAAAAAGTTAAAAAGGGTGTATTGAATATTAAGTGTGAAATATGTGGGACGCAGGTGGTGCTGTGGGTTAAACCACAGAGCCTAGGACTTGCCGATCAAAAGGTCGGCAGTTCGAATCCCCGTGACGGGGTGAGCTCCCATTGCTCGGTCCCTGCTCCTGCCAACCTAGCAGTTCAAAAGCACGTCAAAGTGCAAGTAGATAAATAAGTCCCGCTCCGGCGGGAAGGTAAACGGCGTTTCCGTGCGCTGCTCTGGTTCTCCAGAAGCAGCTTAGTCATGCTGGTCACATGACCCAGAAGCTGTACGCCAGCTCCCTCGGCCGGTAAAGCGAAATGAGTGCCGCAACCCCAGAGTCAGCCATGACTGGACCTAATAGTCAGGGGTCACTTTATCTTTACCTTTATGTGCAGCGTTTAAGGATAAAAATGGAAACTATGGAATGGGGGATGGGAAGTCAATGGATAAAGTAATTTCTGTAAAAAATTATAATTGTCAAACATCAATAAATAAGTTTTTTTAAAAAAATAAAAATGAATTACAGTCCAGCACAGAGATCACTCTGCCAAGAGGCAAAACTGATGTATCCCACATTTAGGCCTGGTGCAGGTGTGATGTCGGTCTGTCTCTTAAATGGACATTGGAACTGTTTTGCAAACCATGGTGAACGAAGGAAATCCTGATAAGCATGAATCATAACTAGGGTCCATGGAGACATATTGCCATATCGAGGACTGGCCAGAGATGTTTTGTTGCCTGGGACATATGGAAAGATTGCCCCTTCATCCATTCCCCACCCCAAAAAAATTCCATGAGGAAAAGATGACTGGCCTGGCCTTTGAATCCCCCTTCAACACTGGTGACAGGATAGCATCCTCTCGTACATCTGTAGGCGACTAGCAGAGGAGCCAGCTTCTCCAGAGGATTGCGGGGTCCATTGGCTACCCTGCTATACCTGGTGAAATCTGGCAACGGCAGGCAGGAAGAGGGGGTGGATGTAAAGGGGCAGAGAGCTCACAGTCCCCTCTTAGTGGTTCAAATATTAGCAGCAATGCATTTGGACCAGACCTATTTGTGAGAAAGAAGCAGCTGCACTTATTTTCTTATTGTCCCACATTATGCATTTAAAAGTCTCTCAATAAGATCTTTGTCTAGGTGGAGGAGGAGGGGGAGCAGGATTTTAGATCATATCTGTCAATGAAATCTACCCAATATGCACCAGCTATCATTCTTTGTCGCCAAATGTACATATGCAATTACCTTTTAGAGATTTTTGTCGTCTATTAACATGACGATTGTCAATTCTATTTTTTTTTTAGGTTGTGCAAAAATAATGTTTATGTAAAAGGAGAAAATCTCTAATCATACACATAACATTAACCCAGACATTTATGCTGCTATTACAATACATCTGAGATGTGTTAAATTTCCATTTTTGTATATACTTGGGGAAGTGCTTTTGCACTCACACTCCTCACAGATCCACAAATACAATAATCTGGGATAAATACAATCTGAACTCTCTTTCTGTTGTTGTGAGGAAATGTTTAATAGTGCTCAATATGCCTACAGCTGCTTCTAAGGAAGTTTATAAAGAGGGAAAGTGGTGTAGCATCTTTTGTTTTCTTTCTTCTCCTAACATGGGCTCAACCTCTTGGGTTGATAAGTTTTTTGTACATTTTTTTGGGGGGGGATTTAATACATATACATAAATGTGAGGGTTGACCTTTTCTTTTCTGAATGAGGCTCTTTCTGCTGAGGTCCAGAATTACTTCATGCCGTCTGGGCGTCTGTCTGGTATATTGCTTCTATAATATGGTGGCAAAGAACAGTCTCAGGCTCCACTTGTTTCCCATTTCCCTCAGACTCCTCCATCTTTGTGACAGAAGCAGCTTGACTGAAACTTTTGTTTGGAAATATGCACATAAACAAGGTGCAAACTGACAAGAAAGAGACAACAACTTCTCAAACCCTTCAAGTGCCCCTATTTTCCAGGGACAGTCATGGATTTACAGAAGCCATCCCAGTTCCTGATTTCTTCTCAAAATGACCTGCTTTTCCTCAGGACATCCTTATTTTCATCAGAGAAGTGTTTGCGGCTATGGAGTTATGTGACCCCCCCCCCCAGAGCCAAGGAGATTTTTAATGTTTAATGTTTTATTATGGTTTTTATATATGTTGGAAGCCTCCCAGAGTGGCTTGGGCAACCCAGTCAGATGCATGGGGTACAAATAATAAAATAGTTATATATATATATATATATATATATATATATATATATATATATATATATATATTGTCAGAGCTGCCCAAGGTCTCAGCTCACAAAGGACCAACGCTGCTTCGTTGTTAAGTACAAAAGTCTTTATTGAAGTTCAGTTTCACTTCCAGAGCCGCAGCGCGCAGCTCTACGTCTCAACTGTCAGACCGCTGATGATCCGTCTGAATCTCCTCCCCCTGTACACCAGTTTAAGACCCTCGCCTTGCTCCACCTTTTCCGCTGCTCTTTCCTCCTCTGGGTCCGCCTGCCCACCGGGGTCTCGCCCTTTCTAGCCTCTTCTGACGCTGATTCCCCTGAGCCTTCTCCCTCCCTCCGGCGGGCTTTAGGAGCTGGTTCCCCATCCGCGTCTCCTGTTGTCCCGCGCGCCTGCACATTTGAACTTGGCGCGCGCGCCCAGCCAGCAGCTTTCCTCCTGACCGTTTCAATGCTGCTGTCACTGCTTCCCCCTTCGGGGGGGCTAGCTGCAACTGACCTCCCCTCCATTCCCCCACTCTCCGATGGAGGCGTGGTCAGCTCTGACTCACCTCCTCTCCCCGCTGGAGGAGACGCTGGCCCTGACACATGTGACTCTTCCCCCCCACTACGCTCTGGTGGGGAAACTGGTCCCGATCCCCCACTGCTGCTTTGGGGTTCCCCTCTGGCTCCTTGTTTCTGGTGCGTCCCCCCTGGGACCCCCCTTGCTCTGACCATCGGCGCCCCCTTCTGGGAATCTTCTGATTCGCTGGAGAAGCTCATGGAATCTCTCGGGCCACTGTCATACTCCCCTACGCTTCCCTCGGATTCTTCCCCTTCGCTCTCCAATTCCTCTCTCCCCAGTGCTCCTGATTCCCTGACACACACACACACACACACACATATATATATATATACACACACACACAGGAGGGTATGAGAACATAATAAGAGCCTGCTGGATCAGACCCATGAGAACCATCCCGTTCTCACAGTGACCAGATGCCTGTGGGAAACTGTTGATCAGGACTTGGGCACAAGAGAACTGGGCCCTCCTGTTGTTTCCTGCAACTGGTATTCAGAAGGTAACCTCTGACTGTCGGCTGCTGACATAAATTTGCTCCCCCATGATAATATGACAGCAACAATCACAGATAACAATGACTCTCAAAGTGAACCATTCCCAGTGGGAACAGGTGTTAAACAGAGTTGTGTTATTGCCCCAACTCTATTTATTATTTTCGTTGCCATGATCCTACACATTGTCGAAGGGAAACTCCCCCTGGGGTAGAAATCATATATCAAACAGATGGAAAGCTCTTTAACTTGAGTAGACTGAAAGCAAAGAATAAGGTTACCGTAACTTCCATCATAGAGCTTCAATATGCTGATGACAACATAGTGTGTGCACACTCAGAGGATGATCTCCAAACCATCCTGAATATCTTTGCTCAACATCCAAAAAAACCAAAGGACTGCATCAACAAGCACAAAACAACCCTGCTGCAGTGCCACAAATCCAACTCAATAGTATATAGTTGGAAAGTGTTGAACACTTCTCCTACCTAGCCAGTTACCTTTCCACAAGGACCGACATTGATGCTGAAATCCAGCATTGCCTGAGCTTAGCAAGTGCAGCTTTCTCCCAATTGAAGGGCAGAGTGTTTGGGGACCAGGACAATTGCAGGGCACCAAAATGCTTGTTTACAAAGTTATTGTACTAACAACTTTACTGTATGCCTGTGAAACATGGACCACTTATAAACACCATCTCCAGCTCCTTGAAATATTCCATCAATGGTGTCTCTAAAAAATGTTACATATCACTTGGGAAGACAGGCAAACTATTACCAGTGTACTGGAAGAAGCAAAGATCACCCATGTCGAAGCAATAATTCTTCAACATCAACTTTGTTGGACTGGTCATGGTGTTCAGATGCCTGATTATCGTCTTCTGAAGTAACTACTCTATTCCAAACTTAAAAATGGAAAGTGTAATGCTGGTGGTCAACAAAAGAGGTTTAAAGACTCTCTCAAGGCAATTCTAAAAAAAAGTAGTATAAACACCAACAATTGGGAAACTGGCCTGTGAGAGCTCCAGTTGGAGAACAGCCTTTATCAAAGGTGTCATGGACTTTGAAGGCGCTTGAACTCAGGACAAAAGGGAGAAGCATGCTAAGAGGAAGGCACATTTGGCAAACCCTCACCATGCAACTCCTGCCCGGAAACCTATGTCCCCACTGTGGAAGGACATGTGGATCCAGAACTGGCCTCCACAGACTCACTATTAAAACCGTGTTCATAGAAGCCAGTCTTAGTTGGCTATGAGTGATCGCCAGAGAAGAAGAAGAGGCCTCTGACTGTGGAGGCAGACCATAGCCATCATGGCTAGTAGTCACTGGTAGCTTTCTCCTTCGTGAATTTGTCCAATCTGTGCACTCAGGGGCACCAAGCTGATGATTCTAACCTTTGCTGCTTTACAGGGGTACTTGTTTTCTTATCCTTCTCTCTAAAAAATACACCTTTTCTTTTTCTGCCTGACAATGCTGCTTATAAGCCCAGGTAATAAAACCTTTTGTTTACTGTAATGCGGATGCTTCCTAATTTCAAAATGTATTTATGATTTATTCCTATTTTCTCAGCTGGCATAAAAGCCCTAAGATATACTTGACTCCCATAGGGCACAGCAACTTGCATTTCCCTGCCCCCCCTCCCTCGCTAGCTGACACTGGGTATATTTGTAATTATTGTTTTTCATAAAATGAAGTCATTTATGCTTTAGAGTTTCATAAACATAACAAGCTGTACAATTTTATGTGTTAAATTATTATGCACAATACATTTCATGTTCAAGAAGTCATAAAGTTAAGTAGAGGTTTGATAAGTATTGCATATATTTCACACACACACCCCCACACTTCTGCTTATTCCTCCCTCCAACAACAGAAAAACACATTTTCCCTACAATATTTTCAAACATTTTAGCCTTTCCATAAATCCCCATCAGCTAGACCGGTAGGGAAGTGGAACGGGAGTAAAGTCTATATGTGGCACAAGCACACAACACAGATCCATAGAGCACGGTGTCCGTAGATACGCAACACTGCAAAATTGCGTCAGATACGAGATACCATTGTTGTCTCCACTGCCATGAGAGTCTTCAGAATAGCACAGTAGTGAATGGTAGCCATTCACTTACATAGAAGGAAATTAGTCTTTCTGACTGGTGTATAGTTATTTTGTCAAACATTCGCAAATGGGGGACATTAACATTTCAAAGGAGGCAACATGGATCTGCTCCCATCCCAGTGCCAAAGTGGACAGGCAAATCTATCAATTTTAGTTTCTAATTTTTCCAATCTTATGTTCAGTTTCTCCACATTTTCACATCAGTTTGAAATTATTTTTAATGTCCAAATGAAAATTCATCAATCTTAGAGCAAATTTCTCTGAATATACACATTTGGGTTTGCAATTTTGCTTAATGTGCACATTTTTGCAAAGGAATTTTCCATAATAGAATGTGTTACTACTGTGTGTTATTTTCACTAAATGTATGCATATTTTTTTTTTACACAATTTATCCTAGTGTTGCATTTTTGTACTTGGCTAGAGGCTGGCACTACAAAATTTCAAAGCGCAGCTGTGTTTCGATTCATGTATTGTTTCTGAAAGTGAAAATTTGGTAGGTTCGGCTTTGAATGCAGACAGAATATAACTTATTCCCCACCACTCATTTTTATATTACAGTTTACTAGTTCCATAGTACTCAGTGAGAGCCCAAGAGAATGGAGTCTGTCTACAGGGCTCCAGAACTATCATGGGCACTACAGAATGATCATTTCACAGAAATTAGTGATGCTCAGAACCCCCACCCAACAATGGGCAGCCAAACTAAGGCCCCCAAATAAATAAAACACATGACAAAAAGGAAGCCAACCCAAAAATGATAGGTGCCCCTCCCTGCAAACAACAACAAAAGCACTCCAAACCCTTCAAAATTTAAAAAAACTAGAGGAGGCAGGGGGTACCAATATTCCCTTGGGTGCCACACTTGGAACCCCAGATCTATATAGTTCTGCCTTGGTGTTGGTCACACCAGAGCGTGACAAAGAGATGGAAGGGTTTGAAGCAGGCACTCTTCGGACTGTAAATGATTCCTCACATTGTTGTCTAAGATCAGAAAGAACAAATTGGAACAAATGAGGGAAATTGCCACAAGATGCATCATACTTCCCTCCGGACAGCTCCAGTAAAAGTGTGGGGAACTTGACTCTTTTGAAAGGAGAACGTTGCCACGTTTTGCGGGTAAGATGCTGCCATCTCCCAAAAAGAAAAGAGGTGCTCTGACCTTGTGGTGTGCTGACAGTACCCAAAATAGCTGCTGATCCAGGCGGTCCTGGAGGATGAAAGCTGACTTCCAGTCCAAAGGACATGCTGTGTGCCTGGTGCAGAGGCTGGTTAGAGGACGCAATCAATCAGCTTAGCTGGTAATAGTGGATTCCTGCTGAGATAAAAAAATATATGGGGGAATCAGATAAAAGCATATTTTAAAATTGCTGTGTTTGAGACAGCATAGTTAGGCCTCGGATTTTTAAAACCACAGTGGCTGCAAAGGGAGGTGTCCCCCCCCCTTTTTTGCTTCGAAAGAGGGCTGCCCTTTTAAGTAGGGGAATGTGGGTGACATTTCTGGCATGGCAGTCTGACCTGAGAAGTTTGCATTGGCACCCTCTGGGTTGTAACTGGACTCTGCATAAACAAAGCACTTCAGTTTCCAAGGCTGCCATACCTTGAAGTTCATAAACATCAACATTCATCACCCTCCCTGCGCACACCCAAATGAAAAGAATCTGTATATGCGGGCATGCTTATAAGTGGGTGTGCGTGTGTGATCACCAGCACAATCTTGAAAAGCAAAAATGAAAAGTGCTCTCCTCCTTGCAAACATGATTAAGCACCACACAGCACATAAATCCAGGTAATGGAAAATGTTCAGCAACAACAAATCTTAATGAACTGGGAATGTTTACTCCAGATCCAGCCAGCCCTCCCAAGAAATGATACCCGCTTTGGAACAAACTTGGCAATGCTTGCAGAGAGCCAGGTGGCGCCCTAGCCAGGATGGTGGCAATGGAATGTCTGGGAGAGGCACTGGACCCACTGAAGAATATTCCTTTCCAAGTCCCTTCTCTGAATGTTGTGGTTTTTAACAAAGAAACCACCACACCCTAGTTCAAAGCAGTTCACATACAAAGGAGCGCAAGAAAGTTGTCTTCGGCAGAGTTGGCCCATTGGTCTATCTATCTCAGCATGTCGGTCTATCTCAGTATGGTCTACAAAGACTCTTAGAAGCTCTCCAGGATTTTAGGCAGGGTTCTCTCCCTACCTGGGGATGCCCAGGATTGAACCTGAGACCTTCTGCAGGCAAAGCAGACGCTCTATCACTGAGCTACAGCCCTTCCATAAGACCTTCCCTTAGGGTTATTTTACCAATGTCTGGCTGTTTGT
This sequence comes from Podarcis filfolensis, assembly GCF_964270895.1. Taxonomy (NCBI): domain Eukaryota; kingdom Metazoa; phylum Chordata; class Lepidosauria; order Squamata; family Lacertidae; genus Podarcis; species Podarcis filfolensis. The sequence goes on from NC_139609.1 coordinate 29,392,233, forward strand.
GAAGACCCTTGCTCCTTCTTGCAATAGCAGAATGCTAATGTTTTTTAATCAAAAAAGCTAAGATCATGGCCTCTGGTCCCATTACCTCCTGGCAAATAGAAGGGGAAGAAATGGAAGCAGTGAGAGATTTTACTTTCTTGGGCTCCAAGGTTGCAATCCATTACCTTCAAACTAGGATAGAAGGGGGAGGCATAGGTAGGATTAGAGTTTGTGTGGCAGTATTCTGAGTAGCCACTTCTTAGGGGTCTTTTTAAAAAAATAATCAGACTGATTGAACAACCCATTCAGATCTATCACATATTTCTCATGTTATAGTAATCCAATGTTGATGTTTTCCCTCCAAAACTAGAGACAGCCAACTTGGTGTTCTCCTTGTTAGTCGCTGGCCATGCCGGCTGAGACTGATGGGAGCTGCAATCCAATGGCATCTAGAGATCCTCACATTGGCCATCCCTCTGCTAAACCATATTGCTTTGATTTATTCATTTGTAAAAGTATTTAGATACTGCTCTTTCCAATAAATAAACAGGGCAATGTACATTTTTAAAGCATCAAAAGCAGTCCAGAACAATTATTTTGCAAGTGACCTCCTTGTGTTTCGTTTTGAATGGAGATAAGAGGTGGTTCTACCATGTAATCATTTATCATCTCAGTAGTGTTTTTATAATGTCACCTTTGATAGCAAATGCAGTGGAGTCCTGAACATGGCGCGGAGGCGGGGGGAATTCAGCTGCTTTCTGGTTAGCGGTGTTGAACAGGATGAATAGAAAATGTTTAAACTTTCTCCAGCGCTGCCCTTTAGGGGATTTTTGCCCCTTTAAAAACAAAACAAAGTTGATTCAAAGCCTAATGTGTGTAAAAGCAAGTGTTAATGGTGCTTCTTTCAAAATGTATGAGCAGCAGAGGATTGGAAATTGAGCAGGATTAGGCTGCATTAGAGAAAATGCAGTAAAGTTGAGGAGCATTAAAGGAAACAGTGTATTGTTATCGGTCAGCGCCAGGGTGTGAATCTGAAGAAGGGCAGGCATAACTAGTTGGAGAGTATGGACGTGAGCCTAGTGCTGCTTCCAGCCTGCTGGCATTTTGTGGGTAGGGCTGAATCGTGAAATGGAAAACTGACGGCGTGCAATTGAAGTAGATTTTGCCATTTTCTTTCAGGATGTTGTCGCACCATGATTGTTGTTATATTCTACTTTCTAATGCTTTCATCAATGTTTTCAATTCTGCGTTGTTTTTTTGTAAACTGCTTTGCGATATAGGGTAATGGATGGAATATTATTTTCTTAGATAAATAAACAAACCTGATATATATATATATATATATATATATATATATATATATATATATACATACACATGTATGTGTGTATATATATATATATATATATATATATATATATATATATATCACCCAAAATTATTTTTGCTGTAAGGAAAGTGATGGGGAAACGCCCTGGGAAGTGTGGAATAGCAATTGCTTGGCTTATAGTGTTGTATAACTTCCCCAGCACCAACATGAGTTTGATCAAACTTCAGGAGGCAGTGGAAGACAGGAGTGCCTGGTGTGCTCTGGTCCATGGGGTCACGAAGAGTCGGACACGACTAAACAACAACAACTTCCCTCGCACCAAATCAGAATGAATGCCCGATATGCAGTGGACCTTATAGAACCTCCCTGCAAAAGTTGTGCAAAGAAATCAGAACAAATGGTTAAAAACAAGACATATGGAAGTGACCTAGAATCTCACCCAAGCCTCAAAGCGACGGCATCTATCCAAGCTGATGAGAGATATCAGCATTATCACTTAGCCGCAGGGATTCCAGATAACCTGTGGAAGGGACAATTTCTATAAGAGTGTTAAGCTACCCAGGTTTATGACAGTTCTGGAGTCCCTCCCCCCCCCCTCTCTCTCTCTCATTTGTGTGTGTGTGCAGGAATGAGTTGCTGAGAGAATTCTCTTCCTTCTGGAATTGGAAAGGCCTAGGAAAAGGCTTATCTTGTTTCATGTCAATGGGAGTTGTGCAGGAGCATCCCCTTATTAATCTTCAACCTGCAGGTGATAAGACTGAAATTTATTGAACAGTTCTTCCTGGGGGCAGGAGAGGGGAAACAGGAGTGGGGGAAAGAGTTGCACTTGTCTATGGACAGCACGGCCTGCCTCTTTTGAGTTGAAACTGTTTCTGGAATGTGATCCTGCTTTTGAGAAGCGTCTGTGTTACCACGTGTCCTTTACATATTTATTTGGGATATTGCCCATGCCGCTCTTCGTTGCAAAGGGATGATCAAGAATGGCCAGCAACAAAATTTAAAAGCGGTGGGGGGGGGCACAGGAAAGAGGAATAAAAGAAAACAGTGAGTAAAACAGGAGAAAGAGAGAGATGGTGCAATCAATGGATGTAGGTGTGGGCAGTGGTTTAAAACAGGTTAAAACAACAATTGAAATGTGGTGGTGGTGAGGATCTACCTCCTTCTTGAGTTAAGATCCTACCCCCTACCAGTCACACATCCTGTTGGCCAGCTAGATGCTACTGGAAAGCCCACAAGAAGGCCACAAAGACAACAGCCTTCTTCTCAAAGTTTGCCCACCCACCTCCATTCTGAGCAGCTTCCGTTGCTTCTGAATACATCATCACTTGACCTGGAGGTTTGGCTAATCATCACTGCCAGACCTTCTTGACTCTTTCAAAGCTGGTTCAAAAGCCAAAGGCTAGGGATGGATTTCAGTGTCTGTGCCAGTCTTACATGCCTACATTCATAAGATAGTTCTGTCCCATTTCTGTACGAATCTACAATTAAAGGGGGGAGCCATTTTAAATACTATAAGCCAGTGGTTTTCAACCAGTGTGCCCTGAGATGCCTTCAATGATGATCAGGGGTGCCACGGGCAACACTGGCCTCGGTCCTCCTTTCCTTTCATCCCTCCTCTGGTGTCCTCTCATGTCTCTGCCTCCCAAAGGCTTGCACAGCTGTTTGTTGCAGCAGCCCTGGCTACAAGCTCCCCAGGCAAATGGTCCTCTGGGGCTGACCAGGGAGTGCTTCCCAGGTCCCTTTGGGGCAGTAGAAATTGCTGACATAAACATTTTCTCAAGCATGCTTTTGCATGTCCTGTGTAGCCATATTCCTCATCCAGGGGACTTAAAATTGAGGATTTACACGCTGCCACACCATCTGGGAGATTTTCCTATATTAGCAAAATTCCCAGCTGTCCAACGGGGACAGCTTTATCGCTGTTGGAGTTTCGAGGGCTAAAACAATGTCCTTTATCATAGGTTTGCAAGTATTTATTTAAATATATAGCTTGATCTCTCCTGGAGGTGCTGAATGAGTTCAGTATCAAGTCTTTGAGAACACAGTATTCCATAATGGTGGAAATGCCTTGGTTATCTATGAGAGTCACCACCATTCTGCAGCCAGACACTATGCAAATACCAACAGTCATACACAATAAAAAGAAATGTGCTGGGTGGCACCTTGAGACTAAATTTTAGTAAATGTTTTATTATAAAATGGCATGAGCTTGGGTAGGCAACATCCCACCAAAGATATAATTCAATGACTTGGGACTCAGCTACACTAGTAAAGAAAAAGCACTTTATATGTGTTATAACACTTTGACACCAGATGGCGCTGCGGAGTCCCGTCTTTCGCCAACATGATTTCTCTTTATGAAGTTTACAACGCGTTATCCTGAAACACGTTTTTGATGTGTCTAGTTCCAGCCTTGTACTGCTTGCCCAGTTTCAGTCTCCAAATCAGTCACTTCTGCCTCCATCTTGGGCTCCTATGAGTGTCTTTCTATTGTGTATTATTTGAGTTCACAGTTGAATTGGGGTGGTTCCACATGATCTCACTTTTAAAACTGTTTTCACCTGCAAAGGTTTGGGGGTTGATTTACTGCCCTGTTTCCAATCAGATCCCTGTAGCTTCTTGCTGAAATCCTGTAACTTTTCATATTACAAATACTCCAGGTTTGCTGTTGTTTTCTCTTGCTTTTTTTCCACTATACAGCACAAAAGTGCCCCTACAGATGGCAATAATGTGGCAACATTGGGGAAGCAGCTCAGAACAACTCATACAGTAGAATGACATGCGGGCAGTCCAATATAAATCCATCACTGATGTACTATTATTGTGTCAATGATGCGTTGCAAAATCCACTCACAAAATCCCACCAGTCTGGAGGGGCCTCTAAGGACTGAAGGAGGAGTAATGTTGTTGATGTTGTTAAACAACTGAGTATCAGAACGTCCTTCAGGTGTACGACAAGTCACCTAACATTGTAACAAACGAAGTCATTAAGATAGTGGAATGACTTTCACTCAGGCAATTGAACTTCCCCTTCCTTTCTTCCTGCTCCACCTAACCTACTCTGGATGAGGAGGTCTCTCATTCCTCCAAAACTGATTTTAGGGGAGTGCAGGGCAAACAAGAGGGAATTCTGCAAGCACAGTGATTGCACTGGATAGACCCCCTCCAGCAGTTTCTCACAAGATCCTGATCGACCTTCTGTCCAGTCCTGCTCTGATGTTTCTTTCAGTGTCTCCCCAAGGAGTTGTTGCAAGTAGAGACCCACCCAGCTGCCAAGACTTGCCCTCCCTTTAATAGTCTTTAACAAATTTTAATAAGCCAAGATAAACTAAATAAATAAATGAAATACTTTTAAAACAAACTAAGATAAACTAAAGGCCATCTTCAACCTATTGATAGCACAGAACATATTTTTTAAAAAAACACTGAGTCTGTAAGGTACAAAAGTACTAGATTTGCTTCCCTGACATAATTTGAAAGGCACAACTCGAATAGCCACGTAGATCGCTCCACTAAGGGACGGAAATCTTCCTTTTACCAGATTAAGCAGCGATGTGATGCTTTAAATAAAGTCCACCCCCTTCCTGACCCTCATTAACTAATAACAGGTCTTGTCCATTTAACTTTGGAGCACCACTTTGGAAAATGGCCTTTAGAATAAGAACGGGGTAATAGGATAGTCCAGGTAATCAGATTTGATGGAAGCACTAGTAATCAGTTTCCTAGTAAGCTTTGGGCAGGAATACTCGGACAGCACATCGAAATGAGTCATAAGGACATGGTGGTATTAGTGCAGTTCCCACTGCAGGGCATTTCTAAGTACATTTCTATATTATGTACTTGTTTGGGTTATGCCTTACATGTGCTATGGAAATAATGAATAGTACCTCATTAAAATCCCCAGTAAAGCTACCTGTAGCCTTTGCAGGAAGGAACCACATATTTCCTTTGAATTTTTCTGGTTCTGACCCTCTCCAGAGCACGTACAATGAGCCACATATATCCAGGATGAGCTAATACCCTCTAACATTTCTCTGATGAAAATAGGGACATCCTATTCTGTAATAATAATCATAATAATTTTATTATTTATACCTCGCCCATCTGACTGGGTTGCCCCAGCCACTCTGGGTGGCTTCCAACATATATAAGAACATGATAAAATATTAAACATTTAATAATAATAAAAACTTTCCTGTACAGGGCTTCCTTCAAATGCCTTCTAAAGGTTGTAAGGTTACTTATCTCCTTGGCTCAGGGGTAACATAACTCCACACCCTCCAACATTTTTCTAATGAAAACAGGGACATCCTAAGGGAAAGCAAGACATTCCGGGATCAAATCAGAAACCAGGATGGCTTTCAAGGGGGCCTGTCCCTGGAAAATAGGGACACTTGGAGGGTGTGTGAGATCTCTGAACCCAGGATAGTTTGGTCATCTGCATTATCCTACCTACAGATTTATTATTTTATGTAAGGTAAGAGGGGTAAATATAACCATATACCAACTTCAAGTTGTAGTAAAGTTTATTGTAAAATAATTGTCCATATATGCTCTCTCAGCCTCTTTCCAGAATTGTGATATATTTTTCTGCTTACCAATAGGCCATGAAGCACCTTGGTCACACGCAAGAATAACAGTAAGTCCTTCATTTGAACCAAGTAAAAAAATCGAAGAATCTGCCTTAACCTGGGTCAGACTATTTCTGTCTCTATCTGTAGCCTCTGTCCCACCCTAGATTTGCTGGACCACAATTCCCATATTCCCAGTCCATTGGCCATGCTTGCTAGGGCTGATGGGATTTCTGGCTCAGGAAGATCTGGGCGGCCAAAGGTTTCCCACTGGTCTAGCACATTGTTGTTGACCTTGACTGGCTGGGGATCTCCAGGTTCTTCTGGTGTGATCATTCCTCTTGCCTCACACCTGAACCTCACTAGAATTTAAAATCCTTTAAAAAACACAAAAAAATCCCATCCCCTACCATTGAGATATGGGCCAAGAAAGAAGTGAAGAAGCTTTTGCAAGAAGTGAGGTTACAGGGAACCAGGCAGAGGGCCTTCTTGGTAGCGGCACCTGCGCTGTGGAACACCCTCCCTCCAGATGTCTAGGAAATAAACAACTATCTTTTAGAAGACATTTGAAGGCAGCCCTGTTTAGGGAAGTTTTTAATGTCTAATGTTTTATTGTGCTTGTAATCCTTTTGGTAGCCACCCAGAGTGGCTGGGGAAACCCAGCCAGATGGGCGGGGTATTATTATTATTATTATTATTATTATTATTATTATTATTATTATGTCAATTAAAACTCTTCATCACAATGGTTTAAGGAACTCTAAAGCTTGTTTACTTCTTTGTGCCCTTTCATTTGGTCCTAATAAAAGGTTTCTTTGGGGAGGTTCACCACTCCCACTCCCTCGATAAACCAACATGGCTACTTGCAATTTTTTATCTGTGTGTAAAGGTAGAGTCTGACCAGAAATGACAGACTTCTATTCTTGGTTTGTTGTTCTGAGCTGAATTTCACTTTAGTATCAAAGGGGGTTGTAAATGTAGCTCTGAGGATAATTACTTTGGGCAGAAATTAGCTAGGAAAAAAAAACCCCAGTTTGCTTTTAAATGTCAAGTTTCATTTCGACGAGGAGCAGCTTAAATTTCACGTACCTGACAGTGTCCTTCAGATTGACAATTGCGATAGGACGATCTTGTTCTCAATAATCTCTCATGTTTTAAGGTGTTTCTGCAATGGTTTCTATTGCATTTTTTATAAAAATAAAATAGAAGGCCTAGGCATGTCCTGATGCCTGCTAGGGTATTTTGGGCTTGATTTCTGAGCATACTGACAGCTCCTGAAAGATTTAGGAACTGGCAGCAGGAAACATTCCCATAGAATTGGTATTGCAAACTCCCCCCCCCCCCCTGGAAAAACAGCATCGTTTAGCAGGTCATATATCTCCAATAAAACTACAGTTATGCAATAATGGTTCATTAATATGCTAAATCATAACATGGGCTGTTCTCCGAAATTGAAAATGGGACCTGCAGAAAGAACAGCCCTGGTTTCTCACTGCCCCCCCTCAACCTGGCCCCAGACTACTTAGGCAGCCCAGTTTAAGTTTGTGGCTCTTATTATTTTTCACTTGAAATGACTTTTTTTTGATTTGCAAAGAGATAGCATTGGACTTCTGACATTTTTATTCCTGTATAAACAGATTTGCATTTGGGCTAAGGTTAATACAGTAGGATTTTTCTTTTTCTGTTTTTTTTTTTCATTTTGGATCCACTGCTGCTTTTGCAAGAGCACTTTTGTTTGGTATGTGGCTTCTAATTTATCCGTTCTGCCTTTACGATCGTGTCAGAGCCTCATGACTCCTTTACTTTTAACTAATCTAAAATAATCCCTTTGAAATCCTTTGATTGTCTGTTTGGACCTGATCCACTTCTAAAGAAGGAATGTAATGGGCTTCATGGCACTTACTTGAAAGTAATTTATCCAGCGGAGTGACTATAGATACTTTTTTCTTTTTTAAAAAAACAACAACCAGCATGCTTTATGGAAAGTGGGGAGTGCTATTTAATTAGCGAAAGGGAAAGTAGTTCATGATACAATCTGTTCCAATCATCTTGGACATTAAACAAAAAGCCAAGCTAAGTTATTAATGCACATGCACTTTATTTGCGGCTGCTTTGTGTAACCTTTCCTTGTGGTACTTTTGCAGCACCATCTTGAGAATTAAAAAGAACATCTTAAAAGAAGCACGTTTTGTATATATGGTAAAAAAAAAAAAGCAAACAGAAGTTTCACTTACTGCTGCCTATGTAGTTTCACTTACTGCTGCCTATGTGGCAAGTGCAAACATATTAAAATCTGTTGACGGCGGCAAAAATCCTGGTTTTATTCTGGGTAAGATGCTTAACTTTTTGCCCAACGTCTGATGCCTTGTGTCTTTGGGGTGTAGAATACCAATGCACAACACTGAGGGTTTTTTAACACGAGGAACTCTTCTGCTTTTCCCATGAAACATTCAGAGTGCGGATGATTGAGATGTATTTCTTCTTAAGACGTTAAGACTTGTGAACACAGTTTCACGCCTGGAATCCAAATGGCCATGCTCCCCCTTCAGCTTTTATAACTGCAATGAATGTGTGGAAGAGTGGGGAGGGGGTGACTGGGAAATATTATAGGCCCTCGTTTGCTTCTTTCTAAAAAAGGAAAATGACTCTTGTTTTGTCAACTCAAACAACAAACCTGGGTGCACCTGAGGGAACTCAAATTTCCATCTCCTATTTTCATCGGAGAAATGTTGGAGGGTAGGGAGTTATTTGACCCCTGAGCCATCTGAAGGCAGCCCTGTATGGGGAAGCTTTTAATTTTTTTTTTAATGTTTTATTATGTTTTAATATATGTTGGAAGCTGCCCAGAGTGGCTGGGGCAACCCACTCAGATGGACAGTGTATAAATAGTAAAATTACTACTATTATTATTCATGAATAGGACCAGTCCTTTTTTTCTTAAAAAAAAAATGTTTAAGGGTACTCTCATTTTGACTCAAGAAAATTACAGTGGTACCTAAGGTTAAGTACTTAATTCGTTCCAGAGGTCCGTACTTAACCTGAAACTGTTTTTAACCTGAAGCACCACTTTAGCTAACGGGGCCTCCTGCTGCTGCTGCGCCACCGGAACCCGATTTCTGTTCTCATCCTGAAGCAAAGTTCTTAACCTGAAGCACTATTTCTGGGTTAGCGGAGTCTGTAACCTGAAGCGTATGTAACCAGAAGTGTATTTAACCTGAGGTACCACTGTACCATTTTATAGTTCAAATGGGGAAAAATAAATACAGTAAATGGACAAAAGTACAAAGAACATACAATACCGCATATTACACAGCTGACAGGACCTTCCACATTGGCATGAGTTTGTGTGTGCCCTAACATCTTCCCGATTCCTCTGCTTGCTGTTGGTGTCTGTTGCCAAATCAAACCTCCATCGAAGGTGGTAACAACAAAATTGACCAATCACCATGCTAGATTCCTACTCCTACTTCACACATAAAACGCTCACTTTTGTCTGAGACTCAGGAAACACTGTGACAGGAAATGAGGCTGCCACCGGGGGTAGCAATGGAACTGACCAATTACCGTGCTAGAGAAGAAACTTTTTTCTTTCTTTTTTACTTTCTTATCCCATTAGATTCACAAAATGTTTAGGGGTATGCGTACCCCCAGGAAAAAAAGCACTGAATAGGACGTCCCCATTTTCATTGGAGAAATGTTGGAGGGTATGGCTAAACACGCAATTCCACATTTTGTACTTTTGTATTCCACCACCTCCAAAGGAGTCAGGGTGATGTACATGGGGTTTATCTCATTTTCTCCTCGCAGTGACCCTGTGAGGTAGATTGAGCTGAGAAATCACAACTGCCCCAAGATCAATCAGTGGCTAATAGAGATCTGAACTCAGGGCTCCTCGGCAGGGCGATCTGTCTTCTGCACCGTGCTGGCTCCCATGCAAATGTGCAATGGCTGCTTTCTTCCTCTAGTTCTGAGAGCTGAGCACTGGCTCTCAAACACTGGACGTTTAGCTCCATTATTAAAGGCAGTCCATTATCTGTTGAGTTCTGAATCCTTCTGCCAATCCCCCTGGCCTTTAAATGTGCTAATCAACCCCGATCCCTTTCCCACAGACAGATACTTGGGGTGCCCTTGAGTGACTATGATTCCGCACGAAGTTTTGTAAGGTCACGAGAGGATCATCCAGCCTTTTTGTTTAGTTCTGGCTAATAAAGGCAGCGGGCTCTGATGCTTTTGAAGCATTACAGTAACATATACAAACATCAGTTGTGTGCAGTCAGCGGGAATTCCTCTAGTGATGGGAACACAGGCCCAGGGCTTAACATTAGTGAATCAACGGGAGGAAAAACAGAAAATTAAGGAGGGGTTTGCCTTGTGGCTCCTGTTCCCAATCCCTTTTTACAATAACTTGGAAGAATTTTTGACATGAGACGAAGCGCAGCGCATTGTGGTGGCTTCCCCTCCCTCTCGCAAATATGTATAAACAGCTGTTTTGAATGATCTCGCTCGTTTCCGAGAGGTGTATGGCAAGACTGTGACATTAAACATGCATGGACCCAGTTCAGAAAAATAGACAGCATTAAGCTGTAGTGGGTGGGGGACCCTATTTGCATAGCCTATGAGCCCTTGGCTGGCTGTAGCCTTACTTATGCCCTTGCCTTCTCACTACACCGCACCGAGAAAGGAGGGCAGCCCACGAGAGGCATGGGCACATGTTTCTGCTTAGGTCTCAGCTGTTTAATTGATGGGCGTTGATCGGAGCAGCCAGCAGAGGCATATGCACATGGAAACCGGTTAGGATATCACTTCCTTGCAGGTGCTCCACAAAGGAGAAGCTCACCCCAGCCTCTGTGTACCTGCTTAAACGAATACAGTGCACACATTCTGTTTCTTGCAGTCAGATCCGTTTTCCAGAGGAAATGCCTAAACTCCTGGCCCCAATGTCTGTATTTCAGCAGTTTGCACATTACCGTTTTATTGGGTATGGAGAAGCGGAAGTGAACCTCAAAATATAGCAAAGTGTATGCAAGAAGTTGTTAAGAAAATTCACACCTGTTTTGTGTGACTCCCTGGCTAACTCGTAGGCAAGCAGGAATAGCAGGCTGGCACAGCTTCTGACCAAACTAAAAGCATCCCTTCGTTCATGCATAATGTCCTAGACATGCTGTTTTTGTACCTGGTGCGGGTAGCACTGTGGGTCAAACCACAGAGCCTAGGACTTGCCGATCAGAAGGTCGGTGGTTCGAATTCCCACGACGGGGTGAGCTCCCATTGCTTGGTCCCTGCTCCTGCCAACCTAGCAGTTCGAAAGCACGTCAAAGTACAAGTAGATAAATAGGTACCGCTCCGGCGGAAAGGTAAACGGCGTTTCCGTGTGCTGCTCTGGTTTGCCAGAAGTGGCTTTGTCATGCTGGCCACATGACCCGGAAGCTGTATGCCAGCTCCCTCGGCCAAGAAAGCGAGATGAGCGCCGCAACCCCAGAGTCGGTCACGACTGGACCTAATGGTCAGGGGTCCCTTTACCTTTACTTAGAATTTCAAGGACAGGTAGGCCCAGTTCAAATTATTTGGGCCCACTCAAATAATCCACAGGGCAACAATTTTGAGAGCCCCGTCATGCCCCTCTTCACCACCTCTCTCCTTTCCATCATGGTTTGTTTAAGCCAGTGTTTCCTAAACTTGGGTCTCCAGCTGTTTTTGGACTACAACTCCCATCATCCCTACCTAGCAGGACCAGTGGTCATGGATGATGGAAGCTGTAGTCCAAAAACAGCCGGAGAACCAAGTCTGGGAAACACTGGTTTAAACCATTGTTTCCCATTACATCTAGGAAGGGAAACTGTAGCTTAATTTTGACCAGGAGATGAAATCAGGATCCTGGTTTCATCTCATTGAAAACAAACTTATAACCATTTCCCATTGTGGATATTATGGGAAACTGCAGTGTAAACAAACCAAGACAGACATGACAAAAGCAATGCATGAAGAGGAAAGGGGAAGGGAGAGGGGCGTGAAGCTCATATGAGCTTATAGTGGCCACACACCTTACAGTGGACAAGTGGTACAACTTCAGCTAGATAGAGTGGGTAGATTCTGATTCCTTTAAATAACCCATTGTTCCATTATTCTTTGAATTCTTTCGTTTGAAATTCATTGATTTTTATTAAAATTGCTTTGAAGTTCCCCCTGACAAGTCACTAAGGTTCTTCTAGGGTCGCCATAATTTAATCCAGTCAGAAAAGTTGTTGAGCTTTTTGGGGGAAATGAACCTGAACCACTTCCTGGTTCTACTGGCAAAAACCTGGACATTTTGCCGGTTTTTCAAATTCCATATGTATGGTTCTTCCTGTCCTGAGTGATACTTTTCAGTCACCTGACCCTATGCATATTCACATCAGCAATTTCAGTGGGGCTTTCTCCCAAGTCAGTGAGTATGCGGTTGTGGCTTTAGAGGCACTATGGCTATCTTCTAGTACCAGACAATTTTGTTTCCAGAAAGGCCATATAAGAATTGCATACACACTCAAACAAATCATACACCCACACCAACACTCACTACTCTCTGGGATGAAATATGATGTTGCTGAAATCACACCATAGGTCACCCCAACCTTGCCATTTTCTTGAGCTGCAGATCATATGATGTGCATGTTCCCAGACGGCTTGATTAAGCCAGCTGAAGAGTCTCATTGCTCCATCTTTGCTGTTATGGAATGGGAAACCCATTACACAAGCCATTTGAGCAAGGAGAAAAAGTGGTTAATTTTTATATATATATATTTTTATTTTAAAGCAGGCTGTCAGTTTACATCTAAAGTGCATTTAACTGAGAAACAGGAGTACAGGCCTGGACACGTTTCAACCCATTTGCCTTTAGGTAAGCTCCCTGCCAATCTCTTAGTTTAACTCCAAGAAGATGTTTCTCCCATTATTTATATTTGTGGCAACCTGTTAAGTACCTTAAATTATGCTTATTATGCACTTAAAAATATACAGCAGCCTGACAAAGAATTATGGGCTAGATGGTGAGGCCCAAAGGTTCAACTAAAGGTTGTTTCTGCGCTGTTCGGCTCATCGAAGTTACTGGAGACAGATTCTGAGGCTACAGGGGGAAAGGGAATTATGGTTTCCCAAGGCTTCTTCTCTGATGGAGTTTGACACATCGCAGGTTACTTCATCAAGCACCAACTGAAGCAATCTGGAACATAAAGCAGGAAATGAAAGGGCTGATTTTGGAATTTCAGCAGGCTTCTGTAGGGCAAGGTGCATTTGCCTCAGCCTAAAAGGAAGGGGGGAAATAACCCTTTGTCCCATGGAGAAATGCTACCGAAGCAAGACTTGAAACAGCAAACTGTGCATCATTACAGAGACTTCTGGATATTGTCATGAAACCTTCAAACAACAGGGCCTTTTCTGGAAATGCCAAGGCGCAGCAAGTCCATCTTCTTCACTGATGTAAATTTAAATAAAAAGGAGGGAATTATCCCACATTTTTAATGAAACCATTTCGTGCTAAATAAAATTAATTGTACCGATTATTCTCTCAGTGTATAGACCAGCTGATTGTTGGGTTTGCAAAGCTCCAATTGGTTGTCCGCACTCATGGAGACCAGTGCACAAGGCTTGGCATGCAAAATTCCTTTTAGTCCAGTCATGTCTTTCTTGTCCCACACTTGATCTCCACAGGTATAGGCCATGTGGCTGTAAGTTGTCCAAAGCAGCCTCTCTGCAGGCCAAATGGGAATTTTAAAAATGTTTTCTCCCAGCAGGTGAAATGATAGGCAGAAGTATAGCCACGATAAATCTAGCTGGGAGGGGGTTAAATGTCAACAGAGGATTGGTGGTCGTAGAAAGGGTTAAGCACCCCCTCCTTTTGACCACTATTTTCCCCTAACAAATACCCTTCTTCCCCTGCCTTCACATAAACCAACAGACAGGTGTTTCGAAAAGAAATGTTCACTAGCATATTGTGTAGCCCTACTATTGCTGATAACCCGATGAACTTGAGGCAGAAGTTGCAAGAAAAGCCATGCTGTAGCTTTTGTTACAGGAAAAGCAGTTCAGAAAGTTGCACTGTGAGGCAGAGAAGCAGTAAGGGAAGGTATGCTATTGTAGGGTCTCATTAATGTCAGAGAAAAGCAAGTTGGGGAGAGTTGCAGCAGTGAGTGGCAGTGGGTTAAGCATTTCCCCTGGCCCAAATCAGTGCCTCCCAAAGCAGATTTCCACCCCCCCAACAAATCTGGAAAGTGCCCTACTACTTTCCCATGGAAATCCCACTCTTTCGCACTAAATCAGAACCAATGGCAATCCTCAGAAAACCTGATTGCCATTGGTTTCCTGGTCAGTGCTAAACCATGGGTTTTCCTGGAGCAAAGTGGCAAGGCAAACAAAAGTATGGGAAAGCCCTTAGTCTCCTAAACGTGCCCAGGGTGAGGCTGAAAATGTGAACAAAGGTAGCACTAATAAGATTGCAAGAATGAGTTTAACATCCATTCTTTGTTTAAAGAATGAATTGGTGGGGCCCAAATAGGCCAATATTTGGTCCAAACATTTGGCTGTAGTACTATTTTTTGCCTTCTTGCGTTCTTTAAAAGGTTGAGCCAGTGTGGTGTAGTAGTTGAGAGTAGTAGACTTGTAATCTGGGGAACTGGGTTCACATCTCCACTCCTCCACCTGCAGCTGCTGGGTGACCTTGGGCCAGTCACACTTCTCTGAAGTCTCTCAGCCCCACTCACCTCACAGAGTGTTTGCTGTGGGGGAGGAAGGGAAAGGAGAATGTTAGGCACATTGAGACTCCTTTGGGTAGTGATAAAGCGGGATATCAAATCCAAACTCTTCTTCTTCTTCTTGAATGATGCACAGATGGGGACTCATGTACACTTCTGGGAGCCCTGATCTGGCCAAAGTTCTTAGCTGCATGTCCAGGGTATTTAAATATGCATCCTGCACACAAATGAATAACCTCAACACTTTCCTTGTTTGCTGAAACTCTTGCATAACAATGCACTGTATACAACCGGCCTAATCAGTTTCAGTTCCTTTGCAATTTGCCTTTTGTAATGTGGATGTGATCAGGCCTAAATCTAAGACATGTGACAGCAAAGCTCCTGGGACCTTCTCAGTTTACTCCTCTCCGAATCACATCTGACCATTCGCACATTACAAAGATGTCTGTCTGCAGCTGTTTCCACTCAGAATATGAGCAGGGGAGTGTAGCATCGGGAGCCGAATGCTTTCTGAGCAAGTTGGACCTTGAGCAAATTGGACACCGTTGTTTGCTGATTATTTCCATCACTTGCCCACTTTAAGCCTCTCAAAAGCACATTTTCCCATACATGCAGTGCACAGTACTGAGCTTTCACCTGTAGGTGATGCTAGCAAATTACATACTTTGCTTTACTGTGGAAGAATAATTGGCTCATTCTATATTTTTTCACTAACTAGTGGCACCCGCCATTTCTGAGGTTGTTAAGATATCTTTGTTTCAAAATAGTTTCAGATTTTTGCTAGAGGCAGTGGGCCTCGCTTCCATCATTAGGGCTAACAAGCAGCCGCCACCCCCCCAAAAAATCACTACCTGAGCCTGCAACCCCTAAAGGATAGCCTAAGTCATTGAGGCAATTACGTATGCACTTAAAGGCGAGGGCAGTTTACAGTTCTCTTGTGGCAAAATTAATATATTACCGGACTGCGTGCTCCTATGTTTCCATTCTTCTTTATTTTGAATAAAGCTAAAGAAAATTGCAATAATAAGATCAGATTTATGAAAGACGTCCTGGCTTAGCAACATGCAAACATAAAAAATAATTAAGTACAATGTAGCGGAGAGGCATGCGACTCAATGCTGTGGGCATTCATATAATTAATTGGACCAAAAAAAAAGCCCTCTCCTTGCTTCAGTGTGCTATATTTATGGAAGTGTCTGAGAATGAAGGTCTGTGTGGTGTTTTACAGGGAAGCCTAAGAAAGAAAGTGGTTGTCTGTGGCCACTGCTTCATGTGTGGCTTTTTGGGAGGGGCTGGCATGCTTTCAGTCTGGCATCGGATCCCGAGGCAGTAGGAAGCAGGCAGAAGGCTCTCCGCTGGGAAGAACGGTTAAGAGGCACAAGGGCAAGAAGACAGGGATGGTGTTAATAGCGCTGTGTGGCTCAGGATTGCTGCAGAGCTTGTGAGATCGTAATAAAAAAGCAGCAGGCATGCCACAGATTTAAACATTTCCCCTTCCCCAGTGAATTCTGGGAACTGTGCTTCTGTGCACGGGGGGGGGGGGGGGGAGCAAGTCACCGCTTGCTCAGGCCAAAAATCAACAGGGCTGCTCCAGTACTCAAGTTGCAAAAACTCAGAAACCAAATGCCTAATTTAAATGTCCACTTGTTCCCCATCTCTCCCACTCCCTGTCAGTCCTCTTTCTCTTCTGCAAGCCCTGAATAAATCCTTGCTCTGGGTGTGAGGGAGGAGGGGGGCAGAAGGTAAGAGAGTGGGTGCAGGGAGCTCTGAGCAGGGCAAAATAGGTCTTTGGGGAGCAAGAGGGCTCTTCCCGATTGCACAGGTCTTTTGTACCTTTGCAGCCACGGATTGGTGGGCCTTGCCAAACCAAAACTTCAGCTACATATGGCAACTTGATATAGCCAGGAGTGGCAACTCAGCACTACTATTCGTGGCTGGTGAGCCTTACTATTCACTTTTGAGTGTGAATTATGCTTTCATTGGTAAATTTTGTGAATTAACATGAAGACGGCAAATGCTATGTATGAAGGAGCCTCACCAAATTTCACTCAGTCTCTGTATGCAGGAAGAGTGGAGCCATTCATGGTAACTGCGAAACAATATGTTGGCACTGTGTATTACGAGGCTTCTGTGAAATAAAAAACTGACATGGGCACAGAGGTGCCATCTTCCGAAGAACATTGAGGGGGCAGCACGTGATGTCCTGACGTCACACACTCACATGTGTGATGTTGCGTGACGTCCTGACATCGCTCCACACCTGGCTCTGGATTTGGCCTGAAAAATAGGGGTCTGGCCCCCTTAAAAAAAGATTAAGGGGCCCAGAGAACCTCGCCCCCTGGAGCTGGCAACTATGTATGGGCAATATCTCAATCTTCTCAGAACCATGGTGGATCAGGCAAAAGGCCCAATTTGCCCAACAGAGGCCTGCTAAATTCAATGGAGAACCCACAAGCAGGACACAAGCACAACAGCATTCTCCCCACTTGTGATTCCCAGAAACCGATATCCTTAACCATACGGCCTTCAACACTGGAGGGAGAACATATTCATCATAGCTAGTAGTCATCGAAGGAGCTACCCACCATGGTTTTGTATATTTCTCTTTTCAAACCATCCAAGCTGGTGGCAGTCATTGGCAACCGCCCTCCATAACCCCATGCACAATGCCCATGTCCTCCTCATGGACAGCTTTCAGATACTTGCAGGTTTCATAGCAGCATGGTGGATGAAGCGCATGCTGGTCCAGAGGCAAACTATTCATCTAGCACACAGGGGTTGGGGGAGAGGCATTGCCACACCTAATCAGCAAGGGTAGCTCAAGGCCTCCTCAATCGGAAGTGCTACCGGGCTCAAGATTTTCTCCTCATCACTGGCTTATGTTTTATCTGAGTGATACTTATTGAAAGCCTTCTTGGCAGACTATCATTGCCAGAGGTTAGACTGCTCTGGTGATTTTAACAACATTGGCCTGCCACTACTTGGATTTCTTAAATGTAATTAGATATTTAATTTTTTAAAACTTTCATTATTTTATTGTATGTTGTTACTGTCTTTAATTTATGATATGCTTTTACTCTTTGTATTGTCATAGATTTGTTTTTATATTGTTTTAATTCTGTTATAGATTAGTTACTTTTGAACCATTATCTTTTATTTGTTTTTAACTTTTCTGTATTTTGTCTGTGTTGTTTAAATTTGTGTAAGCCTCCTTGAGTCCCAGTCTGGAGAAAAGGAGGGAGATAGATGATAGATAGATAGATGATAGATAGATAGATAGATAGATAGATAGATAGATAGATAGATAAGTAAAGGTAAAGGGACCCCTGACCATTAGGTCCAGTCGTGACCGACTCTGAGGTTGCGGCGCTCATATCGCTTTATTGGCCGAGGGAGCCGGCGTACAGTTTCCGGGTCATGTGGCCAGCATGACTAAGCCACTTCTGGCGAACCAGAGCAGCACATGGAAACGCTGTTTACCTTCCCGCTGGAGCGGTACCTATTTATCTACTTGCACTGTAACATGCTTTCGAACTGCTAGGTTGGCAGGAGCTGGGACCGAGCAACAGGAGCTCACCCCGTCTCATGGATTCGAACCGCTGACCTTCTGATCGGCAAGTCCTAGGCTCTGTGGTTTAACCCACAGTGCCACCTGCATCCCTAGATAGATAGATATAAAATAATGATATAGTCACATGTTTGTTTATTTATTTATTTCACAAAAAATTATACAGTGCTTGATTATTTTTTAAAAAACACCTCAAAGAGGTTTACAAAAAGATAAAATCATAGCACTGAGAAAAATTCACAACTGTATTTTAAAACATACAAAAGAATAATAGAACAGATTAAAATTTCCTCAACTTCCTAAGCATCTCAGTAGGCTTAGTTGTGATCAGCCTTAGAAATATTTTACATTGAAAGGTGGGGTGAAAATATTCTGAACAGATGAATAACATTTTCTTGACACTCATTCCATTTTATATGCTGGATTCAGACTCTTGAGTATATGTGTTGGATACAGTTTGTTGCTAAGTATGCCTATGCAGACTTTTTTCCTACTTCAGTGTGCATCTTTCTCTTTTATTTATTTCTTTATTACATTCCTCCTAAGAAAATTGGGCAGCATATGTAAATACAGTGGTACCTCAGTTTAAGAACAGCCCTGTTTACAAACTATTCAGTTTACAAACTCCGCAAAACCGGAAGAAGTGTCCCGGTTTGCGAACTTTACCTCGGTCTAAGAACGGAATCCGAATGGTGGAAGGGCACCGGCAGTGGGAGGCCTCATTAGGGAAAGCGTACCTCAGTTTAAGAACAATTTCGGTTTAAGAACGGACTTCCGGAATGGATTAAGTTTGTAAACCAAGGTACCACTGTAATCATATCTCCATTTTCTCTACATAACAACTTTGTGAGGTATGTTAGGGTGAGAGAGAGTGACAAGTCCAGTGCCACTGAGGGAGTTTCATGGCGAAGTGAGGATTTGAATCCCTGGTCTCCCAGATCCTAATCCAATGCTCTACCATCCCACCATGCTCTCATTGACTCCACGGAATTCAGTGAAGACCACATTTTCTCTTTCTTAAAAACAGAAAACTCTGGAAATGAAGGTAAGGAACTGTGAACTGTGATGCTCTGTAATCAGATGTTATGTTATAATTACTTTGGCATGTTATTGTAACTTTAGGGTTTTTTCTGTTAAAAGTCTTTGCTATAAGACGAAGTAAATACCAATAAAATGTTATTAAGGCAAAACCCCTCATACAATATATATTATTTGTTTTAGAATTGGTATGGGATACCAATTGAGCGTGGGAGGGAGATTTTTTTTAAAAAAAGAACAAGGGGGAGTATTGTTTTCACTTTCTAATTTCACGTTGACCAATATTTTTACTTCGGGTAGAATAAAAACATACATTTTCCTGAGACTTTACCAAGATAAATTTTCTTAATATTGTGCATTCCAGGATCTGCCGCCAACTTCTGCTGAAAGACCAAATGCATAGATCTGTTTTGCTTTGGGATTACATTTCTCTCCTCATTCGTCAGCCTCGATGGCAGCAAATCAAAGTATTGTGAACAGATCAGATCAAAGTTCTCTGAAGAATTCACACGTGCTTTTTCATTGCCCAGGTCCCATTGGCTGCCCAGGACAAGACGTCTGGCAGAAGACTAGAAGAGACAAGTCTGCGACGGCATGTGGGTGGAAGAAGGAATAGGCAAAAGTATTCATACATATGTAATCGCAGATGCTGTCCTTGATGACATCATCTTCATCCTGCATTGATCAGGAAGGACTTAGAAGCTGTGCACGTAATTTCTCTCTTTGTGGTGGCCACAGCTCACTCTAGAGAGGACCAGAGTTGGATGAAGTGCTGGGGCAGTTAGAGGTTGCACCATACGTTCAAAGCTCATGGCTTCCCCTGAATCTCCCATCCTTTTTGATCCTCCCCAATGAGTACAGCTTTAGAAGACTACAGAACAGCCATAACTTGACTAATCTTGGAAGTGGCAGCAGGTAGAGATTGCAGTTTTCCATAGACACCAACTTTGAGGGACTGAGGTCCCTCCTCCACCAATAAAATATTTGAGGGGGCTGCCCCCTCAAGTTAATGGGAATTGCCATTCAAATGGTGTGCATGTACTGTGTCATGTGATTGATTATGTGGAGCAGGGCTTACCTGGGCCCTCCCAATATTTTATTCAACTTGGCACCTCTGTGGATTTCATTAAGAACCTCCCATTATGTCTTTCCATTCGGGTACTGGGATTATGCCCCACAAAAAGCTCCTGGTTCAAATATCAGCTAATCCCAAAGTCACATTGTTATTGCACCTCTTACAAAGATTCCCTTGGAACTTTGATTTGCTGTCTACAGAACCAGTGTGCAACTACTAAGGGGGGCGGGGTGGCACAACCAGGGCTTTTTGTGCAAATTTGCCAAGTCGTGCAACTATTGTGCCAGCTGCCGGGGGCTGGGAAGAACAGAAGTAGAAGAACCAATGGCCACAAGCAGGGTGGTCGATGCCCACGGACCGCTCAAGAGTGCCAGCTGCCTTCATTCGGCAAGCCATGACAACTGCTTACCTTTCTCCTTCCTTGGGAATGAATAATTCAAAGCGTGTTCTTTAAATGAAGTCATCTGCATCTCCTTTTCCAAACCATGTTCCCAATTCATAACCAGCTATTAACTCTTTATTATTCCTCTGAGGTTTCAAAACAGAGACTCTCACTGTTATTTTGCCCAAAGTCTCTGCGCTCCTTTCAAAACACATGTGGATGAGTCACTTTGGCTAGAGACAGATAATGAATCGTTTTTTAAAGAGAGTTAGTGTGACATAGTCCATCAATGCCCCTGTGTGTGTACATGCACATTAACTTTTTTCCACTGTTGCCTCTGATAGAACAAGCTTAATCGGCAGAATGAAAGTGGGCAAGAGGTATCAAAATGGAGAAAACACACACTTACCTACCTACACACACACACACACACACACACAGAGAGAGAGAGAGAGAGAGAGAGAGAGAGAGAGAAAGAAAGTATACATGAAATATACTCAGAGTCGAGAGTGGATTTCATGCTCTTTATTCAGCTCATTGTGGTGAGGAGGAATGGAAGTTCCCCTACAATATCTTCTTTATATACATTATTTACACAATGGGCTGCACGTGATTGGCTAATTCTGGGATTCTCCTGTAGGCCAATCAGGTTGTGGATTCACTTCCACCAGAAGCTGGATTGGGTGGCTCCTGCGGACCAATCATACTGCTGCATTGTTCTAGGACCAATCAGACTGCTGCATTTTGGATCCTATTCAACTCAGTACATAACAATACACCTATGGAAAGTAAATGGAAATTATCCCCCAGCAAGTACTCATTTTGTTCAAATGATTTCATATTTAGATTGTGTCTGTCTTAAAATCACAGGCAGTGAATGAGAAAGAGACCTATTGCCAAGTCTAATTTCCATGTCTGCTCTGCCACCAGGGTTGGTCAAGTGAATCTCATCTTGCATGTTCCCAGTTTTGCAGAAGCCATGAAGAAGCAAGGTTGCTCATCAACAGTTGCCTTTGCCTGGCTCTGTGTTCCAAGCTTCCCATTCTGGCAGGTAAACAATTAATTAATTAATTAATATTTCCCAATAGAGTGCATTTCTGTATGCACACTTTACAAGATTGGAAAACTACACTGCGAAATCTGGAGAAGTGAAAATTTCAAAGGATTGTCGTGTAACGATTCCCGTCATGTTTCAGAAAGTGCAAATTGATAAGTTTGCCTTTAAATGCAAACCAAGCCAAAAAATTTCCTTTGTCTCTTGGTTCTGTCTCAGTTGGTTCTTTAATTATCCATATTAGATGCACACGAAAGCTCATACCAATAACTAACTTAGTTGGTCTCTAAGGTGCTACTGGAAGGAATTTTTTAATTTTTATTTTATTTTATTTTGTTCCAAACAACAGCTTTATCTTAATCAACAGCTGCCCAATTATATCAGAATTTACTTTTGACTCAACCCCTTCTTGTTGGGGATCTGATCAAACTAGATGCCCAGTGCCCAAGGTGTTCAATCCTGGCCATACCTTTGTGAAGGATGGTCCATCCTGCTTGTGTAAACTTGCTGCCTGTCTAATGAATTAGCATCAACTGATGGCAAGAGTCTAGGGACAAAACAGTGAGGGACTCGCTAATGTGTGCTTTGGCAAAAGGCTGGTTTCAACCAAGGATGTAGATGATGCAAACGTCATCTGAGTGTGTTCATTCTTCTGACACCCCAAGAGCACCTGGGAGCGGCAAGGGCAACTAAGGACAATGCTTATCCAACTCCCTGCTTTTTTACATTTTTTGTTAGCTTAACACTGCTCCCTCCTAGGATTACGCCCCAGCCTATGTGTGAGCGTTTATAGCAAACTTGCTTTTACACATAAGAAATTCTTGGCATGAATTTTAAAAGGCATGGGTTATAAACTAATAAATGTCCTTTGAAGACTGCCAGCTTTACAGTCAAGAGAGGGCAGTACATGGCACTATTAAGGATAACAAGAAGAAGAATCCTCTGATGGGAAATCTAATAAATGTAGTGGCATGCTGTAATAAAGAGCACTTGAAAATGGATGAGGTATAACAAAATTATTCATAAAGAGAAATAGGAAAAGGATGTCATGCTGAGTGGTTACATGCAGTTATATGGAGCACTAACAAGGTTATCACTGCAAGCAAAGTGCTGGTGAGCTCACAGATGCTCCCTCACTAGCACAAAGAGAAAACTCTCTCTTTTTTAACCTTTCAGAACAGGAAAGCCAGGAGTTTAGAGGTGTGCCAAGCTCCTGCTACAGCTTTTTAATAATTCACTGCCAAGTGGCTTCGGTGGTTCATGTAGGTCAGGGTAGAGAACATAGAGAAGTCCCTTTTGGGTTGTTTGATAGAAGAACTGAAGCCCAGATGCTTTCCGTCGGTCATGATGTCTTCTTTCTCTGGTGCTATATCATTCAAAGCACATTTTGATATTATAACCCATGTAATGTTTTGTTCTATTAGGTCGCCGTGCATCATATCTTTCCCTTCCCTCTGCTGCCTTGGCTTTCCCCCTTCCTTCTTTCCGACCCCATATCTACCTGTTGGGCTGCTTCCAAGATTTCTTCCTAAAATACTGTCATGAACCCTTTGGAGAATTCTTGGCAGGATTGGTCAAAGGGGGAGGGCAACTGGGAGGAGACTACTGAGATGGTGAGTGAGCAGGAGCCAAATGGCTCATTGGACAATACACTGCACAATCACACAAGATGTATTTTATATCTATCATCTATCTATATCTACCTATCTATCTATCGTCTATCTATATCTATCTATTGTCTATCTATATCTATCTATTGTCTATCTATATCTATATCTATCTATCTATCTATCTATCATCTATCTATCTATCATCAATCTATCATCTGTCTGTCTAGCTATATATCTATCATCTATATCTATCATCTATCACCTATCTATCATCTATCTATCTATATCTATCTATCTATATCTATCTATCTATCATCTATCTATCATCTATCTATCATCTATCTATCATCTATATATCTATCATCTATCTATCATCTATCTATCTATATCTATCTATCATCTATCTATCTATCATCTATCTATCATCTATATCTATCTATCAGGGTATAGGAAGCAGTTCAGATCTTAGGAATTTAAACTTTCAGACTTCTTCAGACACAAATTGTATCAAACCATGGTGGTGAGTACTGCCATATCTAGAGCCAGTAAAAAATTTAGAGACTTGTTCATCCCCGTCACCCTCAAAATTGACCTTTGAGGATTTCCCCTTTAAGATTCCCATTAAATCGTAGTGTCGAGCCAGTCTAAATTATGCTAGGATTCCTTGCAGAGTTCTGCAGGTTTTTGCCAGGTTAGTTAATCAATTCCTATTGGTCTTAGCCTCCAACCTTGAAATGATGAAATGGTCTCTCAATGTTTCATCCTCAGCGCTGCTCATCTTCACAGCACCAGCTTGACTTCAGGTAAGCTTATTAAACAGTTGTGGTGGTATTCAAATAGACCCAAGCCATTTGTTTTAAGATGTCTGCATTAACAACAACAACAAAATCCCTCCACCCACCCCGACCTCTTATATCTCAGCTTACGTAAACAATAAAATATTGTTGGGGAAGATGGTAATCAAAAGCGCAAGGGGAGGATGCAGCCCAAATAATGCTTCCTTTAGAGAAACCACAGGCTGCCAATCATTCACACCCCTCTCTCTCCTTAAAGCCTCCTAATGAGCCTGGCTGCCGTGTGAGGCCTACACTGAAGTGAAAACCAGAAACAAAGAATTCCATTGACTTTCCCTTTGAAAATGCTAAGAGGCACTCAAATGGCCTTTTCAGACATAATGCCAAACTATGGTCCAGGCTAAGGTTATGTGAATGGGCCTTGGTCTTGTGTGCTGCCCCCTCGCCTCTGTTTTTCCCATTGTGCCTTTGTGAGGAGGTGATCAGAAGCTTCCATGTCTAAGCTAGCCAGAATGGTTTCTTGAGTCCAGACTCATCCATACTGCTGAGGACTCTGGGTAGCTTAAGGCTGCAGTGCAAACCCACTTTGGACTGGGCTGGGAGGAGCTTCCTGTTCTGCCTACTGAATGTGCATGCAGTCAGAGGTACCATCACTGGGTTCCCTGTATGCAAGAGTCTGTGGAAAGCCCCCAAACAAGTCATTTTGGGGGCAGAGGGGGCTGCTGTTACTTGACCACTTGCAAGGGGGTCTCCCCATTTCCCCCTTCCATCCATTCTGCCTTTCCCTTTTCCCCTCTTGCCCCCTCCTCTCTTTACAGTTTCCCCACCCACCCAATAAACTTAGGCTGAGGGCCACATGGAATTAAGCCAAGGGCTGCATACATCCCAACCCTGATTTGAAATTCTAGCCAAACCAGAGTTATTTCCCCAGACTCACATTTCGTACAAGCTTTCTCCTTACTTCCCATCCACCAAAAAGATAAAAAGGTGGGGAGGACGGGCATTTCAAATAATCATTTCAGACACCTAAAAATAGAACAGAACTTCCTTACCAATAATTAATGAAGAACTTGGCTTTAGAGATAAATCAGCCTAGTGACTTTGGCTTATTATATAGCCTGTAGTGGTCAAATAACTCCAGGAGGTACCATGTTGCAAACTGGGAGGCTTGGCGGTGTTAATGAAAGTCTTAACAGATGTGTTTCTTCTGACTGTGAATACTGCAGTAGCCACAAGTTTATGCATGAAGTCAGATGCCATTTGCCAGCCTACGGCCAAAGGGTTAAAATAATGAGCAATGCCGAAAGATGGAAAACACGTGCTGCGTTGGGCAACAGTTCAGTGATACTGTGTCACCACGAGTGTGAGGAAACATCAAATGCAGTTTCAGACTGTTTACACTGCCTAAAATCAATTTTGAAAAATGTAAGCACTGGCCTCTGTGGGGCCGTAGCTCGGATTTAAAATAAGCCTCCCAGAAGAAGGATGTAATTATTTTCCTCTTAATATCGAACATATCAGGTTTAAAGGGAAGAGGAATATAAAACGCTCCTTCGGTACAATTCCCTTTGTTGCAGAATCATATGGGCAAGGGGGTCAAAATCCAAGCCATGTTCTCTTTGCCGTGCTTAGAGGACATGAACAATGGCAGAGAGGCCTCCTTTCAAACCCACTTTGTATACTCACTGAGGATCCACGTTTTTGCTGAACTCTCTTGCCACTGAATGCAGAAGGGATAAACCACACAGGAAAGCTGACAGTTTGTACATGCTCTGCGCTTACTGATGATTTGCATGGTGGAATGGCTTGATTGTGTGAAGGAGCGAACTAGTACAGCAGAAACAAGCTTTTTCAAGCTTCGGCTGCCCGTCACCAAGGCTAGAGTAATAAAGTGATGACAAATATGCAGACAGCACTCACCTGGAATTGAGTAAGACCTAAATCCCCTTGAATCTGCCCACTGATTCATTCTGTATACCCTTAATTTCCAACACCATCGATTCTGCCCACTGGTTCACTCCCACTTAGGAATGGGCAAACGTTTCTCAAGGCGTTCCGATATTAATCCACACTTTCGTCTTCTATTTCCCCTTTAGCTACAACTGGTTTATTTTACACAAGTCAGTCTTCTGTTTTGTCGTCTGCTCGTGCGGAAATATATGTATTTTTAAAAGAATCAGAGCACACAATAAATGTGCATATCTCAGTTGCCAAACCAGTTATCTTCCCTTTGCATTCCCTTTCAAAGTTAATGCGTTTCCAGAGGGGTTCCCCCATTGGTCTTTTGCACCAAAGCAACAGAGAGTTTTGTGGCACCTTAAAGACACCAGAAAGTCATTTACGGTGGCAAGTCGAACAATATATAGAAGTCCTATTGAATTCCATGGGGTTTACTGCTAGATAAGTAGGGCTGGGGTGGCAGCCTCTCTTGTTACTTTGATTTCAAAATTTCATATAAACCTGTCATCCGGTCTCATTTCCCTCACCCAGAAATGGACAGGAGTGGGGCAAAGAAACTTTTTAAAACAGAAATTTAGGAGAAGGGTGGTCAAAAATGAACAGACAAATCCAGATGATTCTCCCCACTTAGGCTCGGACTTTAAATGAGGAGAATAGCTAAAGTCTGCAGGTACCAAAATAGAT
This sequence comes from Podarcis filfolensis, assembly GCF_964270895.1. NCBI lineage: Eukaryota > Metazoa > Chordata > Lepidosauria > Squamata > Lacertidae > Podarcis > Podarcis filfolensis. The sequence continues at coordinate 29,419,000 of NC_139609.1, forward strand.
CTTTAGAGGGATTAGAAGAAGAAGAATCTTTATTTGCGTCAGCTACTAGCCATAGCAATAGAATAAAATGCAATGTTTTGAAGATAGAGGTAAAAACTTAACTCTACAAAATACATTCTGGAGGTTTACATCAATATAACAGATCTTATTCTAATTGCCCCTGCTAAGAATTGATGCTTTTGAATTATGGTGCTGGAGGAGACTCTTGAGAGTCCCATGGACCACAAGAAGATCAAACCTCTCCATTCTGAAGGAAATCAGCCCTGAGTGCTCACTGGAAGGACAGATCGTGAAGCTGAGGCTCCAATACTTTGGCCACCTCATGAGAAGAGAAGACTCCCTGGAAAAGACCCTGATGTTGGGAAAGATGGAGGGCACAAGGAGAAGGGGACGACAGAGGACGAGATGGTTGGATAGTGTCTTCGAAGCTACAAACATGAGTCTGAACAAACTGCAGGAGGCAGTGGAAGACAGAAGTGCCTGGCGTGCTCTGGTCCATGGGGTCACGAAGAGTCGGACACGACTAAACGGCTAAACAACAAACAACAAATTTCTTTCTTTCTTTCTTTCTTTCTTTCTTTCTTTCTTTCTTTCTTTCTTTCTTTCTTTCTTTCTGCCATTTTTGCTGTTGCCTGGTTATCTTGATCTCCTAGAAGAAAAGACATAGTAGCAATGGCTGAGTGACCTGGTATGGACAGTAGTAAAGGGATAATAACCTCACTCTTCAAATCTTTACAAAGTGTGCAGGCTAGAAGCACACAAGCTACTGATTCAATACTGCCATCTCCGCATGGACATAAGCGTTTTTTTCAGTGGATTTTTAAAAATTTCGACCCTCAAGTACAGCTGAAGGCAGAATATTTAATTTTGTGTAAGTGAAGGTGCATCTGTATTTTGGAATTGTTAAATTTTGCAAATAGGGTGCCAACATATCAAAAGGACTAGGCGAAAAATAATCATACCATGGACAAAATTTCCCTATTGTGGCACAATTATTCTGTCGCTACCAAAATAGATCTTTTTATGTAAAAAAAAACAAACCAACAACCAAAAATGCTTATCTGTAGTAGCAACGGCAAATGGGGGTCCTTGTCCAAAACAGGCAAGTATACAAAACATTTTCTCTCTATCCAGATAGTGTATTCCAGTGAACTTCACTTACTGATGCAAATTCAAGACTCTGTCGTAAATAAATTACCATTCCCCACCTTTCCCTGATGTGTTGACTTTGCCATCCCTTGATGTTCTGCACCAGTGGAAAGGCATCGGTTGAGTTAATAGTGAGACAACTTCCCTAGCAAACAGCTGGTACATGAGCAGATTCCACAGCTACCACATTAATATCTTTAGTAGAGGAGCCCATTGACTCAGATTATATTGGGATGGCATAAATGCAGCTCCTATTTGCATGGAAATTGCAGCTTGAAATTAATTAGAAATGATTTAACTTACTTGCATGGGTCTAGGTCAGGCAAACAGTTGTCCCTGGCTCCCTATTGTAAAGCCGACTGCCAGTTAGTCTCTTGCAATCCAAACATTATAACTTTGTGTAATTTCCAGTTATTGACTGGAAATAAGTTTGCTCCAGAAGCCAAAGTGATGTTTGACTTGGATCTATTGGAGCATTTATGGAAAAGTCTTTTTAACGGTATGTAGGAAATAAATCACATGCTTTACAGAGAATTAAATGTCTTTCTCTCTGCGCATTCACTGAGAGGGAGGGCGGGATGAATGGGCTCCTAAAAAGTATCTCAGCAAAATGGTATCGGATCAATATCGGAAGGTAAAATAGTTAGTCTCCCACCCCAATCTCAAGTACTGTGTGAGTTCTGATCATGAACATTCCCACTCACTTCAATGAACATGAGCATCTCCATTCGCATCAGAGGAAGGCACTAGTTCATATACTCTTTCATTTTCACGCAACTTGTTCTTGTTCCCACTAGCACCCCTGCTAAGTTGAATCTGGCCCTATGGGTTCACTGAACTTAACAGAACCACATTTTTCAGTCTTAATTTTTACATTTACAGTGGTACCTCGGGTTACATATGCTTCAGGTTACATACGCTTCAGCTTACACATTCCGCTAACTCAGAAATAGTGCTTCAGGTTAGGAACTTTGCTTCAGGATGAGAACAGAAATTGTGCTCCGGCGGCATGGCAGCAATGGGAGGCCCCATTAGCTAAAGCTGTGCTTCAGGTTAAGAACAGTTTCAGGTTAAGAACAGACCTCCGGAACGAATTAAGTGCTTAACCTGAGGTACCACTGTATAGCTCTCTTTCTTCTGTCATGGAGCGAAGAGCAGATCTTCCACCCAGGCAGTGGTTTTTGCATTTCAGGTGTTCAGCTAGGTAACCCTTTGGGTCCCTTCCAACTCTACAATTCTATGATTCTGTGAGACTCCAAGCAGCTTTGTTCCATCAAGGTGGTTGTCTCATTCAGACCATACTCTCAGAACATACTCAATTTACACTGCCAGGACACCCTTTGAACTGTCCCCTCTCTATTGAAGAATGCCAGCAGTGATGCCTAGGTGGGCGTTCAATGCCAATGTGAGGAGGTGACAGTTTGGCAGGTGTTAGATAGCATGAAATCCTTGTCCTGGCAACTGTGGCTTCTTTTTGTCAAGGACAGAACTGGCTTGCTGCTTTAAGCTTTACCGGATTATTGAATAACGCTGTACAATTGCTTCAGCAGTCATGTATGTTGGTCCATTTTGCATCACTTCACACACTGTAAAATAAATGGGGTGGGTGCTCAAAGTTAAAAGAGCCACAGGAATGGTGGGAGCCTTATTTTTAAAGGGCTGTTGACCTTCTCAGTCTGTTTTGTTTTGTTTCGGTATGCTTAACTGCCCCCAGGAGGTCATTAACAGACTGTGGTGACTGTTGTCAGGTCTTACTGTTTAATTAGATCACAGTTTCTGTCAAAATTCTAAAATTCTTCTTGGCACATGCCAAAATTTTCACAGTTTTTAGCCTTTATGTTGAAATATTTCTTAAACAATAAGCAGCCGCATCTACCAGACAGTCAGCAAATTTATTTAATATTTACAGGATGCATTTAAAAAGATGTGCCTCAGGTTAGATTCACTGAGATGTTGACATCTTATTTTCCAAGACCTTCCTGTGGGTAATCCCTTAAAACTCATATTGACATTAATAGAAGCCTTAAGAAATGGACCGACTGTGGAGTGTTCAGTAATATCTTTAAGGAAGCAGAGTCTTCTTGCCAATCTTGCCTCCTCCACTCATCAAGAATTCTAACATTATTCAAAAAACAAACTTTTATCTGAAGCAGTAAACAAGACTATTGATATTTCCTTGGAATGACATGAGCACTGAATACAATCTGTGCTTTCAAATACAAGTCATATCTAAGAGCCTCTTTCACTGTAATAGCTACTACCACTGTAGGATTGCTTTGAAATTATTTCAGTGGAGATATTTAGGGGAGAGGAGATTAGTGGCCCCAAGATTAACCATGTGTGTGTGTGTGTGAATATGTGTGTGTTGTTGTTGTTGTTTAGTCGTTTAGTTGTGTCCGACTCTTCGTGACCCCATGGACCAGAGCACGCCAGGCACTCCTGTCTTCCACTGCCTCCCGCAGTTTGGTCAAACTCATGCTGGTAGCTTCGAGAACACTGTCTAACCATCTCGTCCTCTGTCTTCCCCTTCTCCTTGTGCCCTCAATCTTTCCCAGCATCAGGGTCTTTTCCAGGGAGTCTTCTCATGAGGTGGCCAAGGTATTGGAGCCTCAGCTTCACGATCTGTCCTTCCAGTGAGCACTCAGGGCTGATTTCCTTCAGAATGGAGAGGTTTGATCTTCTTGTGGTCCATGGGACTCTCAAGAGTCTCCTCCAGCACCATAATTCGAAAGCATCAATTCTTCGGCAATCAGCCTTCTTTATGGTCCAGCTCTCACTTCCATACATCACTACTGGGAAAACCATAGCTTTAACTATATGGACCTTTGTTGGCAAGGTGATGTTTACGCATTTTAAGATGTAATCGTTGTCTAGGTTTGTCATTGTCTCTCATATATATATATATATATATATATATATATATATCATCTGTTTCTGAGTTGCCCTGTGTGTTCTCCAATTTGAACAACAATTTGGCTCCTGAATCACTCTGTGTAAATGAAGCTCTGTGCTTACCCATTCACTATCTAAAAACAGCTATGAAACTTTTCCCTCTGGGCCAAAGTGGATAAACTTTAGAGGTATAGGAGCCCCTCCAGAAAGGCTTAAGTCTGCAAATTGCAGACAAATAGGTCCAAGGACATTTTGTGGGGAAAGCAAAAGGAATTCACTTCCTTCTTAATCCCACATGAGGAAGGGATCTGTGTTTATATTATGCTCTTTCTTACCTTAAAATAATTCGGAGGAAGCTGGGTAGTGTGTCTTCTTGTTTGTACATTTTTTAAAAAAAAAAAACACTTTGCAGTTCCAGCACGGACACTTGATTAGGTTGGCCACTGGACAAGAGCCACAGGGACCCAGAAGTGCCTCTCACTTGCCTGAACCAGCTGTGCTAGCACTCCCCACCCTCCTCATTAGGCCCCCAGGTGGCCAGTCTTTTTAGGACAGCTATTTTAGCAGTTGCAATCAGCAGCCTGGACCGACTGTGCTGCCAATCATGCCACCATGACTGGGTCCCCTGGTGATCATTTTAGGAGAAGGCTAGAGCAGGGCACTGCTTTGAAGAGGGAGCCAAGCTTAGATTCCATCCATGGAGGCCACCCAGCCTTTTAATTTAGACAACATGGAATGCTAGCCTATTATGACAGCAGGAGGGGGGGGGGGAATCACTGCATGGCCACATTGGTGTGTATGCGTTGGAGAGTGAGGGCTCAATGGTGATACTATGGCCCTAGTGGTAAGGATAGAAGTAGGAGAGAGAGAGAGAGAGAGAGAGAGAGAGAGAGAGAGAGAGAGAGAGACTGTTATACACAGTCTGTAGAGTACATCTACTTCAGAGAATTAGAAAACTGGTTGGCTGAATCCTACCCATGGATGATTGGCAGTGCATGGATATAGTAGTGTAGTGAGAACTTAAAAGCCTAATTTAGATGGAGACATTATGGGATATGACTTTCACTTACAGAAACCACTGAGTACAGAAATTTCCTCAGATACCAAACATGTATATTGCTTATAAGACAGCTCACTCAATTTTTGAGAAAATAAAATTGCCAAATTTATTTTAACGGGACTTTAAAAGTGAAATCAATGAAACTGCAGCACACTGTAGCGCTTTATGTTGAGTTTGAATCAATAAAACTATATTGCACATGGCAACGGGAGGCTAAGGTAAACCTTAGCAGTATACCATTTAGCAGTGTTTTATAAGGTACATATTACACTGAATTCTAAAAAGGGGCTGTCATTGGGCTTCTTTTGTGAAACGGAAATAGAGTTTTTAATTGAGAAATTGTAAAATGGAATGTTTATAAGATTGTTACAAGTTCATCTAAATTAGCATTTAAAATTTGAGCACTTTAGAGATTTATTAGACCTTCTGAAACTCACCGTCAATTTCACACGATAGTAATAATATTTAGAATTTCTATAGCAGTTATAAACGAAGCATTGTAAAAAAATAATAATTTAAGGGATAAATCCTGCCCACTGGTTCAGTTCTAATACAGACCAATGAGAAGGGAGGTGAGGGGGAGGGAAATGGAAGGAAAAATCAGGAGGCCCAAGGTTCTTAAGTTGGAATACTAATTTTCAAAAGATGGGATTTCAGGTGCTATTTAAAGACAAGGCAGTGAATATGTCACTGGAAGGATATTTCACAGGTAGAAAGCCAAAAGACGGAGAACACAGATTACAGTACCAATAGGACAAAAGCAGGGGGATCTGCAGCAATGCATTGGAGTGTGAGAAGCAGGGCTGCTCAGAATGTCAGCCTACGTACATACAGTATACTGGATTTCCATTCCCCACCCGTCTGCATCAACAGAGAAAGTTGAGCAGACCCTGAGCCTCTGCCTTGCTTCTCTTTTATCCTTCCCAATCTTGATTGGTACGACAGAGTTTGCTCCAGCTGAGCAGCTATGCCCCTCCAACTTGACAAAGCATGTGATCCTCACCGGCCCTGAGCCTAATCCAGTCCAAGGAACACCATCTCCTCCCAGACCTCACAAGTCCTATGATCTTCAGCTGGTCCACTAGTGAGCTGGGCTGTGTTTGCTTGTCTGCTTCAGTCTCCTGGAGTACACTGCCTGCTGTTCCTGACACCGTAGAGCCTGACATGGAGATGGGGCCACCTTTAGTTCATGTGTCTCCTTCCCCTGGCTCCCACGAACTGTCGGCTACCCCCCTTGACGTTCTCCATGAGTACTTCCTAAGTTCCTATCTTCATCTTGTCCCGGTGTGCATCAATTGTGGCTATACCCCTCACCGGGTTCCCCCTCCCTTTCCTTGGTGTCCTACCAACTCATGACAATGTCTTGGCCAGACCCGTCAACATTCAATGGCTACTATATCTGTTCAGTCCTTGCTAGGCTGTTTTGTGGTTTTGCTTCGTTGTTGTATTTCTGAAAACCTGTCCAGCTCAGACGTCCATCCTGTGTGTTGTGACCTAGTGTGGGTGTCAGGTACCATCCTCTTGGGACTTGGTCAGCTTTTCCTCATTTGTGGTACAATTCTATCTTCAGTGTATCATTGTTTTTGTTTTTTTTTTTTAAATAATATTTATTAAAATTTTTCAAAAATACAAAAAATATCACTTTACGGGACTCCCCCCTTCCCCCACCCCTACCATATTTCCCTTTCATATTGTTGGCCAAACAAGTTCCCCATTCAAATTGAAACTTAATTTGTTTTACAGTAAAAAAAAAGAAAAAAAAAACCCAATGTTCTTTCCCCAAGACCCACCCCATGTCATTCCACAATTTCCATTTTTTAATAACAGAAGCACCCCAGATAATAGAAACAGAAAAGGTAGAGAATAAAAAAAATATAATGAATAATAGACCAATTCAGCAATAAATAACCAAGTTGGCAAGCCTTTGGAGTTTTAGTTCTCCCCCCCCTGTCCCCGGTTTAATTTCCCCCTGACCATCAACCCCTGGTGTCTGCCTGGAATTCTTAAGACCATAAATCACAACTTTTCCCCAACTCCTTGCTGGCTTTTTCTTTTTTTAAAATTAAAAATAAATTTTTTTGAAAATCAAAATTATTATTATTATCATTATTTTTCAAAACTTTAACTTCAGTCTTTAATAAAACTGTAATAGAACTCCCTCCATTGTTCTTTCCAGATTGTAGTCTGGTGTATCATTGTTTTTGAATGCCCCCTGCCCCACATGTGTCATGGAGAGATATCACGCTCTTGATTTTCCCTTTCAACTTCCATCGTATGAATCCATTTTTACAGAAATGTTCTCTTTCAGAATCAAATGTGACTCTATTGGACTTGCAGTAGTCTACCTCCACATAGATGTGGTAGCATTGTGGTCACTATTTCCAACTGGTTTAACAACACTCGACCTCACACCAGATCCTGGACACTGTTTTAAAATTAAGCCCAAAGTTGTCTCCTGTCTGGTTGGCTCAGTGACCAACTGTCCTAAAGCACAGTTGTTTAGGCTATTTAGAATTGTTAACTCTTAGTTGTGACCAGAACATGCACCCGGTCTGTTACCCAGTATTGCTCCCCACCCCACTTTTCAAGGGCTGATTATATTAACCATTACATAGACCTCAAGTAATTAACCCTCTAACCCTATCCTTTTCCAGACTCCATGCAAAGTTTTCAAGTCCTTTCCTGTGCTCCTTTGTCACTGTACACACAAGTAGTCAGATTTTGCTTTGTTTTCCTGTTCTGGATTCTCAGCTGATGAGTTTCCCTTAAACCAGAATGCTTTCCCATGACCAAAATGGTCCTGAGATCAGCCCAATGTGTTCCACGCTTGAGATTGTACAGGAGATCACAATTATTGTGTCCTTGATGGTACAGTGGCAAATTTAGAAGCGAGGTCAGCATTCTGTACAAAGCTAAGCTATTCAGCTGAAATCAACAAATATTCAAAGTATGAATCTCCTCTCAATTCTCCTTAACTAACCCTAGGGTGACTGCTGGTGGGTATTTTGTGTCTGTTTCTGGCTTGCAGGTAAAGTCTGTCCCTTCGTTGCCGAATGTCAGGAATGCAGGAACTCTTTCCCCTTCTTTCCAGGGTTCGGATGAGCTGCAGTTGTGAACAAGCCATGTATAATATGCACATATAACTACATCAGATTGGTCTGAATTGGTTAAAGCAAGTGAGCTGGAGAAAAATCTGCAAGCTGCTCTAATTTAGACTTCCTCTGGACTTAATTAAGCGACTTTAGATTTGCTTTGTCTTTCCTTTGATATTTAGCCAAGAATCTTCTCAATAAACCTATTTCTATTCTAGGCTTGAGAAATAACACACCGTAGGCACATAGTAGGCTTGCGAATGCAATCAGACTTATTATCTAAGTTGATCATTATTTTCTACAGAATTGATTGCTATTTATGATCTTTAATAGAGGTCATTATTATATTACATGCATTCTGAGTATGATTATGTTGCTTTAAATTAAAGCTTGCAGTTAGCAAGGATAAAGTATTTCTGATTATTATTTTTTTACAAAGTGCAAACTAAAGCAATTCCATAAATTATATGCATTGTGGTATAATGGGATGGCTGTTGCTTTTTGTACCAGTATCTCTAGGTAGAAAAAATATATACAGATGGTAAATTTTGCCTTCAGTTGTCAAACCACAAGGAACTTCCCAAGGAAGTTAGTGGCCTTGATTGGGCAAAACAGATGAAAGCTGGACCTTAAAAAAACACATACAAAAAACCTTGGTCTTTGGGGCTGCTACTTTGATTACAGAGTGGGAGTGCTTAATTGTAATACCCACTATTGCAGACAGAGAGGGAGTGGTAAGAAGGATGCAATCAACTGCTTGTGATTTTAATCCTTGCTCATCTTGGCTTATGAAACAAAGCCAGGAAAGACTAGAATGTACTTGCTAGAAGTTTCATTTTGTGAAGTAGTGCATGCAATGGCCTTTATTTATCGGGTTATGATCTAGGGAAAGGGAGGAAATTAGCTGGTTTGCATTGGAATGTTAGCCTGCACTTTCTAGAACTTTCTGCGCAAACGAATTCGTACATCTCTGAATCTTGTGATGCACTTCTCCAAACAAAAATGTCTACGATAAAGGGCATATATCGGGGAAATGTGTCCATACAATCCATATATTAATGAAAATAGGGTACACAAATTGCATCGTACTTGAGAAAATTGATCTCAAATGCAAGTGTATTGGCAAAATCACATGCAAAGGGGTGGATATTGGGGAATGCGTTCACTAAAATACTGACAGAGCTCCATGATGACTTTTTTTTGGGGGGGGGGTAATTGCAAGCTGCTGCTGAAATGTGGCAAACTGGAATTCACATTGGAAAAATGAGAAACTCAGAGAAACTGAAATAGACTGATTTGCCTGACCCCAATTGTGGCCCCAGTAGAAAAACTTCCAACTTGATTTTCTGATTTCTTACCATTACATCCATGATCACCTCTTATTCCCCCCTCCCCATCCAAATTGTATGTGTGGGCAGGGAATGGGGGCGGGGGAGAGACTCCCTAATGGGTGAGAATTCTGGCAGCTACGTCGAGAACTGGAATGAGAAATGAAATGATAACGTCCACCCATACGCACTATTTTAATTAATGTAACATTTCCCCCCTTTTATGTAATTATTGATCGTAAATTACTGTAAGCTTTTCGTTTTTTAAAAAAAAAAAATTAAAAAGAAGGAGAAAAGGGAAAAGCATCTGGGCCCCTGCCAGAATGGCTTTCAACCTAGGCTTGGCAGTAAGAATGTACTCCTGGCCTTGGTAGAACTATGCATATGGAAACTGAAAGGGAATTATTCTCTGATGCTTCTGCCGTCTATGCTTGAAACCACTCATCATTTGTGGTAGGTTATTGATGAAGTGCACAGCACCTTGTGAACATTCTCAGAACCACACGTGAATGGTTCTATTCATTCTTGTCAAGTGACCTGAAGAGATTGATGAGTGTCTGTTTATGATCTCATCTCAGGAGGATTCCTGTATTATTTTGGTTCCATATCTCTCTCTCTCTCTCCCTCTCCCTCTCCCTCTCTCTCTCTCTCTCTCTCTCTCTCTCTGTGTGTGTGTGTGTGTGTCTGTGTGTGTGTGTGTCCTCTTTCAATATGTATGTGCTGGATAACCAGATGTGTCATTAGGATCCTGATAACACCCTGATCTAGAGTTGTTTAGTTTATTTGTTTGTAAATCTGACCCAGGTCCTGCAGTCTCATTGCCCAAGAAGCAGATGCTTATGTTATGATGACCAGTGGTATTCTACTTTTAGATGATCAAACTTTAGTACACACAGGATTGGACTATGTATCATCGGATGTTACCTTTAAACCTACAATTATTTGGGAGGGAAGTGGGTGGCGCTGTGGTCTAAACCACTGAGCCTCTTGGGCTTGCTGATCAGAAGGTCGGTGGTTCGAATCCACGCAACGGGGTGAGCTCCTGTTACTCTGTCCAAGCTCCTGCCAACCTAGGAGTTTGAAAGCACACCAGTGCAAGTAGATACAAAGGTGCCGCTGCGGCGGGAAGGTAAATGGTGTTTCTGTGCACTCTGGCTTCCGTCACAGTGTCCTGTTGTGCCACAAGTGGTTTAGTCATGCTGGCAACATGACCCGGAAAGCTGTCTGTGGACAAACACTGGCTCCCTCAGCCTGAAGTGAAATGAGTGCCGCAACCCCATAGTCACCTTTGTCTGGACCGTCCAGGGTCCTTTACTTCTTTTTTAACATTTACAATTCTTTGGGATTATAAACCAGATAATTGTCATATTTAAACCTGCAGCTAAAGTGGATGTATTAATTTGAGTTCTGGTTCTGCACTATACATGGTTTAACTTTAGCTCCATGTGCGTTCTGAACACTTTGTATAAAGCGAGGCAAACAGGGAAATGCCCTTTAACTTTTCACTCTCGTTCGTCTCGCATGACCCAGAGTGAGCAAAAATATTTGCAAGACTGAAGATGCTGTCGCGAAAACATGCCAGCAAATCACATGAACTCTGTGTGCACACGCACGAAATGACTTTTTGACCAATAATACTACATTCCCTGATTTAGGTCTGCCTGCTCAGTTATCTATCTTGCTGTTGCTACTCAGATTTCCTGGACATTTAGCAATTAGAAGAACACCAAAAGCCTTTTGCTCTCCACCCTCTCATTTAAAGAGAAGGTTGGTAATTGAAACCTAGAGTTTTTGAGTTGAAGCTGGGGCAGTGTACTAAACCACACAGCAATGACTGCTGTGTCATCATTCTTGGATTCCCATCTATTTCCTTCTGCCTACATGTTATATGTACTGATTCACTGGCTTGATGACTCTCACATCAGTCTACTGCAGTGTGTAAGAATTCACCCATTCAAGCAGTTGGCAAGAAGATAGGCTCCTTTTGATGGAGTCCGGGCGTCACTTCAAGATGGATTTAGAGGACGAGTCTATATGTTACTTGGATCCTGCATGTGATCCTACTTGTTGTCAAGTAGTGGTGTGATAGATTGGGCTCACACGCGACAGATAGTTAAAGGTGGATAACTGATGGACATTAATTGGTACCAGCTTGCAGTAGGTCTGATCAGGGACCACAGATTCAAGGTATTTTTTATTATACAAATTCATTTCACTGCTGCATATTAGAATACCACTTTCACATTACAAATATTGTGCATGAAGAGGGAATAATAAGGAGAGGGTGTACGCATTTGAGAGAGAGATGTCTGTTGGACCACTCTCACCTATTGGGAATAGAGTGAACATATTTTGTCCTTGCTACAACAGTGTCCCTAAATGCATAATTCTATTTTTCAACTTATTTGTATATGGAAGCAAGCAAAGGATGTCTCATTCATGTCACAATTTTGGTAGCTGCAATCCAATATGCATTTCAACACTACACCCAGCCCGGCTGGCCTCCATCAACCTGCCTATGGTATGACACCAGCATCGCTCTGCTGGTGTGGAGCTTCCCTTCCAGCCTCTGGATTTTTTGGCTGGGGGAAGTGCCACTAGTAGGATTCTCCAGGATCTGGAAAGCCCTGAAGGCTTTCCAAGCATGGGAAGAGAAGGACCAGGGCTTTTTTCAGCTGGAACTCACTGGAACTCAGTTCCAGCACCTCTCAAGTGGGTGCCATTGTCATTATAAGAGAATAGCACTGAGCAGCACTGTGCTGGCTCCTGAGCCAGCCTAGCTGCCACCATGTGGTGATATTAGGCCTAATATGGGCCAAACTGCTGCACCCGTTCCAGGCTTGGACAGAACCACCCATCCTTACCCACAAACACCCTCGTTTTTACTTTATATGTGGAGAGGAAGACGATTGTGCTGGCTGGTCCAACAACCCTGGTCTCCTTATGTCCTTTGACTCCATCCCTGGCCTTCATGCATTGAGACAAATGTAGGATGAAGGCCAGAGTTTAATCAAGGGTTCCTGGTGGAACAGTGGGCTTTCAGAAGGAAGTTGAAGCATCTCCAGATGCTCTGTGAGAAATAGTGTTCCAGGCATAAGTAGCTACTGCAGACACTAGCTACTGCAGCAGGAACAGATGTTTGTAGATGGTAGTCATCTGAAGAGGAGCAGGACCACACCAGAAATGCACACAGATACACTTACTTTAAAGATGATGTGTGGTTTCATGGGTTCGATTCAAACAGAGCCACTCTAATGACCCTCTTTGAGCAGCCTCCTCCCTACCCTAACTATACTGTCAGGAATGGCGAACCCTTAGTACATCATAATTGGGATCAGCCCCCAAGGATGGCTTGAAGGCACAACTAGGTCAGTAATTCATGGGACCAGACTGTTAGTACCCATCAGTGGAAAATATCTGAACTGGTCAGCATGGCTGAAAAGGGGGACATAACAAACACACTCCCATTAATGTCAAGTCCCTTCAAGACTGTGAGAAGCAGTTATTTCCTGGTAAACACCAAAATGTATGTACAGTTTTTCTCTTCCTGGAATTTTACTTTTCAGGACCATGTGATCTAGCTATTTCCACTGGCAGTTCTGAAATAAATGAAACTTAACATGTACAAACTAAAACAAAAACAAAGTAAAGCTGCCAATAGCTTAAAAAAAAAGAACAACAACCTCACCTTTGCTTTCTTTTAAAAGAAAGGTCTTGCTGATCACAGAAATTGCCTTTCGTGTTAATAAGGTTACTTTTGGAGATCCAATGTTGCTTTTCACTAAGTGAGAGAGTAGGAGGCATTTGAGAGGTTGACTTCTCTCCCATAACACGAGTGTGTTTAAAATAGTGGCAACGTGTGCTTTATGAGGAAATGAGAGAGGGCCTAAAATGCCCTTAATTTGTTTTTATAATAAATATCATTAAATGAAAATGTGAAGCCATATATTTCATATTTTTTTTTCCTGCTTGCAGCTTTGAATGTCAAAAAGAGAGAGAGCCATTTCATGAGATGGTTGAAAATAAGCCATTGCTAACAATGAAGTCACTATTTTATGGAAACCTGATCAACTTTCTTGGATAATTTGGGATATTGTAACAATATTTTTCAATGCAGGGGATCACTACAATCCAGGAACTTGAGTATGGAAGAAATGAAAAATGGTTACCATGGCAGTTCCAACTGGATATAGAAAACCTGTCCCCCACCTTCAACAAACTAAGCACTTAATGTTCCAAATCCATATACTTGCTTTTATAAGTATGCAAGCTCCTTATATAGTATTAGTAATATGGTATTTGGGGTGGGGGGAAATGTAACCAGAGATACAATATGAAAGGTTAATTAAAAAATGGTTTGGGGGGGGGAGAGAAAAGACTGTATGGAAAGTAGGGCAAAGGGGTTCCCTGCTATACCTTTTTAATGAAGTCTCGGTCGTTTGATGGCTCCTAGCCCCATTCTTCAACACTTCCACAAAAATGTCACATTCTTTATGGGGGGAAAGTGTGGAATGTGCCTTAACCACATCAAGTGCACCATTTTACAGTTCAAGTTCAATTAATTAAGCCTCTATTCTTCATGCATGACTAGCCATCTCTCACTTATAGACCCAAGGCGTAGCTCGAAGGGGGCAAGTCAAGAAGCCGGTAAATAAATATATATTAAAAAGAAAAGGGAGCATTCTCTGTGTTCATTTTTTAAAAAAAAATGTTACAAAAAACAAAACAAAACCCCAAACAAAACAAACACTTCTTTATATATACTAGATGCAAGTGTGCCCCCCAAAGAGGTTATATATGTTGTGGATTTGCAAATTAGGGAAAGCATATTACTGTGTCCCAATAACATGTGCTTTTGGGGGTTGGGGGAGGAGGAGGAGAATGGTTTTAATTGCAACAAAGAAAGGGCAACCTCCTTTATGCATGAAAATATATCTGATTCTATATACTGAAGCTAGAAAGGAGGTAATCTATGCATAACAGAATGAGTAGAATGAAGGAGATGGGGGTCACCAGCAACTCTTGGCATGGGGTGTACGAAAGAAGTGGATATATTAATGGGACTGGTGTGTGGGTGTAAATCTCGCCCTTAAAATATCAACATGTAGCCTAAATTTGCAAGGAATTAAAAAAACAGAATGATCCATGACAGAAGCCACAGAAAGAAGGGGGTTGTCTAACAGTACGTTTCTGAGCACAATTCAAAGTGGGCTGCTGACCCTTAAAGCCCTAAACGGCATCAGCCCAGTATACCTGAAGGAGTGTCTCCACCCCCATTGTTCAGCCCGGACACTGAGGTCCAGCTCCAAGAGTCTTCTGGTGGTTCCCTCAATGCGAGAAGTGAGGTTGCAGGGAACCAGGCAGAAGGCCTTCTCGGTAGTGGCGCCAGCCCTGTGGAACAGCCTCCCATCAGATGTCAAGGAAATAAACAACCATCTGACTTTTAGAAGACATCTGAAAGCAGCCCTGTTTAGGGAAGTTTTTAATGTTTAATCTTTTATCATGTTTTTAATGTTCTGTTGGCAGCCGCCCAGAGTGGCTGGGGAAACCCAGCCAGATGGGTGGGGTATTGAGATATCTACTCAAACAGATTTCTTTAAAAAAAGAAACTGAAACTGAGTTCTTCATTTGCTTTTGAACATGGGCTAAACCTGTGGAAACATGTGATGCCTCCACGTAATGGGGAAGCAAGATGATTCCTGATGGACTGTCTTCTTGTGGATCTACCAGACATCCACAGATGGACACCAGCATACATGTGTGCAGGCAAAATCCTTTACTGGAGCTCAGACCTACTGCATGTGTTGGATTTTACATATGTAGGGCCTGTGTGAAATAGCGTAGTCCAAAGTTTTGGATTACAACTTCCATCATCCCCAGTCAGCATCGCCCAAAGTCAAGGGTGAAAGGAGTTGTGGTCCACAACGTCCAGAAGACTCCACAAAGGCTGCTCCTATCCTTGCAAACATTATCTACACATATGGAATACATATGGGAGCCCAGAGATGAGACCAGGTGAGCTGGGTGAGCAGGATAGAACCCCTTCTCCCACAAGGTGCAGTTTCCAACCACATAAAGTTTTGTGTGAACTAGACCAATGCACCTGTGTTGTTCTCGATACTGTCATAGAGGCAAACGCTACACCTACTAGTGAGAATGGTTTTTTTGGACAAGAGGCGGTATGTGAAAACACTCTCATGATCTGTACCTATTTGAAGGGTTGTCCGCCCCAAGCCTGGTTTATGGTTTAAACCCCAAGAAGAGAGAACTGTGGCGCTGAGGTTACCCATCAACAATCTGTATCTGGACAGCAGACTTAACAAGCATATGGGTAACCTGCCATAGTCTTTCCACTATGGTGGATGTATTGCATATCTATTTAAATTACAGTAATTGTTTCTAAATTAGCATATCTCTTTCTTGCCACACACACACACACACACACACACCATTTATGCAAATCTCTGTTCTCATTTCTCCTCTTTTTTTGGCATTGTCTAAGTAGTCACTCTATCTGGTGTTCTTGTTATTCTAGGCAGTGCTGTTTTTCTAGAAAAAGAGGTGCCAGAACTCACCATAAACTCCTCCCTTTAATGGCAATGGCTCCCATCTGAGAGGTGCTGAACTGAAAATTCAGCTGAAAATAGCCCTGGTTCTATGGTATAGTATACTGAGGCATAGACATCATGGCTAGTAGCCATTGAAGTCTTTCACCTCGGTCAATCTTTACACATTCTCTACCTATATAACATTTATCAAAATATCTCCTGCCATGGATTAGTTTACAGAGCTGGAGTGGTAAAGAAGGAAGTGTTGGTCATGGGTCCGCAAGAAATGGGTTCAAGTCTCCGGCATACTATGAAACACAGTGGGAGGGCTTGAGCAAGTCAGGGCTGTAAAGACTACAGAGAGAATAATTGGGTGCACTCTTCCCACCTTGGATCAAATCTATGCTTCCAGGTGCCATAAGAAAGCTGCAGAGATAGCGCAGGATAGTGCACACTCCAGAAATGATCTCTTTCAGCTTCTGCCTTCTGGAAGCAGGTACAGGGTTATAAAGACTAGGACTAGCTGCCTGAGAAACAGTTTCTATTCAAATGTGATTTTGGTTTTAAACGCAGTGTAAGGAGTCTCTATGGGAGTATATTGTATTTAAAAATGGGGTATCAGAGTTTTTAGGGGGCTAACCAGGTTGGGATAGCTGGGATAGCAGGCTTGTTGGTTTTTGAATGTCTTATGTAGATTTTTTCAATTTCATTGTTCTGTATGGCACAGTGACAATAAAGATTGTCGTATCGTATTTCTTTGTCTGACAAGTTTTGCTGGTTAGGATAGTATGGATAAAACAGCCCCTTCCATACTTCCTTGAGCTCCTTGGAGGCAGGATAGGATACAACTGTGATTACGATTACATCAGCAAACCCCTAAAATATCCGGTAATATGCCTGCACTGATACGTTGGTAGCTTTATCTAGACTCCAATATGGAACGAATTAAGGAACGTACGCTTTATCGTATCATATTGGATGGTATCACAGAATGACTCAGTGTGTTCTTAAGTCGGGGGTTTGGGCTTACAGTTCATGAACTTCAGTGCCACCTGCCATACCCCTTTTGAAATCGGGGGTTTCTTTCAAAAGCAGATGGTGCTAAGATATTGTGTGTGAGTGTGTGTAAAGCAGAGAGTTTCTCCTGTTCAAATAAAAAACATCCCAAGATAAATTGATAAATCTCACTGGGCATACCCTGAAGAGCGATTTGGAGTCCAGCCACAGAATTTGGTTAGAATTCTTGTCAAAAGAAGGTTGAGAGAATGAGAGAGAGAGAGAGAGAGAGAGAGAGAGAGAGAGGGTGTTATGTACTGAGTTGAATAGGATCCAAACTGGCTTACAGTAGAATTCCGGAATTAGCCAATCATGTGCAGCCCATTGTGTAAATAATGTATATAAAGCAGATACTTTGAGGGGACATTCATTCATTCCTCCTCACCACTATGAGCTGAATAAAGAGCATGAAATCACTTTGCAACTCTGAGTATATTTCACTGGCGACGAAGGTGGGATCCAGCTGAGCTGACTGCCACACACAGCACCGCAGCACCGCCACCTGCCGCACCGCTGCCTCGCACCGTGTATCCAGGCTTCAGCTCTGGGACACAAGGAACTCAGAATGGCAACCGACAGCAGCTTCTCGTCGTTCAACCCAGCATCTGGAGACTGGGAAGCGTACGCCTCCCGTTTCACCTTCCTCCTAGAAGCCAAAGGGGTCACCGATGAAGAAGACGCCAAGAAGAGGGCAATATTCTTCAGCGTCTGTGGAGAGGAGACGTTTGAAATCGCCCGGGCTCTCCTTGCGCCTGAAGACGTTGCTACTGTTCCATGCAAAACAATAATGGAACAGCTGAAGGGGCACTTTTCACCACAGCCCTCAGTGGTGGCTCGTCGAAATGCCTTCTACGCAAAGCGGCAAGCCCCTGGGGAAACCATAACTGGGTTTGTGACCTCTCTCCGCCAAGCCGCCCGGTTCTGCAACTTCTCAGAGCTGGAGAACATGCTTCAGGACCGCCTCGTCGGTGGCCTGAAGGATGAGAAGCTGCAACGACGCCTCTACGCTAAGAAGGACCTAACGTTCCAGGTCGCTCTGGAGGAGGCCCTGGCAACGGAAGCTGCCGAGAGGTCGACGCAAGAGGCACAGCCGAGCCAGCCGTCCCAACCGAGGGTCCACCATGAAGACCTCACCGACGACTCAGGATCCAACAGGGAGGAGGTGCACCGAGTACAGCAGCGCACTCAAGCAGCCCACATACCACAGCTGCCTCGACGAGAAGGAGGGAACTGCGCAAGCTGTGGAGAAAGTCACGAGAGGAGGACCTGCCGTTTCCGCAATGCAGAGTGCAGGCAGTGCAGAAAATTGGGACGCCAGGCATCAGATGACCAATCCAAGAGCCCCAGGTCCCGGGGCCCAACGCACCAAGGCAACTCGACGGAGCTCACGGACTTCCAGGTATACCAGTTGCCCCACCCCAACGTAGAGAAAATTTATGTAGAGGTACAGATAGAGGGGGCCCCATGCCGCATGGAGCTTGACACGGGTTCAACTCTATCCATAATCTCGGCAAGGACCTTAAGGAAACTGTGTCCTACTGGGGGTCCCAAACTCAGGCCGGCCCCATTCACCCTCCGGGACTTCCAGAAACGTCAGGCTCAAGGCCCGCCGGGTCCCGTTCGCTCTGAAACCCCGTATAGACGAGGAATTGGACCGACTCGTGGAGCAAGGAGTGCTGGAGCCGGTGCCTAATGCCCCCTGGGAAACCCCAATCGTCACACCTGTCAAGCCTAATGGTTCGGTCCGCATCTGCGCAGACTATAAATGTACCATAAACAAGGCCCTCACAGCCCATGCATACCCAGTGCCAGTGGTCAGCCATGTCCTTGCCACCCTGGCTGGGTCGAAAATTTTTGGCAAGCTGGACTTGGCCCAAGCATATCAACAGCTGCCAGTAGATGAGGCCACAGCAGAGGCACAGACGATTGTGACGCACAGAGGAGCGTTCAGGGTAAAGCGGCTGCAATTCGGTGTCAGTGTAGCACCAGGCATATTCCAGAATCTAATGGACTCTCTCCTTAAAGGGATTCCTGGTGTCACCCCCTTCTTCGATGATGTGTTGATTGCCGGGCCCACACCAGAGGAGTTTGAGGACCACCTCCGCACCGTTCTGCACCGTTTCCAGACGGCGGGTCTCAAGGTGAAGCGGGAAAAATGTCTACTAGGAGTGCCTCAGGTGGACTTTCTGGGATTTATGGTGGACGCAGAAGGGGTCCACCCGACTGGGGACAAGGTACGGGCCATTTGTGATGCCCCAGCACCCAAGAACAAGACTGAACTTCAGGCCTTCTTGGGACTATTGAACTTTTACCATTACTTCCTTCCCCACAAGGCGGCGGTAGCGGAGCCCCTACACAGACTCCTGGACAAGCGGGCCCCTTGGGGTTGGGTTAGAGGGGAGAGGTTGGGGAACAACGACCCTGCTTCCCCATAACAGGCACCCCTTGTGGGCCGACAGTTCATGTTTGCGGGTTGTGTAGCCGGCGAATTCTGGCCCGGGGCTGCTGCTGGGCCATCCCCTCCACACCCAGTCCAGGACCCGGGAGATGACCCTATCTTTCTTGGAATGGTGTGCAACTTCTTGTGCCTGAATGGGGCGGTCGGGAAGCACTCCAGGCTCATAACCTCTTGTGCAGGTGCTGGGTCAGGGCCTGTTTCCAGTAGTGGTAGCCTGCTGAGGGCATCTGCATGGCCCATCGCCTTCCCAGGGCGGTGAATCAGTGCATACTGGTAGCTGGCAAGGAAAATTGACCACCTGAGGACGCGAGGAGACAGCACTTGGGGGGTCTGCTTTTCGGGGGCAAACAAGCCAAGCAATGGCTTGTGGTCAGTCACCACGGTGAAGGGCTGCCCGTACAAGAAATCATGGAATTTTTTTTACTCCCTTCACGATTGCCAGACCCTCCTTGTCGATTTGCGAGTAGTTCCGCTCGGTTGTGTTGAGTGTCTGGGAAAAGTATGCCACCGGTACCTCTCTTCCATCTGGGAGTTGGTGTCCCAGGACAGCGCCAATGCCATAGGGCGAGGCGTCGCATGCTAGCACCACCGGCAGCCTCTCGTCAAAGTGTGCCAAGACCGAGTTTGAGACAAGCAAGTCCTTGACTGCCTGGAATGCGGCCTCCTGGCGCTGGCCCCTTTCAGGGGGAAACATTCTTCATAGTGGTGGACTCCTACACCAAATGGCTGGAAGTTGCACTGGTACCATCCACTTCTACGTCCGCAGCCATCCGGGTATTACGCAGGCTGTTTGCAACCCACGGGCTCCCTGACACTCTCGTCTCAGACAACGGGACTGCATTTACGTCAGGAGAATTCCAAACCTTCACAGCGCAGAACGCCATCCGCCACATCCGTTCAGCGCCATTCCACCCTGCCACCAATGTCCAAACAGAACGCATGGTGCGGACCACCAAGGACACCCTTCGCCGCATGACGCAAGGGGATTGGGAGTACCGCCTTGCCACATTCCTCCTAGCACAGCACAGCACCCCCAGCTCAACGACTGGCCGGAGCCCCGCTGAACTACTAATGGGTCGGCGCCTTGCAATCAGACTGGACCGCCTTCACCCCGATAGAGCTCAGGATGAGGTAGTGGTGGGGGAAGGCAGGAACCCCCGGACCTTCGAGGCCCAGGACCCAGTGTACGCAAAGAATTTTGGGGCAGGCCCTGCATGGGTACCCGCCAGAGTCACCAGGGTCACTGGCCCCGTGTCGTACGAGGTGCTAACAGATGGGGGGCAATGCTGGCGCCGCCACTGCGACCAGATACGGCGATGATTCCCAGGAGAAAACCAGGAGGAGGAGGACAGGTCAGGGAACAGTGGGGCAGTGAGGCCCATAGAGCAGCAGGGGCAAGCAGGAGAGGCAGAATCAGTAAATACAGAGAGGACCCGTGAGGCCGAAAGGACACCGGAACCAGAACCACGACTGAGCAAGCCGGTTGCGCCAGACCAAACAGCCCTATCACAGCCAGCATCCTTGGAACACGAGCCAGAACCTGAACCCCAGACCAGGGAACACCCCAGGCCGCAACGCACACGTAGGCCGCCGGCGTACCTTGAGGACTATGAATGCTCCCGGGCAGGACTGGAACTTAGAGGGGAGGGGTGTTATGTACTGAGTTGAATAGGATCCAAACTGCAGCAGTCTGATTGGTCCTAGAACAATAGGATCCAAAAGGCAGCAGTCTGATTGGTCCTAGAACAATAGGATTCAGAATGCAGCAGTCTGATTGGTCCTAGAACAATGCAGCAGTATGATTGGTTGGCAGGAACCACCCAATCATGCTCCAGATAGAAGTGAATCCACAACCTGATTGGCTTACAGTAGAATTCCGGAATTAGCCAATCATGTGCAGCCCATTGTGTAAATAATGTATATAAAGCAGATACTTTGAGGGGACATTCATTCATTCCTCCTCACCACTATGAGCTGAATAAAGAGCATGAAATCACTTTGCGACTCTGAGTATATTTCAGAGAGAGACAGAGAGAGACAGAGACAGAGAGGGAGACAGAGAGAGAAAGAGAGAAAGAGAGAAAGAGAGAGAGAGAGGGGGGGGGAATAATTGTTTTTTTGGAAAACATTGTGAGAATTAAGATGTAGCATCCCTACATGATTAGTGGGAGGTGGGGGATATACTTTCAGTTTACCCAAGTTTATTCTTTCTCCTATGGTTGCTGTATGTTTCTTATTCCTGGCTGAGATAAACTCACTTCACAGTACTGTACATGAATGCCTCTCTCTTTTCTATTGCTCTTTTATCTCTCTCTGGACCTCTTGGGTACTCCATTATGTGCGTATTCAGGCTGTATCTGTTTTTAGCAACACATCCCTATTACCTGAAGCAATAAAACCAGCCCTGTGGTTTCACTGTGGCATCCTCCCTTTTTGGGGGCATGTATCACACATAAAGAACAGAGCCCCAAACTGCAAAGCCAGCCTGCGTTAGGATCCCTACATAGCTTCTCGTCTTCTCCAACAAGTCCCTTACAAAGAAGGTGGCTAGGATGGGGAAGGAGGTGCAGAATCTAGCTGAGCGGTTTGCTCCTGCAATTTGCAAGCATACCCCCAAACGATTAAGCCGACTTAATAAAGCAACAGTTCTTGAGCTTAGCATATTTTCGCGTCTGAAGCAGTTCCCTTCTTATTGCTGCTTTCTCCCCTCGTCTTCCTACAAGCAAGAGGGGGGCAAAGTGAAAGAAAAACAGATTACTGTAAATGTTGGCAGGGAATTCAATTTGCATCATTTTCTTAGAAGTCACATGATTTGGATTTCCTCTTGTTTATGATAGATTGCAAAGGCCTTCCAGATGTTTTTAATTCTCAGACTTTTTTTTTAAGGAAGGCAATATGATCACACACAGAGAGATATAGATAGATAGATGATAGATGATAGATAGATATGACAATAGACAATAGACAATGAGTTAACATGCCACAGCAAGCATATCAGGCTGACACATATTTCTACGGATGACCACAATACAGCGAAGCCAGGCATTTGCTGAAGACAACCAGGCAGACTGCAGGCGAAGGGAGTTGAAGGGGGCTGGGAGTGTACTTTCAGTTCCTGTTTCCAGTTGAAATCACCATCAGCCCCAGCCCCAGGCCAAGCCCACAGCGCAGCTCTATTGGTCTAGGTTGCGTTTACTTCCTGCATAAACATAAACACCTCTCAGCTGTATTGTTAAGTTGAAAGAAGCAGCTTGTTGACGCGGTGCTTTCTGAAGTTCGGAGCCAGGATATTGCAAGAGGGAGAGAGAGAGAGAGAGAGAGAGAGAGAGAGAGAGAGAGAGAGAGAAGCAATGGCATTTTAACGGCTGCTCGACTGTGAAGAGTGTTTGTGCAGGAAATGCTGGAGGCCTGCCCAGTTTGCTGTGCTAGGAGCTGGAAGGAAACGCAACCGGGCAAAGGGACACCTGAATGAAGCCCCGAGACTTCACATGGGGGCAAGGCAGTTAGCATAAAAGGACATTGGCCAGGCACTGGAGGAAATTGGCAATGGACAGTGGTGGCGAACCTTTCAAAGTCCATCCTGACTCTGCCCCTCTTATTAATGCAGGTAACTCTCTGTTCTTCATAGACAAATGACAGGCTGCCTCTGACGCGTATCTGTATGAATAAAGTGGGAGGAGAGGAAGGCCGGATCAAAGAAACCTAACACTGTGAATGGGGCACGGGAGGTGTTTTGTGCTTCTTGGGCAATGTTGCTTCCTTTTCTTACTACGGTTGTCAAAGCCAGAATCTCTGGGACACTGGTGTCTGATGAAATGAACCTCTGAGTGCATGTAAGAAGAGTTTGTTATAAACTTTTTAAATATTTGCTTTGAAGAACACGGGGGTCCGTCAGATACTTATGGAGCCATTAGATGCTAATGGGGTCCCTAGAATGATGAAGTCTGCAATGAGAAGACATATCATGCTGTCTTTCCCTGAAAGACAATTTTGCCCAGCACTCCTGACCTTCCCATGCAAAACCCAGCTATGGGGTAATGTTGAATGGCTTCCCATGTGCATATGCAGTTTGTGCAGGACAACAACTGCATGACAAGAAACTAGGGCCACATTCATACCATACATTTAAAGCATTGTGGCACCACTTTCAGCAGTCATAGCTTTCCCCCAAAGAATTCTGGGAGCTGTAGTTTAAGGGGTGCTGTGGGTTGTTAGGAAAACCCTATTCCTTTCCCAGAGCTACAATCCCCAGAGTTCCATGTGAAGAGGGATTGGATTGCTAAACCACTCTAGGAATTGTAGCTCTGAGAGGGGAATAGGGGAAATGCTCAGGAAATGCTGGTATATCTGAAAGAGCTGGGTAAAGCTGGCCATAGTTCCAAGGTGTGATGGGACCACTCACTCTGTCAACAGCACTGCCCTTATAAAAAATGGAAAGGTTCATAGCAATATTTCCAAGTAGCTTTAAATACATTTTTTAGACTGTCCATCATGGATGTTACCATGGGATTATTGGAAGGTGAAGGAAATTATCTTATGGAGGGATAACAGGAAGAATGTAAATGCATCATTAAACAATCAGAGCCAAGGAAATGACCCTTCTGTGTCCCCTTCAGTCATATGGTGCCTGTAGATACTGAACATGTGGCAGCTAGCCCCACCCCTAGTTTGAGATATTTGTGTTGTGCCCCTATCATCATCATGCTGGCACCAGTGTGTACCTGTGTCAGTGTGATGGTGGCCACCAATGTGTATGGATATACATGCATGGGGCTTCCTCCTTGTGGATGGGGACGTTGAACAACCTGAATTTTCATCTCCATGGAGGAAGCACTGCATGCAAACATCCAAATGTGCGCAGGAACCCCTTGGCTGTTGTGTGTGTTAATGTGTAAGGTACAAGGAATGTTCTCATGAACTTCTTCACACATTGATTAACAAATGCATGAAGAGGGCTTCTGGGTCTCTAAAATCCTATAGGTGATTTTTCAAAAAGCAACCTTTTGAAAAGAAATAAAATGTGATCCATTGGTTCTACCAGTTTCAAAGCATTTCTGCTGCTCCACAGCACAGCAGTGTGTGTGTGTGTGTGTGTGTGTGTGTGTCTACTAACACATCTGCAGCAGCTGTTTCAGGTCCCCAGAAGTAAATCAGCTCTAGAAATTAGCCTGGGAAGTAATGGATACCACGGAAAATGCGGTTGGTGTTCAGCCGAGAACCATAATAGCTATGGAGATACTGTTGCCATCCAAACATTGAACCAGCAACCCAGGATAGGTGTAGATTAGTTTTTGAAAATGCTTATAAAGGTGAAGAGGCTTGTATTGCTATCCAACACTAACAAAAGCAAGTTGTGAGACAGAGGGAGAAATTCTGGTTGCACACCTGCATTTGGGTATGTCTATAGATGGTTATTATTAAAATTGTGAAGCAAGTATTTAGGAAAATTATGCAAAGCCTGTTGAAAGACAGTTTTGCAGTTATTTGTGCTGCAGGCATAATAAAATATTTGAGCCTTGTCCCACCTGTGGTGAAATGGAAAATTAGCAGCATGCTGGCTTTGAAAGATAACTTAAGGAAGCAAAATATTTGGTTCCGATCTTCTGGTTGGCGTTATGATATCCTAATTGACAGTCACTCGACTGGGGATGAGCATGCTATCTCTGAGAAGGCCAGAACCAATTCAAATAGAGCAGCTATTTGTGTTGGATTTGAAGGCCCGAAGTTACCTGCAAAGCAGATTTGAGTATTTTGATTGGGTCTCAGCAAAGTCATAGTGAGTATTAAGGAGCAAGCAATTCATCGGGATGTTAAAGATGGGCTGCAGCTTCTCCACCAACTATAGTCCAATGCTGTCTAAGCTGAGCAGCTGAGTTAATGTTGTATGTGCTGGGGAGTACGGCATTTGTTAGCAAATTAACGCCAGGGGAGAATCCATAGCTTAGTGTTTTACAGTGCTTGCTTTTCATTAAGAAGTCCCAGTTTGAACCAAAATGGTCAGCACTGGGCTGGCAGACTAGTGATCTGACTCGGTTTAAGGTACCTTCACTTCTCCATCTTCCCCTCTCTATTAGGAAGGCCACTTGCTTGTTGCTACAAAAGATGATAGACATTCACATAACATGCTTTATATGTGTAGATGCACACTGAGGAATAATTACTATAATTTAGACATAATACATCAGACCAATGGGAAGAAATTTGACCAGGTGACCTGTGCTCAGGTGCTAACCGTCGATGGCTAGCTTCTTTGCTTTCCCTCCTTTGGACATAAACCAAACATAGACAGGAGAACCCTTTAAATAACAGGCGGTCCTTTGTAAAATAGTGAAATATGCTCGGAGGATGCAGGGATACCTTACTCTCTGCTTCCATTATCAACTCTGTGTGTGTTGTATACAAGCTGTGCAAGAGTTATCAGGTGCAAAAGAAAGAAATCAGGGAGGCATTGCCGAGTTTAAAACTTAAGGTGTATGTTTGGCATGTAAATGAAAGTACTAGGTTGGCTTATATAATTGTTTAGGACAGAGGCACCAATTTGCCCCCAAGATTGAGGGGCCCCGACATGTGTCACATGTATTTGATGTCACTCACACGACATCGTGACATCTGGAGGAGCCAGTCGCTGAAGCTGTGATTTGTGCCGTGCAATGAGCACTGGGGGCCCCAACATTTGGGGTGTGTGTGTCCAGGCCCTTTCCAACAAATATTGAGGGGGGCCAAAGACACCTCGGCACCCCTACAGTTGCAGCGCCTGCTTTGCCTTGGTCATGCTAAGCTAGTCTGCTGCCCTCAGGTGTGATGGATGTTCCTGGCATTAAAGTAGGATTAGCTTGTTTACATGGAAGAAGGGGGCAGTGTTTCATCTTTTGCCTCAGGGAGAACCATACCTTGGTGCCAGAGGAAAGAAGCAGAAATAACTGAAATGCCTGAGGTAAGGTGGTTCCTGAGAAGTCTAAGAAAGGGGAAGTTACTGAGAAATGTGGACGTTGTGCTCTTTTGAACCACTGTCCTGAGGGGAAGTGGCTTAAGAAAGCCTTTGCCAACCTGGTGCTGCCCAAATGTTGCTGAACTACAACTCCCATTATCTGCGGCCATTGGCTGTGCTGGTTGAGACTTATGGGAGTCATAGTCCAAGCCATCTGGAGGGACCAGTCTGGCAAAGGCTGGATTCGGGTGCTGCTATGAGAGAATCAGGAGGGTGTCAGGAGAAGCCTATGGTTGGAGTTTATCTCCCCTCATACCTGTATGAGAATTCTGAAAATAACCATGGATTATGTGGAAAGGAACAAACCGATTACTAGCCTCTGCTTGCAGCCTCGCATCTTGCCCACTATCCTTTTCTCAAGAAGTGGACACAGATCTTTTCAAAGAAGCCGAGTCTCCTTTTGTGAAGTAGGTGGTGCAACCTCATTTGATAAAGGTGCCTTCATCAAAGGAGAGAAGTGCTGCCATCACTTTTCCTGGTAATGTGTAGAAGATTAAATTTACCCTCCCTGAGAAAATGAACGCTATAAATGTCATGGGTGGGGAAGGGATGCAATGATGATTTCAAGCATTAACCCGATCTTCATCACAACTGATGGCAATATATATATATATATATATATATATATATATATATATATATAAGCAGAAGCTGTAAATAATGCTTAGTGAACTGACTTCTGATACTTCCCACTTCTTGAGAAGTGGATGACATTGAGTATTGTGTACAGTGTACTCACACTGCAGAGGTTTAGCAACTGCACAGCGTAAGATATTTCGGCAGGGATACCTGTGGGAGTAATGTCATCCTCCTCCCCTCACAATTCATGCTACCCCTGAGAATAGGGGCAGGGGGATTTGTGGGAAACTAGCTAACGCATCCATCAAAGAATATTTATTTGTTCATTAATTTATTTTATGAACATTGCACAAGTTATACACAATGCTATTTTACTGATCACCCTTTGTTCAGAGTTTACAGCCCATGACTTGGTAGGAAGTGTAGCTCTGCCTGGTTTCGCCCTGCATTTGGTGTTGCACTGCAGCTGAGTGGGGAAAAAATAAATTGGAAAAGCTAAGCATGTTATTTAATTTCTGGTTGAGTCCATAATTCTAATGATTTTTTCTTCTTTTTCCTTAAATTCCTTGATTTACAAGGGGGTTGATTGGAGGGTAGAAAGAGAGAAAAGTCTACATTTCCCTTCCTCCCTGCTCAGTTAAATCCATCATTCTGAAGTAAGCTGAAGGGCAAAGTATTCACATGAAATTCATTTCAGAATTTTGGTCAATAGTTCTAGTGTGGACAGCATGCAGTTAAAAGTGTAGACTCAACAGTAGTGCAGTGGCAGGACACATGGTCCCCAACCCATCCTCTCGTATCTCAAGTTCATAGACAGTAAAACTGGGAAAGACTACTGCCTATGACCTTGGAAAGCCATTTTCAGAACTAGATGAACCAATGCTCTGATTTTCCCTGTAAGTGAAAATATGGCAAGTGCTAGATAGTCAAAATAGGCTTTTTCTGGTTCATGGAAGCCGCCCAGAGTGGCTGGGGAAACCCAGCCAGATGGGCGGGGTACAAATAATAAATTATTATTATTATTATTATTATTATTATTATTATTATTATTATTATTATTATTATTATTCCACGTTTTCAGGCCAGAAGTTCATTATGTCCTGCTTCCACCTTAACCATCAATTAAACTCATCTTTGTGCACACAATCACCATATTTAAATATGTATTTTCAACATATTTTCACTCAAAGTGTGCAAGTTTCTAAAATGCATTTTGATCCAGTTTTTGACCATTCAGAGAAGGGCAAAGTATAGAGTTCTGATTAAGTTCTGATCCACACATTAGTTTGGGAAGCGCAGATCAGGTCATTTTGTATCAGAATTCGCAAAGATGGAATTCCTCAATCACATCCCTTGTATTGGTTGGTGTAAAACACTGTCATTTTGTCGGACAGATGTAGATTTTGTGGACCAAGCTGGGAGAGGATGTGGGAAAGAGTGTCTCTCTTCCAGTTTCCTCCTGCTGCTCTATGCATTTCTGAAGGGAGAAAAAGGTAGCTACCCTCACCACCTCATGACCAAGATGGCATGGCAGTGGTGGGCATTCAGAGGCTTCATAGATGCAGGGGGGCGAGGGAAGTGCCCATTGGCAACCTGTTGGCATTAGGGACCTTTCCTTCTCATCCTGGAAAGTGCATGAATTGAGGGTGAATGAATATACAGAGCACCACTTCAGTCTGCTGCCGGATTAATCATTTGCTGGACGTAGCAACTCCACGTTGACCATGTTCACAGCTTTCCAGTCACACTGAACAACACTGACTTCCACCCAAGGCCTCAATTAGGATGCCGAGAGTTTGCATGCTTCCCTTGCCCACAACCCTCCAACATATTATTTATTACGTTGTTTTCTCCTAACTCCCATATCAAATGATTGCTTTCAAGAGAAAGATTTATTTAAATTCCTAAGTGAAGTGTCCTAATGAAAACTCTGATCCTGCTTCTAGCAGAGCTCGCTGCAGTAACTCAATAGCTCCTTGCTTTCTTTTCCCTAATTCTTAAATGTTTCCCTTCCTCTTTCCCTTGTGGGATAGGTGAGGAAAGCAGTTGCCTCTGCTGCTCATTGCATCACAGACACCCCTCCCAAAAATAGATGGCTATTCTTATAATTTTGAATCCCAGCCCAGTTGGTGGTTCCTGGATTTCAGGCATTGAATATGAGTTCAGCCCTTCTAAATCAATCACTCTGGAAAAATATTTCTGTCAAAAGGAAATATTTTCTTGGCATTAAGGACTTCCTGGTTATTATTATTATTTTAAGATTCAGTGTGTATTGTGTGAGAAGTGAACACTGGCATAAATGGATTTAATATGTAGAAAAATATTAAGCCATCAGTAGTGCCTTTCCTTCTGGGAGAACTTTACCTTAAGGTAGAGTGCAACTGTTGCTTCAGGCCACAGATTGGGAATGCAAATTTAGGGATGGATGAATCTATCAATTTTGGTTTCTCTTAGTTTTTCACTTGGCCAGTTTTAAACTTAGTTGTCCACATTCCCATATTAGTTTTTTTTTTATTATTATTATTATTATTATTATTATTATTATTATTATTATTATTATTTACTGAATTTATATACTGCCCAAACTCACAGGTCTCAGGATGGTCCTCAAGAAAATTCACCAGCATTTCAGTTCACATTTATCCCAATACATGGTACCTCGGGTTAAGTACTTAATTCGTTCCGAAGGTCTGTTCTTAACCTGAAGCACCACTTTAGCTAATGGGGCCTCCCACTGCCGCCACGCCGCCGGAACACGATTTCTGTTCTCATCCTGAAGCAAAGTTCTTAACCTGAGGTACTATTTCTGGGTTAGCGGAGTCTGTAACCTGAAGCGTATATAACCTGAAGCATATGTAACCCGAGGTACCACTGTACAATGGTACCACGGTTTAAGAACAGCCCTGTTTACGAACGATTTGGTTTACAAACTCTGCAAAACTGAAAGTAGTGTCCCAGTTTGTGAACTTTACCTCGGTCAAAGAATGGAAGCCGAATAGTGGAAGGGCACCGGCAGCAGGAGGCCTCATTAGGGAAAGCGCGCCGCGGTTTAAGAACAGTTTCAGTTTAATAACGAACTTCCAGAACAGATTAAGTTCGTAAACCGAGGTACCACTGTATACATGTTTTTGTATGCAAATGAATCCTGAGGCAGCTTACAATCAATCAATAATAACAACATGATAAAACATAATGGAACATCACAAATGCAGCAAAAATCATGTAGAACAATTAACAAATCATCAGTGAAACAATTACGATCTATAAAACACTGTCAACAAAGCGACAACTAAAAATTAAGCTAAACATCACATTTAAAGCAAAATTCCTGTTATATGTTTATCAAATCAATACAACATTTATAATCTATAAAACAATGTTAACAACATTAACAAAATAGCAAAAAATGAAGCACTGTTAAGTTCATGCACACACTGCCCACATACCCTATGACTCATAATCTTTCATTGTATTCAGCTCATTAAAGTACCCATAATGCCCGTGGCAGCAACTTGCTTCCAAGTTATAACAGTAATTCAGAATACCGAAGAATACCCTTCCCCAATTCTCCAGCTGTGAAGGGAAGATTCTTTTTCATCCATAGCCTTCAGCACGCATGGATCCTATATGAAGGATCATACACACATGGATCCTATTTGCTGATGCTACCCAGCCCTAACCTCCATGCCTTGACTATAACTTATGCATAGCAGCCTAAACCCCAGTGCATGCTGGTTAGGAACACGTGCCTCATATTTTTTGAAGATTCTATGTTCAGAGCCTACATGCATTAGTGTCTGTGGGTACATTTTGGCCCAGTTTGACCATTCTGCATCGGACTATATTGTTATTAGAAGAGAATAGCGTGGAACTCTATAGTCCCTTGGCTCAAATGGAATCATAGAATCATAGAGTTGGAAATGATCCAGTGATCGTCTAGTCTAACCCCCTGCAATGCCAGTCTCTCAACTCAAGCATGCCTGACAAATGGCCATCCAACCTCTGAGAGCCAGTGTGGTGTAGCGGTTAAGAGTGGTAGTCTCGTAATCTGGGGAACCAGGTTCACGTCTCCGCTCCTCCACATGCAGCTGCTGGGTGACCTTGGGCCAGTCACACTTCTCTGAAGTCTCTCAGCCCCACTTACCTCACAGAGTGTTTGTTGTGAGGGAGGAAGGGAAAGGAGAATGTTAGCCGCTTTGAGACTACTTCGGGTAGTGATAAAGCGGGATATCAAATCCAAACTCCTCCTCCTCCTCCTCCTCCTCCTCCTCCTCCTCCTCTTCTTCTTCTCTGCTTAAAAACCTCCAAGCAAGGAGAGTCCACAACCTATTGCACTGTTGAACAGCTCTTACTGTCAAAAAGTTGTTCGGTATGTTTAGTCGGAATCTCCCTTCTTGTTACTCGAAGCCATTGGTTTGAGTCCTACCCTCCAGTAGAGGCCAGGACTCGAACCAATGTAAATATTTTAACAAATAAACTTAGAAATAACTTCAGCTGGGTTTTCATTTCATTGCAGTAGGCCTATTTATTTTATTTTTCAAAATGCAAAGCTGAAAATGAAATGTTTAGCAAGGCGTGGTGAAAAAGCACAGGTTCCGGGGGCTGTTTAGCAGTGCTGGAAGCATCCTTGACGTATGTCACGGTGGAAGGGAAGAGGGACAAAAGAGAGATTAGGCGCTGCTAAAAACCGGACAAATTGTTACATTGAGGGCGGGGAGAGAGAATTAAAGGGGCGTTTGAAAATGTGACGCACTATTGTGGACAGTCTGTTTGGATGGATACAGGTGGCAGCAGACAGACTGTTTATATAGTGATATGGGCAGGATGTATCTGGAAGGAACTCTGCCTTCAAACAATCAAATGACAATAAAATGGGTGTTGCTGTGGCTCGGAAAACAATTTCTGAGGAAAGATAATGGAAGGAGAATGACATCTTTTTTTAAAAAAAGAGGAGCAAATAATTTACGTCACCCATCCTTCGCTCCAGATCACTTCCCATGCAGGAGTTTTCTGCTGCCCAGTTTTCTGGTAAGACCCAAACCAATGGATTCAAGTTATAAGGAAGGAGATTCTGACTAAACATCAGGAGGAACTTTCTGAGGGTAAGAGGTAGAGCTGGTCTTCAACATCACAATATATCACTAGCTAAATATTGTGATATAACAAGATATTCCAACGTCTGAAATAAGGATGGAGCTATGTAGAGGCATTGGCTGGCTTCACTGTTCTTCCTGCATCGTGATTTTTGACAGTGCCTGCTCTTGTGATTTGCTGTCCCCTAAATGAGGAGAAGAGCTAAGCCAGCAGCGTTTAACAGGTGCTGCAGCAATCGAGAGAAGCATTGGCTGGCTTCACAGTTTCCCGCACATTGTGATTTTTGCATAGCACACACGGTCACACATCATAATTCACAATATATTGCCAGGTATCACAATATGGACTTCAGACAGGTTTTGGATGATATATCAATATATTGCCTTGCCTCTTCTTCTTTCTTCTTTGGCAATCACTCATACCTGAGTAAGATTGTCTTCCATAAACACGGTTTTAACAATGAGTTTGTAAGTGACTGTGGAGGCCAATTCTGGACCCACATGTCCTTCCACAGTGGGGACATTGGTTTCCAGGCGGGAGTTGATCACGGTGTAGATTTGCCAAGCGTGCCTTCCTCTTAGCACGTTTCTCCCTTGCATCATGAGTTCAAGTGTCTTCAAAGCCCATGACACCTTTGGTAAAGGCTGTTCTCCAATTGGAGCGCTCACAGGCAAGTGTTTCCCAATTGTTAGTGTTTATACTACATTTTTTTAAAAAAAATTGCCTTGCAACAGTCTTTAAACCTCTTTTGTTGCTCACCAGCATTACGCTTCCCATTCCTAAATTTGGAATAGAGTAGTTGCTTTGGAAGATGATAATCAAGCATCCCCACAACATGATTAGACCAATGAAGTTGATGTTGAAGAACCATTGCTTCAACACTAGCCCTAGTAAGAGCTGTTTGATAGTGGGATTGACTCCCTTAGAAAGTGATGGGTTCTCCTTCCTTGGAGGTTTTGATGCAGAGGTTGGATTGTCATCTGTCATGGATGCTTTAGTTGAAATTGGACTAGATAACCCTCAGAGGTCCTTCCCAGCTTTGCAACTCTGAAATTCTATGACTGTTAAAAACTTACTTCAAAACCAAGTCTAATATATTATCCAACTGTCATTATGAAATACCTGCAAAGCTCAAACCTATCTATCCATAAACAAAAAATATTTGCATCCAAGTAACTCCAAATATACAAAATAAATTAAAATGAAATCTTAACATTTAGATTAAGGTTCTGTTTTGTATGGAAGGCTGCAATCCTATACATGCTTACCTGAAAGAAATCCCAACTGAACACAATGGGGATTGCATAGAGATGCATAGGATTGTGCTGTTAATCATAATTTATGAGGGGAAATGCATGTAAAAATTTGAAACGACTGATTGCTTTTTTTGCAGTCAAACCGTATTAGCAAAATGGGGGAACTTGGCCACTGAGTAAACAGTCGGAGCATTTATTGACCAGTAAAGATGTCAGTTTTTCATAAATTGGAAGATAATTAAAATAATCATTTCTAGAATGAAGGAACAGGCCTTTCTTAACATCTCACAAGTGCTGAGAAAGCAAAGCCTGTGAAGCCTTTTTGCTTTGAATTCACTTAGCTCTTACAGTAATACTGTAGTTAATGATTTCTGGAAAGTGGATCCCTGTTTGAATGAATATGTTTTTGCTCTAAACATTGAGAAATCACAGGTATGTATTGCAAGCAGTGGGTGAGCCAACTAAGTCTGCCGAAAATAGCTCTTTAGTGAGTAATGCGAAGGAAAGGAGACCCTTTCTTCCCTCCAAAGCTGGAAACGTTCATGTATATGTCTTACTCACTGACATATTTAGCATGCAAATTATAGTAGTCCCTTTTTACACTTTGCATTTCATTTGATAAATGCCATACATTATGCACTTTGTAGTAACTTCCTAAATTTAGTTCTCAAGAATAATTCTCACTGAGATTGCAACAAAGAAATGCGAATGTTTAAGTGGTGTATAAATAAATGAAAAGAATAATAAAAAATAAATAAAACAGCAAACAACAACAACAGCAACAATTTATTTATACCCCGCCCATCTGGCTGGGTTTCTCAGCTTACAGCAGAATATTAAAATACAATAATTCATCAAATATTAAAAGCTTCCCTAAACAGGGTTGCCTTCAGATGTCTTCTAAAAGTCAGATAGTTGTTTATTTCTTTGACATCTGGTGGGAGGGCGTTCCACAGGGTGGGCACCACTACTGAGAAGACCCTCTGCCAGGTTCCCTGTAACTTTGCTTCTCTCAGGGAGGGAACCGCCAGAAGACCCTCAGTGCTGGACCGCACTCCTTCAGGTATACTGGGCCGAAGCCGTTTAGGGCTTTAAAGCTCAGCACCAACACTTTGAATTGTGCTCGGAAACGTACTGGGAGCCAGTGTAGATCCTTGAGTACCAGTGTTATATGGTCTTGGCAGCCGTTCCCAGTCACCATTCTAGCTGCCCCATTCTGGATTAGTTGTAGTTTTTGGGTCAACTTCAAAGGTAGCCCCACGTAGAACAAACATTTAAATATGAAAAAAAATCCTTAGAAGTTAATTTGAGCTATATCCTATAAGTTCAGACAGTATTTAATCATAATTCTAACCTTATTTCATTCCAGCACCCCTGAGAACAGGGGTGACATAGGAGCCAACTCCTAGTAACTGAGATCCCTTTGGCCTCCCCAATAAAATATTTGAGGGGGCCTCCCCCTGCAGGTTGATGGACATTGCCATTCAAATGGTGTGTGTGCACTGCTTCTTGTGATCGGTTATGCAGGGTGGGGCTTACCAGCCCCCCATATTTTATTCAAGTTGCATACCCTCCAACATTTCTCTGATGAAAATTGGGATGTCCTATTCCATAATAATAGCAATAATAATTTTATTATTTTTACCACACCCATCTGACTGGGTTGCCCCAGCCCCTCGGGGCGGCTCCCAACATATATAAAAACACAATAAAACACTAAATATTAAAAAGCTTCCCTATACAGGGTTGCCTTCAGAAGTCTTCTAATGGTTGCATAGGTACTTATGTTCTTGGATCAGGGGCCGCATAACTCCATGCCCTCCAACATTTCTCCAATGAAAATAGGGACGTCCTAAGGAAAACTGGGACATTCTGGGATCAAATCAGAAAACTGGGATCAAATCAGAAACCGGGATGGCCTTTGTAAATCCAGAACTGTGCCTGGAAAATGGGGACACTTGGATTTCCATAGGTCTCCAGACCCTGCCTCTCCAATTCATTTGTATCGCTCACAGTGGATCACAACAATTACACACAACACAAGCCTATAGACAAAATAAAACAACATCATAAAAGCAGAAACAGGAACAGCAGATAAAACCATGGTCTGTAGTTATAGTCTCTGCAAATGGAAAAGAAAAATACATTTTTGCCATATCAGTAAAGAATTCCATAGGACACATAAACCACTGTCAACATTTCTATTGCTTCTGCATATCGTACTGAATTTTAAGTGAGTGGCCAAGGCAGCAAAAAGTTTCGATTCTTTACTCTTTGCCTCCCACCGTTAAAAAATTTGGATATTTCCCTCTCACTGTTACACACTTCATTGTTGATAATTGATTAAGAGTGGGTGAGGATATTAGTGGATATCGACTAAAACACTTACCAGTTTTTCAAAGAGAGTTGACGGAAAGGGTAGATTTTCTCGATAATCCTTTTAAAATTAAAATACAACACGGGTACATTATGGTTAAGGGACATTAAGGGTTTTACTGAAAATAGTTCAAGCTGGGCAAATCGAAGAGCAGCTGCAACTGGGAAGTTAACTTCCTTCAGAAAATGTGCATATTGCCCCCATTGCTGGAGGAAACCCGAAAGGTGGAAAGGTCATTTTTGTCCCGATAACATCACGTTTTTTCAATGATTATGGAAGTATGCCGCTGATTTAGACCAGTGTTCCCCAAATTTCTGATGGCTGGGGCTATATACACATACATACATGCCCACACTATGAAGAAGGATCAGTGAATTTTGGTTTTCTCACTCTGTCATTTTTCTAATCTTAAATTCAGTTATCGACATTTATCACAATGTGGCTTTCAAAAACGGAAAAAATCCTTATGGGATTTCCACCAGCATTTTGAAAATTCACCAGCATTTTAGTATGAATTTATCCTAATAAATACATTTTATATACAGTTTTGACTGATGTACACATTTTTGCAAGCAATTCCCCCTAATATAATGAATTTTTGTACATATTTAAAACTACATCGCAAAATTCAGCTAGGTGCGAATTTCAACAGTTAGCTGTGGTTGTGTTTGCATGTTCTTCCCCAGAAAGTGCAAATTTGATAGATTTGACTTTAAATGTGTTCTGAATCAAGTTTCTCCTCCATTTCTAACACACACACATGCATATTTGAATTATAGGCTGAATTAATTCTTAAATTCCAAAGGGTTGAAAAGAGGCAGCCTTCCTCCAGAGCAGTTCCAGGGAAGTAGCTTTGTGAGTTTGTTGTTGCAAAGAGTTGTGTGGCTCCAAAGACTACCAAATTTATTATGACATAGGGTTTTGTGGCCCAAACCCCATGAAATCTGCTGTATGTATCCAATGAAGCAGACTGAACGCCATAGAAGCTAATCCCACAATTAATTTAGTAGGGTTTTTCCATGCAGGTATCCATTGTGGGATTAATACTCCTCACTCATGCATTTTTTTATTTTTTTATTTTTAAATAGCATCAATGCACCATATCTATCAAAATTCCAGACTATCATTCCCCCCATTTATTCCATATTTACCCTTTCCAAAGGAAAAAAATAATAATCTGATTAGTTTTAAAATCCTGTTGCCAAGGACCCATTTGAGATATCTGAAAGACCCATTTATAACATTATGGTTTTTTCCCCTGGAAGCCCCCTATAGATTTAAGGTGCCACAGGAGTCTTTCTTGATTTACCCCCGGAGCAGTGATTCATGCTTAGGTTCCTGCTGTCCCTGTTATTTAGGGCCAGTTCTAGTTTTGTGGTGTCTGTCCCGATGAATCAGTCTCCCTGTTTCATCTCTATTTTTAGAGGGGTGCAAGGCCTCAAGATTTGCCTTGTACCTGTTAAAAAGAAAGTAAAGATCTGTTTCTGAGCCTCTCTGTGCTATGTCTGCTTTGTTCTGTGTTTCAGGTTCTCAGCTGCTGTGTGTAAAGACAAAACTCTGGTCCCTTTTCAGTATAATGGGGAATCTAAAAAAAATCTGTTAACTATTGAGCAAGGTGGAATGAAATATATATGCATATACAAAAGCCCTTTCTGTATAACGGCAAACAAGTAGGCTCAGGGGTTTTGTGGGGAGAAGTAAAGGGATTTTCTCCCCTCTATAGTCCATGAAGAGGGTTGGAGAGAGGGTCTGTCTCTTGTTGTTTCTTACCTTAAAATAATGATGAGGTTGCCCTGTGGTATGCACAGCCATTATGAGAATAGCTAGGTTGACCAGGTGCTCTATCTTACAGAAGACCGTTCTCTAGCTGAAGGAGTCCACTAGACTGATTGCTTGTATTTTTTGCGCTGCTTTCCATTCAAATGAACCCCAAAGCAGCTTACGAACAATAAATAACAATAACATAATAGAACATCACGAGCACAGCATAAAGCATATGATATAATTAACACGTCATCAGTAAGATAATTGCAATCTATGAAATACTATTAACAAACCAGCAACAAAGATATTAGCTAAACATCACGAAAGCGGCGTAAGTCATTTAACGATGAACAGACCAATAAGGCATTTATAATCTATAAAACAATGTTAACAAAACAGCAACTAAAAAAATAAGGCAGCACAACCAGTTCTCCCACACTGGGCACTGGGCAGAGATGCCTCCTTTTGAAGCCTGGTACGACGCGAGGGCTGGGGGTCTCGCCAAATTTTGGTTTAGCTCAGGGCGCCATAGTTCTAAAGTTCACCCCAGTATCAAAACGCTTAGGTGGACCTCAGGTTTTGCAGAAATACAAAAAAAGCACAACTGATGTATTTTAATGTTGTTTGTAGTGTTAGACTTGTTTTAGAGAGGGGATATTCCACAGTGGAGTCAAAACCTTGAGGAACATCTAAAGAACAATAGAGAAAGGCTGAGACCTTTTATTTATGGTGCACATAAACTCATGGTAGGAGGCCAGTTGTCTACCCAAGTCACCTCTGCCAAATCAGATGCATATGTGCATCTTTGGCCCAAAATATGGGCTCTATGGGTATGCCCTTAGTATAAAATCCTCCCTATTGGCCATGTTCACATTTCAGCAAAGAATGAGTCTTAGTCTTGTTGTTCAAGAACAAGCCACCCATAGGAATGAGCATGAATGAGTCACCTCATTCGATAGCAATTTGGAATGTTTACCAATTGTTGCCCGGCATAATTTGCTGCCTATAAGTATATATGGTACACATTTTACAGTGAACTGTAGGAGGCATATATGAATGCCTTAATTGAATAACTGGTGCAATTAACTGATCAATGGCTTAAGTGTATAATAAGTATATATGGTACATTTGGAGCATACCGTGACAGGCATGAATGCCTTAATTGAATAGCTAGTGCAATTAACTGATCAATGGCTTAAGTGCATATTAAGTATAGAGGTGTGTTAATCAAAGAGTCCCAGTTCCTGGATGTTCCTGTTCCTCCACTTTCCTAATTCTGTTCTTTATACACCAGTAACCATTATACACATAGTAATGCACCTATTAAATCAGCGGAGGTGGAGAGCGGAGAACAGAGAACAGAGAAGGCATTTGTTTGCTTTTAGCTAGAACATTAAAGAAGCTGAATGTTGCAGGCTGTCTTTTTCTTTCTGTAGAAGAAGGAGGCAGCTGGAGCAGGAAGCAGGCGGTAAGTTCATTTTGTGGAGTGGCAGAAGTTCTCCAGATAGTAAAGGCTTTTGTTTCTGGCAGTGTACAGTCATACCATGAAAGTCAAACTGAATCCATTCCGGAAGTTCGTTCAATTTCCAAAACACCTGGAAACCAAAGTGTGGCTTCTGATTGGCTGCAGGAAGCTCCTGTAGCCAATCGGAACCAGCAGAAGCCCTATCAGACGTTCAGCT
The DNA here is from genome assembly GCF_964270895.1 of Podarcis filfolensis. Lineage (NCBI taxonomy): Eukaryota > Metazoa > Chordata > Lepidosauria > Squamata > Lacertidae > Podarcis > Podarcis filfolensis. Next base: position 29,458,323 of record NC_139609.1, read on the forward strand.
TCCAAAAATTGTTCACAAACCGGAACAGTCACTTTCAGGTTTGTGGTGTTTGGGAGCCAAAATGTTTGAGAACTAAGCTGCTCAAAAACCAATGTGTGACTGTATTGAGATTCTGCAACAGAGCTTCATGGTGCTTACAACTTACCTTCCCAATTAACTTGGAACAGCTAAATCAAAAACTGAAATTGCAAGCCAATCTGATTGAGGATGGTGTGAAGGATGTAGAAAAGGGGAGACCAAAGGCCAATTGTGGTACAGTAAAAAATAAACAACCTACTGACCCCCTGGCACAACTGCCCTAAGGGTAGGAGGGTTAGGTGGTGAAGGAAATGAAGAAGTCCTTGAGGGAAAGGTGACAATGCCTTGTATACAACACACCAGTTCTCCAGACAATTGGCCCAGGTTGGCCATGGGATTCCACTCATACCCTCCCCTCAGGATGAAGTCTCATGAGACTTCCACCATCATCAAACATGCCCCCATCAGAGGGATGACAATGTCTTAGGGTACAGTATGTTTCAGATGGGGCCTAAACACTACCTGCCACCTGTCCAGCACAGTCATAGCCTCCAACTTTCCTCAAATGAAAATGGGGACATTTCTCACTCCTCACTCCAAGTGATACTCCTTAACTCCCCATTTTTGTACCCCACACCCACAGAGCATTTCCTATCAGCAGAAGGGTGAGTGCCCCCACCGCGCCAACAGAACACACCCACCCTACGCTGTCCTGAGAAAACCCCTTAATTCTTATTTTATTTGATGATGATGATGATGAAATAATAATAATAATAATAATAATAATAATAATAATAATAATACTTATACCCCACCCATCTGGCTGGGTTTCCCCAGCTACTCTGGGCGCCTCCCAACAAAATATTTAAAACATGATAAAACATCGAACATTAAAAGCTTCCCTAAACAGGGCTGCCTTCAGATGTCTTCTAAAAGTCACATAGTTTTTTATTTCCTTGACATCTGATGGGAGGGTGTTTCACAGGGCGGGCGCCACTACTGAGAAGGCCCTCTGCCTGGTTCCCTGCAACCTCACTTCTCGCAGTGAGGTAACCGCCAGAATGCCCTTGGAGCTGGACTTTAGTGTCCGGGTTGAATGATGGGGGTGGAGACACTCCTTCAGGTCTACTAGGCCGAGGCCGTTTATTATTCAGTAGATTTACAAAAAGAAAAGTAAATTTTCGAAAGGGGCAAGAGTAGACGTGGATGCAGAAAACATTTTTTAAAATAAAAAAAATCAACAACAACAGCAATTTATTATTCATACCCCACCCATCTGGCTGGGTTTCCCCAGCCACTCTGTGTGGCTTCCAGCAAAATATTAAAATACAATAGTCTGCTAAACATTAAAAGCTTCCATAAGCAGACTCCTTGTGCTCCACTCTGCTCCCCCTCTGCCTGCCCCTCAGAGCAAACACATCATGCGGGGCTGGGCCATGGAAGCTGCAGCCCCTTGCCCGCTCTCCAGCAGCCACCACAAGCTGCTCAAGGGTGGAGGCTGGCAGCGGCAGCCATGGAGAGGCCATAGATAGGCAAGGAGTTACTCACTTGCAGCTGTCCAGCTGCATCTACTGACGCTTTCGACAAGTGCCAGCTCATCTTCCTCCCTGAGCTCAGCACCGACGGCACTGGCAGGGGAAATAGGGACTTTCCAGGACCAAATCAGAAGCCAGGATGGCTTTCATAATTCCGGGAAAGTCCCTGGAAAACTGAGACACTTGGAGGGCATGTTAACGTCTGCTGCCTCCTCCCATTTTGCATCTTAAGACTTATACAGAACTCACGACTTCAGCTTCAGCCGGCTTCTTCTCTCTTTATCCTGTCCGCTTGCTTTTTCTTTTCTTTTCAGAGTTCTCAAAAACTCAGAAGCTTGTGCGCTATTTTGTGTCATTTTAGTTGGCCTAAAAGATGAGGTAGCAGCTGGTTTTAGTTTGGCTGAATCAGGATTAGTCAATGGGGGTGTATTCACGATGCCCTCCACCCCATGGCGTTACGGTACTAAATGCCCCTGAAACACCCCCTGCACCAGGAACTCGGAAAATGTTTAGCACGTTTTTGGTTGTCTGAAGTTTCACTATGTAGCGCTTAGTAAAGTCGTTGGGGGTGATGATCCCAGCTCCATGAAATAAAGTCAGACAGCAACTCACGCGTACACACAGCTGCACATATTGCACGAACCTGTTAAGGATTTTACCTTTTTAAGAAATGACAAAATAATTAAAGGACAACATGTCCTTCATGAGTAAAAGCAGCCAAGCTAAAGTGCTTTCAAGGCTGGAATGGCCTACTTCTCCACTGGCAAGCTGCATAAATCATAAAGTGTTAGGGGACTGATTCATACGGTAGGGGATCTGAAAGCATGCAGCCTATGTTTGTGGCTCTTTCTGTGTATTGTACTAATGCATAAAAATGAGCAGTGTTGAGCTGAAGAGAACATTTGCAGAAAAGTGTTTAGGATTTCTGAATCCATTAAACTGGATAGTTGTTGGCCATGTTGAAAATGATTCTTTCCCCTTCTTATTTTTTAAAAATGATTATACAATTTCTAATTTGTCCACTGTTGTATCTGCTTGCAGACCCTCCAAGTGACCCTGTTATCCAGGGACAGTCCTAGATTTACAGAAGTTGTCTTGGTTTCTGATCTGATCCCAGAATGTCACATTTTTCCTTAGGAGGTACCTATTTTCATCAGAGAAATGTTGGAGGGTATGGAGTTAGGCAACTCCTGAGCCAAGGAGATAAGTAACTATACAACCTTTAGAAGACATTCAAAGGCAACCCTGTACAGGGAGGTTTTTTAATGTTTTATTATGTTTTTATTTATGTTGGAAGCTACCCAGAGTGTGGGGACAGCCCAGTCAGATGGCGAAGATATGAATAATAAAGTTGTTGCTGTTGTTGAATAGGACATCCCTATTTTCATCAGAGAAATGTTGGAGGGTATCTGCTTGCCAGAACAGTGTATCTGCCCCAACAAAGATTTGAGATGGTTCACCAACTCAAGGCCTGTTTCAGAAGTTACTTCTGAAACATAGTGTGAGAGTAAAACTTGATGCCTCACCCCTACCCCAAGAGTACCCCATAGGGGCAATAGTAGTCCATTAGTGGTAGATTTATACTGGACAATCCACACATCATTCTGCTTTATTGGCTGTTCTGCAATGCTTCCCCGATGCTATAGCATTAGGTAAAGGTAAAAGGTAAAGGACCCCTGGATGGTTAAGTCCAGTCAAAGGTGACTATGGGTACGGTGGTCCTCTCGCTTTTCAGACTGAGGAAGCCTGTTTTTGTCCACAAGACAGCTTTCTGGGTCATGTGGCCAGCATGACTAAACCGCTACTAGTGCACAGAGGACCATGACGAGTGCCAGAATGCATGGAAACACCATTTACCTTCCTGTCACAGTGGTACCTATTTATCTACTTGCACTGGTATGCTTTTGAACTGCTAGGTTGGCAGGAGCTGGGACAGAGCAACAGGAGCTCACCCCATTGCGGGGATTTGAATCGCCGACCTTCTGATCAGCAAGCCCAAGAGGCTCAGTGGCTTAGACCACAGCGCCACCCGCGTCCCTGTTGTAGCATTATTGCTGTCTGAAGAGGTCCTCTTGCTCTATAGCTCAAGAAATGTGAGACAAAAATGAACCCTGGAACATTACAAGATTTCATCAGGAAGTTATGGGGTATGAGCTGACTGGAAATGAAGCAGCACGTCTGGACCGAAACTTTTGCAGGTGCAAACTATTCAAAGCTGGATTGTGTCTAACTGCCCAGATATCATCATGGGCAGAAATCAGCATAAATGCACAATAGGAAGGGCATCTGGGGCTTTTCTGCACACCCGCCTCCTGTCTCCCCCCTCCCACCTCTCCTCCTGTCGATTTCATGTCTTCACTGCAAGGGGCTCCTGGATATGCTGTAGATTTGGAAAGAAAGCTGGTCAGTTTCACTGTTGCTTTTTTGCTGCCTTTGTATGCAAATCTGCAAGCTTGTGAGAGGTCCTCCATCCAGTAGCATCTTCTCTATGTGAGTTGCATGCACACAGGATTGCAGGTCCATCTGTCGATACAGCTTTTTCTTTTTTCTTTTTTGCAAAGCAGGGGTGTTATTTGTCCAATGAAAATTAGTTCAGAAAGAAGAAGAAGAAGAAGAAGAAGAAGAAGAAGAAGAAGAAGAAGAAGAAGAAGAAGAGGAAGAATAATAATAATAATTTATACCCCACCTATCTGGCTGGGTTTCCCCTGCCAGTCTGGGCAGCTTCCAACAAAATATTAAAAATACAATAAAACATTAAAAACTTCCCTAAACAGGGCTGCCTTCAGATATCTTCAAAACATGTGAACCTAAGGATCTGAGATACTTCTTCACACCAGTGGGAGTAAATATCCTCCCCATAAATAAAAACTAGCAGATTACTTCAGCATTCACACACACACACACACACACACAGTACACCCGGGGGGGGGGGAATCTATATGTTTATAAATGAACCTATTTACATGTCTTTGAGTCAACTTCTGTTTCTATGGGTTGTCTTTCTTGGACAGCAGTTGAATCTCTATGGTGCTAACCAGAGCTTTTTTTTCCTAGAAAAATAGGTACCAGTACTCACCATGAAGTTATTACATTAAGTGCCACACTTTTTAACAACAAAAGAAAGAGGTGCTGGGACTGCATGCCCTTGAGTAATGTAAAGGGACCCCTGACCATTAGGTCCAGTCGTGACCGACTCTGGGGTTGTGGCGCTCATCTCGCTTTATTGGCCAAGGGAGCCAGTGTAGAGCTTCCGGGTCATGTGGCCAGCATGACTAAGCCACTTCTGGCGAACCAGAGCAGCGCACGGAAACACCGTTTACCTTCCTGCTGGAGCGGTACCTATTTATCTACTTGCACTTTGACATGCTTTCAAACTGCTAGGTTGGCAGGAGCAGGGACTGAACAACGGGAGCTCACCCCGTCACGGGGATTCAAACTGCCAGCGTTCTGATTGGCAAGTCCTAGGCTCTGTGGTTTAACCCACAGTGCCACCCGCATCCCTGCCCTTGAGTACCCCCCCCCCAAGAAAAGCACTGGTGCTGACTGAGTCACTAAGATTTACCTGTTACTGTCCCATTGGCTTTCAGGACTTATTCCCTCGGACAAGGCATTTTTTCTCCCTTTGGGAAGAGGGCGTGCTATCAAACACTAACGAAATCCTTGTAGGCTTTTAAAATCATCCACAGGAACACTCAAAAATCCCGTTTTATTTTTGAGGAAATCAGGAGGGAGCAAGCAGTGACCCTCATATACCGTAGCTGAGCTGCTTCATTCATGTGCAGGGCAAAATGGGTTTATAATCACTGCCTTTCCCATTTTCTTGAATTGGGCGGGGTGTGTGTGTGTGGAATCCGAAACATTCTATAAAATAAAGATCCAAGATCCAGTAAATTATGTAAAAGAAACATCCAAAATCCATAACATTATATTAAAATAAAAATCCAAAATCCAGAACACCACATAAAATAAAGATCTTGGGCAGTGGTTCAGTACAAGATATTACTTCTCCCTCTTTGCAAGTTGTGTGCACATGCCTATTGTCACAGCAATTTCAGTGTTTCTGATCCTTTTGCAGGAGTGCCTTGGCACCTCCTGGTACCTTCTTTGCATCGATGTGATTAAATAGTGGAGTGTGCAGAGTACACACATACTATGTTGGTGAAAGTCGAGTTGCGGGCGGGGGGGAGGGAGGGAGAGGGAAACTTGGCTTCTTTGTCAAGAGTTCACTGAAAACATCTGTTCAATCACGGAGAGGCCAAAAAGGCAAGAACAATTTGAGAAAGGGGGAAATAAAGCAGTACAGAAGTTAACACAATGCCAGCATACTGTTAATCCTTCAGGCACTAGGAAGATGAAGAAATTGCTGGAGTTTGGGCAGCTCCATTACCAGAGATACCGTGCCGTTAAATATAGGGCCGAGCCGACTGAGGAAAAAGGGGCTTGTCATTTATCCTTTTGTATAGCCTGAACCAACACTTGCCTCCTCCAATTCCTACTGCAAGACAGAAATTGGGGCTTTGGCCATACCCACTGGAAGGTGAAAGGACAACAGTTATCTTTTCCCACTGGCCATACTGGGCCATATTCAAAGTTTTGGTACTGACGTCTAATGCACTATGCAGCTCGGGACCTGAATATTTCAGAAGCCTCTTTAATCCCTTATATACCCATTAGATAGGGACTGGAGAGAAATTTGATTCCGTTTACATTTAAAGTTGAATCTACCTAATTTGCTCTGTCCCAAACTATATGGGAACTGAAACACGGCCACAAAATTGGCACTTACCCTGAATTTGCAGTGCAGATCTCCAGCCAAGTAATGTGTACAAAAATGCATATGGTGGGGTACATTTTGCATAAAAATGCCATGTATTAGTGGAAACAGAATGAAAAAAATGCATTATATTAAGAGAAATTGTTTTGCAAAAAGTGTTTGTGGAGGGCAAAATTGCACACAAGAATTCATCTATAAGAGAAAATTGCACTACGATGCTGATGAATTTTCATGATGATGATTACCCTTATTATTTTTAAATCACTAACCAAAGTGGAGAATTGAAAAAATGGGGGGGGGGGGAATGAGAGAAACAGTAATTGATGGGTAAGCCCACCCCTACCAGAAGGTCAATGTGTTCTACAGGACAGTTTCTCCTTGAAGCTGCTACAATACCGGAAGCCTGCTGTGCAGTAACTTGGAGCATGGCTTTCTGTGTGGAACAGCATCCCTGCTGAGGTGTGACAGGCGCCTGACGAATTGTACTTTCTGAAAACAATTGGAGGCATTTTGGGTTTGACAACCTTTCCCAGCTCTGTGGAATGGTATCTTTTCCTTAGGTGTTTGTTCTGTGATGATGATGATGGTATTCCTGTATCTCAGTGCTTCACCTGGGTCACATGACAGAGCTGGGCCAGTAGAGAGACGGCTCTGGCCTTGGCCTTCTTAAGATCAGGCAGGCTGACTTGCCACCGTACTTGGAACCCAGACCGTTAAGTAGTGGATAAATGCCTGGAAATATAAAGCATGACTGATCTGCGAAGCCCATTGCTGTGACATGTTGAGAGCCCCGTTAAGACAAAGGGATTCTTAAAGGATTGGGGAAATGTTGAGTGGATTGGCACGCCAAAGGTTATAGCCAAGATGCTTAGGGAAACATGCCTGGAGTTTCCTTAAACTTCTGGAATGCCAGAGTTGGCTAGCAAAAAATGAAACGGGATAGATCGCTCAGTATTTGTCCTGCGGCTTTTTGAATGTCTCTTCAGGAAACATTTGGTGCTGGCAACATGCAGGTCTTCAAAACAGGGTAGTATGAAAAATTTGGACAACAGTCGGAAGATGCTGTTCCTGGCGACCTTGAAATTATTAGCTGTGAGAGTAGAGGATGGTTTTACTTGTTTTAATTGCTTTTAGAGGTTTTCCGTTGTTTTGAATATGGTTTTATTTTACTATTGATTGTATTGTTTTATCACTGATGCGTTTGCCACCCTGGGCTCCTTTGGGTGGAATAGTAATAATAGTAGTATTATAGTAGGAATAGTAGGAATAATTATTATTAGAATAGTAGTAATAATACTCCCATCCACATTGGTGGTATTATCGTATGTGTGTGGTTTCGGTAAGGACAATGAACTACACTATCATGCCAACTGAGGAATGACTTTTGTAGGAATTTTAAACTGGTAAAGAAGAAAGTGCCCATCACTCCAAGATCTGATTCCTCTATTTTTAGACTTAACCTCATCTTTGTGATTGTCGTTCCGAGAAGACCCAAACTTGAACCTGGCCTTTCCCTTCATCATAAATTTCCTTACATTTAGGGAAGATTTATGTTCTGGCTTGGCAGCATAGGCTCTCAACCAATCTTTTTGGACATTTTTATTTTTTTAAACCTAACCAAAAGGAAGCACAGCTAATTATTGGGGGGAGGGATTGCTTCCAGCATCACCATAGCGTAAGTGGATAAAACGGATATAAGGATGATACAGGGTTAAGCCTAATGTGTGGTCTCTTTCTGCACTGCCTAGAGGGGGTGGGTTTGGGTGGGGGCATTTTGCTGTGGACCAAGTGCTTCCTTGGGACTCAGGTTTGGAAGACAATATTGGGGAGATCATGTTCTTTGCCAAGGCTACTGGTAACACGGTGTCTCTCAGGGATCAGTTTTGCCCCTCCCTTCCTATGGCTTAACATCTACTTAAAGGCACTGGAAGAGAGATTGTTCAGGGATTTCGCGTGTGTTGTTATCAATATGCTGGTGATCCACAGCTCTGTTTGTCCTTTTCATCTTACACAATGGAAGCAGTCTGTGTCTTGGATAACTCATATGCATTAGTAAAGCAGGGTTAAGATTCTTCCATAAATACAGTGGTACCTCGGGTTAAGTACTTAGTTCGTTCCGGAGGTCCGTACTTAACCTAAAACTGTTCTTAACCTGAAGCACCACTTTAGCTAATGGGGCCTCCTGCTGCCGCTGGACCGCCGGAGCACGATTTCTGTTCTCATCCTGAAGCAAAGTTCTTAACCTGAAGCACTATTTCTGGGTTAGCGGAGTCTGTAACCTGAAGCGTATGTAACCCGAGGTACCACTGTAAATGAATTGCATTTTTATTTCCACCCTTTCTCCAGGGAGCAGAGGTCAGTATATATGTTTCTCTTCCCCTCCCCCCCACCATTTTATCTTCACAGCAATCCTGTGAAGGCTGTGACTGGCCCAGTTCACTCAGTAAATACAAGATATGAATGGGGATTTAAGCCCAGATCTCCTCAATCCAAGTCGAACACTCTCACCACTACACCACAATGCCTTGGCCATTGCAAGCAGCAAGAATACAGTTGCCTCCCGCAGGATAAGATGAGTTTGTAGTGAAGATTGCTGGCTTTCTTTCAGCCAGGTTTGCATGATAGCAACTCTTTGCAAGCATAACTGAATAAAATGGAATGAAATATGAATGGAATGCCAGCCCTAACTTTTATTTATTTGTGTTTCTTTGGCTTTGTCAGTCCTTGCCATATATCCTCAGATTGTTCTGTGAAGGCTTCAGCCACAAGAGTCTCATTATAGTTAGTCAGTCAGGTCCTTGTCTGGTGTAAATTGGTGGTGCACCATTGAAATTCAGGCAGTGTGTCCAATCGAAACCCGATAAGAATCCTACCGGGAAAATGAGGTTGTTATAAAGCTTGTATAGCACTTTAGAAGCCATGCATAATAGTGTTGCGGAGTAGTTTATAATCTGGAATGTTTGGGAAATGCACCTCTTCTGAGGAGCTTTCGGTCTCCAACTGGTACATGATAACTTATAATCATCACTGACTCATCATCAGAGTGATGTTGCTGAACAAGGCATAGCGGTGCAATCAGTGCTGGGTCAGCATCTCAGTGATTCTGGTCACATGCCAGGAAATGATTTCAGATTATTCCTTACTCCATAGTAAGCACACTAAGGATTGCAGCCTTAGCCTTTGTTTGGACCAGGGCTCTCACCATCACTATCTAAGGGCCCTGCACTCCTGCTTTACAGAGCAATCAAAACTCTCAATCTGGAGAGGGTTTGGTGGGAGGCCTCCACTACTGTGGAGATCCCTGGCGGGCCCACCAAAAGTGTGGGGATCAGAAGCCAGCAGTAGCCGGAAGATCATTCCCCCCACCACCAAAAAAATGAGTCACTTCTTGGCTGGGGAGTGGAGTCCATTAGTTCCCAATCGATTAGATCCCAAGCCGTCCCAGAGCATCAGAACATAAGGAGAGCCTGCTGGATCACGCCAATGGTCCTTCTTGTCCAACATCCTGTTCCCACAGTGGCCAAACAAGATGCCTGTGGGAAACCCACAAGCAGGATTTGAGTACAAAGAGTACTCTCCCCACCTGTGGTTTCCAATACAGTGGTACCTCGAGTTAAAAACTTAATTCGTTCCGGAGGTCCGTTCTTAACCTGAAACTGTTCTTAACCTGAAGCACCACTTTAGCTAAGGGGGCCTCCCACTGCCGCCGCGTGATTTCTGTTCTCATCCTGAAGCAAAGTTCTTAACCTGAGGTACTATTTCTGGGTTAGCGGAGTCTGTAACCTGAAGAGTCTGTAACCTGAAGCGTCTGTAACCCAAGGTACCACTGTATTTAGAAGCACTGCTTCCTCTCACTGTGGAGCTACCAGTTCAGATTTCTCTGGCGCAACATTGAAGAGCTTTCAAGCAGATGTGGCTCCATTAGCTAGTGTGCTGGTCTGTGCACATTTTCGTTCTCCCCTCCTGCTTCTAGGCCCCACTTGTGCAGCCCATATGTGTGTGGTCTGGGGTGGCCAATCAATCTTTATTGTGGTCAAAGACCAGACGACAGAAATAACATCAGCAACATGTACTGCATCAGCACCAAGAGGTGAACGTAGTAGACAAAATTAACAGTTCCCTATATACTTATTTACATTTTTAAAAAACACTCCAGATAAAATCTATCATCCAGAGTTTGAAATCAGTATGCATTCACCGACCATCGCTATCACCACAGCCAGTCTTGTTCTCGTTGCCACAAAACAGAATTTCGCGACAGGCCTGGTGATATTCAGATCTTTGTCAGCAAGAAGGTATTCAACATAAGTTTTCTCTGAGTGGCCAGGTAGTTCCTTTAATAATGGTTGAATTAGCTCCCGCCGGGTATTATGATATAAAAGGTAAAGGTAAAAGACCCCTGACAGTTAAGTCCAGTCGCAGATGACTCTGGAGTTGCGGCGCTCATCTCGCTTTACAGTGCAAGGGAGCCGGCGTTTGTCTGCTCCGCAGACAATGTTTCCGAGTCATGTGGCCAGCATGACTAAGCCGCTTCTGGTGAAACCAGAGCAGTGCACAGAAACGCTGTTTACCTTCCCGCCACAGTGGTACCTATTTATCTACTTGCACTGGCATGCTTTCGAACTGCTAGGTTGGCAGGAGCTGGGACAGAGCAACAAGAACTCACTCCGTTGGAGGGATTCGAACTGCCGACCTTCTGATCGGCAAGCCCAAAAGGCTCAGTGGTTTAGACCACAGCGCCACCTGCGTCGTGATATAGTGGGCAATATATATGCCCAATGGATTCAATCTCATCAGAATTAGATGGACATCATCTCTGTTCTACTGCGATATCATGGTATCTGCCCTCTAATAGTGGATTTGGGATGGTAAGGTTGCTATGGGGTGGTATTTGTTTAAAAAACATACTTCTGAATGCCTCAGTGTGTGTCCTTCATGCTTTTGGGTTGGGCCATTTTGGCTACATAGCCATCAGCACTCAACAACCTGTGTTTGTTATTAAAAAGAAGTTACGAGGTTTATGTTATATAGTGGAAGATATGTGCAAAGAACTATCCAGTATTTCATGTTCATCTTCCCCAGTAGGTCATTCTTTCCGTTTCTTGCCCATAGAATTCAGGTTATTAAAGAGAGTAATTTGTCTTGCCAGCCCCATGGCCACGCAAGAACTTGATTTCATGTTTTCTTTTATGCAAAGCCCATCCTATCCTGACTGCACCACATTTTGCCCTATGGACTAATTAAAACACCCATGTTGTTAATAAGTTCTGGCTGATTTTTTCATTTAACGTTGCAGCCTTCTCCTGCCTTGTAAATTTCAGTTGGAACGCTTGATGCCAAGTTAGAGGACATCAGTAATGTGATGTAATTTGGATTTCCCTGCGTCCAGTCCCAACAGGATACATGCACATAAGTACTGGTTATTAAGGACAAGACTAAGTCAATAAATCCAAGGGAGTCTTCTTTAAATAGTTAAATTGCTATAATTTATGCAGTGCCAAAGCCCAGACTTTCTTCTGGTTCTCTTAGAACTACTTTATTAATCTTAATTTATCCCCCACTTTATTAACCCTAATTTCAAACTGCATCTTAATAGAAGTAGTCAGTTGACCTAGAAACTATTAATGATGAAGCAGAACCTCTGAGAAATGTGTACAAGACAATCAGCCCGGAACTACTAATCAGTGCTGCTGACCTCATGTTCAACACTGAAACCTAAAATGGGTATTTGGATGTGTTTCTTCTCAACTGGCCAGTCTGATGTTTATTTGGCGGGGGGAGGGGAGGAGAAGCTTGTTTAATTTGAGGCCGCTTGATGGGGTACAGCAAGGCAGCAGAAGGACTGAGTGTTGTGTGTGCCGCTCTCGGTAGTGCAAAATGTAGCAAGAGTTTTGAGAGGCTTTTTGGAAGGTTGGGCCCATGGCAGAGGGGTGTGAAGGCATACTAATATTTCAGAGGAATGAATATATACTCCAGTTTGCTGTGCCAAGTTTCCCGTTACTAGTGAACTCTTTGGGGAGGGTTTATGAATGTCCATTTTGGGCATGCTGAATTTATGCAGAGGGTTCTTATTACGCTGCCTCATCTAAAACAATTTGGCTACTTTAGCTCCCCCACCCCCCAGAACTGGCCAGCCTGCTCTGCTTTCCCAGCCATATCACAGAGCAATTACAACCAAGGTGATTAGCTGGTTGTAATCTCAGACCCTCCAAGTGTCCCTATTTTCCAGGGATGTTCCTGATTTAGAGAAGCCGTCCCAGTTTCTGATTTGATCCCAGAATGTCCCACTTTTCCTTAAGATGTCCCTATTTTCATTGGAGAAATGTTGGATGGTATGGAGTTCTCTGACCCCCCCCCCCGAGCCGTCTGATGGCAATCCTGTATAAGGAAATATTTTCAATGTTTAATGTTTTATTATGTTTTCATATATGTTGGAAGCTGCCCAGAGTAAGATGAGTGGAGTATAAATAGTAAAATTATTATTATGGAATAGGGCAGTCCCTCTTTTCATTGGATAAATGTTGGCATGTAAGCAATCTCTCCTTCCTACCCATGGTGGGTATGTCACACTTTAAAGACACCAATGGCCTAATCCTATCCATTTTTGATCAGAAGCTAGTCCAGACAGTTTTTAAAATAGGATTTACTTCCAAGGAAATGTGCTTAGGGTTGCAACCCTCGAAGTGAGACAGAACAAAGGAAAAAACGGGGAAGTGTGTCACATATTTAATTCTCAAAAGTTGCGTGTGTGTTTTAGGGAACCCAGCAGATTCTAAGCGCAGGTGAAAACTACTGTATCCCGAGGCAGTTTTAATTTACATAGCCAACCCTTACTCAGCAGAGTACCATAAGTAGTGGAGATATTGAAGCCATAGATGGGTCACATTTCCTGAACAATTTGTCATACATAGTGTGGGCCCTAACAAGCTTTCCCTATCAGACACCTGGCGTCATTACTCTTATTTCCACTGCATTCGGTGCTACAAAAAAAGAAACATGCATTAGGCTCGCAAGTGAAGTGGTGAACACAGTGCACAGCCCTCTTGTTTTCTTGATGCAGATACAGGAACCGTTTTGTTCTTTCTTCGTCTTCTGTCATGGCATCAACACCATATTGTGTGCTTCCCCTCCCCCCTCCAATAAGCATCAACGTGCTAGACCAGACCAAAATCCAGCTGGCCTGCCATCCTGCTTCCAGCAGCGGTCAGCCACATGCCTCTGGGAGGTTCACAAGAAGGGCATGAGCCTCTCCTGGTTGTTTGGATCCAGCACCTGCTATTCAGGGGTATCTGTATCTTGGCTTTCCGTGAAACTATTGGGGCTAATAGATATGGAAATCTGTGCAAACTCCACCCCCCCACACAAAGATAAAGATCTGTTGAACTGACTGCAGAGTCCTCTGCGGTTGGTTTCCTCTTCTAGAGAGGGTGGGCAAGCATGGGTGCCAACTTGAATAAAATACAGACCCTCCAAGTGTCCTTATTTTCCAGGAACAGTCCCAGATTTACAGACACCGTCCCAGTGTCTGATTTGTTCCTGGAATGCCCCACTTTTCCTTAGGACGTCCCTATTTTTACCAGAGAAATGTTGGAGGGTGTGGTAGGGTGTCCCTATTTTCATCAGAGAAATGTTGGAGAGTATGACCCCAGAGCCATCTGCAGGCAGTTTTGTAGAGGGAAGTCAGATGGGTGGGCTTTAAATACTAAAATTATTATTATGGAATAGGACATCCCTATTTTCATCGGAGAAATATTGGAGGTTATGTAAAATATTGAAGGGGGAGGTAAGGCCCGCCCCATATAATCAATCATAAGTTGTGGCACACACACACACACACCATTTGAATGGCCATGGCCATGAACTTCGGCTGGCCCAGCCCCCTCAAATGTTTCATTGGGGGTGCTGAAGGGACCTTGGCCCTAGGAGTTGGCTCCCATGTGGAGCTTTCATGAAGGTTAAAGGATCGTGCTATATATTTTCTCTTGGGCCCATTACCACCCCACCTCCATATTTCTTGCTGCTACCCCTCTGAATTGTACTGGCGGAGGGCAATCATTCTCAGAAGCCAATTTCCTACTCCTGGCCCTCCAATCTGCATTGATAACCCCCATCAGAGCATGAAGGCTGGGCTCAGATACTACTGCTAGATTCCCTTCCAGCCTCTAGCTCTCTTCAAGGTCTGAAAGCACAGGTAAGTGACAGCGAATTAACAGTTTGTTCACAGCTTAAAATGGAATTTTGATTTATTGAAAATGCCATATGGGCTATCAAAGGTTGCACCGTTGCCCGAGAGGCTGCCTCCCACTTTTTAACTTTCCATCCTTCTCCACTCATTTTCCCGCATCTTAGTGTATTTTTGTAGGTTGATTTTGACCAACAAGAGTGGCTTTTTAAGGCACACCTTCCCCTAATACATGCATCTATTTTTTTTGGTATATATATTTTTGGTTGTATCACCGAATTCAGAGAAGTGCAAATTTGGAAGAGTTAGCTGTCTTCCAAGCTCACATTTTATTTCAGGAAATGAGGTAGGTCCGTATTAAAATGCAAACCAAATTTCTCCCCCCTACACCTAGTCGTAGGCTGAGAAGGGATGAAGCAGAGTGAGGCAGGTTAGAGGCATTACTGAATGCTGAAATCATCGGTTGTGTCATGTTTATTATTTTTGTAAAATCACATAATTATTGAGGGGGGGCATGGATTTACCCCCAAATCTTGGTCAAGCCCACACCAGAGCTGTAAACCACATGCTGTGCATGCCATAGGAGCCATCTCCTAGGGGCTGAGGGCTCTTTGCCCCCCAATAAAATATTTGAGGGGCCCCCAAAGTCAATGGGCATTGCCATTCAAATGGTGTGTGTGCATGGTGGCATGGAATTGATTATGCAAGGCAAGGCTTACCTCCCCCCTCCCAAAATTTTATTCAAGTTGGTAAGGTAAAGGTAAAGGACCCCTGGACAGTTAAGTCCAGTCAAAGGTGACTATGGGGCTGCGGCGCTCATCTCGCTTTCAGGCCAAGGGAGCAGGCGTTTGTCCACAGACAGCTTTCTGGGTCATGTGGCCAGCAGCACTAAACCGCTTCAAGTGCAACGGGACACTGTGACGGAAGCCAGAGTACACAGAAACACCGTTTACCTTCCTGCCACAGCGGTACCCATTTATCTACTTGGTTGCTTGCTTTCGAACTGCTAGGTTGGCAGAAGCTGGGACAGAGCAACGGGAGTTCACCCCGTCGCGGGGATTCGAACCACAGACCTTCCGATCAGCAAGCCCAAGAGGCTCAGTGGTTTAGACCACAGCATCACCCGCATGCACACAGAAGTCACCAGGGTTCAATCCCTGCCCATCTAAGACATGTGCAAAATTCCTCTTTGGCCGTTTTCACACCAAGCACTTAAAACAGTATAAAGACCACTTTAAACACTCATGGCTTCCCTCAGAGAATTCTGTGAGCTGTTGTTTGTTAAGAGGCCCCTACTTGCCACACAGAGCTATAATTCCCCATGAAGAGGCATTGACTGTTGACCCACTCCAGGGATTGTTTAAAGTGGTATCGTAGTGTTTAAAATGTATAATGTTGATGTGGTCTTTGAAATCCTGGAGGGCTGCTGCCTGTCAATCAGATGGGCCCAAGTTCTGGGCCCGGTGCACATACTATTACCCCACAATGCCTTTCTTCCTTAGGGCAACAACTATTGCATCCAGGGCAAGAGCTTGGAATTTCTGCCTGAGGGCTCCCAAGTCCTTTATGCAAACCCAGATGAAAACTCCCAGTGGAATAAAGAAATGCATTAGGATGGAGTGATTTAATGAATGGATAGTAAAAGCCAAATACTATCATTTGTAGTTGTACACTTGAAGGGGGTTTGGCTGATACTGTGTTTCACTCTCCCCCCCCCCCTTTACAGTTTTTTTTTTAAAAAAACCAACAAAATCAGAAAGATGCACAATGCACATTTTTATAAGGGCTTCTCAAAGGACGTAAATATATGGTTGCTGACATTTTGCCTCTAAGGACCCTTTTGAACACATTATCTCCAGAGCGTTGCTCCAATCTGACTGTTTAAAATAGAATAAGTTGGGAAAACTCCCTTCAATGTGTTTTCAATTGCAGATCGTGGCACTTTCATCCAACAATTTTGAGGAGATAACTTTTAATTACAATAATAAGAACCACATGGGCAGTTGATTGATGCAAACCTGATGTGTTCTCTTACTTTATTAATCTTTTTAATTAGAGTCAAAAGAATGTTTTATCTGTCGGGAAGGAGACGAGATGGGCCGTGACGCTCTGCTGCACTTCTGTGACTGCAAAAACTTGATTGCTCACCAGAAATGTCTTTTAACTTGGATACAAAAGGTAAGGGAACTGATGCAGAATATGTCCTTCCAGTTCAGCATCTTTGGTCTCTCACTCTTCCTGCGACAGTGTACGTCAGCATCTTACTGTGTGGGGATAACAGTGCGGCAGGCCTTCCTTGTCTTCATTTGCAAAAGGGCTCTTGCCTGCGATTTTTCAGAAGTTCTCTGAATATATTATTCTAGAAATACCTTTGGGAAGAACCATTGGAGAGGACTCCATCCCCCAGCCCCGCTGGAGAATATTCAACGATAACCCTTCCCACCAAATAAGGTGATTTTGATTTATTTATTTTTAACTAGCCCTAGTTGTAGCATGAGAGGGACACGGTTGGCGCTGTGGGTTAAACCACAGAGCCTAGGACTTGCCGATCAGAAGGTCAGTGGTTCAAATCCCCGTGATGGGGTGAGCTCCCGTTGCTCTGTCCCTGCTCCTGCCAACCTAGCAGTTCGAAAGCACGTCAAAGTGCAAGTAGATAAATAGGTACCGCTCCAGCGGGAAGGTAAACGGCGTTTCCGTGCGCTGCTCTGGTTCGGCAGAAGCGGCTTGGTCATGCTGGCCACATGACCCAGAAGCTGTCTGCGGACAAATGCCATCTCCCTTGGCCAATAAAGCGAGATGAGCGCCGCAACCCCCTTTACCTTTACCTTAGTTGTCCCTTTACCTTTACCTTGTGTAGCACACAAGCATGGGTTTATAATCTTGGTTCCAGGATATGGCCTGAAGGTTTGTGAGGCTTGCTGAAGCCAGGTGGGTCTGATCACAGTCTGGATGGATGACTGCTGTGGAACCATGTGTAGGCTGCCACCATGGGTTCCATGATGGGAGAAAATAAGTAAATACAAGTGCTTAGCCTTATACTTAAGTTGATATTTTTCTGGATAACACAGTTGGTTAAAGCAGGGTGCTGATAATCTTACTTGGCTACGAGTGATCACCAAAGGAGGAGGAGGAGGAGGAGGAGGAGAAGAAGAAGAAGAAGAAGAAGAAGAAGAAGAAGAAGAAGAAGACGACAGCCTAGATGTGTAGCAGTTGAGTTTCCACTGAGTTGAGTTTCATTGGTCATTAGGAAAGAAAATGTATGTAGCACCTAATCACAGGCATGGCTGCATGATGCGGAGTCTGAATTCAGATGCTATCTAGCATCCAAATGCAAAGTATTCAAACACAGAAGAAAATATAATGTTGTGTAGCTTATTTGTTTGTTTGCTTACATTTATGAATTGCTTCCTATGAAACCTCTCCAAACAATTTTACAATAAGAAACCCCAGCAAATTCTCCTACAGACATTCAGGTTCCAGACCATTCCTACTGGGGGGGGGGGGGACTTGCCACATCACCACATCACAAGACAACTCTTTCTCATTGTGCTTGGCAATCATTGGTACCATTAGCAGTTAGCCAAAAATGAGTATCATCAGGATGTGGGGTTGTTGGGTACAATGGATGAGCTTCCTATCGCTCCCTGGGCTAGTATCCCTGCAAATGCAATATTTTGTTAGGAAAGTCTCAAGATCAAGCTATAAATAAGTGAGATGTTGACTTGGAAGAGGTTTTTAGAACTCCCTCCCCTAATTTGAAACACATGTGGCAAATATTCTGTATCAGCACTACTTAATATGTTCACAGACCCAGGACTTCTTCTCCTTTTTTTTTCATGGAATTGATTTCCCCAGTTCCCCAAAGAGTTCACAAACCTAACGTTATAATTTAGGCTCTATTATTTGGAGTGGTTTCCCTTTTGTGCCAGAACAGGAAGCCGGTCTGGTGGTCAAATTGCTAAATGCAACGTGATAGTCCCCATCTTTTGTTAGAATTGACCGCGGTCATTTGTTACGATTTTGTGTGATGCCGGCATTGCAGCAGGCAGAGGGCTGTGATTCTGAGCATGTTTCGTAAGCGAAACAAAATCAAGAAATAACTTCTGGTCAAATGTGCTTCAAAGTGTCTAACTTGCTTGCATTCTCGGTGAGCTTTGTAATGGGGCATAGCTCAGGAGCAGAGCACAGGAACGAAATCCCTGCACACACCAGAATAGTGAGATGGGGCACAAGAGGACTGGGGAAACTTATTTATTTAATTTACTTACAATAGTATCCACATCGTTAATGTGCATGGGGGCTTTAGTTACTACAGTTCTGGGGACACCTGACATAGATAGGATGAGCCTAACCCAGCACTCAGTTGGCAAAAGTCATATCCTAAACAACTTAGCACCAGGCTGCTGAAAGGAAGACCTTGCCTCCATACATCTCTGCTAGGCAACTGCCTAACTCAGATGGAGCACTGCTTAGACTACTGCACACACCCCAGAGGTGTGCTTCGTATGTCCTAGAAATTGAGCTTTTAGTGTTGCAGCTCCAGCCCTCTGGAATTAGTTGTTTGTTTCTTATTTTTACTAGTCTTATTCTTATTTATTAGTTGCGTTTTTGCACTCGGGTGTCCCAGAGTGACTGAAACAATGAAAAGAGAAAGAACAAAAACATATAAAAGATATTAAAAGGAACAAGTCCTACCCACCCTACTTAAAGGATGGGCACAGCAAAGGCCACTGACATATCTAGCTACCCTCCCAATTAAAAAGCCTGGGTTATTAAGAATGTTTTTGCCTGGCATCTAAAAACAGGCAGTGATAGGAGAATGCAGGGAATTTTGATAGGTGGGTTTTGCACCTTTCTTGAGTGTTTTTGCCTGGCTGAAATGTGCCTTTGAACCCTGATAATGTACGTTTGTTTGTTTGCTTGCTTGCTTGGGTGGAGGGTGGAGAGGTATGTATGTGCAAAGGTAGCATTGACATGAGTTGTTCTATCCAGTTTTGCCTGTGGCCCCACCCATCAGTGCCCACAAGGAAATGTGGCTCTCACAGAAGCATCATTTTGGTGCTTTAGAGATGATGTGCATTTTAAGCAAGAACATGGTAGAGCCTCCTTCGGCATGTACCACTTCCAAACGTAGGTGGGAGGATTCACATGTTCAAATGCTGCCCTATGCAAAAACAAAAACAAAATCCTTGTAGAATGAAAACTAGGATACCAAGGTGAAAGCCAGGCCTGGCTGAGAAATGCTAGCATTTGAGGCGAAAAAGGTTAAAACTATTCTTCCTTTCCGCAGGCATTTTTTGGGGGGGAAAGGAGAGCAGCCTTCAGTCCTGCAGTCCCCAGTCTCTATTCCGGTCCCAGGAGGGGCTGTTTCAAGAGTGACAAGATTAAATAACCCATCCATCACAATTTCCTGCATTCTCCCAGTCTTCTTCTTCCATCCCACATCATAGACTCAGGGCCAAGCCCGATGTGATGGTGACAGCCACTTTTGTTTGTTCAAGTGTCTGCACAGTTGATGTCTAAAGTGGGGAAAGTGTCTAATTTTAACATCAAAAGGGGTGCAGAGATGAAAGGAGAAGAGCGCGCCTTGCAGGCTGTCACCCCCCAGCACTCATCTCTCAGCCTGTCTCGCTTCCAGTAATGGAGTCTGGCTGACAGGGAGGGAGGTAGTGCAGGTGAGGATGAAACAGAGGAGCTCCCTTTAATGATGAAATTGGGCATTTCCACACACACACACACTATTCTGTGAACCTCCACATGAACAGACGGTCATATGGGTCCAACCAACATCCTTCTCCATTCCATCATCCTCTTTCCTGCAGTCAGATGCCTCTAGGAAGCTCACAAACAGGACACGAAAGCAATAGCTGTCTTCTCCTCTTGTTCCTCAGTGGTAGGTTGCCTCTAGCATCCTTCCCCCTCCATGAATTCATCCACTCTCTTCTCAGATCCATGCTAATCGGTGCCCTTCACTACACGTGGTGCTGAGTTCCAAAGTTTAACCACGTGCCTAAATTACTTCTTTGTTGCACTTGAATCTCCCACCACTCTGCTTCACCTGATGGCCCTGGGTTCTAGTATCATGAGACAAGGAGAAAAACATTTTTCTGTCCATGGGCAATGAGTGATGATTGTTACCATCAGACCTATGGTCTGCAGCTTTGAGCTTATCAAATGTCATTATCCTCAGGTGACCCAGGGTAGAGTTGAACTAAATGAGCTTCTCACACAACGGGGCATGAGAGGAAAGTCTGTGATTGGCAGGGACAGAGCCCTTGAAATAGCAGTAAGAATAAGAGAGGCCCACTGCATTCTTGCCTCATGCCTTGCCAGCCTTGGAGACCCCAAACATAGTACTATTTCAAGATACAATAGACCCACAAGCCTAAGGGACAAACTGAGCTCTAAGTTAAGCAAATTCCAAGTAGGCCTCTGACCTGAAGATCCAAGTGTATGATTCCTTCCAGAAGGAATTTGATCTATGCTGAAACAGCGAATTCAGTATTGAGAGTCTGTTGGGTTTGAAACTCATGACATGTCGTATTGAGCCAGGAACTCCTGGAACACAATGGCTGCTGTTTTGTGCTGGGCATGATGGCACTGTCATGTATGTTGTGGTCTTTCGGCCAAATGTCTATTTCTGAAAAACTGGAGAAAGTCCAAACCTCCCTGTGAAGAAGACTGGGTTGAGGATTTATTAAATTTAGCGACTAATGGGGGAAAAAACAAAACATTTTTGGTCATGGAGATGCATTGGAAAGTAGCGCCAGTGTTCAAGGAAATTGTTGCATGTGTGCAAGGCTGACTGCTAGTGCAACAAGACTCTCCTTCTTCTCCTCCCAGCGCATGTTCCTGCTCTCCCCAAATATGCTCCAGTGAGTTGGAGTAAACTCCAGAACAGATTCAGGGTTCAAGCAAATGTGGGGGGAAAGAAAGAGGAAGTCCTTGCACTGACAGAATCTTAACCTTAGTGCTATGTTGAACACAATCCTATGTTAGGGTTGCCAAATTTCAAAAAGTGAAAATCTAGACACAAATGTTTTTGAGCTTTTGAGTTGTTGAGCTTTTGAGTTGTATGGCAGCCCTACCTATGTGTTCCTTAGCTTGTAGTGGAGATGTATCCAGCTAAGTTACGCCAGTGTTTTCCTCTTCTCTCTCCCTCTGAATAAATATTGACCATTTGGGGGGTTATGTGGATGGGCTTAGCTTGACAGATGAGCAAAGATAAGCAGACTCTTTATTAATGCTCTACATTTTACATAGGTTTATAACGGTATCGGTTTAGTTTGGGATCCGCCTTTATTTATGAGCTGAAATTGTTTAGTGCACTGAAATGCTGATGCAAATCTTAATGCATCTTCCTAGCTGATATGGTTTATGTACAAATAGCTTCTGAGCATTTAGATTTCTTCTCATTTATTTCCACAGGAGGCTTGGGGGGATTTCTACTATGTTTTACAAAACAGGTTCTGTGTTTGTGAATCAGGTCATTGGGTCATTGCAGGGATGGGCAGCTACCTACTGCCCACCATGACCTTGGCACCACAGAAAAGAGTGGGGCTTGTGCAAGAACTGGACTGGAAGAAATGTAGCGACAGACCCTCAGATACCTATGGAGAAAATTCCCCTTGCCAAAGTGATGATCACCAAAGGGGCAGGGAAGATTTCACCACCGACTTCCACATTTGCTTCTCTAGGGGCATAACTAATTGCTGTCCTCATAACTTTGAAGCAAGTGAATACAAACCTGGGACCAGGGCTGGCCCACCCAGAAGGCAAGGTGAGGCGACTGCCTCGGGCAGCAGGATCCCCAGGGGCGGCAGATTTGGCCT
Organism: Podarcis filfolensis; assembly: GCF_964270895.1. Classification (NCBI taxonomy): domain Eukaryota; kingdom Metazoa; phylum Chordata; class Lepidosauria; order Squamata; family Lacertidae; genus Podarcis; species Podarcis filfolensis. The sequence goes on from NC_139609.1 coordinate 29,480,664, forward strand.
CCAAGAAATGCATTGCCCAGTGTTGTTGCTGCTGCTGTAGCAGAAACAATGGCTGCAGCATGTTCCTTGGATGGTGGATCTGCAGTGTCCTTAGCAGCCCCTCGCATATCGCCTCTTGGAGAAATGGAGGTGCTGCTGATCTCCTCCACCCCCCTTGTTCCTGATGCAGATCTTCACTTACCCCTTCTTCCCTGGTTGTTGGGTGGGCACCATTTTATGGTTCACCTTGGGAGCCAAAATGTCTTGGACCAGCCTGGGGCTGTTGAGTATTCAGGACTGGCTCCCTCACAGTGACCTTTTGAGTGTGCAGTATGGACATTCCATGTGCATCTTGGGGGATAGAATTCAGGAGTAGCCAACATGGCAGCCTCTGGATATTGAGGACTACAACTCCCATCAGCCCCAGCCAGCATGGCTGATGGTTGGAGGTAATGGGAGTTGTAGTCCACAACAACAACAACAACAACAACAACAACAACCACGTTGGCTACCCCTGAAAGAGACGTTCAAATGCTAAGATTCAGAAGCCTGTAACAGGTGCATAAGACTAGAACCATACTACCAGTTTGGTTAATCGAGAGTTCTGCCTAACCCAGTTCCTGGATTGCGTGACTTGGAAATATACTCTAGTAAGACAGCATATGATCTTAAAGAGTTAAAAAGAAAAATCCATAGGAAAATTAAAAATGTGCTTCAGTCTGTCACCCTCAGCATGAGGATGTATGGGGAAAGTGTTTCAGGGCTTGCTTCATCCTCAGATTCCGAGAAGGGTGTCTTGGCAAAGATTTCTACACACGTGTTTGTCATATCTAACTTATTAAGCAATTGAATTTAGTAATAATGACTGTAAATTAACCATCTGTCAAAGATAAGAAATGTCTGACTTAACCCTCGGGCTGCCGCAAATGCATTTGTACGATGCCCACAACATTGCAATGGTTGCCAAAAGGGAAAAATGGCAGCAGACCAAAAACTCACAGAGGAGTATGCATTCCTTTGTGCAAATTGTTGGTGGTTTCTTTTTATTCCTCTCCCCCACCCATTTTTGGCCAAACTTTAGCTGTAAGGAGTTGTTTTGTTTTGTTTTATGTTTTGGAGATTAGCTTAACGGTAAAACGGAATGTATGTTTCTGTGTGAGAAGTGTGAGAAGCACACAGAGAAGTGTCTTTCAGCCCTCCCTCCCAAATTGAAATGGTAGTTTAAAAAACGTAAACCAATATGTTGTGTGCCTTGGAAAGGGCTGCTGGAGATTTATAAAGCTGTCTTCCTAAAATCCAATTGTCTTCTTTCAGCTCCTGGTTTACACAAGACTATCACATACAGTCGTACCTTGGATCCCAAACGCCTTGCGAGTCAAACGTTTTGGCTCCTGAATGCCACAAACCCAGAAGTGACTGTTCCGGTTTGTGAACGTTCTTTGGAACCCGAACGTCCGACATGACTTCCGCAGCTTCTGATTGGCTGCAGGAACTTTCTGCAGCCAATCAGAAGCCGTGCCTTGGTTTCCGAACGTTTTGGAAGTCGAATGGACTTCCAGAACGGATTCCTTTCGACTTCTGATGTACCACTGTATTTTTACTTCTGATATGATTATAATGCTCCCGATGGGTTACGCTGTAGGGAAGCATTGCACTCCCAAGGTATGGGCGGCAATGTGAACTGTGTTTAAAGCAGCCGTGTTTTCAAATCCTGGTTAATTGGGAAATCCTGGTTAGTCTTAACTACAGTAAATGCTTATACAGTGGTACCTCGGGTTAAGTACTTAATTCGTTCCGGAGGTCCGTACTTAACCTGAAACTGTTCTTAACCTGAAGCACCACTTTAGCTAATGGGGCCTCTTCCTGCTGCCACGCCGCTGGAGCACAATTTCTGTTCTCATCCTGAAGCAAAGTTCTTAACCTGAAGCACTATTTCTGGGTTAGCGGAGTCTGTAACCTGAAGTGTATGTAACCTGAAGCGTATGTAACCTGAGGTACCACTGTATTGAAATTGACATGGTTTGGAACAATGATGTAATACTGTGGACAACTGCATCTGCACAAACCATATATCAAGAGTGGGGGACCATTTTAAGTCCAAGGACTTCAGGCAGTGATCTCTCACAGTCCTACCTGGAGATGCCCAGATTTGAACGTGGGACCTTCTGTGTGCAAAACAGAGGCTCTGCCATTGAGCTTTAGACCTTCGTTCATCATGCTTTTAGGAGCTGTCTGCTTGGTCATTGACTCAACAGTACTGGTGTACAGCTTGTGTAGCACTAAAGGTAAAAGGTAAAGGACCCCTGAATGTTTAAGTCCAGTTGAAGGCGACTATGGGGTTGTGGCACTCATCTCGCTTTCAAACCGAGGGAGCTGGTGTTTGTCCACAGAGAGCTTTCCGGGTCATGTGACCAGAATGACTAAACCACTTCTGGCACAGTGGAACACCATGACAGAAACCAGAGCACATGGAAACACCGTTTATCTTCCCACCACAGTGGTACCTATTTATCTACATGTACTGGCATGGTTTCGAACTGCTAGGTTGGCAGGAGCTGGGACAGAGCAAAGGGAGCTCACCCCATTGTGGGGATTTGAACCGACGGCCTTCTGATCAGCAAGCCCAAGAGGCTCAGTGGTTTAGACCACAGTGCCACCTGCACCTGCCTGTAGCACTGAGGAGCATGAAGGAACCCCCAATTTTGAATTGTGCCCAGTTTTGCAGTTTGATTGCAGCCACACAGGAAGGCAGAAAGTTCTCCTGCTTCTTCTCAGGCAGCTGGCCTTTTATTTCCTTGAAATGTAGGTGGTCACTGTGCGTTGATGGCATTTTTTCTGCTCTTCCTACATCTGGGACTTGCCTCTGACCCTCGCACCCAACCCAAGGAATAAAAATGGCTCCCATTCTGTTGGCCGCTTGCACTTTTAACTCTAAACAATCTTATGCTGTCGCATTAGAATCTGTCAAGAGCCAAAATTGCTGAAACATCACCGGGTCTATTCAAACCAGCTCATTCCACCTACTCGTACATTTGGGAGAATTAAGCAGCTCTCTGTGGAAATAAGCATGTCAGCAAACATGTGCATAAAATCAGAAGCAAAATGAACCTGATGCACCAATCCAGAGCTGGAAGATGTTTGACAGCAAAAAATGGGAGCCAGTTCTATTTGCTGATCAATACATGCAATGACCTTGTGCATTTAGAACAATGCAAGCCTGCAGGAAGCAGTAGGCCCCATCTAGTGATGGAAAAGACATGATGCCTGTAGAGAGCTGAATGTACGGACATCTACTAATCAGTAGAGGTGAGCAAGGTTCAATTTGTTGTATCTTTGGTTGTGGGACTGGGGAAATGAAGGGACAGTCCAATATTAAAGGTAAAGAAAGGGACCCCTGACCATTAGGTCCAATTGTGGCCGACTCTGGTGTTGCGGCACTCATCTCGCTTTACTGGCCGAGGGAGCCGGCATACAGCTTCCAAGTCATGGGGCCAGCATGACTAAGCCACTTCTGGTGAACCAGAGCAGCGCATGGAAACGCCATTTACCTTTCCGCCGGAGCGGTACCTATTTATCTACTCGCACTTTGACGTGCTTTCAAACTGCTAGGTTGGCAGAAGCAGGGACTGAGCAACGGGAGCTCACCCCATCGCGGGGATTCGAACCGCAGACCTTCTGATCAGAAAGTCCTAGGCTCTGTGGTTTAACCCTCATCACCACCCGCATCTCTAGTCCAAGATTAGTGTGTCCATATTACAGATGGGGAGTGAGGCTGAGAAGCAGAGCTATCCAGCAAGTTTGTGGCTCAGCAGAGATTGGAACTAGGCACTTCAAATTTAACATGCTCTTAATTATTAAGTCGCATTAGTCCAAAACAAAAATACCTTTCACTTACTCCCTTGAGCACCCAATGAGTCTCTGTGGTTTTTATTTAATGATTTTTAGTCATGCTGCTTCCTTATTCGTTCATTGAGGGAAAGAGCATCAACCAATCAGAGCCAAAACTTTTGAAAGCTAGCATTTGGGCATCCAGAAGAAGCATATTTTGCCAGCTGGAGTACTTTTTGCAAGTTTGTGACCCATGTCTCATGGCCATAGTTCCCAAAACTTGTAGTTCTTCTTGAGCTGCAATGGGTCCTATCTTCCAAACAGAAGGTCCCTTTCATGAAATCCATGTGCTGTCCTCACCACCATCTGAGAGAATTGCATATAAAGTGTCCATTATTCACAGAGTCATATTGTAGAGTTGGATGGGACCCCAAGGGTCATCTAGTCCAACCCCCTGCAATGCAGGAATCTTGACTCAAGCATCCATGACAGATGGCCATCCAACCTCTGCTTAAAAACCTCTAAGGAAGGAGAGTCCACAACCTCTTGAGAGAGACCATCCCACTGTCGAACAATGGACCCTGTCATGCTGCCCAGCTTCAGTCATAAAGAGACCAAGCACTCCTGTATTATAAATACATCATATGGATTCGTTTTTCTTTTCCTGTAAAGCATCATTCTAGAACAAGAATAAACACATTTCTATATCTTACACCTATCCATGATGTTGTTGTTGTTTTACCTATTGTAAGCCAATCTGAATGCATTAAAAGGTCAGGATATGTTTGGAATGAGTAAATAAAAATGTCCTTAACCTTCTGCCCCCCTCTTCCACCATAGTTATATTCTAGTGTGATCAGGGAATGACCACGATTGGACTATGCGAGCAAACTTGGTTTTCAAAGGAGCCTAATGCAGTCCCCAAGTTCACCCATTTACTTTTTCCTCTATAAGTGAATGTTTGTTACTAAATATATGGAATAAAAGGTGAGGTGTTGTTTTTGAGGAAAATTATTGCAGTGAAAGAAAAATCTTCCATCACCCTGACTGTAGGTGAATAGGGGTCTTTGAAATACACAATGCCTTCCTCGAACAATCTATGCTAGTGTTCTTCTGTTCCATACATTTTAGAAACAGTTGAAGGTAAGACCAGGTGAGCAAGAAGGCCATAACTGTAGAGTTTCTCCACTAAGAAACTTTTTTTAAAGTATTTGCCTACCTCCTAATTAACTATCTATGAATGTGGCTGTGAATTGGGGATGTTGTTGTTGTCCTCCATCATTCACCACCATTCACTACAAACCGTGCCTTGCTTTCTTGCTTGCTAGTTTTAAAAATGTCACTTCAGTAGGCCAAAGACTTAAAAAGGGAAGGGTTTACCCACTTTTTAGGGTTTTAAAAGAAATTACGATCTTCAGTGTGAGTGAAAATGCAGTTCGTTTCCGCCCCCCTCCTCAGTGTCGGGAACTAACAATGGAGAAAGATGGCTGACTCATGGGACAGAACGAAGAACTTCTGTGTTGTCATTTTTTATTTCCACTGCAGTTGCTTCTGAAGTTTTAAAATGCAGATTTGAGCACTTCAAATGCTGTGAAATGGACAACTTCTCCTCAGTTCCTCAGTTCTTTACAGCTACTGGAGTCTGGCTATCCCCCTTTTGGCTGTAAAAATGAAGCTATGAGATCTGATTATGCTGTGCTAAGAATGTTTTACCTTAGTTAGTGATGGACATGTTGGAAAGGAACTATACAGGAAAAAACTGTTTCTCTGTATTGCAGTAGTAAATCATAATGCTTTTGTGTTGGCTTATCCTCGTGGCTACAATATAATACAAGGAACTCATATTTCAAAATTAGCTGAAGGTTTCTTTTCTCAGACCAGCTATACTTCCTTGTTTTGCCAGCCACAGTTCCTTTGAGCAGCGATTTCTTAATGGATTCATCTATTAATTTGCAGACATCTAAGAGTATCTCTCGGGGGTTCCCCCCCTTTCCCCCCTAATCTTGATGTTAGCAATACTTTGTGCACAAATATCCTTCTTGGATAGTCCAAAGCTGCATAAATTACTCTTTTAGCTTGATCCATCTCTTTGGATTAATCTCAGACATGTCTGTACACCGTAGGCAAACACCGCCTCGCTGAAACAGTGAGCAAAATGCTACAGGGTTGAACCAGATACACCAAAGATGGGGAAATATATATTGGTATTGTTCAGGACTGCAGTTACGGAACTGCTTGATGTCAAAATAGCTGTGATCCATAGAAGTATAACAAATCGAAGGAGGTGCCAGTGTCCTATTTAATCAGTGAACCTCTAAAGCATTTTCAAACTAAGTAATTTGCCTGAAGCAGCGGTGAAGAACTGGGTGACCCCCAGATGTTGTGGAACTCCCATCACCCCCTGCCAGCATGCCCAATGGTCAGGGACAATGGGAGCTGTTGTTCAGCAACATCTGGAAAGCCACAGCTTCTGCATCCATACTTTGCTGTTTTCGAAGCAGTTACGAAACTTTTAATGCTGCGCGGTAAGGGAAAGCAAGCCCTGGTTGACCTGTTAGTTTGGATGGGTCCTTCACAGCCATATTTGGCTGGGGAAACCCAGCCAGATTGGCAGGGGTATAAATAAATTATTATTAACTTATTATTATTTTATAGATAGATAGATAGATAGATAGCAAATGTTTGGTAACATTTTCAGAGAAGTATATGCCCAGACGCCATGGTAAGCTATGTCTAACCAGACCAGGGCTGGATCTAGAAACATAAAAAAAAAAGTTTCAGCAAAACGCATTGTAAACCTCATAATGGGAAATCACGTTGGCGATAGATGGGACTCCACAGCGCCATATGGTGTCACAGTGTTATAGTGCATTTAAAACGCTTTTTCTTTACTGAAGTAGCTGAGTCCCAGGCATCTCATCGCAACCTAAAGCGTTTCAGCATGAAACAGATAATGTTAGATATATTACAGGCTGTGCTGTATACAGCATTTTGGCATCCACAGGGTGCAATGGTGTGACTTTGTACAGACTGGCCCTGAAAGAACTGGCAGGGTAGTCCAACACATGGCCCAAGGAATGGCCCTTGAGGCCTTTCTTTGAGACCCTCAGCAACATTTGATGTCAGCCCTCATGCTGCCTTCGCAAAGCTGGATAAGGAGGCCCTAGGCTTTGGGAATGGGACATGAAGGCTCAGACAGGGTCCTAGAGTCTTCCCAAAGCCTGGTTAGCACTTCCCCAGCTTTGGGAAGGAGGAGGAGGGCCTCCTGCCAGAGTCTCATGTCTCCTTCCCCAAACCTGGTGTGTTCCTTTGTTGGCTTTCGCATGGTAGCACGAGGAATGGGGAGGGGCATCAAATTTTGGCCTACGTCCCACCCAGCCAACAAGGCAGTGTGCGGCCCACAGGTTCTGTGACAAAGTACCTCTTGCGGCCCACTTTGTATGAAAGTTGCACCACCCTGCACTAGATTTTTAAAAAAGTTCCTATGGCAGAACTTGGGTCTTCAGAACCTCAGACCAATACACAGTAAAGGTCTGACCAAAACCTAGCTCTGTCAAACTTCTTCAAGAATGGTACTCAATTCTGGTGTCCATCTCTAACGTGGAGATATTATTAATTTGAAGTGGCAGACATCGTGACTGAGGCTGGTCTAACCACCAGCTGCTAAACATGTTGCTTGAAAAGAAGGGGTGATGTTGACTTATGCAGAAAAAATCTGTGTATGAGAATTGAAATTTGCCATCTACTCCTCACCCCTGCAAACCCGCCCACTGGACACCATCAGAATTCTCCTCAGAAGGCTGGAATACTCTTTGGACAATATAGGGACTGCAGGAGGAGAAGGGGAAATCCCATCATGCCCACTGGTGCAATGTTAGAATTTGTCTGAAAAAAATATGGTTTTGTGGTGCTGCTCTCTTGGGGGCCCTTTCTTGGTTGTCAAAAATGGCCCATAAGTACATTGCACCAATCCACCCTTAAACCCTAGAATAATTCTCTGGGTCTGTACTTTGTGTTTCCCCTCTTCCTTATTTTAGCATCTTTACTTTTCAGACCGAAGGACTTTGTGCATTTTTGCAGTATTTCTTCTTATTGGGGGGGGGGGGGAAGGCCTTATAAGGGTCAAGCTAGACAAGACGCTAAATGCGTCATTACAAACCACATCTACGGTTTGTTTGTTTTTAGAAAAAGAAAAGAATATCAGCAACTGCGAGGGAGGCCAATTTTCACTTGGATTGCAGTGCACAAGGAGGGCAAGTTTAACCCCTTTCTCCCTTGTTACAGCCCTAGCAATAATTATAGCCCGGTTTCTCCCAGGTCTAGAATCAAAGCTCCCATTGCTACTGATTTGAGTGGGGTGGTTCCAACTGCAGTAAGGAAGGAAATAGCTTCCATTGGTCCTTTCCAACCAGCTGAAGTTCTGGGGTGTAAAAAACCCCAAAAGCCTAGGTGATGTCCTCTCCCTGCAATCCCCATGCCCCCCAATTTTTCTCTGGGCGCTTCAGGTGAAAGTAGGGGAAGTCCCATTAGTCAAGCAGAAGTCCATTCAGAATCTGCTCTGCATGCAGAAGGTCTTATGTTCTATGTTCAATCCCTTGTGTCTCATGGTAGGCCTGAAAATGTCCCAACCAATGTAGACAATTCTGAGTTGTAGAATCATAGAACTGTAGAGTTGGAAGGGACCTTGAGGACCATCCAGTGCAACCACCTGCAATGCAGCAAAATGCAGTTGTCCTGTAGGGGACAACCTGCAACCTTGGCATTATCAGCACCACGCTCTAGCCAACTGAGCTAAGTTAGATGGGCCTGTGCCCCAACAGAGTATAATGCTCTTTCCTATGTTCCTATTGGGTAAAAAGGTAAAGGAACCCCTGACCGTTAAGTCCAGTCGCGGACGACTCTGGGGTTGCGGCGCTCATCTCGCTTTACTGGCTGAGGGAGCCGGCGTACAGCTTCCGGGTCATGTGGCCAGCATGACGAAGCCACTTCTGGCGAACCAGAGCAGCGCCGTTTACCTTCCCACCAGAGCAGTACCTATTTATCTACTTGCACTTTTACATGCTTTCGAACTGCTAGGTTGGCAGGAGCTGGGACCGAGCAACGGGAGCTCACCCCGTCGCGGGGATTCAAACCGCCGACCTTCTGATTGGCAAGCCCTAGGCTCTATGATTTAGACCACAGCGCCATCCCTCCAAATGAATAATTTGAAGGAATCCTATAATTTTAAACACACAGCGCCAGATGTGATTTGTGATGTGTTTCACATCATGCCCACTTTGGCCCTAATAAAGTAAGCTTAAGAGCTGAGCAGGGATTTGGACATCCAGTGTCCAAAGCCTTTGTGCTGTCCCAATGGGGACCACATTAGACACAATGTACACCCAGCTATCCCCATTCAACCTTTAAAAGGAAAAGGAAAGGGGGAAAGGCACAAATATTCATGCTCTTTCTCGTTTTTGCTGAGAGTAAATGATCAAAATGCTGTTTTCAATGAGACCATGGAGGCCCCTGGGAAACATCATTTTAACTGTGCCAAGGATGCCTCTCTTTTTTTCCCTTCTGCATTTCTTTATTAATAAAAACCACATTTTGTTTGCAAAACAAAACAGATTGGTCCAGTGGCACAAAACAATAATGCGGTGAAGGCGCTAGTTCATTAAACTGGAATACAGGGATTGGGTTACTAATTTGATGCTTTTAATTTCATGTTATAAATTATGTCCTTTCAGAAGGTAGGAGAAAAAATATTTCCCGTGACAATGGCTACCTACAGACAGGAAGGTTATATATTACCCTGGAGAAATGAAAAGTTGAGGGAGTTGCAGGAGATTAGGCCTGCCGCTCAGATGGTTCCTCGGGAGCAAAAAGTAACGTGTGTGTATCAAGAGTAGCTTTATAAATACTCTTCATCAAATACAGAGTGCTTTTCTTTGCTCTTTTAATAAGAAGTTTTATAAAGATGCTAGGTAGATGGTAGCTACCAAATTCAACAACACGGCTATGAGCCAAACATGAAAAACAAACACAAAAGCATTATCAGTGGGAGAATCAACGAGAGGGTCATCCTTCATAAACCTTAAGTGTTTTCAGTTCATATTTGCATTATGTTTCCCAATGTCTATCCTCATCGGAATAAACAAGCCTTTAACTTTGGGCAAAGGATTGTGGCCTAAAACCTATTTTCTTCATGTCTACTCTTACTGTTAAGGTCCTCCTTTCCCTCATTGGTCTGTTTAGTAAAATATCTCTAAGCATTATCAAACATATGGTGCAGACATATTTCCCCCCTTTCAATCAAGTCTTAGATACCCAAGTATGTGAGACAGATTTCTCCAAAGTTGATATAGGGTGGTATTCAACTAAGTTCTTCTCAGAAATTGATCCACCGAAATGAACGCACATTAGTTAACCATACTGATTAATTTCAGTGGATCTACTCTGAGTAAAAGTTGAGTACCACCCAAAGGGTTGCATCCAGCTACATTCTACTCAGACACATTGAAATTAATGGGCCTCAGTTAGTCATAACTGTTAATTTCAATGAGTCTACTTTGAGTAGAGCTAAACACTGGATGCTGCCTTTACTGTTTGCAGCAGAGTGAAGGATCTCTCTCCTGTGACTTCCTCCCCATTTTTGAAAGGTTGTTCCCTGAAGCTGAGGAACTTGGCTTTATTCTGAGTACTACAACCCAATGGTCATTTAGCACCAATTATAAGTACAGCTCTTCCTGTTTGACCCATTTTGAAACTTGTCATCTAGTCTGCAATTCAGTACTCACTTAACTGAGAGTAAGCCCCGTGGAAGTCAATGAGATCTGCTGCTTCGGAGTATACTTGCATGGGATTGCACCGTTAAGTCCAGAAAGTGCTATCTCACAACGTATTCACTCAGGAGCTTTTGGCATAAAACAGGGGTCAATAAAAACAGCCAGCTTAAACTAAGATTCAATAGAGACAGCCAATTTACCATGTGGCTTGGGGAATAGCAGACTCTCTAGGACAAAATAGGACTCCTAGACATCCTATCTGGAAGTCTTTCATTAGACTTCAAGGGACTAGGAAAGGGGAGGAGGAAAGAGGAGATATTTGGGCACAACCATCATTCTCACTCCAATAAATAATGGTTTTGTGTTACATTTGAACTGGCCCTAAGTCTCCCGCATTCACAGCTCAGTTCCATGACGCCATTGGGGGCAATGATCCCTGGGCACCACTGCTGCCGCACAGCCTTAATTTATGACACTGTAGACACTGTGGTTTCTAAAAGTAACATTACATTTTTTAAAAAATTGGAATGATATGCCATAAAAATGAAACAATACTTATTGAATGCTTTGTCCCGCCAAAGCTGCTCGAGATCCATTTTCTCTTTGAGAATGAAGGTTAAACACCATAAACTTGATTACTTCTCCAGGCTCAGAGAGACTCCGCAGTCCTGAGCCCTGTTTTAAGCTGATTGTCCATTATCTTTTTGTGCCTTATTGACTTGAGGACTAATTAAGAGCATTAGCATAAAATGAAAAAATTACAATGCAAGAATGGTGCCAATTATCACATGTGAACCACATTCTGAAACTGTAAAACATTCATTTTGCATTACTGATCTGGCCCTGCGAGTCTTCGGTGCTGCCAAGCAGATAATGCTGATGTTTTTTCATATGTTCATTCCCCCCCCCTTTCTGCAGCACCCATTTTTGAGATCAGTTTTACTCCTAAATACCTCTTCTTTTTACAGGGTCTTCAGGGTGAAGGTGCTCCAAGGTGCAAAGTGTGTACAGCCGAGGTAAGTCACTCATTATTATTCTTTACTTACATCATTTCTTCATAAAACTTCTGATTAAGAGTAAAATGAAACCGTTTTTAACCTGAGAGCTAGTCAAACGTGGTATGAGCTAAGAACTAGGAACTCAACCACAAAACCACTAGATGATGTTGTCACTCGTCTTTCATCCTCAGTTTGCATCATATATAAATCACAGAACTGGCTTACATTTTAAGATTGTTGTGATGGTCACTGTGATATGGTAGATAATGGGTGGAATTCAATGTAGTACTAAGTCAATGGGCCTATTAGTGCAAGAATTTCCCCTTGCTCAGAAGACTCTTTTCATCCTACAGCACCTAAATCTGTTCTGGGGGTTCCCCAAACTTTTGGAAGCATATTTGGGGATGGCATAGGGTGGCTGATGGGAGGAGAGGAGGGAAGGACATGTTTCACAGGCAGAAGTCATTCCACTCCTGCAATTATTTAGTTGAATACCACCCAAAGTGCTTCAATGTGTCACAAATGGTCTTGATGTGCATATTCTGTTAATACAGTGGTACCTCGCAAGACGAATGCCTCGTAAGACGAAAAACTCGCAAGACGAAAGAGTTTTGTGTTTTTTGAGTTGCTTTGCAAGACGAATTTCCATATGGGCTTGCTTTGCAAGACGAAAACGTCTTGCGAGTTTGTTTCCTTTTTCTTAAAACCGTTAATACCCAGGGAATCCGTGCTTCGCAAGATGAAAAATTCGCAAGATGAAAAAACTCGCAGAACGAATTAATTTCGTCTTGCGAGGTACCACTGTAATGCAGATTATTTTGTTTTGTTTGTGCTGGTGTGGGGTTTTTATATATTGATATTTTTGAAATCATTCAAAACATGTACACATGCTTCCCAATGGATAGAGATCCACATTTTTTTTCTTGCTAGCTGAGCAGTCTAGACTGTCCCTGGTTACGCACATGTGGACAAATTAATTTGTTTATCAATCACAGGTATATATACCCAGCAACATCTTTGGTGGCCAGTAGAAATGCTGATTGCTTGGCCAGTGTCCCTTTGTTTTAGTATTCTAATATGGTAATCTTGGTCAAAGTGCTTCAAACTGCATCAGGAGCACAGTTCCACACTTTTAAAAAATGTGCATAAGAACAGGAGTCTGCCAGATCAGGCTGGTGGCCCAGCTAGCCAAACATCTTACTGTCACTGGGGCCAATCAAATTCCCATTTGTCTGCAGTCCTTGCTTCAGCGTCAACACAAAACAGCTGAAAATAGTCTGTACCAACAACAGATCCATTTGCATTATCGCATTGGCCTAGTGCATACTGAAAAAGAAGTCATACATGACTTGTATTGCATCTGTGAAAAGCAGGGCCTCTGGTTCCTATGTGTTTGGTAGCATTGTTTTCGCAATTCTTGATAGAAGGTCTTTGCTCTTCACTGTGTAATTCCCTAATTCAAATGGCACTTCAGCCATCAAATGCTCCTTTCAGAGGTGCATCATGTGAAAGAATCGTTGTGGCAGACGCAGGTAAGAGTATTACAAAGGAATAGCTTAAGGGGTTGTTCTGCTGTAGAATGTTTACTTCACCTGACATGTCTATCTTGGATGCCATCCATGATTATTCATCTGGATGTTATTTACATGAGTAAGGATACATCATTTCTTCTGTAGACAAAGGATGGGAGAAGGGAGGGAAGAAGATGCAGCCCAATACCTAAGAAAGTTAAGGGATTAAAAACAATTGTACAGGAACAAATAAAATGGCTGGTGTTTTGTAACAGTCAAACTTTATCTGCCATAACTGTTGCAATGACAGTAAGCCACACTTCCTCGCACAGAGGTTGATGTATTGGCTTGTACTAATGGTTGATTAAGGGGCACAATCCAAGATGGTAATGTAGCACCTTAAAAGAACAATGCTTTAAACCTGGGGACCTGTATGCAATGTATAGGGTGGTCTTCTGTAAGTCAAAATGGGGGTCACAGACATGGACAGTTGGTAGTATTCTGAATTAAAGTTGTCTGGATTGAATTTGCTTTAAGTGCTAGATATCAAAGTTTTATACAGGAGACTCAGGAGGCTGGAGTCTTGTGATTGCACCGCTTCCATCTTTGATTGATCAGCATCTGTGTCTTCTTCTCACACATAAATAGAATTGCTTCAGAGCCTTCAAAATTCTGGGTGAATAATAATCTTAGAAGCTTTGTGAATCTCACAGAGATGGCATTTCCAAAGGTTCTAAACTCAGAAGTCTTGTTGAGCTATAGATGTTCAAAACAGAAGTTCTAAAAGGCAACACATGTTGATTAGGCCAGTTTTTGTTTTTGTTTTAACCCATGAAAATACATTTGAAAAAGAGCAAGGGGCTTTCAACAGCAACTCTGTAAGTACTGTTACAGAGCCATGCTGTGGAGGTCAAGTTGCACACAACCACTGCCCTGAAAGAAAGTAGCAAAGAACTTCAATCATGTATAGAAAAAGCTACAGATGGATGTATAAAGAAACTAGTTTTTTTTCCATCTTCAAGACCATCAGACTCACCGGACCATTATCAGGAGAAGAGAAGATAATGCACAAAATAACAGCAGAACCAAAAGCACACCTCTGTTTAGATTCAGTTGCTGCATTCAGATGTCCAGCTAAACTATGGTGTAGCAAGATGTAAACAAGCCTAGCTTCAATTGCTTGCATGCTTCTCCTCTCATCTGGCCAGGAGGAGCTTTGAAACGTTTGCTTCTACATTTGTTCAGCATGTCATCCACACCAGAAACTGTCGTTAACATTAACTGTGGTTAGTTTGAAAGAAATCAGCTTAAACCCATGGTTTCTGAACCTGAGTTGTTCAGAAAGTGGCTCTGGCAGTGCAAGATTATGCACGTCTGCACAGAAGTTTAATGGGATTCAATTCCAGGAAGGTGTATTTAGGATTTGAGTCTCAGTTATATATGCGGACCTCAATATATTTTGCTGCATGGGGCAACATGGTACAGAATTTGGCCTCTAATATTAGGGTGAAATGCCTAAAGAGCTCACCACAACTAAGACTGAGCAGGACCTACTGGTCAAGCAACAGATTAAAACTGCCAACAAAAAAGTATTTTAAAATGCAAAATCCTGGTTATCAGTTTATGAAAATCCAGTTGAGTCTGATGACTTCATGCTGTAGATCTTTTACTCCCAACGGGCCAACTGCACTCACAGTTTTGGCAGGGACAGCTGTGATCTCTGCATTAGGAGTTAATTTTGGAAAAAGTCCAAGTAGGCAACTCTTGTCTTTTTCTGTGTCTAGAGGGTCTAGCTCCATTGAGCTGCAGGAACTCTGTGTGGCCTGCTTCTCTGCGTAGAAGCAAAATCCGTGAGAACATTTTTTCTCCCTGTTGTGATTATAAACTTTGCATAGTTATGCCTTCACAGAGTTATATAACCCTATGTGGTACTTAATGAAGTGCTGGATGTTTGAAAAAAAATAACTGCAATGTTATTTTGCCTGTGGTATGTTTACCCTTATAAGGATTAATGCCTAGCACTAATTCACTTGTGTTCTGTGATCTCTATCGCGCTGCAATAAAGATACTTAGCACTTTTCACTTAGAAAAAAACCCGCTTTGCAAACATCTCATTATGAAACTCCACAACAGCCCTGTGACACAGGTATGTGGGTCAATTCAATGCTCTGTTTTAATAAACCTCCAGTGCTCAAGTAAATTACAAAATGTGAAGTCATTAAATCCACTTAAAGGAAGGAACATTCGTGAACAAAGGCTCATCCTATTCATTACAGTCTAGATGGGGAAAAGACAGAAAACTGTTATAGTGATTACCAACGATAATATTTACAGAAAGCCACTGCAAGAGCTACATTTAAGGCACTGCAGGAACGACCATCATGTCTGGTCTCATGTAGGGATGGTGGGGGGATTTGGTTCGGTTCACATTTTAAGGGGAACCTGTTGAATTCTCACTTCCTGAAACTATGCAAGCCAAAGTGAAGCTGTCCTTTGACACTCACACTTCCCCAAATTTGGCAATGCGGTTCTCCAGCCAATGGATATATTTGAGGACCATCTTCCACAAAAAGGCGTATATCGGTGAAACCCAAAAAATATGGGCGCGTGTTACATTGCTTTCCAAGATTGTGTATTAGGTAAAATGGCGCAAATGTGTGTATTAGGAGCTGATGAATTTCTGTGAGGACTCTTTTAACAATGCAAATTGCTGTGGAAATGTGGGGAACTGAAGACCAGGAAAATGAGAAACTGAGAGAAACTGAAATGTCAGGGCTACCCTAGGTCCCAGCTCACAAAGGACCAACGCTGCTTCGTTGTTAAGTATAAAAGTCTTTATTGAAGTTCAGTTTCACTTCCAGAGCCGCAGCGCGCAGCCCCACGTCTCAAGTGTCAGACCACTGATGCTCCGTCTGAGTCTCCTCCCCCTTGACACCAATTTAAGATTCTAGCCTTGCTCCACCTTCTCCGCTGCTCCTTCCTCCTCTGGGTCCGCCTGCCCGCCGGGGTTCCGCCCTTTCTAGCCTCTTCTCCCGCTGATTCCCCTGAGCCTTCTCCCTCCCTCCGGCGGGCTTTAGGAGCTGGTTCCCCATCCGGGTCTCCTGCTGTTCCGCGCGCCTGCACATTTGAACTTGGCGCGCGCGCCCAGCCAGCAGCTTTCCTCCTGACCGTTTCACTGCTGCTGTCACTGCTTCCCCCTTCGGGGGGGCTAGCTGCAACTGACCTCCCTTCTGTTCCCCCACTCTCCGATGGAGGCGTGGTCAGCCCTGACTCCCTCTCTGGAGGAGACACTGCCCCTGACACATGTGACTCTTCCCCCCCACTACGCTCTGGTGGGGAAACTGGTCCCGATCCTCCACTGCTGCTTTGGGGTTTCCCTCTGGCTCCTTGTTTCTGGTGCGTCCCCCCTGGGACCCCCCTTGCCCTGACCATCGGCGCCCCCTTCTGGGAATCTTCTGATTCGCTGGAGAAGCTCATGGAATCTCTCGGGCCACTGTCATACTCCCCTACGCTGCCCTCGGATTCTTCCCCTTCGCTCTCCAATCCCTCTCTCCCCAGTGCTCCTGCTCCTGATTCCCTGACAGACAGATTCACCCATCCCTAGACCCGTGTTCCTAAGGCAGGATGCTCACCTGTATCTCAATTTGGTTGCACAATAACTCTCCTCAGAAATGATTTATGACACCCAGTTTATAGTGCAACAAGTAAGTAAGATGATAGTAAGCCCCATTGAACAAGGCGACATTTTATCCTTGAATAAATATGTACAGGATAACAAAGAATCTTGTGGCACCTGAGAAACTTTACAAATGAGCAAGCAGAGGTGGGTGACCCCTTCCCTAGGTACTTGGACAAAATATATCTACCACGCATCTCAGATATAATCTCAGTACAGTAAACAAAGCCTAAATGTTGGATGGGAAGCAAAACAAACTAATTATGTTTTTATGTTCCATTTCTCCATCCTATCCTTCCTGGGTAGCAGACCGTTTTTGGTGCTGCATCTGTGTAGCGGTATTGCTGGGCCCAGGCAGCAACTGCCAAAAGTAAAACACAACATGGAGAAAACAATTGTGCAGTCATTCCCAACAGAACCACAATTCACCCCAGAACTAGTAGAACGTATGAGGGCGTCACTAGTTGCACAATCCCAACCCTTACTGCTTTATTTCACAATAATCCTTGATTCATTTTGTTAGTGGATTCATAAGTAAAAGCATCCTAGTGAATTCTCCATTCCACCCTTACTTTGTTCGAAGGGAGTACTTTTTCAGAGTCCAAGAATAGTCATTCAAACTCTCCTTTCCCTCTATGTGTTAGCAAACTGATGTTGTTGATTCGAATGTAAGCGTTCAAATTGGTATACAGTGTGAACTGGAAGACCTCTGAGACATACTTTTGTCCTCTGGGCAATGGAAAGGCAAAAGAGACAGTAGTCACTAGTCCCATTTGTTGTTGTTTGCTGTTGGAAGACTACAGTTTCATCACCCAAGAAGAATGTGGTGGGTGTAGGAATGTCTGGGCATGTAAGTCATGATGGATGATAAAATGCAGCATCTTAATCAAGAAACTATTCTGGAGTTCTGTGAAATATGATACAGATTTGCAAATGGGCTGAGTTTGGAAGAATAATAAAAACTCTGCATCTCATTGTCGGCGTTGTGCAAAGGGGAGTTCTTTCGTTCCAGAGTAATGGAGAAGAGAATTGTCAACTTCCTTCTCAAATCTGTTACTGTTGGATAGAAAACGGACCACTTGACGCAGTTAAGTGACCTTTAACATAGCAAGGTCTTTGAAATGTGGATTCTTCTGTATTTCAGATGTTCCCTTATGGCCCAGTACTTTATGCCTACACCAGAGAAGTCACACCCCCACCCTTTGGTTCAAGTTTCAGACAGCTTAGCCTGGTTCATCTGTGCATATTACTGAATTCTTTGCACTGGAATATCTGATCAGCTCCTTCCTTACCCTTCCTCAGACACCAGCTCAAATTGCTGTTATTTCAGTGTGCCTTTCACAGCATGGGCAGTGACTGATTAATTCTTTGAGGCTCTTATAAAGATGGGTTTCTGATTCTTATTTTCTTAATTTTGTTGAATGGTGATTTTGGCCACAATCCTATCCGCCTGGAAGTAAGCCCCATTGAAGCCAGTGAGTTATTTTTGAATAAATATGCATAGAATAACAAAGAGCCCTGTAGCACCTTAGAGACTAGCAAAATTGTGGCATAAGTTATCACAGACTCCACTCTGCTTCATCAGAGGCATGAAGTGTTGCAAAAAGTGAGGTCAGAGCAAAGTGAAACTTAATGGTGGTTCTTCGAAAAACAGCTCTGGATGACAGAGAACCCCTCCAGACTGGTGTTTTATTGTGGGTGTCTTGCAACATGCTCTTGCCGTAATAAGAGTGCATTAGTGGCAGGTTTGTTCTGCTTTACTGTTTGTTCTGCAATGCTTCCCCAATACTAACACACCATTGCTATCCAGAGGCAAGGAAAATGAGAAACAAAAAAAAGTTACAGTGTTTCAGGAGGAAGTTATAGGACTTCAATTGGAAATGAAGTAAGGTGACTGCTCTGAAACCTTTGCCATTGTAAACAACATTGAAAGTGGATTCATGTATGACCGCCCCCATAGCATCATGAGCATAGATCACCATGAATATGCTATAAAAAGGACTGTGGAGAGGCCACAGACATCGTGGCACGGGCAGCCAATTAACACATATAATGTGCTAAAAATCCTTTGTATCTGTTCAATCCACAAGTGAAACAGGCTGACAGCATTGTTTGCAATGATGAGGAACAAGAACATCAGAAGCTGCCACTAGTCAATCTAGGTCAATATCGTCCACCCTGATGGCCAGAGGCTCTCCAGGTCTTCATACTAATCTCCTCCCCCAGTCCTAGAGCTTTACCTTCCAGAGATGTCAGGAGTTGCATCTGAGACCTCAAGTAAACAAGCATTCACTGATGGAGTGAATGGAGATTTGAACATGGTCCTTGTCTCGCCCTCCTCCTAGTCCAACACTGCAACCACTCCACCACATTGACTCTTACAGTGTTTGTCTGCTTGTGTGTGTTTGTGTGTGTTTTTAATGATTGATTGAACATCTTTAATGGATTAAGAAATAAATGCATGTTTCCCAACACTGCCTTGTGTGCCGCAGCAGAGGAACGGCAGTCAGTTTTCCATGCTTGATTTCTCCATGCTTATTTTAGGATTGAGAAATGACATTCACCCCCAAAGGCAACAAATAACTATCCTCCAGCAGGCAACGAGTGACTTGTATATATTTGCTGGAGGCCTGTGCATTTGACAAGGTGCCATGGGTGACGAGTTGGTTGTGTTTACATGTAGAACACTTCCACAGCATGTAAGTTAACCCACACATTTAATTTCCATGCTTTTGGGTACATTACTGAATTTGTAAGCATCTAAACTCTCCTCTTAACCCATAAGTTCCTTGATCCTAGAATTAACATTTACCATTTTTATATCATTGACCAATCTACTGTGTTTTCTCTCTCCTTAATGATCCTAGACATGTTACGTTCCTCCTGCTAAGAGGAGAAACATCACCCATGTAATCATTATCAATGAAATGGGGAAGAAGTAACTGCTTCTGCAAAGAATGATTTTCCTGCTATGTAGCAGCAAGAAGTAGAAAGCTTATTAAATTTTGTGGTTACTACCGTCATAAGATCTGAATATTTTCTGAAGTGCAAAAATGATAATGAACAGTATGCCTTTGGTGACCCTGTTAATGGTATTATTACCCATACTGTGTTTACATTCTGCTTTATAATACTCTCTTAGTCATGGCGGCTTTTAACATGCAGTCATTCAGAGCAGGCTGCCTCTCTGCCATGCCCTTGCCATTTCACTCTGCACTATTAAGTGTTGTTTTCCTAGGAAGGTCTTGAAATGTGGGGCATTATGTATGAGTTATGCTAATTTGTTAGGGCAATGAATACATTAATTTCATTAGTAAATGGCCTCAAAGCAATAATTACCAGTGTAGGTGTGTCAGAAACGATCATGTTCAGTTTTGCCAGTTAATTATTAAGATTTTGTTCTGAGGGACCCAGATTTGACATCCGGCTTCGGCTAGCCATAAATAAACTTGAGATTATAGAAGGAAGCAGGAGACAAAACTAAGAACTTGTTTGGATCCTACACATGGCCTTTTCTGTCCAGCAGCTGCTGCCAATAAGGTGCCACAATAATTAGTGTCCGTCATGTGAGGCTACACTAAACACCTCCCCCAAAAGGCACATCATAACAAAAAAAATTGATTTTTATTTTTTGTTGCATTGTGTTACAGCATATTCATGCTTTCTGGTGGGGACTGTTATTCCCCAGTGTCAAATTTTAAATATTGGGATTTTCTCACATTCCTGGATAGCCTAATAATACAACCTCCAAACTGGCAATGCCAACATGCTTGGCTCACTTCACACACAAATGGCAGAGGCTCAGGGCTTAGTGACTTGGAAGTGTACACGACTACTTCCTCTAGGTCAAAGCCACAGCCAGCCTGACCATTTGGACAAAACGGGCATGCAAGTGACCCTTGCAAGCTTTGCCAGAGCACAACATGGTGTAGACTGCCTAGGCCTGGCTGTAGACTCTGCTCACCCATTATTGCTACAGCCCCTATTTTTCTATTGGCTGTGCTCCCCACCTGACTGGCTACCTTTTCCTGTCTCAGCGCCTTTGTCCTGCAACAAGCAAACTTCCTTTGGCCTCCCATGCCCTCCTCCTGCCCATCTCTCCGCCAACGCACTCTGCTATGCACTCTGCTGGCTTGCCATAACAGGAACTGCCAGAGTCACCTCTCAGGCACTGTGGTTTCAGTTTCAGTTTTGCATTACAAACAGCTGACCCTTGCAGAGTTCTCTCTCTCTCTCCAGAAGCTGCTGTGTATTCAAGTTCTTTTGGTTTATGCGTCCTCTGTATGGCCCTCTCTTGGTGATCATTTCCATCTTGCTTGGTTGGCCTCTCCAGGCTTATTTCTTCTGCCTAAAGTCTGCCTGCTTTGGGGACAGGATTTTGAGAATGGCATTTGAATCCACAGTAGGCCTGGGCAGTGGCAAATAAGCCTGGAGGAGGGAGCAGAGTTCATAGGCATTGCCTAGAGCTCAATAGAGCACTTCCCCCATCATCATTATGGATAAAAAGGTCTGCCTGCCCACCTAGAAACAAGAAAGGCTCTCCTAGTATAGGGAGTGGACTCACCAAGAACAGCTTGCCCAGGGCTCTTCAAACCTGGAGCCCGACCTGGAGCCAAGGTTGCAAGTGCTTAAGAGTGAGGCATCCAAACCTTAAATAAGAGTGGCTTTACGTTTCTGTAACTTTTAGCTAAGATTTTGAGTAGACAATGCTGGTGCAATTGATTAACTTTAGGATGCGCTTTGCATTTCTGTGAATTCCTTGAATCTACCACTGGGGAAAAGTCGGAATAGCCACACCCATGTGGCATAATTTGCTATCATAAATAAGGTCATTTTTCACTGGAATGTAGTTGCTGCAGCCATGTTGTCAGGCTTTCTTTAACTACCAATAGGCTTTTGGAACCTTCTAACTCTGGGATTCCTCATTTAGCAAATGGGCATGCATTTGCAGAATTTTAGGGGTGGCATTTCCTCCTCGCAGGCACAATGCAGCCGAAGTTAAGCACTTGGTAAATCCCACTGGCTAGGCAACTTTGTCAGATAAATATTTTCAAAGCTGTGTACAACAAAGCCATCAAAAGAACAGCATGTGTATAGTAAAAATAAAGTATATGCTACAGTCTAAAAAACAGATCTTGAAAGCATTGTGTTACAATAGTCTACACGATATGCAAGATAAAATGCCTGAGTCATTTTTCAGGGAAAGCCTTCTTAAAAATAGAAGTTTTAAGTAGCTGCCTAAAAGCAAAAGCACTTGTCTAAGTTTTGATGTCTCTCAAGATTTTCATTCAAATTACAGGTGTACGAACTGCAAAAAATAAAATAAACCAAAACGACATCCTGATTTAAGGAATATTTGCGTAAAATGAATGTTCCTGCCCTAGTTTAATGGAAGTTTTGTAACATAAAAGGGCTAGTTGAGATGGTGTGTTTTGCACTTAAACTCCACTAAAACTCGTGCCCTTATAGAAGTTGTTATTAAGTAGAATAAAAATTGTTGCTCTCTACAGACGTTTTATAACCACCTCAAGGAAAAGGTTGAGGAGTAGGGGGAGTCGTATTGCCATGTGGAATTAATTCATGGTTCCACAGGAAAAAAAGTGCTCTAAGGCAATATAGTAGCTGAGCCAATAACTGTTAAGTCACAAAAAAGAGAGATTTTAGCAAATACTGGGGATCAACTGCAGCTGCAAAGAGGAAATTTAGAATTATCATCATACTACCACTATCAGAAGTCCTTTTTGTTCAGAAATTCATAGAAGTCCCCAACTGGGGCGCTTAGTGCTCGCTAATAAAAATCTAATGACAGCCTTCTTTTGCACTTGGGTCCTGATTGCTTAGACAATTATTTACTTTAGATGTAAAGTTTTTCATTCTATTTTATAAAGAAACCAATCATAACAGTTTCTGTTATGGATCAATATTAAGCTGGGATGAGACCCTGCTCCCACACTCAAAGGAAACAGAATTGGAATAAGGTTATATTTATTAAAATATAACAAACTGGAGGAACTGCAAACAAGCATTAACCCAATTAACCAAATTCAAAGGAATGTGAGCAGGTGAGGATTTATCTAATTATCGTAGGAAAGCATCTCTTCAGCTCCCTAGGCTGTGGCTCTCCAGCAAAAGATATGGAGGGAATCGCTCCCTCCTTGCCTTGGGTATGAACCCAGCACATGCACATGTAGCCATCCAAGCCTCCTCCTCTCCAGGGCTTTTCCCAAGCAATCTGAGACTGCATCTAGTTGCAGCCTGCCACTGCTCTGCCCGTTTCAGCCCACTTCTGGTTCTGGGAGACAAGGTGGGGGGGAGAAGGGAGCTTGTCACAGCAGGAGGGGAAAACACCCATGACTCTTCTCCGGCCTGACTCATCTCTGCCTCTTGGCCTCCCTTTTCCCACTAGCCTGCTTCAGCTTCTGATTCTGGACTCCTCTCTGCCACATACTCTCCCCGCTCACTAAACCCTGTTTCCTCTTCAGCTTCTGACACCTCCTGTTCCTTGTCTTCTCTGTCTGCCCACTCATCATTGTCTCATCACCACTCCAGGCTCTGAGCCTCCTTCTCTTGGTGGTTCCCCAGCTGGTTCCTCCCACCATTCCTCTGTGTCCAACCAGTCCACGCCCCGCATCCCCGCCTACTCCATCCAGGTAAGCGTGAGGGATTATCAGTGCTCAAAGGCACTGTCCAGCCAATCAAAAGCACTTGAGGGGGTAGAGCAGGGCCAAGGGGGGTCATGGCCTGAAGTGGAGTCATGGCTTCGGGAGAGTTCCATGGGGTGCTAAAGAGAGGCTTGAAGGGAAGCTTTTGGAGGTTCCCCACCTCTGCACTAGATCTTATCACAAGAGAGAAGGAGAGACAGACTGTCTCCCGTAACATCAAGCTCCAAGTCTTCACTTGCCCTGGGAAAGTTGTCCCTTCTGCGGATATTGTGCAGTTTTTGTTCTTAAGAATTCCTTGGTATAATGATGTGATGATATACTTTGGAGTCGGTTGGCTAAAGATCGGAATGTGATTTATGACACAAGGAGATTCCTTTATTGCCTGAACAGTACAAAACCTGTGCTTAAGCTGTGAGGAATATAAAACGAGGGTCATTAAGTAATAAACCTTGTGTTTCAGCGCAGCACATTGTATCTCTCCCTGCACTGATTTGTACGTGGGACAGATGACTTTACTTACACCTTGTTAAATGTTTATACATTTAATTTGACACACATTTCTTCCCCACCCCCACCCCACGTCTGTTTCTTTCTGGTATCGAATGATAGATCACAGGGAAGAAGACAAAATGGCCACAATTGAACTTTTCTCTAGTCTTATTAGTGGGTAGATATTAGCTACATTAGCTTATTGCACTGATTTATTAGAACTGTTTAGATTACAGCATGGACAGATGTAAGCAGCTGGAGGAAAGCAGAACAATAGACCCACCTGGACTGTATTTCTTGTGGGGGGGAGGGGAGTGATCCTGCAGTCAAACCGATCACTTTCCCGTGTGCCAGCTGTTGTCGTCACTGTTCCCTCTCCTGTGAAGGGGCAGAACTGCAAGGAGACTTGGAGATACCACTGAAACTAGCACCTTTTTGGGTGTGTTTTCCACCTCTCCTTCTCTAGCCCCATGTTTTGACATCATCACAATATGCATTTCCTGCTCAACATCATGGGGGGGGGGGACCAGGCAAAAATTGTGAAGGTGGCAGGAGCAGGTGCTAGGCGTCAAGCCACATGAGATTCTGTCTGCATCTTCAAAAGATCTGAGGCACTGAGAAAAGAGGAAGTCATGGGAGATTTCAGCTACCTGTTGGAGCTCAAACTCTGACAAGAATGTAAGGTCCAACAATTTCCCCCATTGCCTCACTGACAATTTCATTTCCCAGAAGGTGGAAGAAGCAACTAGGGGATCACGTGTCTTGGACCTGATCCTGACCAACAAGGAGGAACTGGTTGATGAAGTAGAAGTACTAGAAACCTTGTGGGGGAGGGATAATGTCCTTTTGGGTTTCATACTAGGCAAGTGAAAGCTGAGTACAGTGGTACCCTGGGTTACATACACTTCAGGTTACATACGCTTCAGGTTACAGACACTGCTAACCCAGAAATAATGCCTTGGGTTAAGAACTTTGCTTCAGGATGAGAACAGAAATTGCGCTCCGGCGGTGCGATGGCAGCGGCAGCGGGAGGCCCCATTGCACGAGTAGCCAACAGTTACAGGGTGAAGGTCAGGTGGGCCGAAGCTCAGAATGGACTCAGGCTTACAAGATTTTATAGTTGGGATTCCTTCATTGTAGGGGTTTGGACTAGGTGATTATTGGGGTCCCTTCCAACTCTACGGCTCTATGATTACAAGAGCAGCAGTGTCTTGGGACAGGAGAACTTTGGGGCATAAGTCCAGAGCCCCATTCAGCAAAATGAACAGGAGGCCCTCCAAATACAGTGACTGTATCATCTCAAGGATGCGATGGAATGATTGAGGGAGAAAGCTATTAATTCCTGAGTCTAAAATGATTTAGCTCTTTCAGGTCAGTCATATGATCTAGCAACCCAGCAAAACTTACACCCAAAAGAGTGGTGTATGTCAAACTGGATTCTAAAGGCTTGTTTTCACTCTGTCAAGTTTGGGTTGGCTCAGCCAGCAGTGGCCCCACTCCTGAATATAATTTGGGATAGAGGTAACCAGATTTCTGCAGTTAGGATTGTTCTGAAAGTTCGGAGCCTAAAATCACCTAACCATACCACTGCTGAAACTACAGATATTACCGTATCTAAAATGCAGTTCGCACTTGTTTGGGATGTATAACATGGAAAAGCCCCGACTCACTCATCAGCAGAACTCAGGAGGTGATAGTGGTTCAGGAGTGAAAGAAGTGGCCAATTTTAAAAGTTACTTATGCTACACAGGTAGCCACAACCAACTAACTGGGCTGAATCCATTTTACATGCTGTCTGAGAAGCTTTTCGTGATGCTGTTCCACATTTCTGTGTGGCTGTGAGGTTGACAAATGTTCCACATTATCTTTAATTTCCATAAAATGGTTCTAATCTTTGGTTTCTAATAAATGTATCAAAGTGCCCCGAGGGTAGCTTGGTTTCACATTGTAGGTACTTCGATTGGAGATTAAAAGGAGAAAAATATTCAGGTTTTTCTTTTCATCTCATTCTCAACATGGGTTTGTTTGTTTTTTAAAAAAGCCACCCCCATGAATGGGGATAGACAATAGTTCTCAGTGAGCTCAAAGTGGCTTGAGGAACACAATGTACATTACATGTGTGCTGACCTTGCCCCCTTCATCTTTGAGGAATTTTCCATGGTGACAGATATCCATGGTAACTCTTCACAGTGCCTTGGATATAACCATAGAGTCTCCAAACAACTTGTGTTCATTTCCACACTCTCCCGCTGGGCCCACCCTGCCATTTTGCAGAATTAGGGGCTGCCACTTTAGGCAGGTGGTTTGGAGTGTCATGAAAGGGGTGAAAATTGTTCATTGTTTACTTTATTGTTGTTGTGTTTTTTTCTGACAGGGAGGGGAAAGAGGTACTTGTGGTTTCTGCCTCAGGTGCAAAACAACATCAGCCTCGTCTGGTCTTGATTACTAACGCAAGTCGACTTACGGATGGGAGGGTACCATTCGCTGCTCCATCTCTTCAGGCAGCGAAATCTCTTGGGCCAGCTAGGATGCATCAGACCATCTAGTCCAGCAATAGCCAAGCAGATACCTATGGGAAGCCAGAATTTTTTTTGGGGGGGGGGGAATTCGATTCAATTCACATTGCAAGGTGAACTTGAGACATTCACACTTCCTGGAAAAAAGTTTGAATGAAAACACAGCCATTTCTGAATTTTGCAGTGCAATTCTCTCCGTTTTAAAAATGGGGGGCCCCACTGTCCTTCATTAGAAGATTTGAAGCTGAATAGTTACCTTTAGAGGCTTTCCTACATCAATAAAGGGTGGGCTAGACCAGGAGTACTCTATATGTTGTTGAACTTAATCTCACATCTGTTCCAGCCAGGATGGCCAAAGGTCAGGTATGGAAGTCCAACAACATCTGGAGGGACTACATTAGTTCTCTATGGACCAATTCATCTTTCAGATCCATTCAAATTCTTTGATTCGCTGTAAAATGCTTGTGGCAAATAGCATTATGTCCTCATTCTACAGAGAATTCACCTTCCTCCTTGTTTGCTTTCCAGAATAATATTTTCTAGCTGCTTCTGTCATTTCACTCCGCAAGTTGTGTATTATGAAAATGCAAATACTCATGATCCCTGCATAATTTGCAAATTTTAAAGGGAAAAGAAAGAAATTCCAAATTTTACAGATGCTAAAATTTAGTTCTTTGGTGCCTTTGGTTAGAGCCATAATGAAAAGGTTAATGGTTTTTTGTTTGTTGGTTGGTTTTTTACATTTGGTTTATTAGCATTTAATCTAGGCTGGTAGTGAATTGATGGACTTGTCACCAGAAACATTTCTGGGTGAAGTAAATAAAGGATCAATCTGGACTAAGACAACAGGACTAGCAGCAAATTGCTCAGAATTTATTGGTTTTCTTTTACTCGATGACTCTTTCCTGGTTTCTGGCTTTGCCAGAAGAAACAGCTGAATGATGAGATGGAGAAACAGTGAAACATCTAACAGCGATAGGTGCAAGAATCTATCTCTTTCTAAAAGTCAATGCACACTTTGCTTTTTTTAAAAAAAAACAAAAACAAAATAAAACCTCAGGTACAAAAAATACCTGAGATAAATGAAATACTTAAGTAGTAAAACGAAAGCAGCAGTTGGCTTGGGATGCTGCTTCTGTGCATATGAGAAGGAAACACAGCTTCTGTGTCATTTACATGTGTCAGTATATAAGGCCACAACCATACCATAAACCGAAAGCACTCTCATGCCACTTTAGAAGTCATAGCTTCCCTCAGAGAATCCTGGGAACTGCAGTTTCTTGAGGATAATTGATTGGTGTTTGGAGACCCCTATTCCCCTCACAGAGTTGCAATTCCCAGAATTCCCTGGAAAGAAGAATTAATCATTAAATCACTCTGGAAATTGTAGCTTGGTGAACAGATTGGGGATATCACTTTCATTAATGCTTTGCCAGCACTAAATCAAGCCAATGCCTTAGCCTTACATCAATATAAGAATCGTAAACTAAAGTTCAAAAATTATCTGTTTGGTAGCCAGGCGTAATCACTAGGCTCAAGTCTCAATACAAAACCATGGTAAAATGTAAAATGGAGGGATTTCCTCTTCCAATATGATGAAGCAGAGAAGGAGAGAGGTACAAATTTCTGGTCTGTACTGAAGGAGGAGTCAAGAATAACTGCTTCCTCATTTTTAGAGGGTGGTTGAACTTCCCATTCTACAAATGGAAGTGACGCACCGACATGTGAACATTTCACAATAATGATCTAGTAACTTTTCTTTGGTGATCACTCATAGCCGAGTAAGATTGCCTTCCATAAACACGGTTTTAGCAATGAGTCCGTAAGTGACTGTGGAGGCCAATTCTGGATCCACGCGTCCTTCCACAGTGGGGACATTGGTTTCCGGGTGGGAATTGATCACGGTGTGGATTTGCCAAGCATGCCTTCCTCTTAGCACATTTCTCCCTTGCATCCTGCATTCGAGTGTCTTCAAAGCCCATGACACCTTTGGTAAAGGCTGTTCTCCAACTGGAGTGCTCTCAGGCAAGTGTTTCCCAGTTGTCAGTGTTTATGCTACATTTTTAAAGATTTGCCTTGAAACAGTCTTTAAACCTCTTTTGTTGACTACCAGCATTACACTTTCCATTTTTAAGTTCGGAATAGAGTAGTTGCTTTGGAAGACGATCATCAGGCATCCACGCAACATGTCCAGTCCAACGAAGTTGATGTTGAAGAATCATTGCTTCAGCACTGGTGATCTTTGCTTCTTCCAGTACACCTAGTAACTTTATTAATCGTGGACCTACTTTAAACAGGGTTATTTGTTGTTTACATGACCACTTCAACTAGTGGCTGGGTCAGAATTAATAGCAATGAGAAGAAAAGACAAATATATGCCTGCGTTTTCAAACATAGCTGCTAATTTGAGATTAATCTGAGTTTTTGGCAGTGGCACTTAAGACAATTTTGCAGCTACTACAGCTCATATTTAAGGCCCTTTTATGGGATTCTCCGGAATGATAACTGGATTATGCAAATGGCGAGCAAGTGAGTTTATTTGGGGGAACGGATTAATTTCTAAAGGGAGAGATGTGAAGGTGAGGCAATGTTAATGAATAGGGATTTTTGCCTCTGCATGCCAACTCGTTATTGAGCGTATATTAGCGGCAGTGATGCTATTAATTCAGTGATTCTAACATTAGCAAACTACCAGTGGTAAATAATGCAGTATTATGGGAATGTTTACTTCTATTTCATTTTATGGTGGGAAGGAGAAAGAGAGTGAATGCAGATAAGCACCGTGCCACCAAAGGACTCTAGAATTGCTTTGATAGTCCCAAACTAATTGTATAGGTTTCCTGCCCCCCTCCTCCAAAATAACTCTTGAAATGAGGCTCTGATGCAGTTAATTTATGTTCCAATAAAGGCCTGTCAGGACTTTTCATCAGCTTTCAGAAAGAGATTGCTGGAATGTAGCAACGAAATATTTGTGTTTTAGCCTCTCCTGTTTGTTCTCCTCAAGCCTTTACCGTTTGTGTTAAATTCTTTAGGACAGCATTCCCCAACCTGCTGCTGTGCAGACATTTTGGACTATAACTCCCAATGGCACCAGTCAGCAGCATCGTGTTGGCTGGTGTTGATGGGAACTGTAGTCCAAAATATCTGCAAGGCCCAGAGTCAGGTGGGCTGGCCGAGCAAAATGGAAATTCCTAAAAAATAGTGACAGTGGGGGTGGTTAGCGTGGCAGAAGTAGACATTCTGGCAAATGTGTGGCTACTACTTTTAGAATCAAGCCCTGGGTCCCACTTCTGCCTACTTTCCCTTTCCAAATAATACTTAGCACATCCCTGCCGCATTCTGTTTTATTTGCTGCTGTCATGGGGCGGTTTGGCTATAGTGACATTTTGTTTTACTATGCATTATTGGAGCAAAAGCGGCCTGCTGTTTCATGCGGAAGCCCCAGGTTCTCTGTTTCCTCTTGTCTTGCCCACAGGGTGGGGCTAAATAAATCCAAAGAAAATAGCTTCCCCACCCCCACCCCAAATTGCCACCAGATGAGGGCCAAACTATAGGTGGAAGCTACAGCAGACCTATTTGCTTAATGTTGGGGTCTGCCCCAAATGAAAACAATATTTATGAATTTGGTCTGTTCACTTAATGCACCAAATGAAATTATCTTCCGTGTCCAGCTGTGGGTCAGAAGGAGGCAGGTTAGCTTTCTTTTCTCTTAAAAAGAAATTGGACCTGTTCCCCTCCCTGACCTTTGATATGCAATTGGGGTAGACCAGGGTTTGAACTTGTAACATAGTTTGGCCCAGAAATTCACAAACTGATAATGAATAGCCTGAGACACGAGGCATTTTCTGTGTCAAGACTGAATTAACAAATACTATGCAGCCTTGTCCTAACTAGCAGACACACACGTACAAACACACACCAGCTGTCCCTCAATGAATAAACTGCGTTCTGCTGAAGTGTTCAGAATTTGAGGTTTTCTTGCACAGACTCTTGTGTTTTGGTGTGGAAACTGTTACATGCCACGAGCCGCTCTGTCCAACCACATTTCATAACATTGTTTCATCAGATGGTCTTAATTTTCTGCATGACATTATCTTTTCAAGCTGACATAAGATTGGGCTGTGATATTTGCATATGCAAGATGGAACTATGCAACTGAACTGTATTTCTCCTTGCGTGTGGTATTTCAGTTTGTGACTTAGGGGAATCCAATGAGCAAACCCTTCCAAAGAATTTCCTCAGATTCCTGAATAATTTTATTGTTTAAAGTAATATTAAGAGCTGCGTTGCAGGACTTATTGCTAGCATAATATGTCATGTGGACGCTTTTTATTTTGCTTTTCAGTCACTGGTGTTAGTGTGGAATTATTTATTATTTATTAATTGTTATTCATTTTTCTTATTATAGCATCAGTGCATGGCAATTTACAGAGTACACGAAGGCAGCCCCTGCATAGCTTCCACTCTGAAATTTGACATGGGAGCCAGATAAATGTGGGGAAACAGAACAGGAACATAAACAATATGGTCACAGGATCACTTCTTTCTTTATGCAGTCATACCTTGGTTCTCAAACGCCTTGGTACTCGTATGTTTTGGCTCCCAAATGCCAAAAACCCGTAAGTAAGTGTTCCGGTTTTCAAATATTTTTTGGAAGCTGAACGTCTGACACGGCTTCTGCTTGAGTGCAGGAAGCTCCTACAGCCAATCGGAAGCCGCACCTTAGTTTTTGAATGCTTTCGGGAGTCAAATGGACTCCCGGAACGGATTAAATTTGAGAACCAAAGTTCCACTGTGTATTATTGTCAGTGGGGATCAGGTGCACCAACTCTAGGGGGTCAAGGTGTCTTTGGCCCCCTCAATGTTGAGGGTGCAGAGGAGGCCCAGTGTGGAACTGAGTGTGGCACACTGGCCGGTTCCTCCAGAGTGCTTGGCCTTCTCCAGACAATGTGACATCACTCCATGCATGTGATGTCACACACAATCAATGCGCACCAGAGCCAGTGTGGTGTAGTGGTTAAGAGCGGTGGACTCGTAATCTGGTGAACCGGGTTCGTGTCTCTGCTCCTCCACATGCAGCTGCTGGGTGACCTTGGCCTAGTCACACTTCTCTGAAGTCTCTCAGCCCCACTCACCTCACAGAGTGTTTGTTGTGGGGGAGGAAGGGAAAGGAGAATGTTAGCCACTTTGAGACTCCTTCGGGTAGTGATAAAGCAGGATATCAAATCCAAACTCTTCTTCTTCTCTTCTTCTCAATCTTGGGGGCAACTTGGCTCCCCTGGTGTGCATTATGTTTTATAGAGGTCCTGTCCCCAAGGAGCTTACAATCTAAAATTTGACACCGGGGAAATAACAAAGGAAGAGAAGCGATCTGAAGGTAGGGGTAAACAGAGAAATAAATAAGACACAATTGTTTCAGGTACATATATTTAAGTTTGCTTATAGGCTTAGAATGTCTACAACACATTTAAGAAAACTGCAATGGCCTTAACACAGTTCCTGAACTTTTCAACGAGGCTCATGCTAGAGGACTTTCTGGTGGAATGGACTTGAAATGAAAAGTAGGGAATGGGAGAGGGTGCATGAAAGAGGAATATTTCTATTTAGGTAGATGAAAGGTCCAATTTAATTCTGTCCTTCTGAAAGGCAGAGTTACA
This sequence comes from Podarcis filfolensis, assembly GCF_964270895.1. Lineage (NCBI taxonomy): Eukaryota > Metazoa > Chordata > Lepidosauria > Squamata > Lacertidae > Podarcis > Podarcis filfolensis. Next base: position 29,512,747 of record NC_139609.1, read on the forward strand.
ACCAGATTATTCTCAAGGGGGGGGATATGGCGGGGGGAGAGACCTGCGTTCTGATTTCCTCTTCTGAATTTACTGTTGGAATTGCATGCACCTGATTGCCAATAGCGTACCAGTTTCATTAAACTCACACAATCAGGAGAAGGCATTGATGATGGTAGTAAATACCTGCTAGAACTTGATGTTCTAATAATTTGCTATGAGAAAAATTACTGAATCTCTGTGTAGCAAAACACAAGCTGGATAGAGTCAAATTTCACATTCTTCCCCTTCACAGTTCTTCTAATTTTTCTTCCTTTCTCCTTCTTAACATTCCCCAGTTAACCCTTTGAAAACTTAACAAAGGCTGTCCTTGTGCATAGGCACAAATGCTAATGCTGTTTGACCCATTAGCTCTAGGCAGTATTTTTCTTTAGTATACACTAATTTTTCCCCGAATAGTAGAATGTTAATTCCATTTTACAGAAAGAATACTGAGTCTAACAGAGAGAGGTTTGTCCAAGGTGACCTACAAACTAGTTTTGGGGCTAAGAAATAACCCCAACTAACCCATGATGATGACGATGATGATGATTTTATTTATACCCTGCCCATCTGGCTGGGTTTTCCCAGCTCTCTGGGCAGCTTCCAGCAGAATATAAAAAGATAATTAAACATTGAATGTTAAAAACTTGCTGATACAGGGCTGCCTTCAGATGTCTTCTTAAAACTGTGTAGTTCTTTATCTCCTTGACATCTGATGGGAGGACGTTCCGCAGGGAGGGCTCCGCTGCCGAGAAGGCCCTCTGCCTGGTTCCCTGTAACCTCACCTCTTGCAGTGAGGGAACCGCCAGAAGGCCCTTGGAGCTGGACCTCAGTGTCTGGGCTGAATGATGGGGATGGAGACACTCCTTCAGGGTAACTCAGTGAATGCTTTAGGCCATACATGTTCAACCGGTCAACTGCGATTGACAGGTAGATCCCCGGGTGATTGTGGTCGATCGCGGGACACTTATTGCTCGTGGGATTAAAAAAAATGTGGGAATGCATGTCTCTGCCCCCTCGCCCTCGCTCTGTTCCTCTATCGCCTCTAGTGGGCGGTCGTTTGGCATTTGATGATTGTGATTTGGGATACGATGATTGGCGCTTCGTGCGTTTGTTGGCTGTGGATTTTGTTGTGAGCGATTTATGGTATTTCTTCCCCCAAAAAGCTCAACAACTCTGGGCAATCCTCCCCTTCCACACACACACACACACACACACGTTCCTCCTCCCTCCAATGACAATGGGTAGATCATTGCCAGGTTTTTTTACACTGGGAGTAGATCGCAGTCTCTTGGGAGCTGGACGTGCCTGCTTTAGATGAATGATCAGCAACTAGCTTTTCTTTAATACGAAATAGTGGGAATGCATCTATTTTGGAGCTCATTAGGTTTTGATAACCAAAGTGGGTGAGAGCAGAGGATAATATTTCCCACTCACATTATGTGTACACTTAACATGTGTGTCTTAAGGATGGTGATTCAGATGTTAAATACCAAAATGGTGGAGGAGGAAATGACTTTTGTTCTCCTGAGCTGGGAACTATTGTGCAGCCTGACAAATACTGTGTAGTTAAACTGCTTATCTGCATTATGGTTTCTTAAGCAAAGACCTTTAAAATGCAGCTCCACTTTCTCCCCCCCCCAATTGCTACTTTGCATTGTGCAGCTCTCAGTTACATCTCAATTAGTCATGTCAGTGCAGTTTTGCAACCTTGACATGGAAAACAGTGTTTTAAATAACGTGATGAGGAATTTGGGATGGGATATTCTGTTACAGAAATAGTTTTTAGTTTTTTAGAGGGGAGAGGGACTCCATCGAAACACTATGATGAAATGTTTTATGTGCATACTATCTGCAGTTGGAAGACGTGAAATTAAGGCGAGCTGTAAAATATAAAGACTCCAGATCTGCATATGATTAGCTGTAGTAAATTGAAGTAAATTTGCTTTATATTACTCAACGAGTGTTTTTCAGCAGTAAACCAAGATTTGTTTTTGCTTCTATTGCTGCCATATTTGTAAAAATGACTCAAAGGCCATGCTGAGTTCAGAGTGAGGCCTTCTTGGCTACCACTTTCATGTTCAGTTTTGGAGAAAGAAAGGAGAAAGGCATGTAGGGGGAAATGACTCTGGTATAATTCTTCAATCACTCACACAGCAACAGAGCACAATGTGCGTAAGAAAGCCCCACTCCATCCTCCTCACATAGCCCTCACAGGGAGCAACGTGTGAATAGGGTTACTCCCGTTGTTGTTTTTCATTTCCTACCTTCAGGTCACACCAACTCAACTGCCAAGGAAACCCAGTGCAAAAGCAGAGAGTTCATTTCTGGAGCATGTTAAGGGAAGCATGCTCAGGAAACGCAGGAAACTGGACAGAATTGCTGGGCTTCACTGTTGAACCTTGAGGAATGAGTGTGCAAACTTTCCTATGGCTGCCACATTGTAGAGGAAGATGGGTTGTCATGGGCAAGATGTCTTGTCAGAAAGCTTGCAGTTGCCAGTCTTCTGAAATTCAAAATCAAAGAATTTCAGTCCTAGGAACCCTAACTGCAAGTCAAATGTACAGTAACATAATCTGGGAATAAATGTAATGTATAAATCATTACAGTGGTACCTCAGGTTAAGAACTTAATTTGTTCCGGAGGTCTGTTCTTAACCTGAAACTGTTCTTAACCTGAAGCACCACTTTAGTTAATGGGGCCTCCTGCTGCCACTGCGCCGCCGCTGCACGATTTCTGTTCTCATCCTGAAGCAAAGTTCTTAACCCGAAGCAGTGACGTAGCGTGGGGGTGCAGGGGGGCCGGCAGCACCGGGCGCAACATCTGGGGGGCGCGCTCGCACTCGCAGCTCTCTGCCCCTACCTGGCTCACTCTCTCTCACTGCAGTGCTGGCTGTGCGAATCCGATCTGAGCCACCGGGTCGCTGCCCACTGTGGAGGGGGTGGGTGCCAGGCGTGCGGTGCGGAGAGAGAGTGAGGGACTATCTGGGGGAGGGACAGTGCAGCGGCCGCCCAGCGCAGCTCTGAGCGCGGGAGAGAACCACACCAGACCAGACCAGGCAGCAGCAAGAAGAAGCTGGCATCGGCGGCAGGTTAGGGGTTAGGGGGCGCAAATTACTTGCCTTGCCCCAGGTGCTGACAACCCACGCTACGCCACTGACCCGAGGTAATATTTCTGGGTTTGCGGAGTCTGTAACCTGAAGCATATGTAACCTGAAGCGTCTGTAACCTGAAGTGTATGTAACCTGAGGTACCACTGTACTTCTGTCCACTGTGAAATACACACACACACACACACACAGAGAGAGAGAGAGAGAGAGAGAGAGAGAGAATGTTACACTTCTCAAGGAAGTTGCTAAATGGAAAAGAGGAAAGGGCTCTTGTACCTTTAATAGGGCATTTCAGGTATAGCTTCCATCATAACTATTAAAGGTTCATGAGCCCTCTCCTGATTTTCAAAGGTTCCTGATCATTAAGTGGTTTTTAAAGTTTGATCCATAACTCCATGAGTGGTTGAGCACCACCACCACCCTGATCTCCTCCAGAGGATTTTCTGGATCTGCAGGTAAGTTATTTTTTGGAGCTGTAGGGTGGAGGCAAAAATGTAACTCTTCCCTTCCATTCTGGACCCAAGCTGCTTCTGAGAACAGAAGCTGCCCTTCTCTGAACAGAAGGACATTTTCCATTTGTAGAAGACCTCACTGGGCTCAGGCCAAGGAATCTCTTTCTACTTCTAAGTTCGGTAGTAAAGGTAAAGGTAAAGGTACCCCTGCCCGTACGGGCCAGTCTTGACAGACTCTAGGGTTGTGCGCTCATCTCACTCTAGAGGCCGGGAGCCAGCGCTGTCCGCAGACACTTCCGGGTCACGTGGCCAGCGTGACAAAGCTGCTCTGGCGAACCGGCACCAGAGCAGCACACGGAACGCCGTTTACCTTCCCGCTATAAAGTGGTACCTATTTATCTACTTGCACTTAAGGGTGCTTTCGAACTGCTAGGTGGGCAGGAGCTGGGACCGAACGACGGGGAGCTCACCCCGCCGCGGTGATTCGAACCGCCGACCATGCGATTGGCAAGTCCTAGGCGCTGAGCTTTTACCCACAGCGCCACCCACGTCCCCTAAGTTCGGTATTTTGAATCAAATTACCAAGTGCCCACAAAACAATTAATAAGGGCCCAATGGATAGTAATCAAGTTATTTCTCTCTCTGGGAGATAACAAATCACATTAGACAGTTGTCTCACAAAACATCAGTGGGAGCAAAGAGTTTCCTTGCACACTTTATCAACATCACCCAGTTCCACCGAAAGTCTTGCCACATTTTGAAGTCTATAGCTATGGAAAATAAATCCATTTTCTAATATCAGCTTTTCTTTTAACCTATTTGTGAATGATTTATTGTGGTAGAAAGTCAGATGATGATAAGATAGCGCTGTTTAGAGGTCATTGAAGAGTTCTTGGGAAGTTTTTTTCCACCAAGGTGCTGGTCTCGCAATGTCAGTCCGATAAGAAAACTAACAGTTTATGTCAAAGTTGGCAAAATGAGTTTGTCTGATAAACAGTCTGCTTAGTGGGCATCAATCATACTTCTTTTTCATGCTATGTTGTATTTATCATAAGGTGAACTTCCGTGACTTGATAGTCTTGCAGGGTTGAGATTGCTGCATGTTAAACAGCATGGCTGTGCATGGAGGAGGGACAATGTCCTGCATATATTGAGCTCTGCCAAAGGTGTGGCCATTGGCTTCTACAGTGCTCACCTGGTGCCAGGTGAGACCGCTATCTTGTTGTCTACAAAGCCGATGGTATTATAGTTTGAACAATACATAACAAAGGGAGAAAGTGAAAGGCGATGGAAAGAGAGGAGTGGGGGAAGAAGAGAAAAGGGGAAAAAAGAATAGAGGTGTTATAAATGGAAGGAAAGAGATGGTACGAGAGAGAAAGTGGGGAATAGATAAAAGAACTATAAGCACAATATGACAGGATTTTCTAAAATAAAATGCTCCGAGGGCGCAGAGCGTCCAACAATTTCGCAAATATGTTTTTCCTGTGGAAATGGGGGAAACTGCTAAGTGTGCATTTCAGACCCTCCAAATCTTGCTGTTTCCCTCCTCCCTCCCCCACCAGCATTTTCAGCTTATTCCTGTATAAATCGCTTTGCAAAATTGCCTTGAGCTGAAACAATATATCTGAGCTTGGGTTAAAAGCTTATAAGTGCTTCTCTGCTTGAACAAAGTGAAATCAGGTTACGTTAATAGAAGTATTAATTAATTTGCCCTCATTTATGCAGCAGAATTAGCATTACCAAAAGTCTTTACTGCCTTTAAGTACGCTAAATTGTGTGCAGCTTTGGCGACAAGAGTTTCAACCACAGCACCTAGCGATGTGTCAAATGCCGTTGAAAAATATTGTCCAATTTGGAAACCTGAGACGTAACTTGGAAATGCTGTGGGGTGTGTTATAATGAAAATACCAATCCACATTAGCCATTGTTGCCATAAGCAAAAATCTTAATATCTTGGCCAAATCTACGTAAGGTTCATGTAATAAAGTCACATTCCTAATTTTATTAGGGATGTGCCAAGTTAAGCGCTTTGCTGGCCTTTGGAAAGATTTATTGGTTAACTTCTGCTGAATTAGTGGTGACTGACAAGGGGACATTGTTTTATAGGACGCAATTTAAATAAAAAACCTGCAGGGTATTTCTCTGTAACGTTGTCACTTCAAGTCCAAACTTGGAAGAAAGCAATGCGTATTAAGGAGGAATCTTCATTAGTTTTTATGAATGCAATCTAGTGCTGTCAAAATCTTCCTTATAAGGTAACGTACAACGACAACTATAATCTTGTTCCAGCTTTGGTATTAAAAAACCCTCAATATTTCAGGTTCATTGAAAAATCAGGGAGGGAAGAAAGAGAGGGAGACAGAAAGGATAATTTTGTAGGCCTGTCTCTACTGACAAGCTTTCTTTTCCAGCTTATTTTTGCAGTAGGAAATGAAGTAGCCAGTCATGAAATGGGTGCTCATCTTGACTGATTTTTATCAATATGCTACCTCTGTAAAACGAGGCTCCATTTAGGAAGCATGGCTGTTGACAGACCTATTCTCTTTGAATTTTCCAAGCATTTGTTTTAAGGCAGAGATGGGTAACTTATGGCCCTATAGATGTTTTTGGACTACAGTTCTCACCATCCCTGGCCATTAGCCATTCAGGCTGAGCAGGAGTCCAGCAATATATGGAAGGCCATTGGTTTCCTGTTGGTTTTCCTCTCCTATTTCAAACCTCTGGAAGACAGCAGCCCTCACCACACCTTCTGTTAATGAATGTCACAAAGTGATTATGTGTTGCATAAGTACACCTCTTTAATATATCCTTTTTTGTAGAACAAATGAATGTTATTATACCCATGTAGACTAATGTGTATGTTTTCATTGCCGGGGAAATTTAAGAATTTGTTTTATATCGAAAAGCGGGCTTGCATAATAATCATAATCATATTGTTTATACCCCACCCGTCTGGCTGGGTTTCCCCAGCCACTCTGGGAGACTTACAGCATATCTAAAAACATAATAAAAACATCAAGCATTAAAAACTTCCTGAAAGAGGGCTGCCTTCAGATGTCTTCTAAAAGTTGTGTTATTCTTTATATCCTTGACATTTGAAGGGAGGGTGCCACTACCAAGAAGGCCCTCTGCCTTGGTTCCCAGTAACTTCACTTCTCGCAGTGAGGGAACCAGCAGAAGACCCTTGGAGGAGGACCTCAGTGTCCGGGCTGAGCAACAGAGGTGGAGACTCTCCTTCAGGTTTACTGGGCCGAGGCCATTTAGAGCTTTAAAGGTCAGCACCGACACTTTGAATTGTGCTCAGAAACGTACTGGGAACCAGTGAAGATCCTTTAGGACCAGTGTTATGTGGTTCCAGTGGGGCCTACTCTGCTTCCAAAGATATTCAGGGTTATATTTCACATTGCCTGATGATCCCTGGATCAACCAAGTGGTAGTTGCTCTCAGGGGATTCACTTGTGAGTTGAGGCCCCGCTCCCCGCTTTGTGATGAAATAAGACACATGGACACAAGTAATTTAGGTTAATGGGCTAAAAAAAGGCCACAACTTTATTGGCTACAGAATGTGAGTGGTATTGGCTTAGGCATTGGATCCAAACGGACTATACTTGACTCCTGCCCGCTCTGTAGGGAGTCACACACAAGGGTTATTAACCTGTAGGGGGAGTTTGTTGATGCAAATCAACTGGAAGCTTTCCCCTAGAGCAGTGGTGGCGAACCTATGGCATGCGTGCCATACTTGGCACACAGAGCCCTCACTGCTGCCACGTGCGCCATCGGCCCATCCGCGCTCTTCATGTTGTTTTCCCCCATTTGTTCTCCTGCTCCCCCTCACGCTACAGCTTGCGTCCGCTGTTAGAACCCAGAACCGTTTTTGCCAGTAGCTGGAGATTGTGTTAGGTGATTGGTCTGTTTTTCAATTTGCTGTGTCAGTGGCTGTTTCTGATTGGGTGTAACAGCGTTCATTTTTAACCCTTTCTGTGCTGGGTTTTTTTTTTGGCACTTTGTCAGACCATGATGTTGGTGTTATGTGTTAGTTCCAGTAAAGGTATTATTCATCATTTATTTCTCCCCCCCCCCCAAAAAAAAATCCGAACAGCTTTGGGGCACCCCCCCAAAAAAAGCAAAGCAACTTTTGCAACCCCCCCAAAACTTTGGTCAGCAGCTCCCCCCAAAAAGTTCAACAACTCTGGGTACTTTGCGATAAATAAGTGGGTTTTGGTTTGCAGTTTGGGCACTTGGTCTCTGAAAGGTTCGCCACCACTGCCCTAGAGTCATCGGAGGGTCATGCCATGGCCCTAGCCACCACCTGGGCATCAGACAGGAACCACGACTGCCGGATTCCTTTAATGGAATACCCTTCCAGGGGAAAGGTAGGTGATGGCCACAACTTCTCCTCCAACACACAACACATTTTCCAGTGCCTAACCACCAAACCTTACAAAGTTGTGACGATTTGCTACAAGGTAGGCGAAAAACCAAGTGGCTGGTGCCAATCTGCCACGTGGAAAAAATTCCTACCAGGCCCCTTGAACAGGCGACCAACCGAGGTCCATAGCAAGGTCAAGTGCTGAATGCAAGACATAGAGCAAGGGTCAACAAACCTTTTCAGCAGGGAGCCGGTCCACTGTCCATCAGACCTTGTGAGGGGCCGGACTATATTGGGGGGGGTAAATGAATTCCTATGCCCCACAAATAACCCAGAGATGCATTTTAAACAAAAGCTCACATTTTACTCATGTAAAAACACCAGGCAGGCCCCACAAATAACCCAGAGATCCATTTTAAATAAAAGGACACATTCTACTCATGTCAAAACATGCTGGTTCCCAGACTGTCTGCGGGCCGGATTTAGAAGCCGATCCGGCCCCCAGTCCTTAGTTTGACAACCCATGACATAGAGGGAGGGAGGGCAGGAGATCCAAGGAAGCAGGAACAAGACAGGAGGAGCTCGTGAGCCCGCGGCCTTTTAAATGTGGCCACACCAAATTGGCTGGCTGGGGGGCATGACGTGGGCCCAGGACTCTGTGACACAAGGGACCTGGCCATGCCCCCCCCTGTGAGCACGGGAAGCGATTCCCACCCACAACCCCTCCCCTCGGTGAAGAGGAGAGGCTTTCCCACCTCATAAACGCACGCCTTAGTTGGGACTGTGGATGTAGGCAGTCGTTCAACGGAGATCTAGAAAAATGGTAACGAACCAGATAGCAGTCGCCATTCTTTTCATTGAGGCTTAATTCCACAACGGACTGAATAATCGTTACGTCAAAAGCCATAGTTTATAGCACAATTTTTACCCTGCGCGGCATGTTGCTTCACTATGCAATGCTACCCTTGACACCAAACGGTGAAGCAGGGAGGAAGGCCCTTTACAAGCAAAAAGTCGCCTCTCGGTATCTGTGTACATGATGAAAAATTAGTCATTGGAAAGCAGCAAGTCCAATGCAGATTACAGCTAGCATTTGGTAAAGTGGTCATTGAAGTGCTGTGTTGTGCGCTTAAGATCACTGTTCAGATTTATTTGCTCATTTCATCACAGGGAAGTGTGCAGTTAGCAGGACAGATGGAGGAATGCTTGAGGAATTTGATATTTTCGAATTCAGATATGAACTGACCTGATCTGCACCTCTCCGGCTAATGTACAGATCGGATCTTGGTTATACACAGGCTTTAACGCCTCCTGAATGCTCCACACAGTTCTCTGCTTAAAAACCATTTTAAAAATATTTTTAAATGCATATTTTGAGAGAAAATATGTGTAATTTCTGATAAAATATGTTTATAAATGCCTATCTTTGAGTCTCTGACTCAGATAAGCAAAGGAAAAAATTAGTTAAGGGTTATTGTTAATGTATTGATTGGACTGTATGTTGAGGGAATATTTGTTTTTATTCTTTGCATATTACTGTTTCTTAGCCACCTTGAGTCTCTGTGGACAAACTGGGGAACAGAAGTTTTTAAAATAAAGTAAGATATTTGAAGCAAAGGTATCTTTGAAGTACACATTTAAATGTTATTTAGTCCAAAAATATCTGGAAACACAGCCTGTATCTTTAGCTAATGGATGAGGAGCCTCCAGGTGTTGCTGGACTCCATCTCCCATCAGCCCCAGTCAGCACACCCAATAGTCAGAAATGATGGGCGTTTTAGTGCATCAACATTTGGAGGGCCACAAGTTTCTCATCTCTTCCTTAATAGGAGCTACGTACAACATAACATGTAGCTAAGATGACTCTCAAGGATTCTATAATGTGTGGCACTATCCAAATACAGTGGTACCTCGGGTTAAGAACTTAATTCGTTCTGGAGGTCCGTTCTTAACCTGAAACTGTTCTTAACCTGAAGCACCACTTTAGCTAACGGGGCCTCCCGCTGCCACCGTACCACCACGGCACAATTTCTGTTCTCATCCTGAAGCAAAGTTCTTAACCAGAGGTACTATTTCTGGATTAGCAGAGTCTGTAACCGGAAGCGTCTGTAACCTGAAGTGTATGTAACCCAAAGAACCGCTGTAGTTCATTTAGTAAAAGTTCAGCAAAATGCAATGGCTGTAATGTACCATGTGTGCAAAGTAAGCCAGCCTATGTAAGTACTTTGATCGGCTAAATATCTTTGTGCCTTTGCAAAGCTCTGTCAGTTGTGCTTCAGACATTAAAAACTAGTACTGAAACATGTCATTCCAGGCTTCATATGGATGTATAAAACTAGCAGCTGTGCATGCAATTGTATAATTTAACATATGCAAATTCATGAAAGTCATTTTAATTTTTCACACACACACACACACTTTTTAATGGAGAAATTTAAGTTGTATTCATAAAGATTTGATTTCATGAAAGATTGAATAGACTTGCATGAGATGCAGCTTTTAAATTTGGTTTGTGTTCTGTATTGTGCTCTGATTAGAGAGAGAGAGGCTTAACGGGGGCCAGATCTGATTGCTCCGCTCGTCACTGGGAACCTTTCCATGAATTTTCATGTGCGTTGCTTGGATTGGGCACCAACCCTCTAGAGCCACAAAGGAATTTTAAAATTAAGCATGCGCTGAAATGCTTTGCCGGATTCAGACTCGAGAGTATAAAGTTTTAATGGCCAGCCATCCATTTGCAGTTTGGTATCAGAGCAAAAGCACTGGTGTAATTGATTCCAAAAAGTTGGGAGAATTTCAAGTAATGATTCTAGGTTGGCATCTGAATGCAAGATGGTTGAGCCAGATCAATAATATGGGCGAGATTGAATCTTTCTTCCAGTCTTCTTGGCAAATGCCTGTTCTGTTACTTGCTTCACGGTGTCTTTCTTTTTTCTTTTTATAAATGTATGTATTCTTCCTGCCCACCTCCTTTTCTGGACTGTTCGGTTTAATTTGCTTGTTTGCACAATTTAGAGTTATTTCTTGTACATTCACCCCTCTGGGGAATTCTGCTTTCCCCTCATGACATCATGACCTCCTAGATTTAGGGTTGCTACGCACACATATCTGATCTTTCATATTTGCCAACTTTGAGATATATGTATGCAGAATAGCTTTTGATCCAGCAGAGTTGTCTGCTAACATAAGAGAATGGGAAGCAATTTTTTTCTTGAACTTTCCCCCCTGCATGTACACCTTGCCACCACATCCATTCTGATGGGACCCCCAATTCTTTGGTGTATATTTTCAGGGAAAGCACAAGGGGCTGTAGCAGGGACATGGAAAATATGAAAAATCAGCTCCCCTTCTCTTACATTTGCCAGCAGCAAAGGATTTAGATCTCACCCTGACAGGCCAGTTGGTTCTTAGAAAAGGAGGGTTCTGTGAGTTTAAATTTATGCCCGTCAGCTCTGCTTTCTGTTTAAGGGAATAACTAGACATAATAACAGCAGATTCCACGTGTGGAACTGCTAATTGCATAGAAGTTGAGCGGGCATCATTTTTAAAGCAAGAAATGTACACTGCCTTTCTGCAATCCGGGACAGAAAGAACTCTTATTGTGGAGAAATATGCTTAGTTGGCCATCCCAATATGGCCCTCTGAGGGTTAATGTGGTAGGAAAGTCACCCTTAGTGGGGTCAAGGAAGTAGAATCTGTTGGAGTTATTTTATTTTATATCTATATATATAGAGTTTATTTACAGCACACACACACACACACACTTGTCAAACTAAACATGAAAATAATAGTATAGAATCAAGAGAAAAACAACTACAAAACACAAAACAAAAAAATACAAATAAGACATGATAACGTGCGAAAACTTATACAAAACAAATAATCACACACCCACATACCATTGTTCAGTTCTTCTTTTCTTCTAAGTGACTTCCTTCATCCTCAACACTGTTCTCTTTTCGTTTTTGGTAAACTGTCTCCTTTTCAGTTCATTATTACCCTCTTTTTCTTTCTGTTTTTAACTTAAGTACCATAAATTATTCTGCAGAAATTAATCCAAGCAAGTCCAAGTATTAATTTGAGGGCACTGCTTTTTAAGATATTCTCTATATTTTACCCATTCTTTTTGGAATTTTTGCTGGGTTTGACCCCTAATTGCCTCCGTCAATCTAGCCAATTCAATATAATCAAATAGTTTGTCTTGCCATTCTTTTTTTTGTTGAGATTATTTCTTTTTTCCAATTTTTGGTAATTAGTGTTCTTGCCGCTCCTGTGGCATAAAGGAATATTTTCATATTTTCTCCGGCAATACCTGTGTCTGGTATCCCCAATCAAAAAGCTTCTGGGTTTTTTTAAAACAAAGTTTTGTTTAAACATTTTCTTTAACTCTTCGTACACTATATCCCAGAAGCCTTTGCTTTTATCACATGTCTACCACATATGTATGAGTGTCCCCTCTACCTTGTTACACCTCCAGCACAGATTTGATTTTGTTTCATGCATTTTACGTATTTCATTTGGTGTTAAATACCATCTGTAAAACATCTTTATTAAATTTTCCCTTATCACTTCACAAGCCGTGAATTTCCAACTCTCTTTCCATAATTTTCCCGATGATCTGTTGGAGTTATTCTAAGATGGTTGCTAATACATGTAGTATTTAGAGACCTCTAGCCTGAGTGAAGGACAGCTGGGAGAAGAGTTGTGTCATCGTCACCATCATTGTTTTTATCATAATCATCAGCTTTAATTATTTGCACACAACTGTTCTTTGGAACAATTCCAAAGTATTTATCCCCAAATCTATCTTTCTATGTATTTATTTTGGAAACCACAGCTGCCAATAATGGCAAGACTGAGCGACCGCTCTATAGATGGGGACATAGCTTGGAGCCACCTAAGTGTCTGAGCCAAGGATGGAGTATTGAGGAAGCAAGCATAGGATTAAAGGTAAACGTAAAGGGACCCCTGACCATTAGGTCTAGTCGTGGCCAACTCTGGGGTTGCGGCACTCATCTCACTTTATTGGTCAAGGGAGCCGGCGTACAGCTTCCAGGTCGTGTGGCCAGCATGACTAAGCCGCTTCTGGCGAACCAGAGCAGCACACGGAAATGCCGTTTACCTTCCCGCCGGAGCGGTACCTATTTATCTACTTTCACTTTGACGTGTTTCGAACTGCTAGGTTGGCAGGAGCAGGGACTGAGCAACGGGAGCTCACCCCGTCGCGGGGATTCGAACCACCGACCTTCTAATCGGCAAGTCCTAGGCTCTGTGGTTTAACCCACAGCGCCACCCGCGTCCCCTAGCAGAGGATTAGGAGGCTCCTAAAATGCATGCTTCAAAGTCTGTAGTACTTCCATACTGTGGCATACTAATAAGTGGCATCAAGGGTGCCCTTCAGCCAGGGAATCGAAGAATTAGATCTTTGTGAATTGTGATACAATGTGAACCGCAGTTTCCTTCAGATGCTGCACTTCACTGAATTTAGCAATGCAGTTCTTGGCTCTAAAATGTACAGAATATGTATGAAAATGTGTGTTTCAGAATGAGATCTGTCTTTTTTTTCCTCCCTGAAAACAATGTGTTCAAACTACGTATTTAAGTGCTATCTGAATATGGATTTTCCTGTGGATTTCTTCCCTTTAAAAAATCCACAGATGAGTGCAGAATCAGGACTGATAAAATAATACATGTGGAAAAATGACCAGCCATCCTTACCTCTGGCAATGCTTTCTGATGCTCTGGTGTGCCAAACATGGAAGCAAGGAGCTGAGTACAGTACAAAAGATTGTGAGATTCACAGACTCAAAGTGCGCATTAATACATTCCTCTAAAGTTTGCCTGCAGGGAAGCTTAAGTGGTTTTTAGAGAAAAGCCTCCCCGTTTAGCATTCTGCTATGCAGAACAGCTCAGTACCCATGTCAAGTGTAACATGAGAAGCAGCTCACAGATTCCTTTATGGAAGATTATCTCTCGATTACCATCACCTCTATCTAAGCTCTTGTTTCCTAAAGAGGTATATGGACTAGGTTTGTAGGTTCTATTATTCTCACTCGTCTTTCATCTGTCCCATGAAATTGGCTTTGTTTTATTCCCAGCTCTTGAAAAATGATGTCACCTCCAATCCCTTTTTCCATTTGTATCATGGGGGGTGTTTATCAAACCACTCTTTAAATAAAAATATATACAAAACACATTTCTGATGTGAGAAAGAGTTCCAGGAATAACCATATAATTTCAAAACGATACTGATTTTGTTTATACGCAACATAATCTTTTACAGTGCTTAGTCTTTATTTGAAGCATTGCAAAGTGGATTTTTATGAAAGGTATTATAAAAGACTCCTTGTTTCTTCATAACAGATTTGAACATTAACTGATCAGAGTTCAGATAAATAGTCTTTACTCTCCATTAAAATATTAAAAAGCCTTTGGTAAGAAACTGGCATAAAGATCCTTCATTCTTGTTTAATGAACACTTGTTGGCAAGTATAACACTTTAATAGCTTTGCAGAATGAATTTTGTGTGAGCATCTTCCATTTCCCTGTCAGACGCTTGTCCAGGTGCTGGGAATTTATTGGGGGAAGCATATTTTTACTCATTAGTTTTGTATTTGATTACAGAACAGTAAAATATGAACCACCAAGTCCCCGAGGCATAGCTGTGTACATTGAGATTAGTAATTGCATGTCATCGTGTTTTCCATTGGAATTTATATGGACAGATGGGATAGGTGCTTCTTAAGTGGGTTTAAAAGCAAAGCAAATTTGTATTTAATCTTTTTTCCAGGCATATTTTCCCTAATGGAGGAAAGGTTAGGACAGATGATATATTTTAAACACAGTTTTAATTTATTTTTTTTCCTGCCTCATTCCCCTCCTCCTTTTGTTAAAAGTATGAGGATTTCTGCTCTGAGAGGGAGAGGTTTGTATATAATATGAAAGCCAGGTACAGTATATACATATATATAGATATATACCTGCTAAAGAAAACCAAATACATACCTGCTCATTTAATCAACGTGAGGGAGAGTTGTATAATAGAAATTAGCATAAAGGTGTTTACATGGATGGATGGACAGGTGTAAATCTGTAGATGGTATTTTAATTGTAACGTGGGAGAACGCAGTGGAAAACCATTTCACACCGTCTTTCTTTCATTCGTTTAAACCCTTTTCTGCTGCACATTTATTTTACTCCCTCTGAAAGCCCTTTGAGCATGTTGATCAGAGAAGATTGGGGTTACAGAGCTTCATATTTCAAATGTTACATTTCCTGCAATAAAGTAACAAATTTGCTTGAAGTGCTTTTAGTTTAACAAAAACCACATATGCTACAGCAGCCGCATAGATGATCTTCATCTCACACTGTGTATGTGGAGTTACAGAATGCCAAGCATGCCTAGATTTTTTTTTTTTTGTATAAAAATGCTCATAAATGCAATTTCCAAAACAGAATCTAATGAGGTACTTAATAGTCACAAAACTGGCACATTTGATAATTAATGTTCCTTACTGAATTTTTGCTGATGCAGCATAGTTTGAAAGAGAGAAGAAAGTTAACTGAACATTTCGCTTGATCCAACAGGGAAAATGAAAAGTTAACTTTTATGTTTTAATAAAAAAAGAAAGAAAGTGCAAGAGAGAAAACTATCTTCTTTGGTATTTGACTGTCATAGATATAGGCCCTTCTAATTGCTCTAAAACTTCTAATTATGCTGAAAAGACATATAAATGCACCTATTGTTCAACCAAAAATCATAATGAAAAAAATAAAATGTTCCAAATCCAGAGATCCACTCAGAAAACAGCAGTCTGTATTTGTATTTCTGTGCATTGTATGCTTGCTGGATTCTACCTTCCTGCACCCAAAGTGTTGAGCAATTGTTTCAAAAGTTGTATAAAAGGCAGCTTCTCTGTTAAGCTCAGAATTGAGACTGGAACGGGTCCCACCTATATCTGTTGATATTTGGAATCTGCAGAATAACAGATATATAAATATAATGAACAGTGCACAAGCCCTCCTAGGCTGGGGAGGGCGGGATACAAATAAAATTTTATTATAATTATTATGATGATGATAATGAAAGAGAGATAATTTAAGCTGCACAAAATAATTATATACGTACTTTTTAGAGGATTTAGCAGTCATGTGATAAGAGCACAGGTCCTCGTATGGATCTGTAACTGGTTAAAGAACAGGAAACAGAGAGAGTAGGAATAAATGGACAGTTGTCATAAACAAGGGATTAAAGAAGTTGGTTCTCCTGAGGATCCGTATTGGGACCTGTGCTTTTTAACTTGTTCGAAAATTACCTGGCATTAGGGATATTGGGCAGTATATGGATGTGTCAGGCTCATTGACTACAGTCACCCCAGCTATGGTTGATGATACCTGCTCTAGTCTCCCCCAGGCCCTAGCCTGACACTCTTAACTACAATTCCACACTGTCCCCACAGTGGCAGGGATGTAAGCAGCTACAAAGGGACTCCTGTGGCAGTGAGACCTTGGACCATTGGCTGTGGTGAGGACTACAGGGCCTGCTGCCTTCCAGGGCATTTTCCAACTGGCCCAGGGGGCGTGGCCCAGGCCCTCATTTGGAACAAACTTTTGGGGAAGTGCGGGAAGTTTTTCTGCTATTGCTTCCCTGTTCCAAGTGGTTAGTGTGTTTTAAAATGTCCTTAAGCAGTCGGTGGCATTTTAAATTTTCTTTCTTTCTTTCCTTTTTTTCCTTTCTTGGGGGTGGGTGGGTGGGATGGATATTTGGTTGGGGATAAATTTTTCTATAACTGTTCTGTTTTTGTTTTTTGTTGTTTTATTGGTTGTATTGTTTGCGTTTTGTTTTTAAGGGGCGGGATCGGGGCTGCCTGTGAGTGGGACCCCAGCCAACACAATGGCTGGGGTAAGTTCCACGGGGGGGGGGGAGCACTGGGACATCCGATCTTGGTGATCATGGGCAGGAGGAGGAGTTACGCTAAGACCAGACCATGTCATTACCAAGGAGGCAGGTTTAGTCGTTTGAAGACTATCCCTGCCTCCAGGTCTGGTCTTGACCGGATGGATACTGGAATCAACAAGGGTTGCTGTGTAATGCTAGGTCAATGATTCATAAGACCACTGCCATCCATGACTTGATCGTGGATGCTCTGTGGTTCCTGGCATTCCTGACATCTGTGTAAGGCGGGTCTTCCTAAGGAAGTGAGGGGTACCTTATGTGATTTAACATTGCCAGTCAATATGTAGAAACTCACATAGAAGAAGAAGAGGAGTTTGGATTTGATATCCCGCTTTATCACTACCCGTAGGAGTCTCAAAGCGGCTAACATTCTCCTTTCCCTTCCTCCCCCACAACAAACACTCTGTGAGATGAGTGGGGCTGAGAGACTTCAGAAAAGTGTGACTAGCCCAAGGTCACCCAGCAGCTGCATGTGGAGGAGCGGAGACGCAAACCCGGTTCACCAGATTACGAGTCTACTGCTCTTAACCACTACACCACACTGGCTGACGTGTTCTGAGCATCAGTGGTGATGCTGTAGTTCTGCTGCTGCCACGTAAGACATACCAAAAGCCTTAATAGGGATGAGGGGTTTACTAGAGGTGGGGTGGGGGTCTTCAATTCAACTCATACTTAAAGGCGAACATGCCTAATTCACACTTTTTGAAACAAAATGCCGCTGGCTTTTGAAATTCACACTTCTCTTATTTTTTCCCCTCAGTCCAGTTCCCCAGACAAGTAATGTGTACTAAAACCCCCCACAAACAATGCATATACTATGGTAATGTGAGAATAAAAATGTGTATGTTGGTGAAAATAGCACACAGAAATGTATTCTATTAGAGGAAATCAGCTTTGCAAAAATGTTACCATACAAATGGCAAATAATAATAATAATAATAATAATAATAATAATAATAATAATACAGTGGTACCTCAGGTTACATACGCTTCAGGTTACATACGCTTCAGGTTACAGACTCTGCTAACCCAGAAATATTACCTCGGGCTAAGAACTTTGCTTCAGGATGAGAACAGAAATCATGCTCCGGTGGCGCAGGGGCAGCGGGAGGCCCCATTAGCTAAAGTGGTGTCTCAGGTTAAGAACAGTTTCAGGTTAAGAACGAACCTCCAGAACAAATTAAGTATGTAACCAGAGGTACTACTGTAATAATAATAATAATTTATTATTTATACCCTGCCCATCTGGCTGGGCTTCCCCAGCTACTCTGGGCGGCTTCCAACAAAATATTAAAATACAGTATGCATCAAACATTAAAAGCTTTCCTAAACAGGGATACTGTACATGCATATGCTTGGAGAAATTTACGCTAAAATGTTTGATTGTGAAAAAAATAATTGCAAACTGATGTGGAAATGTGGAGAATCCAATGGAAGACTGGGGAAACGAAAAAATGAAATTGACAGAATTGGAATTGCCCATCCCTAGTGGTCACCCAATATATCAGGTGGATATTAATTTGATAATACCAGTAACTGCTATCATCTCACACAGAAAAGTGATGCTTAGGTCTGTAAAGGCTTTACGTCTAAAGACTCTGTGTGTGTGTGTGTGTGTGTGTGTGTTGTTTATCTCTGCTTGAAGATCACGATTGGATGCCCTTCATTATCACTTTTAAGTAGTAAATCAGTGTATCGTTTGTGAAAGGAATGTTTGCCTCCAGTCCTTCCCCCACCCCTTTCGCCACTCTTTGGGTTTCCTCCTAAGCCTATTTCAGATGGTATTGAGACCATAAGAATAATTTTTCAACAATACTCCGATAACAAAGCACTTGAAAAAGGTATAACCTTGTGGGTTGTTTAAAGAAAAGCAAAGAGGAGCCGTGAATAGCTATGAAGTCACTTTGCTGTTTTAATGTGATGATCCCTCCGTTCCGCTGCTTCCCTGCCTCCGACTTTAAAAGCATGCATTCAGATTCTTCCTTTAAAGTCAAGGCAATGTGCTGATTGACTGTACTGACATAATTGTGCTAATGACAAGACACTGAGGCTACATTGTTAGATATGTCGCTTAGCATCACTATTTATTTAGTTCACTTCTGCCAAGCCCGACTTATACTTTTTATACATTGTGGTTTCAGTCAGTCTCTTAAAGTGCTTCATTGCTGAAATAACATTATTTTCCTTTTTCTTTTCCTTTTTTTAAAAAAAATATTTATTTATTTTTAAAGTCTTTTAGCAGTAGTTCAAGAGAAGAAAGTCTCCCCCAGCATCATTAAACAAGGTTCAAAGTTTGTCCTCGCTGGAAGATTCAAAGTTGGAGCACTTAGAGAATGAATTCTTTAATCTGTAACATGATTAGCAAAAAGAGTTTTTTTGTATCCAAGCCCAGCTTTTAACCCAGGTTAATGGCAATAATATGCTTTTTAATCTACAAAAAGAAAAGAAAAAAATCCCCATTGCTTTTTTTAAAAAAGATTCTTTCATTTTCTTAGGTAATCTTCTGTGGTTACTGCCTTGAACTGTTGAAATGTCATTGTCTGCTGTTTACCAGAATGGAATATAATTGGAAATGCAGGCGAGGGAGTTATTCTACAAGTGGCCAATGTTCCTGCTTATATGCTGTTTACCTGTAGTCATTCTCTATGAAATTGTGTGACACTTTGCAATTGTGAGACTCCTTAAGATCTCCAGCAAAACTCCAGTATTTAAATAATACTGAGGTTGTGGCATAATGTGATAATAGATAGAGAATACAAAGTTGAGGTCAGCACTTCATTCTGGGCTCAATGCATATGAAGGAAGGGGGGGAGAAATAAGAGGCCCTAGAGATAAGCAGACATGAAAATATGGACATTTTGGAAATAGGTTTGTGATGCACCAGGTATACAGGGAGACTATTAGCCCTATGCATGTATTTGGGTGAGCAAGCTGGGGCGCATAATGTGAGGAGGGGCAAACATGCAAGCTCAGCCCCTAATGTCCCCCATGCCCCCCCCCATTTCCAATCTCCATGTGCTAAGAACTTAGGAAACTGCCTGATGACAAGTCGGACATTGATCCATGTAGCTCCGTAAGGTCCATACTGGCTGGTAGCAGCTCTCCAGCTTTTTAAACAGTGAGCCTTTTCCATCCTAGCTGGGAATGCTGCCACTGAGGTACAGCCATTCAGATTGAGCATAAAGGTCTAAATCAGGGATGTCCAACAGGTCAATCGCGATGTACTGGTAGATCCCCAGGTTTTGGTAGATCGTGGTCAATTGCTGGATAAAATAGAATCCGGCCCTGGCAACCTCACCCCACCCTCCATTGTTGCATGCTCTGCAGAACAGAAGAAGCACCGTATTTTTCGCTCTATAAGACGCACCAGACCAAAAAACGCACCTAGTTTTTGGAGGAGGAAAACAAGAAAAAAAAATATTTTGAATCTCTGAAGCCAGAACAGCAAGAGGGATCGCTGCACAGTGAAAGCAGCAATCCCTCTTGCTGTTCTGGCTTCTGGGATAGCTGTGCAGCCTGCATTCGCTCCATAAGACGCACACACATTTCCCCTTACTTTTTAGGAGGGAAAAAGTGAGTCTTATAGAGCAAAAAATATGGTAGTTTACTCAGTAAGGCTGTTTGTTCCCCCAGCGATCTGTTGGTGAGTGGCTGCTCCTTTTTCTGCCCCCAAACGGGGCTTTCCTCCTCCCTTAAAAAAGCTCAGCAACTTTGACGGGGGTAGATCCCTGCCAGTTTTTAATTCTGTAAGTAGATCTCAGTCTCTTGGGAGTTGGCCACCCTTGGTCTAAATCAAGGTTCCCCAAACTTGGGTCTCCAGCCATTTTTGGACTACAGTTCCCATCATCCCTAGCTAGCAGGGCCAATGGTCAAGGATGGTGGGAACTGTAGTCCCAAAACAGCTGGAGTCCCAGGTTTGGGAACCCTGGTCTAAATAGACATGTCTGGACGCACCCCGTCATTGGGAACCCCGATAAAGCAGCATTCTGCAGGGTTCCAAATCCCAGTAAGGGTTATCTGTACATTTACTTGAACACAGGAAGAGTTTCCCTTCTGAACTTCACACTCAATATGCATATGCCAAACGTAGAGCCAGGACATGCAAGGATGCTGGAGGTGGGGGTAGTGTGCATGTCCTCTCCCCTCTTTAAGCCCACCCTCCTTCAGTAAAACAGGTGAATAAGGCTTATGTGGTGATAGATAGTTACTTCGTTGCAGAAAAGCACATGTCTTTCACATATGGGCCTGCTCCGTTCATCGTGGCTAAATTAATGAGTTAAAAGGGGAGTCCTAACAGTTAAGTCCAGTGGCGAACGACTCTAGGGTTGCGGCGCTCATCTCTCTTTACTGGCCGAGGGAGCCGGCGTTTGTCCGCAGACAGTTTTTCCGGGTCATGTGGCCAGCAGGACTAAGCCGTTTATGGCGACACTAGAGCAGTGCACGGAAAGGCCGTTTACCTTCCCGCCAGAGCGGTACCTATTTATCTACTTGCACTTTGACAAGCTTTCGAACTGCTAGGTGGGCAGGAGCTGGGACCAAGCAACGGGAACTCACCCCGCCGCGGGGATTCGAACCGCCTACCTTCCAATAGGCAAGCCCTAGGCTCAGTGGTTTAGACCAGAGCGCCACCCGCGTCCTAATTTTCAGTCTATATGAAATGAACGTTGTGAGTAATGAGGGTAAAAAAAAAGGATGGGGATCATTTTTGTAATCCTCTTTCTGCCCACTGCAAGAGACAGGTTTTCTGTTTCTCTAGCTCACTGGTCTGATTTTTGTGCCCTGGTGTGGTATCATTCTGGAATGTTCTGGGGAAAGCAACTGGAAATTGCCAATGAAGGCTGCCAGGGGCCAAAAAAAGGCAGCCTCAACATTTCATCCTTGACACCATCACCAAAGGATACACTGGAAGACAAAATGTGTAGACCATTCTGGGGAAATAAAATGGTGGCTGCCAGGGGGAAAGTGCTGAAATCTCCCTTACACACAGAGAGAGGGAGCATATTTTTAAAAGCAGGGTTTTATTGGAAAAATAATGGGGAGGACTCAGGAACATGAATTGCAAAAACAAATGACTAATGAAATGAATGTGATTTCAGTGAATGAAAGAAATGAAGTTTTAAATAATGAAAACAAAAGGAATAATAAAATGGAGGGAACACCTTTACATCCCTTCTTCGGGAGCTATTATATATGCATTTGTTTTAAACATTAATAACTTGCCCTTTCTTCAATAGAGCTCAAGCTAGTGAGCTACAATGAATTAAAATGACTGTGATAGAAGAATAAAAAACTAAAAGGAGCTAAATAAACACTAGTACAGCAGAATGAAAAGAATAAAAATATATTAAAAGCTCTTCAAAATAATGAATGGGAGTTGGCATAGGTCAGTGAATAGCATTTAGGGATTAATTAATTGATGCATTTAGGGATGTTCCCAAAAAAAGTCCTTTTAGCATTCAAGTCTTTCATAATCTTGTATATCCAGGTTGCCTCAAGCTCCTGATTATGAACTCCCAGAAGTTTTCTGATCCTTTGGTGTTATTCATACACCCAAAGTTCACATTACGCACCTGTGAGTACAAGGCACTGTACATTTAAATGATTGTTGCGACACTCCAACAGGCATGGCATCCCCACCCTGCCGAAAATCCTGGGATCTGCAGTTTGTTAAGAAGAAGAAGAAGAAGAAGAAGAGTTTGGATTTGATATCCCACCTTTCACTCCCTTTAAGGAGTCTCAAAGAGGCTAACAATCTCCTTTTCCCTTCCTCCCCCACAACAAACACTCTGTGAGGTGAGTGGGGCTGAGAGACTTCAAAGAAGTGTGACTGGGCCAAGGTCACCCAGCAGCTGCATGTGGAGGAGCGGGGAATCGAACCCGGTTCACCTGATTACGAGTCCACCGCTCTTAACCACTACACCACACTGGCTGTCCCCCAGTCTATAGGGACCTCACCTGTTCTCTAAGAATTCTCAAAGATAATAGACAAAAGCTCTGAAATTAGAAGAAAAGGTCTATGCAGGACACACACACCCCTCTAGCTTAAAATTAAGCATATTTTCAGAGCAATGCAACTTTACTGTAATGAGGTGCTTTTGCTTGTTTTTGCTATTACTTTAAATTGTAATTAAGACATATTTTATGAACCAGAATTAGTAAAAATACAACGACCCCCAAGAGTAAATGAAAAATGAATGGCTAAGACCTGGAAAGAAGAAGTGGGTTCTGTTACTGCATCTCTCATTTTTAGTTCTTTCCTCATGTCGTATCTGTTTATCCTTACTAAATGTTTTCTGGTTCCCTCCCCTTCTCATTTAGATGTATTTAATTTGGGATTTATTTGCTTTAAAGATGGAAGCTTTTAAAACCTGGCTAGTAATTTACTTTAGATTCAATATCCTTCATGCAGAAATGACAGTTATATTTTCTCATGGGACAAAAAAAATAAAATGGATTAATCCCCCCTCTGCCTCATACCACCCCCCCAGTTTTTGGAGTAAAGGGCCTGTGCCAAAGATTAAAGGGGGGGGGGAATAATTGTGTGTAAGCCATATTAAACATTGGCCATTAGAAAGGAAATTGGAACGTGTCATGTCAAATATCTTTAGAGGGAAAAGTTGGGAGGAAGCTGAGGTTACATAAAACACATTCCTTGAAGTAAATAAAGAGTCTCCTGGCACAATGGAAGGATCCTGAGGATCTAAGGCCTTAATTAAGAAGAAATGATCAAGGCCCAGGGTACATCCTGGGGATTAATGACTGACTGGGAGACTTGATGGCCTTAGGCATAGCTGTAGGCCATTAACCCCAGCTGGTCCTTCATTTTTCAGGAAATCCAGTGTGCCAAGGTCATGTATCTAAATAGAAATACTTGCCATGATCTCATGAGAACCATGGATTCCATGATTATTTATAGTTTGCGAGGGCAGCTTTAATTCTGGCTTTTGCCATCTGGGTTTTTCCTTTCTGAATGTTGCCACTTGCCAAGTGTTTTTATTGGAGAAGCTTCTCTGCTGGTGTCTCTGCTGGTGAACGAGAAGCTCAGCCCAGTGGTCCCTATTTCCATTCTATGAGCCACAAGAAAAAGGCCTGTTATCAGAGCAGGGGGCTGAAAAGGCAGCAAGAAGATCTTCAGTTTTGTGGTGGATCCAAAGGTTCCGGAAAGCAGCCACGAGATCATTGAACGATGTACAGGTATAATATGATCTCTTTGGCCATCCACCATCAAGAGTCTAGCTCCTGAATCCAGAACCATTTGCAGTGTCCAATGGAGAAGACATTATGGCAATGCCATGGCATTTAAGCTCCTCGATCCTGAGCAACCCAACAGGTCTGTTTCCACAGACGAGATCATTATCAACATTCAGAGAGTTGCCTGTTAGGGTCCTAATAAGTAGAACTCACATAACTGGAATGTATTACATGGAATTCCCAGCAAGCCATCCTGGTGCCATCAAAGAGTTTTATAGTCACAGCAAGCGGTCCAGAAAAACCCACCCGATCCCACTTCCTTGTTCATGACCTCTAGGGCAGCGACAGTTATGAGGTGAGGCTGCCAATGAAACTAGAATGGATTCAGTCAGTTGTTACTGATACACATCAAGAGCCGCTAAGAGACTGTAAGAATATCTGATGCAATATACAGTGGTACCTTGGGTTAAGAACTTAATTCATTCTGGAGGTCCAGAAACTGTTCTTAACCCGAGGTAACACTTTAGCTAATGGGGCCTGCGCTGCCGGTGTGTGATTTCTGTTCTCATCCTGAAGCAAAGTTCTTAACCTGAATTGGGTTTCTGGATTAGCAGAGTATGTAACCTGAAGCGTCTGTAACCTGAAGTGTCTGTAACCCGATGTACCACTGTAATAAGCAATGCACAGAATTGTTCTTTAGAACATTTGGGGGAGGGGGGAAGAAATTGAATAGATCTTGGGAAATAGTCCTCCAAACATCTGCTTACCGTATTTTTCCCTCTATAACACGCAGATTTTTTCTCCTAAAAAGGAAGGGGAAATGTCTGTGCGTGTTATTGAGCGAATGTGTGGTCCCTGGAGCCAAATGGCAAAAAAAATCAGGCAAAAATCAAATCGCGCGTCTCGGAGAAGGGAAACCTGAAAAGAGGAAGTGGCTGCTTTCCTGCATTCTGCCTCAGGGTCTTACTGCCCACCCTCCTCTGTTTCCTTGCTGTGTTTGCTCAAACGGAACAAAGAGCAGGGAAAGCCCCTCCCCTCCAGGCAAGCAGAGGGGAAAGCAGAGTGTCGTCTCTGTGCTCCGGTGCTGCTGAAAACATGTGCCTTCCTTTCCTCCCTCCCGTTATACCCCTCTCCTGCATTCTTAGCCAGCTGCTTCTCTGCACACCCCTCTCGTGCTCCTTGTCCATTCTGTATTTTTCCTTCCTTCCCCACTTAAAATGTGGTTAAAAAGCATGGATCCACATGGATCCTCAGGATCTTTGCATTGGGTCACCCCAAATTCACCATCAGATCACATAGCATGTCCATGGCTACAGCCTGCCCCCCAAAAATCACACACGCACTGTTGCCTGGGGCTGCAATGGTGCAAAAATGTGGTTAAAAAGCATGGATCCACATGGATCCTCAGGATCTTTGCATTGGGTCACCCCAAATTCACCATCAGATCACATAGCATGTCCATGGCTACAGCCTGCCCCCCCCCAAATCACGCACCCACTGTTGCCTGGGGCTGCAATGGTGCAAAAACGTGGTTACAAAACATGGATCCTCAGGATCTTTGCATTGGGTCACCCCAAATTCACCATCAGAGCACATAGCATGTCCATGGCTACAGCCTGCCCCCCCCCCCAAAATCACACACCCACTGTTGCCTGGGGCTGCAATGGTGCAAAAACGTGGTTACAAAGCATGGATCCACAGGGATTCTCAGGATTTTTGCATTGGGTCACCCCAAATTCACCATCAGATCACATGTCTGTGGCCACAGCATGAAGCACAAAAATGATACATCCACTGTTTCATTCAGAATGTTTTTTCCCTTGTTTTCCTCCTCTAAAAACGATGTGCGTGTTATGGTCAGGTGCGTGTTATCGAGCGAAAAATACGGTATATCATCAGTAGGGAGCCCATGGGCCTCCATATTTTTTGGGGGCTCCCATAATTCCTGACCACTTGCTGGCAGGGGCTGATGGTAGTTGGAACCCAACAACACCTGGGGGGGCCACAGGTTCTCCAACCCCGGCTCGCACAATAGCTAAAACTAAATGATGCTTAGAGGAAATCAAAGAGATGTTGTTGTTGGCATCTGTCTGTCTCGAGAGACAGTGGAGTGTGCCCCTGGGGATGAAGTCAAAGCACTGAGTTAACGGCACTGAAGTGATCTCTCTGTGGGCATAAGACTGGGCAGTGTTTATGGAGCTCCTGGACTGCCCAGATGACACAGCCCCAGCCCCCTGGCCGTCTCACTGATGTGGTCCAAAAGAAAGCAGAGCAATATGTTTGGCACCGGCTTGGCTGCAGGAGTTGCCAGAAGGAGGTGTAACAAGGTTTGAGACTCATCGGCTACCCTCAGCTCGTTTAGCTGGCTGGTCAAATACCCCATACACCTTAAATCAAAGAGAGGCTATTTAATATTAAAGTGTTAACCTTTACCACTGAAAAGGTAAGACAATAAGAACCTGTCCATTTCATACAGCAAAATATGACCATTCTGCACACTTTTTCTATTTGTGCTTATCTGTGGAAGTCAGAAATAGCAAATCCATAGACCTTATATAGCACAAACAGGCTGTATTTCTGTTTCTTTTGTATCTTGAAGTGAGGCCGCTATCGATTCATAAAATGGAGCTTTTTCGATTGAGACATTAGCTCTTCTACAAGAAAAACTTATCTAGTAAGTAAGCAAACTCAAGCCAGCTGTCTGAACAACAAACTACTGCTTCAACAACAACAACAAAAGTAGCTACCTGGAGAATAGCCCACAGAATTGTGATCCTGCTAGGATAGGTCAAGATGACAAATGTATATCCTCAGCAGCCCAGAGGAAAACTCAAAAACAATTTTAAATATAGACCCAGTATTTTCAAAACAAGATGCCATATGTGATAGTCTCGCTTGACATCATTAGTTCATTCTGCTATAAGAACTGGTTTTCAGGGCTGGATTAACAATGATTAACCATTCTTGCAGAAGAGGGATCCAAGCAGATCAGGATTCCTGCTGCTCAAAATAGTTTATACCCCGCAAAAGGTGACGTTTTATTAATAATTTGACACAAGCTGGCTAAGGTTAAGAACTTCCCTGTCCCCTTTACTTCAGTTGAAGAGATTTATAGCACTGGCTCCACACTTGACATTGGAATTATAGGGTTGGATTCAGACTAAGTTTGTCATGCTTAGTTCAGTAGAACATAAGTTGTATTGACTAGGGATGTCAGAGAATTCCTAGGAAAAGAGAAATGGCAGTGGAAATTGCCGGTGTTTGCTTATTTGTCCCATGTCCAGAATGGAACTCAATGCAGAAAATATGATTGGCATTCACTGTTGTTGCTTTCAGTCCACAAATTATTGATTCGTTTTTCCCACATTTGCACAGTTTCCATTGGATTGAAATGAATGGGGGGGAACAACCTAATGACAATGTAATTTACATTATTAATTACATATATGACACGAGTTATGTAATTTCACCACAGCAGACAATGGGGAGAATAACATAGATTTTGGCAAAAGATGAACTGCAGCGGAACAGAAACATTGCTACACGTGTCGATTAAGGGGCAGAAATAGAAAATGACGTTTTCTTGCATCACTAGTTATGACTAAACGTCCGTGTTGATTTCAATGGGTGTGATCTACTGATTTAGCCCTTGGTTACTTCAAAGTGCTTAACTTTGAATGAGCTGCCAAACATCCCAGGGCAAGCCCCCAAGCCCCCAAAGGCATTAACCTAGGTCTGACCAGTGACCAAATGGGAGACTGTCTGGGAAGCCAAGTTCTATCAGTTTCAGCAGCAACCACACCACTAGAAGGAAACTTTTGGTCATCCCCTTGAAGTAGAATAAATTATGCCAGTGATTTAAATCTATGCTACTTTGTCTGACTTTGGAATAGGGCGCCACAATTTCTTTCTAGTGTATCCAGTTATAAAGTATGTTTTGCATCACGTCAAAAGGAGACTGTATCCTTTCATCCGCTGCCAAAGGACACAAACTTTGCCCTGCCTCAACACCTGTAAGCAATGGTCGTTTTAACAATAGCTATGGAAAGAATCAAAGCCAAACCATAACATCTCTATTCTGCATGGACTCTTGCCCTGTTTTTCGTTTGTTTGGGGGTAAGGGGTAATTCCCTTCCCTTGTTCATCCTTTGTAGTCTTTCCTTTTTAAGGGCGATGAAGTGGCTAATGCAATTTGCAATGCTTCTTAATGATTTCAGTTATTTGGATGCAGATGGGGGGGCAAACTGAAAACTGGTCCTGCGAAACTGTTTTAAGTTTAGAACTCTGAAAACTGATTGAAAGCACAGAGGTGTCAGTGAAGTAATTCACATGGATGAGCCTTAATGGGGAGGGAGGGGAGGAAGTGTCTTGAAAATGCCAGTATTGTGCTGGAACTACAGCATTTGTTCATTTTATATGTATGTCACTTAAAATAAAAATCATTCTTAAATGGCTTGTATAGCATGTACAGTATAGCCGTTGTCGAAATCAGGAAATGCAGATTTACCACCCCATGTCTTGTATAACAACTAGGATCACTTACTCATGTCCTTACTCGGGCGTTACACACCTTCCCAGAGAGATTTACATGATCCACTGCTTATGTGCTTTGAGAATGGTATTACAGTGATACCTCAGGTTACAGACGCTTCAGGTTACAGACACTTCAGGTTACAGACTCCTCTAACTCAGAAATAGTACCTCAGGTTAAGAACTTTGCTTCAGGATGAGAACAGAAATCGTGCAGCGGCAGCGCAGCTGCAGCAGGCAGCCCCATTAGCTAAAGTGGTACCTCAGGTTAAGAACAGTTTCAGGTTAAGAACAGACCTCCAGAATGAATTAAGTTCTTAACCTGAGGTACCACTGTATTCAGTTGGATCCTTTGCAGTGCTATTTTTCTAGCAAATAAAAAGTGCCAGAACTCACCACAAATGCCTCCCTTGTTCTCTTATAACTGCAATGGCGCCCCCTGAGAGGTGCCCAAACTGAATACTGGTGAGTTCTGGCTAGAAAAAAAGGCTGTGCCTCTGTAAAATTAGGCCCTTGACTTACCCACTCTGTTGTTTTGGCTGTTCTTTTGCTCTGCTTATGTTTGAAATGGTTCTTGACAAAGCTTAGGTGTCTCGAGTTAGCATGTTCTTAGAAAGGTAGGTTAAAAAGTTTCGTTATAAATGAAACCCATAAATAACAGAGCAACCCAAAGCCCTCTTACATCAGACAGGGGTTTGGATTGAGCCACATTCACACTGGTCGCTGTGGGTGCAGTGCAAGAGGTGTACTGGTGAAAGTCCAAATGGCTGTTCCAAGGGCAGGGAGGGATCCTGAGATCATCTTGCTGTTGATGCCAGATGATATTGTGCCAGATTTGTACCCAATTGTGCCAGGCCAGAGGTGGCACAAGGATGTGGCCTAATTGTTTTGTCCCGCCATCTTCCTCTGCAGTGGTTCTGTTGCTCCACAAAGTCCCACTATAGGGAGTGGGGTTTGGATTGCACTCTTAACTCATCCCCCCTACTCATTTTACTGGCTGTTGCTTGGTGGGAGATAAGCCAAGCCATAAAAAGGTAAAGGTACCCCTGACCATTTGGTCCAGTTGTGACCGACTCTGGGGTTGTGGCTCTCATCTCACTTTACTGGCCGAGGGAGCCGGCGTACAGCTTCCGGGTCATGTGGCCAGCATGACTAAGCCGCTTCTGGCAAACCAGAGCAGTGCACGGAAATGCTGTTTACCTTCCCGCTGGAGCGGTACCTATTTATCTACTTGCACTTTGACGTGCTTTCAAACTGCTAGGTTGGCAGGAGCAGGGACCGAGCAACAGGAGCTCACCCCATCCCGGGGATTCGAACCGCTGACCTTCTGATCGGCAAGTCCTAGGCTCTGTGGTTTAACCCACAGCGCCACCCGCGTCCCAAGCCATATCATCACAATAAGGGTAAGCTATGGCTGGCAGAAGTTGCCTGTTTGACATAACACCGAGTTCCCTCCAGGTTGGGTAAGAATCTTTCCACTTTTTCTGCTTCAGCCACATAAACCTTGCACTGCACCTCTGGATATGTTTTGTAGAAAAAGAATTAATGATTCCAGTTGAAATTGGAATTTTAGGAATGCAAGATTACACGAGCTGGAATTTGACCAGGTTGATGTGATTAATTTAACACTTGGAGTCTTGTAAAAAAAACAACAAAAAAACCAACAACCAACATTGCCATGGGATCGTTAATGATCAAAAGTAGTTAAGAGTTAGAGCTCTGTTTAATGCACCACCCGCAAGAAATAAATGTGAGATTTCAAGAAAGGCAGCTCTGTCATCAATTTGTACCACACCACTCACTGATATTAAATTAGCCTCGTAAGCAATGTGAGTTTTTATATGTGGAAAAAATACGGTCAGTAAAACAGTGTTTAGCTTAATGAGAGATTATAGTTCTTTGAAACAGAACATGTTCTGATGACAGATCTACTTTGAAAATGACGTGGTAGTGACACTGCTACCTTAGGAATATATTGTTTTCATAGTTGCCTTGTGCTTTGACTCAGTATAATTCTATTAACATTTGTGTGGTGTTCGTGTATATACAATGTATATAAAATCAGCTACATTCATCAAAACTCCTTTGTTTTTGATAGGCTGAACTCCACATCCCATAAATCTTACAAGTAGTATGTCCCCCCCCCCCCCCGGCCGTTGATGAAAACTGGAATAATTTAGGCTCTTTCCTCACTATTGGTTGCAGCTGGAATGAGTTCCGTTAGGCCAGGGATAGGGGACTGTGGCCCTGCAGATGTTTGCGGACTCCAACTCCCATCAGCCCCAGCCAGTATAGCCAAGTGTCATGGATAATGGGTGTCGGAGTACAACAGCATCTGGAAGGCCACAGTTTCCACATGCTTGCATTAGTTCATACACAATTTCAAGGCTATAACAACAACAACAACAACAACAACAACAACAACAACAACAACAACAACAACAATTTATTATTTATACCCTGCCCATCTGGCTGAGCCTCCCCAGCCACTCTGGGCGGCTTCCACTCAAGTGTTAAAAACAATACAGCATTAAATATTAAAAACTTCCCTAAACAGGGCTGCCTTCAGATGTGTTTTAAAAAGAAGATAGCTGCTTGTTTCCTTCACATCTGAAGGGAGGGCGTTCCACAGGGCGGGTGCCACTACCGAGAAGGCCCTCTGTCTGGTGAAGAAGAAGGAATTGTTTTCTCCCATTATTAATGCAGAAGTTGAGTTTTAAAAAAATTAATACCTAAACAAAGTACTCATAAAAGTGTTCAGGAAAAGCACTGCAGTATGTTAGATTGTAGATCCAACAAATTATTGATTAAAATTTATAAAACTAGAAGCCTGGAGATGTCAACAAGAGTTGACCTAACAGAGGCCTAACAGGTCTTCGATAGAATATGGGTATTTATTGTTCCCAGTTCCATGCTGTGGAACATACTTTCAACAGATTCAGTAGCCGTTCCTCCTTTTGACTTTCAGACATCTCTTGAAGACTTTTTGTTATGCCTAGGTAGTTGTTTAAAATTTTATTGAGTTGCCAGTTATCACAATGATTAATTTGTCCTGTTTTTAATGGGTTGTTGTTATCGTTATTATTAAACTTTTGAGTCGCTTTGGTACCAAAGTACCGTATTTATGCGAACCCAATGTGCCATCGAATCTAATGTGCACCTCAGCTTTCAAAACCTTGAAACCAAAAAAAAGTACTTGCTGTCGAATGTAAATGTGCCATCAAATCTAATGGGCACCCTAATTTGCGCTGCGTAATTTGACCAAAAAAGGTCGCGTTACATTCGATTAAATACGGTAACTAAAAGCAACTTACAATAAATAAATGCATGTTTTAAAAGCAGCATGAAGCAAAACAATGGGAAATCTGAATGTTTTTGTATTGCTGTACACCACCCTGATATTTTATGAAACAGTAGTATAGTGGTACCTTAGTTTGCAAACAGTCTGGTTTGCATACGTTTTGGATTACAAACACGTCAAACCCGGAAGTGCGTGTCCCAGTCTGCAAACTTTTTTTGGATTACAACCCTTTTTGGGGGGGATTACAACCCTTTTTTATTATTATTACAAACAATTTTTTTTGGAGGCCCCATTGGCGAAAGCACGCCTTGGGTTACAACCTGTTTTGGATTACAGATGGACCTCCGGAACAGATTATGGTTGTAAATCAAGGTACCACCGTATTCGTCTTGTGGACACTGATAGGCCCCACTGCGAAAACTGACCTTCATTACTGGTTTTTCTGAATCTGAACACCGCCATACAAGACCTTACAGGCAAGTTTTCCAGAGCACTTTTCTGGCTGGAGCGAAATGTGAACATGAGGATCAGTGATTCACCTATAGAGCAATCCACTTCAGAAAATACTTTCACAATCTGCCTGGGGGTCAGGGAGGGGGAGCATCTATGGCAAAGCTCTGAAGCACTTTAGTTTAGGAGAGAAAACAAAGAGCCGTACTGCTTTACTCCTTTATATTCCAATGAGATTTGGTAGCTTACTCAGAGCTGCAGCACAAAAGCATTTACGGTTCATGTTATATTAATACTGCGGCTTGATTATCAAAAACCATTACTCTTGGTTATCTCGCCGAGGTTGAACCAAGCTGCTATAAGTCAGTCTGACTACCCGCACCGTGTGTGTTTTGTTTTTATGATAACAGCATTCTAAATGTAAAAGTGCATTTGTAAAATTACGTTCCTGGGTTGGATTCATTATAAATGGGGCGAGCTCACACAATTGTGTGGCGTGCATGCACATGTACACAGAGGAAAAACAACACACATCAATAAAGAAGGGGAGATAACAAAAAAATTCCTTGACTCATTCAAGTTCCAGGCAGGTCATTTTCACTTGTGGTCAAACTCAGGGGTATGACGTTAACATTCTTTAAAAATTCTTTGTTCCCTTCGCCCTGGGCAGAAAAACAATAGACCGTCTGCTTCCTTTTCTTCTCTGTGTTATGTTTTGATGTTGTTTTCCCTCTTAGCGATATGCCTCATGGCTCTCTCCCTTTTTTATATATTATTATAATGATACTGTATTATTCTATACCACAGCAGATCCCTATGGAGGAAAAGGATTGTTTCAGAGTTTCTTTGTGGATTACATGCATTTAGGATTTGTTTACAATAATGATTGCGTTTGTCATAACCTCTCATGCTAATGCCATTGTGCTTGGCTTTTTAATTTCAGCCTCCCTTACTGTGATACTTTCACAGGGCTTGTTTGTATTTGTTTGAAAGAAGGCCTAATAAAGGACGGAGCCTGCCTTAATAATCATCTCCCTATCTTGGATATCTGTTTTATTAAGCATGCGAGTCTGAGCAAGAGCTCTGCTGGGTCTCTCTACTGTCAAGGACACCTGGGGAGGAATGACTTCCAGCCCCCAAAGTTTCTTTGCAAACAGAAGCTCAGAGCTCTCATGGGTGATCCTTGGCCATTGAAAATTCCTCATTTATTTAAATTCATTTGTTGTTCCATGTCTAGTGTGAGGACAACACCACCCTGTATAAATAGGAATGCTTGCCTAGAATTCTGATTCCTGGGAAAGGAGGAAAGAGAAAGTGCTTCCTCTATGACAAATTGGATTAAGCAGTTTGTAGCTAAACATTTCGGGGTGTTTTTGTACCATCCCTGTAGTAGAAACTTCTCAATGCTTTCAAATGACGGGGCCGTTTCACAGATGGTCCTGAGGTCGTTAATTTAGCACTGCTGCTACAAGTCTTATCTTCCCTGGAGTCAAATTATATGATCCATGGAAGAGTTGTGACTGATTTACCATTTTTGTGTGTGTTAAGAAAAAACCATGGGGAGCTCCAAATACTATGAAGATGGTTAAACCAGGGGTAGCCATTATGTCACCTTCCAGATGTTGTGGACTACAACACCCATCATCTCCAGCCAGCATGGCCCATAGCTGGGGGTGATGTGCATTGTAGCCCACAACACCTGGAAGGTATCACATGGGCTTCCACAATGCTAAATTCTAAAACACCCCCTGAAACTGCTAGCTGCAGTTAGGGGAAATGTGGGACCAACAGCTTTTGTTGTTGTTGTTGTTGTTTAGTCATTTAGTCGTGTCCGACTTTTCGTAACCCCATGGACCAGAGCACGCCAGGCACTCCTGTCTTCCACCGCCTCTCGCACTTTGGTCAAACTCACGCTGGTAGCTTCGAGAACACTGTCCAACCATCTCGTCCTCTGTCGTCCCCTTCTCCTTGTGCCCTCCATCTTTCCCAACATCAGGGTCTTTTCCAGGGAGTCTTTTCTTCTCATGAGGTGGCCAAAGTATTGGAGCCTCAGCTTCAGGAGCTTTATGGAAGTCATAATAGAACAATAAGCTGGTGTTGGGGAAGGGTTTAAACCAGGGGTCAGCAAACTTTTTCAGTAGTCCACTGTCCCTCAGACCTTGTGGGGGACTGGACTATATTTGGGGGGGGGAGAACGAATTCCTATGCTCCGCAAATAACCAGTGATGCATTTTAAATAAAAACACACTTTCTACTCATGTAAAAACACGCTGATTCCCAGACTGTCCATGGGCCGGATTTAGAAGGCGACTGGGCCAAATCCGGCCCCCGGGCTTTAGTTTGCCTATCCATGGTTTAAACATTATCTCCTGCAGCATCTCTGAGCCAATCAAATTTGGAGACAGCTCACCCCTACCCCAGTGGCTGCTGCAAAGAACAAATTAAAAGAACAAAACAAGTTTCGAATTTGTCATTTGCTGGAGCAACACACCTCTGTGCCTTGCTCCAGGATCACGAAGGGGTTTGCATTGAAAGCCCTGCTAAAATAGGGTCTCCCCACTTGCTGTATACATAACCATGTCTACCTCTAAATACGTCACTGGCATCTGGGGGTTGCAGCTGACTGCCGGCAAATCAGAATTCCTCATAACACCAACTGCTGCCTGTCCCAATAGGGTCTCTGGCAAACCTTCAGGACTGGCGTATGGAACCATCCAGTCACATCAGCTTACACATGGTATAGCTAATGGTTTGTTTGGTATCTAATGGACTACTTGCATGTTTTATATATGATGGCTGTTAATTGCTTCATTATCCATGCAGATCATAAAGGCAAACTGTGTCTTAACATAAAATCAGCATTGAGGCCATTTGAAAACAGATTTAGAGGAGAGTATTATTGTTGTCCATACTTCCTCCTCTACTTTTGCATTCTTTTCTGATTTTTTAAATGGCCTGGCATTAGGCTCCTGCAATGTTTTCTCCACTGGCTCAGTCTTGGGTTAAAATTATCCAGCCCCTATGAATTAAGGTGAACCCACTGACTGCTCAAGTACTTAGGATATAGCTGGATTATGCAATGCTAGTTTGATTGGATAGTAGTTTGATTGGGGAAAGGGAGGGGGAGACGGCTATAAAGTTCTGAAATTGTTCATCAGTCCATGATTCAAATAACTGGGATGTTTTCCCTTGAGCATAAATCTTACTCTCAGTGATTATAATGCACAGCATTGGCAATATTTATTTAGATTTTTAACTGTCATATATCCCTAAGCTCAGAGCAGGTAAAAGCGTTTGAAAACAAGGAAGTAACCAAAGCAACGGAAAAGTAACAAAAGCAGACTTGGCTATAGGATGAAATAATTGGTCAACTTTCATACAGTTCCTCTGGAAAATAATCATTCCCAGTCTTTGCTGGACCTCGGAAGGAAGGGCTGAAGCTTAGTGGATAGATGCCACCAAGATTGCTTCTGCATGCTAACCTCTGTTTTTTAAATGACGTTGCTTTATAATCAAGAAAATGTAACGGAAGATTTACGGCATGCTCTGATGCATCCCACAGAGTAATTCCCAAGTAACTATGCATAGAGCTGCAGCCATATATATATATATATATATATATATATATATATATATATATAATATTTTATCTATTCCCATTCATGTATAGATCTCAGTGCAGTTCACAACATACAAGAAAAAAAACACAAAATACATAATAAAAAACAAGGACAACCCGCCCACACACAAACCAATAACTCCCAACCTCTCCCACAAAAACATTTAAAAGGGTATAAGATATTAATCTGCCCAAGTCCTGGTTGGAGGAATGCTTTTGACTGGCGCCAGCCAAACCTCCCTGAGGAGAGCATCGCACAAATGGGGAGCCAAGGCACAAAAGGTCTGTTTTCGTGTTGCTGCCTCTCCGGACCTCTTGTGGAGGAGGCGTACAGAGAAGGGTCTCAGATGATGGTCACAGGTTTTGGGTGGGCTCATATGGAGAGAGGTGGTCCTTGATTGTGATCTCGCTTGAAAACAATCAAAATTGCCTAGGCACTTCCATCCCCAGGGCCACCCCTATCATTAGGCAGAGTGAGGCAGCTACTGGGGGAGGTGCTTGGTTGCAGGGAGGTGGCAAAGTTTTGGAGGACAGAGACTTGTGCACCACATGGCCTAACAACCCCCCCCCACTCCCCAACACTAGCCTGCTGCCCTCAGTGGACGATGCTGTCACCTCACCAGTATTACAATAAGATTCAGCTGCCAGGCCAGTCAGCTTCTGAGTTTATAATGGTGTGTATGATCTGGTCCTTCTCCTCAGGCAGCAAAATGTCTTGGGCTGCCTCTGCTGTTCTGAACCCGCTGCCCTGATCATTCACACTTCCAACACAAAATATTGTCTTACAGCCAAAAGGAATAACCATTTTTAATATATAATTTTATTTATAATTTTTCAGCAAATAAACAACTCAACGACATTTCAAATTTAGCATTCAATCATTCCATCTACAACTTCCCTTTCCTCCATGGTTCCCTAAGAAAAATCAGTTTATGCTGAATATTATAGTTACTCGATACCGTCTCACAAGAAAAACAAAAAGTCCAACCCCACTTGCTGTTCTTACTCAAATCCTATTTGCGTTTTTACACTTGGCTTTTTAAGTATCCCGCAAACATTTCCCATAACAAATAACAAAACATGGTGTGGGATTCAGCCGACAAGTCCTGCTAAGGGAAGCCAGTGCAGTGGGGGTTTCCCCTCTCTTCTCCCCACATGCCCCTGAAACCGGCTCCGGGTTGGGAGAACCCCAAGAACAGAACAGCAGGAGGAAAGGGAGAATCATTCTATCTGACAAGCTGAAAAGCTGAAAAGCTTCCTTTGCCATAGCAGTACAGTGGTACCTCGAGTTAAGTACTTAATTCGGTCCGGAGGTCCGTTCTTAAGCTGAAACCGTTCTTAACCTGAAGCACCACTTTAGCTAATGGGGCCTCCTGCTGCTGCCGCGCCATCGGAGCACGATTTCTGTTCTTATCCTGAAGCAAAGTTCTTAACCTGAAGCACTATTTCTGGGTTAGCGGAGTCTGTAACCTGAAGCGTATGTAACCTGAAGTGTATGTAACCTGAGGTACCACTGTATGTTGAATTCCTCCCACAATAAAGAGGAGGGTTATTTATTTGGGGTGGGGGACAACCAGTCAGATGTGCTTCGCATAAACCAGGGATGAAGAATCAGGTGTTGTTGGAGTCCAACTCCCTTCAGGCCCACACAGCCTAGCCAGTGGTCAGAGATTGTGCAAGTTAGAATCTAGTAACATCCGACGGGCCACAAATTATCCAGTCACTGCCATAAACACAGTAACTTGGCAGGGGAAACTGGCATCATGAACATGGAAATGACTGTCAGGTCACAGGGTCAAGCATGTTTTCCATCAAAATTGTGGGACTGAACCATCTCATCGCTATGCAACTCAATGCACCCAACAGCAATGAAGGCCCTGGAAGAACCACACTATGACAGAACTATGCATGATGAGAAACAAGAAAGTGGAAGCTACCCAAAATTAGCCCTTTCTCCTTGTATCACATGTAATGAGATGTACCTGTAGCCTGACATTATCAAACTGTGCTTGAGCCCTACTCCCCCAGTCGCTGTCAGCAATGTCGATGAAACACCTAACTGGATGTCATCACAAGGCACGGAGATTTTTATGCATACAGAAGGAGAGGGAGACTTGGGGTTATCATTTATCACAATAAATCGCCCTACCTGAGATTCCTCTCTTTTTCTACGGTGTCCTAGGAGAGGCTGAGACGGTCATCTCCATTTCTGTGATTTGGCTTGAGAACTGATGGGGTGATCGATTCCTTGTTAAGGATGGCAAGAACAACTTCAGATTTACCGCTTTGAAGGCTAACGTGCCTTTATACTCCTTTTTCCTCCCCTTCACACACTACATGCGAGAAGGCATAGATAAACTCCCCGCCCCCCGTTCATTTTAGGAAATTGGAGTCCCAGATGCAAGCATTGCAGGTGCGTATTCAACAAGAAGACTGGGAAACACTTTGACTGCAAAGTATACTTCCCAAACTAGCTACCCATGATAATACTGAGGTAACAAAGAAACCAGCCTCCGCACTAATTTCTCACTGCAGCTGTTGGGGTGTTAGATTAGAAGGCTGTATACCTTTCCCAAGAATATTAAAGCAGACTGTCTAACCGCCTGTGTTTGTCCTAGTAGCCTCATTCTTGCTGTTAGCAGAGCATGTCCCAACTGTTGTCAATTTATCAATGTAACGTGCACTAGTGGGCACAGTTTGAGCAGCCATTAGGACAGGTGCCTCTATCCATCACAGTCAGTCACTTATTCCACCTTGTCAGGAAAACTAAATGGAGCTTTTGGAGAAATGTAAACAACTCTCTAATGGACAATCAAAGCACCACTTTCTGAAGCAAACAAGAGGAAGGAATCTGACAGGCCTTTTTTTATAAAAAGAAGAAGAAGGAAGAATCGAGTATTTTAAGTGTTAAAACCCCTTTTAAAAATATGTTTCCATTTCTCAAACAGGAAAACAGAAGTC
The DNA here is from genome assembly GCF_964270895.1 of Podarcis filfolensis. Classification (NCBI taxonomy): domain Eukaryota; kingdom Metazoa; phylum Chordata; class Lepidosauria; order Squamata; family Lacertidae; genus Podarcis; species Podarcis filfolensis. The sequence continues at coordinate 29,551,706 of NC_139609.1, forward strand.
CAAGTGTTTTATTTTCCAAGAGATGAAGAAACTCAGTTTGTTGTACAGACGTGAATGTCCTTTTTAGGGTTTTTCAGGCTCTCTGACAAACTGGAAAGCATGACCAGATATTTATTTGACCCACAAAATAAACAAGTCCATTACAGATCCCTGGCCCTGGCTGTTAGTAAGTGATTCTTCTAGAGATGTTAAATCTGCAGTTGTATACGCAGCTAAGATCAATGATGCTTACTCACAGCCAGAATTCCTCGGGTTGCGTTGCCCATCTACAATATGGATGTTGGAACCCACTTTGAGATCCTAGAGCTGGGCTAGTCAACTGGGATAAAAATACTGAAATAAATTCTGTTTCAAATCTATTGGGAAGCATCCGACCAAGTCATACTCAAAGTAGACCCATTGTAATCAACAGACTTCAGCTTCTCATCATGGTTAGCTCAAGTCCATTGGGGTACTCTGAACATAACCTTTTGTCTCCACCAGGAAGAAAGCTCAAGCGATCCACAAAAATGAACTAGAAAAGTACAACAACAACAACACCCAACTCCCAAATTTCTTCACATTCATGTACTCAGACACCCACATACCATATGTGTTAGTTCATGTCAATTAATGAGTACATTTCATTTACAAAAGAATAATCCATGATACCCAGTTTGTACATTCTTTGCTATTTTGAAAGAGAGAGAGAGAGAGCAGTTAATACTGGCAATTATTTTTTTCACTGACACTGCTGTTTTCCTGATATTTTTTAGCAAAAAAAAAAAAAATCTCCCAAACTGTGCGACACCAGTCCTAATATCGCAAGTCTGTCCATATAAGGATAAGCTCTCTAGTATTTGTCCAAAATAAAAAGGTTGATGAAGTACAACATCGCCCATGCAATTTCTCTCCCCGGTGCCACAGCACCTTGCCTGTTACAGGTAAACATAAAAACTTGTGAGTAACAATATGATCCCATCAATCTCCCCCTTTACTAGCGCTTTATAGCTCTTTGTAAACCTAGTAATTAACTTTTGTCAAGCTTTGTAAAAGCATTTAGAGTGTCCTGCTGGCATCTGTGTTTAAAACAACATTATTGCCTTTTAAATACAGGACACCCAGTTCCTTCATTGAAACAAAATACTTGCCCTCCAAGGCTCAGGTGTTAAGCCTCTACAAACATCGGAGCAAAAAAGCCACGTCTGGAATTGGTCGTGGATAGTTTATGGATTTAATTTCTTTTGGGAAATAAAGGATGACTTCCAAAAAAAATTGACATGAGTACAGAGCTTGTGTAATCTCCTTTTGCAGTGATTTTTCTTTGATTGATGTGCCATTAATACTTTAATTGGTAACAGGTGCGGTTGATTGTTAGTTCCTAAGCTAAAAAATCTGAAATTGAACATAAGGCTCTGATAAATTAATAAACTCTCTTCTAAACAGTTGTTGCTGTGGAGGAACTAACTTTCCATGAAGTGCTGCTCCATCAAGCACACTGAATTCTTTATGTTAAAAAGCAAAGTGATGCTTAATGATAAATTAAAATTACACTAACAGGCAGGGAGAGAACATAATAATGACACCCCCCCTTAAGGAAAAAAAAACGTGGCTGGGAAGAACAGAGGAAAATGTTTCATGAAATGTGTGGGCAACATTTTGAACATCAGGGTAGATCTTTGGGCTTCGTATCAGGTTATTAAAGACAGCTTGTTTTATGAAATATGAATGCATCAAGCAAATGAAAGCGAGGAAGGCATAAGGAAGATTATGAAGAAAGTCAAAGGAAAGTCAGCTGTGCCAGCTTCTTGAGGTGTCAGATGTGGCCATGGTGACACATGCTTTAATCACATTTGGATTACTGCAACACACTCTACATGGGGCTGCCTCTGAAGACTGCGCGACTGATTCAAAAAGGGACCAGCTAGAGCAGGCATAGGCAAACTCGGCCCTCCAGATGTTTTTAGACTACAATTCCCATCATCCCTGACCACTGGTCCTGTTAGCTAGGGATGATGGGAGTTGTAGTCCCAAAACATCTGGAGGGCCAAGGTTGCCTATGCCTGAGCTAGAGGGAGCATTTGACTCCAGTGTTGCAACCATTAAATTGGTAGGTGTTAGTCATGGAGTCGCAAGTCCTGCCAATCCCAGGGAAGCAGTAGAAGTGATGGGCTGGGACCTATCATGAGGAACAGAATAGAGTTGATGGAGATACCTACTACTCAAGGATGTGGATGATCTAGATGTCCAGACATCTTCTGGATGGGTTTGCCAATAAGTAGCTTGGAAGTGCTCCTTGGTCTATCGCAGACCACGGCTGCTGATGGGGCAGCTGTTAGCCAGGGGTTTGTTTAACTGTTTCAGGTGACATACCAAGTGTGCTGTATTTGAAGAAGGCAGACTCTTCTGTGATGGGGCACAGGTCTTTGGAATGGTCTCCCAGTCAGTGGTGTGCTGTGAAATTTGTTAGGGTCAGAGGCACCAACTTACAAGAGCAATTTTTTTGGGGGGGTGACATTGCATGTGTGACGTCTTGATGTCCTGACGTTGCATGTGTGAACATTGCGCCTGCCTCCCGGGTAGAAGATTCCTGGGCTTTGGGAAGGAAGCAGCAGAAGAACATTTAGGGGACCAGCCTGGTCCCCCTAGGCTGGTCCCACTGCTCCCAGTTGATCTCTCAGAATTCTTTTTTCTTTTCTTTTTTACCAAATATGGAAAACATCCTTGTTTCAATGGGCTTTTAAGGTACAACACCTAGTTTTCTTGCTACCAGTTTTAGAATGGACACACGATGCAGCCATCTTGCTGAAGCCGAGCAGTTCTATGATCTGGGCAGTGCCTGGACAGGGAAACGACTTGGGATACCTATGTGCACTTCCTTGAGTCCTGTGATCAGTGGCGGAGCTTCATGCTCCGGCACTGGGGGCGGAGAGCAGGTGGGGAGGGGCTGGCGCATGTCCTGGGGGTGGGGCGCGCCACCTGTGGGGGCAGGGCGCTCAGTGTGGGTGGGGGGCAGCCACGATGGAAACCCCATCGGGATCACGCTGCCGGGGGCGGTGCGATCCTCCCGCCCCCCTCTTCCTCCGCCAGTTCCTGTGATGGAAGGAAAGCAGGATGAAACGTACTAAAATGACAATCTTTTAGCCTTAAAAAAGTATTGGTTGCGTTCCATGTTTTTGTTACTGCTTTCAGAAATTCTTTGTCACTGTGTGTGTGATCACCTTGTTTGATTTTATGGTTGTTGTGGCATGCTGCTTTGGTAGAAGAGGAAGGTATACATAATGAATCGTCGTTGTTATGTCACTGATTAGCATACCTGCATGTTTGCTTGAATCAGCTCAGCTTGACTGAATAATTCTGCCATTCTGCATGCAGCTTTCTACGGCTTTGGGAATAGTTTTGTTGAAGTGTACAAATAGAAAAACTTCCGTGCACCTTCCAGATATTCCAGAGTACCTGCTGGTATGTGTGACTGCAAGATGAAAATGACTGCATCTGTCTGCAAAGGTACATATATATCCTGGGCGCTGGGTGTATGGCTACAAAGCTGTTCGGAATCAACCGCATCCTAGAAGAATTGTATCAGGCAGCAGTGGCTGGAGGGAGGTCAGCAGATTCAGACAAGCTATTCAGAAAAAAAAGAGAGAGGCACATGAGAAAGTAGCCTCCTTGCTTGTGAAATAATCTATCCTGCATCTGTGAAACATGGTTGGCCTGATATTACTGAAGACTATAGATAGACTTGCCAGCTTGTATTTATGGAATGCCTGTTGACCACAAATAAAACAGAGAAGACGGATGGACTCAATTTGACAGATTACAAAAGCTAATCTCTTGGTCAGATGTTAAAATTGCCTTCCCCTCCCTGGCCTAGAGTACAGTATCAGGACTAACAAACAGATGAAATTAGCAGTGGAACAGTTTGAAAGTGATTTGAGACGGAAGACATTATATAAATGCAAGTCATTATCACCATGTGGTATATATTTTTTCTCCATATGTGTGCATAATTCCCATTAGCGTTAATGAAAGTTCCAACCATGCATCAACAGAAGAATAAATCCCAACGTCTAGATCTCTTTCATGTAGGAAATCTGAAATAGAAAGTGAGACTTCTTGCACAAGAGGCAGTTAATGGAAGCAGATACCCTCCCTTGCCAGCACTGATGTGCACCTTGGGAGGGGAAAAATGCAGAAAGGCGACCTTTGCCCTGTCCCTTCCAGTCAGAAAATCCAGGCCTCGGTATAGCTTTTTAAGCACTGCATTGATTGACAATGCTTCTGTATGTGTGGTCAGCCAGGAACCAAAACAATGACTGTCTGAGGTGCCAGGTTTGGGTTTTTGGGGGCACCTATCACGGGCAGTCTACCTGACTATCCACTCAGCAGCTGAAACAGGTGGCAGCTTACAACAAAATCTGATCCGGATCAAAATCCTCTGACATCCTTTGATACTCGTGAATGATCAATGATATCACTGTGTGGAGAGAAAGTTGGGTGTGAAATGAAGCTGGTGGTGACACAGGGAGATGCTAGCCATTTGCATGGCCACAGCAACAGGTAGAAGCACAGCTATAACCACAGGAATGTCTGCTAGCTCCCCACATGCAGGGTTCACAGTTATGGCAGCCATGATATGGCACTGTTGATATAAGTGAAAATGGGGACCAAGTTTCAAGAAGAAAATGATCAAGCTTTCTGAGGTGCACCGAGTATTTTGGGGAAAGCTGGTCCATACTATGGACCATGGATGACTGAATGGAGTGTAGTGTTTTACTGAGAAAGATACTGTTTTAACTATGGTTGTTTTGACTGTGTTCCCTGAGGTCCTTGGTAAAGGGTGGGATAAAATATATATGGTGTGTGTGTGAGAGAGAGAGAGAGAGAAAGAGAGAATATCCAATGGGCATTCCATTCATAGAAGGGGCTTGCACCCATCTAATACTTGTGCAAGGCGGGGAAGTGATTTTTCTGGGTTCTCCCTTCGCCCTACATCACATCTCCCATGTCACATCTCACACTGTTCTGGAGAGCCACTAAACCCTTAGAACAGATCTGGAGAGCACAAGAGGCTGTGAACAGCATTACACTCACAGAACCGAGGCATCAGGCTGGACCATTCAGTTACTTCACTCTATTATTTCCTTGTTTCTTCTTCGTAAGCACCCTTCCCCCTGGTGTTTCTTTAGGAACCCCTCTAATGATTTCTTAAATTGCAGTGGTCCCATTATTGTTGGGAGCTTTTGTTTATTTATTTATATTTTTCATTTGCAGAGGCATAAATTTTACCTAACTAGATTGCTTTTGCCATCCTAATTGCTATATGTCAAAGATCTCTTAGTTCCTTAGAGCAAAAATTGGCAGGCAAGTAACCCATAATGAAAAACAATTGGTTTGACTAACTTAGGCTGGGGAGGGGGTGTATATTTTGGTACGGGATATAGGAACAGTTATTTCATTTTGAAAAACTGTTTAATATGTTTGGCAGTCAGAGTAGCCAAGCCATTCAGCAACTCCGTGTGTGTGTGTGTGTGTGTGTGTGTGTGTGTATTTAACAGCAGGCCTCGATAGCTGACTTGTGGTTGTCTTGCATGCTGAAATGGTTGCATGAGTACATAGGAGACAAACTCTTGACCTCTCTCTCTCTCTCTCTCTCTCTCTCTCTCTCTCTCTCTCCTCTCTCTCTCCCCATGAGAATAAAAAACAACTTGCTGTCTTAATAAGTTACGCAGATAGTTACCAGCAGCTAACAGACCCTCCAAGTGTCCCTGTTTTCCAGGGACGACCCTGATTTAGACAAGCTGTCCCAGTTTCTGATTTGATCCCAGAATGTCCAGCTTTTCCTTAGGATGTCCCTATTTTCATTGGAGAAATGTTGGAGGGTATGGAGTTATCCAACTCCAAAGCTGTCTGAAGACAATCCTGTATAGGGATTTAAAAAAAAATGTTTAATGTTTTATTATGTTTTTATTTATGTTGGAAGCTGCTCAGAATGGCTGACGAAACCCAGTCACATGTTTTGGTTATAAAGAGTAAAAATATTGTTATGGAATGGGACGTCCCTATTTTCATTGGAGTAATGTTGGAGGTTATGAGCTAATTTAACCAGTGCGCAGCCCCTAGTAGCTGGCCTCAAATCAAGCAAGTCTCACTTTCAGTCATCCAACACAGACAGAAACTTCTGCCTACAGATCAACACCATCACCATCATTCCAGTTCATATCTTGGCCATAGCAACACATAAGTCACGTGTTCAGGTCAAAAAGCCCACTCTCCAGATGAGACATATTAAAAGAGAGAGGAAGTCGACTGCAGTCTGGCCACCAGTTGGCAGCTATAACATTTCTCTTGTCCAGAATTCACATCCCAGAATAAAATATAGATTTACAGAGTGTGTCATCATTGTAAAGTTTTTACAAGGATGTTTGCAAGGCAGTTTGCAAGGCACCCTTTGTTTACCCATTTCTAACTGCATTTTACTTTTGTCTTTTTCTTTTTTGCCTCTGTAACATTCACAATTTTCCTTCCTTCCTTCCTTCCTTCCTTCCTTCCCTCCCTCCCTCTGGTTCCTATTCTGTCTCTTAGGCAGCAAGAAATGATTGATCACTTCCTTCAGCACTGGATTAACCCAGTCAGATGGGTGGGGTATAAAACAACAACAACAACCTATTATGCTATAGAATGCCTATCACTGTAGTACAGTTCTCTGACCAATAACTTATTCAGTTATTGGGGCATACCCTCCAACATTTCTCTGAAGAAAATTGGGATGTCCCATTTCATAACGATAATTTTACTATTTATACCCCACACATCCTACTGGGTTGTCCCAGCCACTCTGGGCAGCTTCCAACATATATTAAAACATTATAAAACATTAAACTTTTTTAAAAAACCTTCCCTATACAGGATGGCCTTCACATGGCTCAGGGATCAGATAACTCCTTACCCTCCAGCATTTCTCCAATGAAAACAGGGACATCCTAAAGAAAAGTGGGACATTCCAGGATCAAATCAGAAACCAGGACGGCTTCTCTAAATCAGGCATGTCCCTGGAAAATAGGGACACTGGGAGGGTCTGTTTGGGTATCAGTCCCTGACCTCAGTTCTGATTTGTTTATGTCATCAAAAGTTGACCCACAGACTAAAAACAGTAGGAAGAAAAGGATGTGTGGTGGAAGAAGGATCAAATAGAATAGCAGAACAAGGATCTCTTTCTCTCTCCCCTACCGTCCATAAAGCCAAGGGTCACATGAAATTAGGCAGAGTACTGCAAGTTGTCCACAAGTGCTGTAAGGTAAATGATGCAAATAGGAGCAGGGCTGAGGCTCAGAGGGAATGGCTTGCCTAAGACCTTCTGGTAAGCACAGTGTTCAGCCAACATGAAACAAAACTTGCTCTTTACTTCTCCATTCTTTGACACTTGGTCCTTATAGTGGTGTGTGTGTGTGTGTGTGTGTGTTTCAATCTACTTTTAAAATATATATAGTTTTAAATTTCCCTGAACACCAGTTATGGGCCTAGTTATGGAAAGGGAAGTTTTAAGTGCACACATTGATCCAATTATGTTAAAACCTATTGAGGGAGTTTTAAAACATATTTCATAGCCTCACACATTGTAAGAAAATCATCATAGCCAATGATAGCCTATTGGTTTACCTACTTATGTAGGTGCATTAAAAGAGATGGAGATATAACAGGGAAGAATACGAGCTCATACCATTATACGGGTCTCTTTCTTTGCCTCCTCGCATAATTTCCATGTAAACATCCTTTAATATAAATCTATTATAGTTGTTAAAATCCCACCAATTGTTGTGGGTGGAGGCCGAATTTGTAGAATCTGTTATCATATCATCATGTGCATGTTTTGATTCTTACTGAAAAGCAAAATAACAAATCTTCCTTGCTAGTTTAGAAATACGTTAGTTATGTAATCTGAAATTACACAATGAACGTATTTTCAAATAGCGAAGAAGATGCTGTTTTTGACATTTTTCGAGCAATAAATAACGCCATGTGGCAAAACCAGCTAAAGCTGCAGACCAAGTTCCAGTATGAAATTAATTTTTAATTTTTAATTAATACTTGCACCCAAAACAAACCCACAGGATTTAAAAGCTGAAGTGCTGGAACAGCTTTCTCAACTTTCAGGCAATGTAAGGGAAGAGGAATTGCCTATAACTCACTGAACATATTGTTATAGTTTTTTGGGGGGGCCCTAGAAATTGGTAAATGGTGGGATTTCAATTGTTTGGAGTATTGAAGGGAAGATTGCATGCCACTGGAGGCTGGCCACTGGCCAATGGAGGCTAAGCTTACTTTCCAAACCAGAACCTCACCTGGGATAGAGGTGATAGCATGGCAAAAGATGTTGATGGGCCTTCTAAGAGGAATCTTAGACCTGGGCAGGGTAACTGGCTGTGAGGTGGCAGGAAAGAGTCTTGAGCAAGGTATGCTGGGTAGAAGGGGGGGGACAAAGATGGAGATCCATCTTGGGCAGGCTGGCTGAAGGCTGGCTGAGAAAGATGCCTAGGACTCCAGGACTCCACTGCTATAGGGTACAAGCCCCTCTTGAAATGACCATGCTGTAGGATCTGGACTTCATGCAGACTGAAGGTGTCAATATATGAATAAATATCTATCCTTTGGATTTTGCATTTCTCTGAATTTTGTGATACACTTTTCTGCTTTAGAAAATGGGACAGAATGCATTTAGGAATGAATATCTGTGAAATTGTCATGGATTGGAAGGCTAAGCCATCCACCCCTACATGAAATAGAGAGAGCATGGAAGGAGATGCTGAAAGAAAGTACAGTGGTACCTCAGGTTACAGATGCTTCAGGTTACGGACGCTTCAGGTTACAGACTCCGCTAACCCAGAAATAGTACCTTGGTTTAAGAACTTTGCTTCAGGATGAAAACAGAAATTGTGCTCTGGCGGCAGCAGGAGGCCCCATTAGCTGAAGTGGTACCTCATCTTAAGAACAGTTTCAGGTTAAGAACGGACCTCCAGAACGAATTAAGTTCTTGACCTGAGGTACCACTGTATCTGATCTTATGTTCCGGTTACCAAGAACAGGAAAGCAACATGTCCTGACAACCAGGGAGAGCAGAACTTTTTGCAGCTGAGTTTTTTAAAATACAGTTTCATTGTTTGAGAGGCTCACCTTCTACTATTGAAACTCAAAGCTTCCAATGTCTTAATTTTAGACTATCATCTTCCGTTGTTAGTGAAAAAATTAAGAGATAATCCACTGATGTAGATTCTAAGCACTGGAATGAGATAATTTATGGGGAACCAAATTATCTGTGGATTGTCTGCCTGAACTTGCATTTTAAGGTAGCTTGTGGCTTAATATATGCTAGAAATGAGATTGTGTGTTCTCTTATTGTGGAAGCGTGGCCACTGGGGGGGAAATATCCTTAAGAATACATGTACCTAGAGAAAAGTCATGTTATTGCTATTTCAGAGCTAAGTAGGATAACAACAACAACAACAGCAAACAGCCTGCTTGAACCATAAAACAATTGAACTTAAAAAAGAAAATGCAACAATTGTGAAACATTACCAGACTGATGAATTAAATATCATAGGAAGTTTCCCTTTATAATACTGAGTGTTTATGTTTTGTATTGCATAACTGAAGAAATCTCTATGGGGAGCAAAGACCAATTTAAATTATGAGGCTGTTGTTGTTCCTAGGAGCCTTACCAGCAGTCACACAAAAACCACAGTCAAGAGAAAGTTGCTCTCAACTCATGTATTTTCTCTGTCTCAAAAAAAAGAAGAAAAAAGGGTCCAGTTGTTTCTTGTGCATCGCTCAGCCTTGTGTTTTTCCCCCCTTCCACCTTAAAATCTTTACCTGGCCGAGATCTGTTGTTCCATTACTGGAGGGCAAAAATGGGAGGAATTGTCTAGGCTAAATTGCAATTAGGCAGCCCTGAGTGAGGCTGGCACCAGTTAACTTGGGATATTGCAGTGAAAAGGCCCGTAATCAGCCTTCGGTCATGTAGAACAATGCATAAAATTAAATTGACATTAATGAATAATTGTGTAATGAAAATGGAAGAGGAGAGTTAATTGCATGTTACAGTGAGTGTAATGCCTAGATAACCTTGCATTTAATGCTATTCTTAGCCCTGCTGCCAAGACTTCTACAGAGCCTCTCTCAGCAGGAAGTCATTAAAGCTGTGAGTAGATAATGCAGGCTCAGTGTAACCTAAGTGGCAACAATATAACAAGAGTTTCTTTCAGACCTTAGTGTTTTCGGGAGAGGTGGGGAGGGAGGAGGGCATGTTGAGGTAATTTGTACACATCTGAATGAAAACAGGAAGCTCGGAGCAACAGATTCTCAGCTCGGTCCGGTGCTAGGGAGTTCTTGACTATTGTTGCAACCAAGGTCAGTGCATATGATCAAAGGCAAGATTTATCCACCAGGACTCACGAGGCCGTTAGATTCCCAGCTGTCTCTCTCACGCCTCCAACTTACTTTTGGTAAATGGCTAGGAGTGTAAGAAAACACTTGACCTCGGAGCGTACAGGATGACCGCCGAAAGTGTCTCCGCGCCCTTCCTCATTATACCTCTCAACCCGTGGACTTTGAAATGAGTGACACAAGCCCTCTAAGAGAAGGACACTTGCAGATGAAGCTCAGTGAAAATGAGCCCATCAAGCCTTCTGTTTCTTTAAAGGAAGGTGAAATGAAGTGGTATCTTACAGAGAACTGTGAGCCTGATTGGTTTCGAAGGAGCCACAGGTTTGCAGTAGCTAGGAGGGCCTAAGGCACAAGGCTGCTGGTGGTGGTTGTGCAGGGTTTGATGGAACAGGGACATTTGAGAATTAAATGAATTCATCCAAGGCTTCTGTTGGCTCATCACCCAACAAAGGATGAAGCATCTTGAAATGCTTAAGGACACTGAGAGGCAGTACCAAGTTGGTCTCTGTTGTCCGCCATTACACTGAGGCCTTGTACCAGATGAAATGTTGAGGCAGATATCCATACTCAAGTGTGGAGGAGAGGGGGTTAAAATGTGTAACTCTTTCTGCATTATGAGGCATTTGTTTCCACGGCAGATAAATTATGGCTGCTGAAACTAAAGCCCAGAAAGCACATAACAAGCAAATTGTTTCTCAGATTGGTATATTTAAGCTCTGTATTTCCATACCAATCTTGGTGCCACCAAGATTGTTGACCATGCCACTCTAACTGAGCAAATAGGTAAGCACAATAAAGTGGATTGTTTTTTTTAAAATGCACATGCCGGTTTTTATTCTGCCAAACTCCTCCACCAACCCACCACAAAGCCCTCACTGTTAAATGCAAATTGGATGTTTTTATTATTGGCTATCCCTCGCTGCTTTCCCAAGGGTTGCAAAGGAATTATAGGGAGGGAAAAGAGTGGGAGAAAACAGCAAAAGGAGTTTGGGCGATGGAGGTATTTTCTGGCTTTCGTCTCCTTCCTTAATTTATGGCAGGGGAACGCATCACCGTGAATGTAAAGTGCTGTTGCACTGGAAGGGTTTTAATAAAATAAAATAAAGTGATAAATATTTGGAAATTGGAATGAGAGAGAACTAGCAATGGATTTCTTGGGAGAGAAGAGCTGTCCTGACCAGGCAAATTGCTCAGGGGCAGCCTTGTCCCTGAATTCTGTTTGTGGAGGAAGGCAAGAAGTTGTCCAATGGTAAAGGAACAGCACCCCACACATGCTCTGGGATACTCATTTTCTTCCTATATACCAGGATTCAACCCTAGAGAACAGATAAGTCTGCATCTTTATTAGAATTGTTTTTTTAAGATTTGCTCATGGCTTTATCTCTGCCTTCCATTGTGAGGAAAGGCAGGTTATAAATTTAATTAATAAATAAAAGCCAGAAGAACGAGAACATTTGTGGTAAGAGTTGGGGCTGTGGGTGTAAAATGCTTTTGTGAATTGCTGGCTGGGAAGGAATGAGGAATGGATTGTCTTGTGTGTGGAGGGAAACCAATTAGTTATGGATTGCTGGCAATGGAGGTATATAGAAGTAGATAATCTCAAAAAAGGGAGAGGTGTTACGGCTTTAATTCTTATTATGGAGATCTGCTGTAAATCCCATTTCTCCATTCTAATTCTGAGAAGGGGACAAGGCTGCAGTTGCTCAGTGGTGAGGAGAAAGCAGTTTGCATATGCTCAGAGGCATACTCTTTATTGTGACTGAACGTATTTCTGCTTAAAAAGTCTCATCATGAATTTGCTGACTGAACTTTAGCTGTTTCCTCATTGCTGTGCCCCAGTGATTTCCAGCAAAATGAAATCAGTGTAATTTTTTTTTACATAGAGCAGGGACAAATATCCTCCCACGATAGAGGGAGATGTTCAGCAACTTTGGAGGTGGGGTACGGTTCGTGTTAGTTATTTCTGATACAGCAGTGCCAGCTCTCTTTTTTTATCCATTCATTTCATTTATGAGTAATTTCTCATTAAACAATGAGAGGCCTGATGGAAACGTAAGGTCTCCGATAGGCACCAAAAAGATAAAGTGCTTCTCTGATATGTAATGGGAGGGAGGTGCTGCCACACTAAGAGACCAATTCCTATATTGTACGGAGCAGACCTCCTGATGAGACGGTATCTACAAGGAGTCCTTTCTCTTTTTGGCATAGCTTTAGTGATCAGTTGGATATATAACAGGTCCCAAGATTCATCCACCAATACCAGCACCTTGAACTTAGCCCAGTGGTTAATTGGCAGCCATTGCACTTTTATCAGTAGGAGAGCTTTCTGGGTTTTTTGGTGTGTTTTTGAAAGGCTGTGTAAGTTTAATAAGCTTTTCATGAAATGAATCATTTGTCTCTGAGGCCCCCAAAATACATATGTTCAAATTATATAGTAATAGCATTACAGAGTTGCTTCCCCAGTGCAGGGAAACATAGAAGCTCTGAAGATGAACATGGGCCAGTTACATCTTTAAACCTCATTTCCTGAGGTTAGAGAAGACTGAAGTATTTATGACAAGCGCCTTTGCAGACTTCCTTTCCTAAAAAAAGAATTTCTGCCACCAGTTTACTCCAGGGTTTGGAGTGGGGTAGGGAGAGAAGAAGCCATTGTGGTGGACGTTGTTTCCATGAGACTTTTCAGGGGTGCCTCTTAAGTTGGGGGTCCAAACCCTTCGCATCCCCAGATTATTTTTTTAGGTGTTATGGACTCTTTGCAGTTTGGTTGTTCTTGTAAAGGTAAAGGGACCCCTGACCATTAGGTCCAGTCGTGGCCGACTCTGGTGTTGCGGCGCTCATCTCGCTTTATTGGCTGAGGGAGCCGGCGTACAGCTTCCGAGTCATGTGGCGAACCAGAGCAGCGCACGGGAACACCGTTTACCTTCCCGCCAGAGTGGTACCTATTTATCTACTTGCACTTTGAGGTGCTTTTGAACTGCTAGGTTGGCAGGAGCAGGGACTGAGCAACGGGAGCTCACCCCGCGTTGGGGATTCGAACCACCAACCTTCTGATTGGCAAGTCCTAGGCTCTTTAGTGGTGATTAATCGGGACTAAGACCAAAATTGGCACCATCCATTCGCTTCGCTCAGTGTGTATGTTGAGAACTGTGCTTTCCCAATGTTTCAAATCTATATAGCTCATGAAAGATGTCCTTAAAAAGACAAGCACCGGTGTGTTCGACACCATATTTGTTCCAGATATGTGAGCTAAGTAGCTACTTAAATCTGATAAAGGAAACACAGCCATGCTACTAAAGACGGAAAACATCTCTTCTTTATTTTGGTCGCAATGGCAACTGAAGGCGGTAGAGTTGGCTCCTGATGCTTCCCCTGTCCAGATTATTGACTTCGTTAGATGAACCACATCAAAGCCATTAGTTCAAAGCACCTTTTGCTTCCTTGCTGAAGGAAAGAATACACTTCACTTTCTGATTAACAGGGCGGTGTTGTGTAAATAACCTCTTCCTTAACTCCTTCAGAGTCATTGTAAAGGGACACAAACCAGGTCACTCAGTTACATGTTGGGGAGGGACAACACTTTTTTTAAAAAACAAATAAATGTACTGAGGAAATGTCTTGAGTTATTCATTGTATTTGTTATGCCATTCAGAGCAGGCTTTGCCTCATCTTATTTGAGTTAGCCTGCTAATAGAGGAGTGAGAAAATTATAAACACTTCAAGCCATATAATTCTGTTACATTTCGCTTCCACTGTTTGTTCTAACTGAATCATTGCTGTAAGGAAATTAAGAGAAAAAGATGAAATTACTGTACATGAGCCAGCTGAGGGGGTAGCTGGCTGTTTTCTCCACTTCCCATTCTAAATTAATGCTGGATTTTTTTAAAAAAAGTTATAATTCAGCATGAAAGAGCTTTCTATTTGGGAACAGGCTTCCTGTCTGTTGTCAGTTACTCTTGTTTTACAGTAGCGTAAATCACATCGTCCCTAAGAGAACAGGCTTGCCTCTGCAAACCAAATATAGTTCATGGGTCCTCTTTCAAAACTACGGAATCCTTTTTCCATTAATCTGCATAATACAAAAATGGAAGGTACAGTAATGGTCTCATGAGCGCATACAATATGCATGCAAATCATAAGAGCCTCTTTGTGCATAACCCAAAAGCAGTTGCCCCACAATATATGCTCTGATGCAGGGTGAGGCCTCCAGATGTTAGAATACATCTCCCACCAGCCATGTGAGTTGTAGTCCAAGCACATCTGGAGGGTACCATGTTGGCTACTTCTGCTTTAATGTAATAGAAGGCAACATTTGGAAAAAAATATATAATAGTAATAATAATTATAATGCATGTACTATGTCACAAACTCGGCCCTCCAGATGTTTTGGGACTGCAACTCCCATCATCCCTAGCTAACAGGACCAGTGGTCAGGGATGATGGGAATTGTAGTCTCAAAACATCTGGAGGGCCGAGTTTGCCTATGCCTGTACTATGTAGATACATGTAGCAAGGAGACACAGCTGGCTTTGTTGCAGCCTACACATTTTAAGGGACGCGGGTGGTGCTGTGGGTAAAACCTCAGCGCCTAGGGCTTGCCGATCGCATGGTCGGCGGTTCGAATCCCCGCGGCGGGGTGAGCTCCCGTCGTTCGGACCCAGCTCCTGCCCATCTAGCAGTTCGAAAGCACCCCTAAGTGCAAGTAGATAAATAGGTACCGCTTTATAGCGGGAAGGTAACGGTGTTTCCGTGTGCGGCGCTGGTGCTGGCTCGCCAGATGCAGCTTCGTCACGCTGGCCACGTGACCCGGAAGTGTCTCCGGACAGCGCTGGCCCCCGGCCTCTTAAGTGAGATGGGCGCACAACCCTAGAGTTGGACACGACTGGCCCGTACGGGCAGGGGTACCTTTACCTTTACCTTACACATTTTAAAAGGTATTTGAACAACCCCTGCCTGTAAGCCGTTTCCAGAAAATGTGAGGGCTAGAGTGGGGTCATGTCTGGTAGCCAGGTCTTCAAACAACAACACATCTTCTAGCTGTGGCCTCATTGGCTACAGGTACGAAGGGGACCTATCCACCTATGGGCATGAGTCTCCACATCAGAGCCAACTTTGTGGGGCCAAGGTCCCTCTGCCTGCCCCATAAAATATTTGAGGAGGCCAGTCCCCCCTATAATTTTTTTAATGGGCATTACTATTCAAACAGGGATGCAGATGGTGCTGTGGGTTAAACCACAGAGCCTAGGGCTTGCCGATCAGAAGGTTGGCGGTTCGAATCCCCGCGACGAGGTGAGTTCCCGTTGCTCGGTCCCTGCTCCTGCCAACCTAGCAGTTTGAAAGCACGTCAAAGTGCAAGTAGATAAATAGGTAAACGGTGGGAAGGTAAACGGTGTTTCCGTGTGCTGCTTTGGTTCGCCAGAAGCGGCTTAGTCATGCAGGCCACATGACCCGGAAGCTGTACGCCGGCTCCCTCGGCCAATAAAGCGAGATGAGCGCCGCAACCCCAGAGTCGGCCACGACTGGACCTAATGGTCAGGGGTCCCTTTACCATTACCTACCATTCAAACAGTGTGTGTACACCATGTCATGTGATTGATTATGCAAGGTGGGGCTTACTTGCCCTCCCCAATAGTTTATTCAACTTGGGGACCTTAGCTAATTAGAATTCCATTTCATGTATGAGGTCCTTTCATGCTTCAGGTACCTCTTTTTTACTTTTGAAAAGTGCTGCTGCTACCTCTGGTTGGATGCCGTTGTTACACTCAGGAAACGGGAAGTGTGATTTTGCTGATGTTTGCAATGCTCACAAATAAGTCACTGTTCTCTGTCAACTCGGCTCGAGGCCTGCAGAAACAGACCTGTACATGTCGCCCGACTTGCTGTGACTAGCAGAAGATAATCCAGAAGGGAAAGGCCAGTGGTCAAGCACCTGCTAGAAGCCCTGGAGGGCTGCTGCAGAGTAGACAATACTGAGCTAGATGGAGCAAGGGCCAGACTCTGTATAAAGCAGTTTACCATACATATGCACATTATCTTGACAACACAAATGGATTTATTTTTTCTTGAAGAATTTTCCAAATTCCCTCACCCAGGCATATATATTTCTTCCCTCCTACCCACCCACCCACCCACCCACCGCCATCCCCCAAAAGTCAGTTTCTTTAATCTTTTCTGTATGTACAGCAGGATTAGAGAGTCTCATTTGAAAGTAATCTATTATATGAGGAGCAGCCTCAGTCATTTTTGATGCTTGCATGCTGTAGAGATTGCAATCACCCTGGGCACAAGCTGGGATCAGAGAAGTATGTGAGGCTTCATTTGTGATTTTTAAGTAGTATAGCAGAGGCATCCGGGGCAAAAGGAATCTTAAGTTATTATTTTGATCCTTTTTTTTCTGACCAAGGCAGCAGGTTGGATCAGATAAGTGTTTGTAACAAATGGGGGGAAAGGCATGAGAGTTTACAAGAGGTAAAGATGGGCTCTTTGTTTGCCAAAGATTAAATAAACTTCCTCACCCTTGGGTTGGATGAACCTGATGAGGTGTTGGCCGTGCCCCAACCTCCAGACAAAAGGAACACTAATTACAACACAATATGTAACATTTCGAAAGAGTAGAATGTTACAGCGCTAGCAATCCAGCAACCTCAAAGTGGTGAAATCCAAAGTAGAGCTTTTTTAAAAAATGTTATTTTACAATCAAGCTTTTATGTCATTTTCTGGCCATAATCCAGAGAGTTACTTTAGGTGCTTCTAGGCTTTGCTTGCATCGAGTGGGCTTTAGATTTTACCCCTCTTTTTATAGCAGACCCCCTCCCAGGCCATAAACTACTTTGCAAACTTGTTTTAATTTCAAAAGTGGTTTCCTCTGCCGCATCCCTGTTGTTCAGGAAACGCAAGTTCAAAACGAGACAGGACACATGTTGTTGCCTGCATGGTTCTCTGGACAATGGGCTGGTTCACATGCAACACTAAACCATGGTTTGGATAATCCTGATCCAAGTGTCAAGTTTACTTTCAGTTTCATCTAATCTTGGCTTGGCATAAAGTGCAAATCAGGCAACCTGACTTAACAACAAGCAATAGTTTGTTAAACAACCCTATTGGTTAAAGAAAGCAGTGGGGGAGGGGGGAATTACAGGTAGAAAAATGAGAGTTCAGCACTAGGCTCAAAGAAACTGAGGCTCATTACTTACAAATTTGCAAATTCCTGTGTGTCCTTCCCCACCTCCATCAATATTATCAGTTATTATGAAAGTGTGATGGTATGAATATAAACTCTTTAGCAGCAAAATTTGGAAAAACAATTGGTGGTGGCTTTGATGTGATTAAAAGGGGGGGCAAGCATCGCCTCCCCAACCCCAGATGTAATTACTGATGGAAAATTCATAGCATTCTTTTTTAAAAAATCTGTTGGCTTTTATTTCGGCACATTCATTTGCTGTTACAGTAGTAACATCCTTGAAAGCTAAGTGAAATTTCTGAAGAAATAGTCATTGTGATCATAAGCATAACTCAGAGAGAAAATACTAGGGTATTTTAAGTCCTGTTGAAATCTTTTGGGCCTCAGAGCTTAACAAAAAGCATATATCATAATGACTTCAGTGGAAATTAACCATGCTTGTATCTGTTCCTGGGTTATGACATTTGTAATTCAGAAATTCAAAATTTTAGAAGATTCTGTTGCTGCTGCGTGTTTTTTTAATAGAAGCTTAATGTCAGGAGGTAAGAAATGACTTTTCAAAAATAATATGAAACATTTTGGGCAAGATTCAGTCAACAACAAGCATTTGTAAGTGTAATTTACTCAATATAATGAAGATGTTGGCCTTAATGTTCCAGGATAGTCTAGATATGGGCACTGGGGGGGGGGGGACAGTCAGCTCCATTTTTCTCAATCATTCTGAACAAATATGTGCACCCTTGCAGATACTAATTACTTACTTTAGGCATTTTCCAATTAATCCACCATAACTATCTCCCTCCCCCCCTCTAATTATTATTAACGAAATATCTGGAGCTGGGTGGATTATTTCTTATTTGGCATTTATTTATTTGTGGCATTTATATAACACTTAATCATTAACCTTTCCAAGTATTTGACATAAAAATACAAAAATTAAAAATAAACCATACAAATAATAAAAAGCAATAATTCATCACAAAACTGCCTTAAGATGCCTGCTGAAATAAGAAAGCCTTTTTCATGCGAATGAAGTTCAGCGATTTAAAAAAAATTCCTGCATTGACAGAGTACAAATGGCATCACTATTTTTTTACAAAGATGGTTTAATTTAGGGCAATGTTTTTTCAATACAGGAGAGAAGGATCGTATGAGAGGTTGACTGAGATTTGAAGATAGCTAACAAAAAATATAGTTATTGGTTGTGATAACTGAGACCTAAATCCACAGAGATCAAAATATCTGGTCATAAAAAGTGAATGATTTTGGGGGAGGGGTTAATTCTGTAAAGCTAAAAGCTTTCGACTGAGTTGAATTGCAATATAGTTATCAATTTATTAATTTGTGCTTTTTTATTTTGATATTGAGCTAACTTTTTCCTGTTTCTGTTTGCATAAAAGATCTAAAGGTTGGAAAACTAGACCATATTGTATCTCTTAAATATGAATAGAACAGCCACAGGAAACATGAATACAACTCCACCAATAAATAAACTATATAATGATGTTATCAAAATTCTTTCATGTCCAAAAATCTATGAAAATCTGATATATATGTGAATGCTTGTGAGTGTGGTATCAATGTTGTTTAGTCATTTAGTCGTGTCCGACTCTTCGTGACCCCATGGACCAGAGCACGCCAGGCATTCCTGTCTTCCACTGCCTCCTGCAGTTTGGTCAGACTCATGTTTGTAGCTTCGAGAACACTATCCAACCATCTCGTCCTCTGTCGTCCCCTTCTCCTTGTGCCCTCTATCTTTCCCAACATCAGGGTCTTTTCCAGGGAGTCTTCTCTTCTCATGAGGTGGCCAAAGTATTGGAGCCTCAGCTTCACGATCTGTCCTTCCAGTGAGCACTCAGGGCTGATTTCCTTAAGAATGGATACGTTTGATCTTCTTGCAGTCCATGGGACTCTCAAGAGTCTCCTCCAGCACCATTTTTGACCACATCCAACTTACCAAGGTTCATGGTTCTTACATTCCAGGTTCTTTACAGCATTGGACTTTCCTTTCGCTTCCAGGCATATCCGTAACTGAGCGTCCTTTCGGCTTTGGCCCAGCCGCTTCATCAGCTCTGAATCTACTTGTACTTGTCCTCCGCTCTTCCTCAGTAGCATGTTGGACGCCTTCCGACCTGAGGGGCTCATCTTCCAGCGTCATAACTTTTATATGCCTGTTGTCTTTGTCCATGGAGTTTTCTTGGCAGGGATACTGGAGTGGCTTGCCGGTTCCTGCTCCAGGTGGATCACGTTTGGTCAAAACTCTCCACTATGACCTGTCCGTCTTGGGTGGCCCTGCACAGCATAGCTCATAGCTTCTCTGGGTTATTCAAGCCCCTTCGCCATGGCAAGGCAGTGATCCATGAAGGGGGTGGTATCAATAGCATCTGCTATATTTTCTGCTATTCGGTGAATGTCAAATTCATTTAAGTTACAACACAGAAAAGGGCTAAAGATTTGGATGCAGTGATGGCAATTCTGCTCCATTCAATACTGCTTTTGACTACCAAGGGCTTAGATTGCCCCCTGTGGCATTTGCCCATTCCTTGTGATTCTGTTTGTACAGAGGGATGGAAATGGTTACTGTAGATTGACCAATGAGAAAGCTCAGAGGCGAAGCCAACCTGGTTTGGAGGCTCAGCCCAGGGGTTTTACTATTGGGAGATAGGAGAGTCAGGGTCAGACAGAGCAAGTAAAAGACGAATATAACGGTTGTGACAGTTAGAGTGAGAGACACGGATAGAACTGAGAGAGAAGAGTGTGACAGTGCCTCATGTAATTAAGGGCGTGCATTTGAGAAACCGTTCTAAACATATTTAAAACTTGTTTGTTCTTCAATAAGCTTTAATCTTCGTTGTTGACTTCACAACCTGACTGAGCCTCAGTATTTCACCAGAGGAAACCTGGTTGGTGGCAACGGAAGAATAAAGCAGTGGTGTACAGGTCAATAGTCCATGAAACAACCAGGGGCTCTGTACGAACGCCACACCCCCTAATATCCCCCCCCCCACTATCATTTGAGTTGGCAGAGGTAAATATGGGATAAAATTATCTTGATTCCACATTTTAAGGGATATTTGCCAATTCATAAATTATTGTCATGTGCTGTTAGATTACTCCGATTCATCATAATTAGGTGCACATGGTAATTCATGGCTAAAATATCTTTTTTTTCTATCATAATGCTATTAGATTGGGGAGTGGGTAAAAAGGTCCATTTAAACTGGTCTTAAATTCATTTTGGCATATGGAAACAAGATATCAAATGCAGAGCAACTATTTTAAAAAGAAGGTTTTAAATATATTTTGCATGCAGGAACCTTTCTCGCAGAGGTTAGTGTGCATATAGATTATGCAAGAACTTTTCAATGCACTGACCTACACAAAAAGTACAAGATTTTATGTGACCTTGGCCTTCTGGATATTACTGGTAAATGAATAGCTTCCTCAAGAGCAAACAATACATACAGAAGCATTTTTAACCATTCTCTCTGTTTTATACTAAACATTTCTTGAAACTTTTTTGTTGTTATACTGCTTACTTTTCATCTAATATGCGTATACAACTTGCTTACTGCTGATCTTTAAATCTTCATGACGTCTGTGCCAAGATAGAATTGTGCATTATGTGAATTGGGGAGGGGGGTGTATACCAACTGTTATCTGAGTGTTTTCACATGAGAGCAGAGTTCCCCAAAAATATCTGAAAAGCGGAGGCTGTTACTCTACCCCAGCTGAATCCAATGATAGATTTGCGAGTTTGACTGGGAAAATTCACAAAGGGATTACCCAAGTCTCCCAGATTGTATACCCCATGGCCAGACTCTTGCACTTATGAATAAAGTACTGTTTTCTATTGTATACTATGAAGTAGTGGATGCTTTATATTAAAAAAAAATTGGCTGAGATTTCTGAGAAATACACTCTGCTTTTTGGAAGGATTGTTTATTTGCTTGCTTGTTAGTTAGACACATACAGGTTTCTGTTATGTACTCAGCAGTGCCATCACCAATTCATAAAATGAAATAATAGTTCTGATTTATTTTTCCTAATAGGTTTGCTACCTTTATCTTTACAGGGCTTCTGTACATTAGCAACTGAATGATAGGACATCTGCACCTGTTAGATGTTTGCCTCTCGCTGGATTTCCATACCAGTAAAAGTTGCATCCTGCTAAATTCTTAATTGTCATGTAGCTACTAAAAGCCTAGGAACACTGCCAGAATAAAAAGGTGACAACCTGTTTGTGGGTGATATTTCAGTGATGTAAGGCTGAAGTAGTGAAAATACAAGTACTTGCTGTAAAAGGCAACTCACTACACCTAGTTTTTATTTGTGGTTTATTTATTTTATTTCCACATTTTCCACCCAAAGGTCTTTTGAAAATCAAAGCTTTTTTGCAAGCCAGTACTTTCTTTTGGAAAGGTGGGTATTTGAAAGTCATAGAGAGACATCTTTGGGGTTTAAGGATGAAATTGGGGGATCTAAAATGTCACACACACACACACCTCAAGCCATCTTATATATAGCTTTACAAATCTGTCTCAATCCCAAGGCTTTAGTTTCCCTGTCTGCAAAATGGAGTAATTCTTATACATATAATTCTAAGCAGAGGAATTAAAAATCTACATATGACAAGAGTTATTTGAGAACTCCAATTTTTTAATGAATTGTTAGACATACTAGCTGCACCAGAGGTTATGCAGGTAAATATGTTCTATACTTACTGATCAATCCTCTGTGATGACAAAAAATATATATAGTCTATTGGTGCAATTGAAATATTTGTGTTAATTTGGTCATAATTACCCAATTTTGCCAATGGAAACCGCTGATAACTTACAACAAAATTAAGTGCTACATTTTTATCTTTTCCTTGGATGGTTTAGAAAAAAGAAATCCGCTCAAGTATCATCACACGTTGCAAGATATCACTGTCAGTAATGCAGTCCTGTAGCTGGAAGCTGGACTAGAGTAGCACAGCTTTTTGCATACCACTTACACATAATTCCAAATAGTCTCCCCTAATCACCTCCTCAAGCAAGAAGGTTTAAAGACACTCTTCACATCTTAAGGAGAATATGTGTCAGAACACCCCAACTTACCTGTCTACCTTGATGCCTTCATTTGAAAGGACTGTACTGCATTTGATGCTGAGGAAGCTGGTACTATTTTGAATAAGAAAAGCACTCAAATGTCGCTTTTGATACATGAGAGACACTCTAACATGTTGCACTTTAGTCAGTCAAGAGAAGAAAAGAAAAGCCCTAAGGAATCTGTCCGTTCTTCGTCTTCCTACAGCTCCTCTTCACAGTTCTTCTTACGTTTCTCAGCCAAACTAGATCTCCACTTAAGGTTGATTTTTAATGTTTGTTTTCTCTTAAAATAGTACGTGTGTAGTGAAGGCAGAGGAGGAAAACAGTACGCTCAGATGCTACTGTAGGTAGACAACCTGGATACAGAAAACTGCTTGAGCTGGTATACTTACATTTAAATAGTTGTGCAGCCTGGACCCCTGCACTTAGAAATAAGCTCCATTCAGTTGAATGAACTAAACCCATCCACAGATCTGTTGCTTGGAGGGGCTTAAACTGGGGTAGAAGTACCCTTCTACCAGCAAAGAGGAGATCCACCAGCAGGGGGACATCTCTGCCCTAGAGACCCAGATATGCCTCTGCAGGGTGAATCGACTGCTGGCTGTAGTCCCTGAAATGGGCAAGGTGGAGGTAGTCTGAGATCCACTAGATCCAAAGCTCCTCCCTTCACCCAAGAAGCCCCAGATTGGGTTCCCAGCTGGCATAGTTAATTCTGCCACCCCTCCTTCCCAAAACTAACTGGTGAGCTGAGCCTCCCCATCTGCATCAAAAGAAGCATCTGGTCCATTCGGTGTGTCCCATTTAAGCAGCAAGATGTGAATGGAGATAGCTGGTCCTGGCTATGCTTACAGAAGTGTGCTTCCATACGTGGGTGCCTTTTGCTGAATTGAGCTGATAAACCCTACTGGTCCTGGCTTTTATAGATGAGTTTTTCTTACAATGGGCCTGGCGATCAGTACTAAGCCTCCAAAGTGTCTTGGAGTGCAGCCCTAACCCCACTTACCTTGCAGAATTCAAAAGGAGTTTCTTTTGACTAGACATGGTTAGCCTTGTGCTGCTACTTAGCAAGTTCTTTCATAGCTGAATGGCCAAAGATTAATACCATGGTGGTTTAAGGATACTGGGACCACAGAACCCCAAGTAGGTTCTATCTAGCTCCATTGTGGGAATGGAAGCCAGCCTGCTTATTAAGATCTTCTAGAAAGGCTCTGCTTCATGTGGGGATTCCCTATGCGATGATGAAAATGTTTCCTTTGAGGTTGTTGCAGGTACACTGATGACTGCAACACAGATCATGAATTGGGGGAGGATGTTAGAATTCCTGCTCCATGATTGCAGTCATAGGAATGTTGTCTATCACATGACGGTGTTTGTTTTGACTCCACAGAGTGGGAAGTGATGGAGACAGGATGTTTGTGTTACTGTGTTCCGTGAAATGGGACTACAGTGGTACCTCGGGTTACATACGCTTCAGGTTACATATGCTTCAGGTTACAAACTCCGCTAACCCAGAAATAGTACCTCGGGTTAAGAACTTTGCTTCAGGATTAGAAAAGAAATTGTGCTCTGGCGGCACGGCAGCAGCGGGAGGCCCCATTAGCTAAAGTGGTGCTTCAGGTTAAGAACAGTTTCAGGTTAAGAACAGACCTCCGGAATGAATTAAGTACTTAACCCAAGGTACCACTGTGTTATTCTTTGTTCTTTTTCTCTTTGCTGTCTGATGCTAGAGAGAGAGAGGGAGCCATGGTGCAGAGCTCCATGTGTGTTTATATGTAAATAAAGTAGATTAGCCAAAATGCTGAGTTGCTGAGGTCTGTTATGCAACTGCAAAGACTCTGTGGATCCCTAAGTGTACCCATGTCTGTTGGCATCGGTCACTGTGATGTTCAGGCTGAAGAAAGCTTTTGAAGCTCCCGAACGAAGGACCAGGAGGGAGGGAACATGCCAGTCGGGCATACGTCTCTGCCAGGGTCCTACTCGAGCGTAGGCTGAACTCCTGACAAAGGCCAGCAGCGTAGCGTGCATGGTTGGTACCTGAACAGGAAGCTTGCATGCCTGTTGTGTCCTGCTCACAAAGCCCCGCAGCATCACCGATGGGCACAGGGCTGGCAGGGCAATGTGATCGCACTCCTCGGGTGCATGTTTGTTGCACCCGCCAAGGGCTGCAGGCGGGCAGGGTGGGTCTTGCAGGGTGGCAGGGAGCAAAATGCACCCCCCCCCAAAAAAAAGAAAATGTGCCCAGGGCCATCGCTCATCTGGCCCTCCCCACGCAATGCCACTGAGTAGGGCAACTTTTCATCTTGGAGTTGTCATTGCAAAGGACCAAAGAAGAAGAAAGGAAACGTCAAAACGTTGCCTGAAGCGAGGAGAGAGGAAATGTAATGATCTTTCTGTTGCGTTCAAATCACGCAGCCTTTAGCTCGGCACAACCAAAACACTAGGTCCGTTTCATTCAGGCTTTCAGGTTTGTTGTTTTAATTGCCTTCGTTCTTAAAGAAGGCCTGAGCACCAGCAAGGCCTGTGTGAGTCAACTGGAAGAAACAGTTTCAATTTTGCCAATAGGTGCAGTTGTACCTGTATCATCTCCACCTAGGTCAGCAATGAACCAGTAGGCAGAGCAGGGAGTGAATTCAGTGACGCTGAACTCATTGCTTCCTCTACAGTTTACGTTTGCTGCCCTGGATTTCCCCAGTGAATTGTTAAGACTAAATATGCTAATAATAATAATAATTTGTACCCCACCCATCTGACTGGGTTGCCCCAGCCACTCTGGGCAGCCTCAAGCATATATAAAAATACAGTAAAACATTAAACATTTAAAAGTTTCCCTATACAGGGCTGGCTTCAGATGTCCCCTAAAAGCCTCATCTCCTTGACATCTGATGGGAGGGCATTCCACAGGGCGGGCGCCACTACCGAGAAGGCCCTCTGCCTGGTTCCCTATAGCTTCACTTCTCGCAGTGTGGGAACCACCAGAAGGCCCTCGGTGTCCAGGCTGAATGATGGGGGTGGAGACACTCCTTCAGGTATACAGGACTGAAGCCTTTAAAGGTAATCACCGACACTTTGAATTGTGCTCGGAAACGTACATGAGTGGATGAGCCCAATAACCCTATGCAGGAGTTTAGGCAGCGGCAGACATTTCAATGGGAGAGTACGCTGTTCACCTGACCTCCTTCCAATGGAGGGAGGGCTTTCTAAAATTTTATCCTGTTGAGTCGCTGCTGCATCTCAGGATGGAAAGGGGAAGGATTAAGATGGTGGTAAGGGTGGCATGGTGCAAACATGCCAGCAAATGCAATTTGGCATTCTTGTGGGCATGTTTACACTGTGCCAACCTCACCACTACTTTACCTCTCCTCCTGTCTGTTGCGTCAGCAGCGAGGACTCAGCCGGTGGGGGGAGGTCAGTTGAGTCTCATCGCACCTTCCACTACTGAAGTAATAATAATAATAATAATAATAATAATAATAATAGTAATATTTTTTATTTGTACCCCACCCATCTTGCTGGGCTTCCCCAGCCACTCTGGGCAGCTTCCAACAAAGATTAAAAATACATAAAAATGTCACACATTAAAAACTTCCTTGAACAGGGCTGCCTTCAGATATCTTCTAAATGTCAGGTAGTTGTTTATCTCTTTGACATCTGATGGGAGGGCGTTCCACAGGGCGGGTGCCATTACTGAAAAGGCCCTCTGCCTGGTTCCCTGTAGCTTTGCTTCTCGCAGTGAGGCAACCGCCAGAAGGCCCTTGGCGCTGGACCTCAGTGTCCAGGTTGAACGATGGGGGTGGAGATGCTCCTTCAGGTATACTGGGCTGGGGCACTTTGAATTGTGCTCGGAAATGTAAAGCTTGCAGAGGGAAACTGGTCAGGGTTTCCCACATCACTGTGGTTCAGAAGCAGTTTCAGGCTACTTCTGCCCAATTCCAAGCTTGGTATACTACCCAAAAGGCCACCTTGGCTCTATAGTCCATTGAGAACTACTAAAATAATCTGAGCTGTGTTTGACTTAGGCTAAGCAGTTAAGAAAGAGAGAGAGAGAGAGAGAGAGAGAGGTTCGGGGAAAGGAGATCCATCACAAGCAGAGGCAACCATGGTGGTTTTCAAATGAGCACAGACGTTAAGGGCTGGCAATTTGTTTAAAGCAATGGGTAAAATATTTAAAACCACCACTTTATTTAAACTATTGTGCCTCCTTCAGTAAACACTTGGTACATGAGTGAACCCTGTATGAACTTGTGCTTATTGCTGGTTAAATAGAACCTAAAGCTTAAATGGGGGGAAAAGGGCTTGTTATTCAGAGGACAAAAAAGTTGCACACGAACTTTTCTTTTCTTTCCTCCCTCCCCCCTTTTTTGCCCACACACAAGCTTTTACCCCACAAAGTATTGCACTCACAGGTTCTTTTTATTAAAACACCCTGGTTTTTTATTTTCTTTCTAGGCCTCAAAGTACTAAACTGAAAGCAAGCTGTTAACAGAAATGAGTAATTATTGAAGCTCTAACAGGCAGCTTTCATTGAAGTTGATTACAGCAGCCATATAATCACTTTTACGGATGCTGTAATCACAGTAGCAGGGAATGCTTGACTTGGTTCTTATTGTTTTCACTCGG
Source organism: Podarcis filfolensis (assembly GCF_964270895.1). NCBI lineage: Eukaryota > Metazoa > Chordata > Lepidosauria > Squamata > Lacertidae > Podarcis > Podarcis filfolensis. Next base: position 29,579,012 of record NC_139609.1, read on the forward strand.
GGTGGTGGCAGGGGGCCTGCGAGAAACCCGTTTTACCACCTCGGTGCAATTTCTTCTGTAAAAGAAATCTACACACCACTGAATGAAGCAGGGAATCATTTATTCTTTCTTTATTAGCATTTTCCCCTCCCTCACATAAGAGTCTGTTGGAGTCAGGAAATTGCTGTTATTCAATATGCAAGCCAGAGGTTGTAATGACCATTTGGAATGGGTATGGCCAACAATTACAGCCCTTAATGAATAGAGTAATCTGGTGGAGCCTCAACGCAAGTAGCAACTATGGGGCTGTCTCTGGTTAAATTAAAAGAACAGCAAGGCAAAGGAAGTTAACAAGAATTAATTAGTTAGATCGAACTGAAAACCTACTCATTAGCAATGTTATAGGCAAACTAAAAGCCTATCTTCAGTGCAATTAGGTAGACAAATGAATTGTACAACTGACTGACTCACACCTGCTAACAGCTAAAGGCTATAGCCGATATGTACGGGATCCACTTTTTACAGTTCATGCATAGTTGCATAGTTTAATGGATCTTGCATTTCTGCATTACCCTTCGCTCTTTCCCCATTTTTACTTGTATATTTGATCTAACTATTGCAAGTATTATTTTGTTAGTTTCTGACGTGATGCGGCTGGAGATGAATCAAGAAGGGCATCGCACAATCACAAACAAAGCCTTTAGCTCGGCACAACCAAAACACTTAATACGTTTCTTTCAGGCGTTCGGGTTTGTTGTTTTAATTGTCTTTATTGTTAAAGAATGTGTGTAGTAAAACCCCGTGACTGGAGGTCAAAACAAAAATGGTAGGCAGAGAATGGAAACACGTAAATAGAAATGATTGTGACCTAAGATTTAGCTCTTTGCTGACAAAGAAAGCAAACAGGAAAGAAATCAAGAAGGTTGTTCATTGCTTCTGCTGTAACAGACTCTCCAAGTGTCCCTATTTTCCAGGGACATCCCTGATTTAGAGAAGCCATCCTAGTTTCTGTCCTGCTTTTCCTCAAGTCATCCCTATTTTCATTGGAGAAATATTGGAGGGTATGGAGTTATTCGCCGAGCAATCCAGTATAGGGAAGTTTTTTTAATGCTTAATGTTTTATTATGTTTTTATATATATTGGAAGCTGCCCAGAGTGGCTGGGGCAACCCAGTCAAATGTGTGGGGTATAAATAGTCAAATTACAGTGGTACCTCAGGTTAAGAACTTAATTCGTTCTGGAGGTCCGTTCTTAACCTGAAACTGTTCTTAACCTGAGGTACCACTTTAGCTAATGGGGCTTCCTGCCTCCGCACCGCTGCTGCACAATTTCTGTTCTCATCCTGAAGCAAAGTTCGTAATCCAAGGTACTATTTCTGGGTTAACGGAGTCTGTAACCTGAAGCGTCTGTAAGTGAAGCATCTGTAATGCTGGATGGAAAGGATGGAAAGGAAAGTCTCAGATTAGGATCCAAACCATAGAAGAACAGAGAGGGAAGGGATTACTTTAGGAGCTGGATAAATTGGTATTCCAAAGTAGGATTTCAGTTGGATTTGAAATGTTGGATCCAACTAGGTAATGCTGAATTTCAGTGACATGGCCAGGCCAGAAATGCAGGCTGCTAGGAACCTGACGGAACAGTCTGGGATTGACTGCCCCACAGCTCTCTGTCAAAAACACCCATTTTTCTTCTGTGTGATGGAACACTCAAAAGATGTGTAATACCCTCTGTGAAGTCTGCTCAACGTATATGGTGGGTGGTTTTGCGGCCAGACCACAACCAGTGATCCAGCAAGCACCCAGGGGTTTGGCTGACCACCTGCCTGTGATTGGCTAGGCCGGTAGGCTTTGGGCGGTCCTTCTCCTGGGGCGGGTGCAGCTGGCTAATCAGTGCCAGTTCAGCTGGTTCCTGGATGTGGGGCTAAATTGTAGCCCAGCCTGGTGGTCCTTCCTTCTGCTCCTCTTCACTTCATTAAAATGGCAGACAGAACAATCGTATGGAGGCTGGGGGAGACTCTGTTGACATCAGAGAATGGTGGCAATGGCTTTTGAATGTTCCACCCTTTTCCCCATTTCCCCTCCCATTGGTTTAAATAGTAGAGAAAATTACTGCCAGTTCCAGAGATGGCATAGGCTATCCCATTCCAGGGATGTGCCCACAGAACATGCCCTTTTTGCCCTTGCCACCCACAGAGCACCAACGATGCGGAAGCCACAACAGTGAAGCTGTCCACTGCTGGGCAGTGAAGGATCTCCATAGATAGGTGAAGGAGGTTGTACCATCCCATGGCTCCTGGGAAAGCTCCTGGGAGCATTAAGATTACACATTTATTATCTGAATAAAGACCGGTCCATCCTTACCTTCCATCATTTTTTGCTTAACTAAAATATTAAGTGAAATATTGATAAACTATTACCGAACTGATAAACCTTGCACTCAAATAATAGACTCAAATAAGAGCAAAAATGCTTCAGTTCCACTTTGCCTTCTTTGCTGATGCTACTCTAATTTTATGTGCTTCTCACATGCTCTATCTGCCTCCACAATGAGTAAAGTATTCATCTATTGTTATTGCTGTTAACATCACAACTCTCTTAATCAATCACAGAAAATTGTTTTATATCACATGCAAAGGGTTATTAATGCGTTATTGTGTAAAAGCTTACCTAAGCTGATGTTCTCAAAAGTGAAACATTTAATCACATTTGTCATATTTTGGGGTTTTTTCTCTCCTTTTTTCTTTTTTGTTTTTGCTGAATGCACAACATCTCGTAAAACTAATTAAAACGCCATGCGACAGAGAATACACTGGGAATATATTGATGAGGAAGATGGATGCACAAAGAAGTGACTTCAGCTGAAATTATCTAAATATGCTTTCTCGTTAATGGAAGAGAAATACATCCAAACATGAATCTGAATTAAAGGATTATGTGAGCCTGTGGGCCAAACCTCAAAATTGGGGTGGGGGTGGAATAAACCCTATATGGCCAGAGTTAACATCTGACAGAAAGTGGGGAAGCAGCTATGGGTTGGGGAACAAAAATTCCATAGAGAAATCCTAGACATTATAGCAATATTATACTGGAGGGAAGGTATTGTTTTTGTTAGCTACACTGACATGTATTTTTGTGTTTTTATATTGTAAACCGCCCTGTGATCCTCAGAGGAAGGGCAGTATAGTAGTAGTAGTAGTAGTAGTAGTAGTAGTAGTAATAGAAAATATGAGGGGAGAACCATTTTAAAAATGCAATAACAAACTTGCTGCTATTTTTGGCCAACACTACCATATTTACTGGAATGTAATGCACACCTTTTGGGGCCAAATTGCGTTGTGAAAATTAGGGCGCAAATTGAGGTGTGCATTAGATCCAATGGCGCATTAGATTCGCGTAAATACAGTATTGACTTTGCAACACACAATGGCTTGGGTAATATATTTCTTTAAAACATAGCTAGATGGGGAAATGAGGCCAAACGAAAGAGGAAAGGTTCAAATACAATAACCAGGCCTTGCAATGCTGTGGTGCCTTTGAGGGACTCTCAATGGCGTAGGAAGCACCTGATGATCATCTCCAAGGCGAGAAAGCAGACTGACCTTGGAGAGGGAGATCTGAAGTGAGAAGCTTCTTCCCCACCACCAAACAAACTTCTACATTTCTTGCCCACCAATGGGGTTTAGAAACAGGGATTCCAGGGGAGACAGGGGGTGTTTCGGTGGGGGTGGGGTGTAGGTGAAGGCATGAAAGATCAATCACATTCACAGCCACCTCCCTAACCAGTCCTGGAGAAAATTAGGCCAGTCCTGTAAACTATTCTTTCTGCCCTGCTCACATGAGCCCTTCAGGGTGCTGGGTGAGGTAGTTTGACCGCCTTCAATTCTCCCTCCCATTGCTGCCTTATTTCGAAACATTCCCACTATGATTAAGACTAGTGAACTCACTTCAGTTGACTTGAATCGGACCCAAAGAGGTGGAAGGCTTGGTCCTTCATTAAAAACAGATAGTGTCGAGCGAGGGTCGTGATGCTCCTACAAAACTGTCAATGCACAAATGTGTAGATGTTCCAAGCCTGGTGCAATCTTTACCCGCTTTTCAGATATCTTTCTGGGGAGGAGAAAAGGTGCCCATCGGTTTATGGGTATTGTCTCAGATATGGGTCCTCATGACAGGTGTCCTAGTTCTAAAGCATTCTGGTACGTTCCTTCCCTGAGACACCCAATTCATAAAGCGCAGATTGTGAAAGTGTACGAAGGCCGGTGTTTTCCCCGTACTGTTGTATGGCTTATCACGAGCACAGATAAATGCCTGACTTCTGCTGCAAATCTCCTTCCCCGATCAAATGCGAAATTCCCACCCACCCACATTCCATCCTACATGTGTCTTGGCTTGCTCTGAATTGCAATGCAGACGTCTGTTAGGAGGCAGCAGGCTTCATGTTCTGAGTGTCTGCGGAATGAGGCAAAAACATTCCACAGTCAGGGGCAGTATGGTTCCAGAACACTTTTGCTAATGCGGCGAATGAGAGCCACAATTCCTTAGGCCTGTGAGAATATATGCATATGATGATCATTTCCACAACTATAAACAGAAAACGCTTGTTAGCAAAGGTGACGTTTATCCAATAATCCAACAGAATGTTAAAAGGGTGTGCTGCAATTCCCAGCACCCTTAGGGCTCTCACGATTCTTTGGAGAAGTAATGTGCTATAAATGTATGCCTGGAAATTTCCAACAAGCTAAAGATGCGTCTGTGTGCTGAGTCAGGGAAGTAAAAACTGGAAGAGCGTTTGCAGACTCTCCAAGTGTCCCTGTTTTCCAGAGGCGGTCCCACATTTACAGAAGCTGCCCAAGTTTCTGATTTGATCCCAGAATGTCCCGCTTTTCCTTAGGACAATCCCATTTTTCCTCAGAGAAATGTTGGAGGGTATAGAGTTATGTGACCCCCAAACCAAGAGGATAAGTAACCATACAACTGAAGGCAGCCCTGTATGGTGAAGTTTTTTTTTAATGTGTAATGTTTTGTTATGTTTCTATATACCTTGGAAGCTGCCCAGAGTGGCTGGGGCAACCCTGTCTGTTGGGTGGGGTATAAATAATAACATTGTTGTTGTCGTTGTTATGGAATGTTGTTGTTGTTTAGTCGTTTAGTCGTGTCCGACTCTTCGTGACCCCATGGACCAGAGCAGGCCAGGCACTCCTGTCTTCCACTGCCTCCCGCAGTTTGGTCAAACTCATGCTGGTAGTTTCGAGAACACTATCCAACCATCTCGTCCTCTGTCGTCCCCTTCTCCTTGTGCCCTCCATCTTTCCCAACATCAGGGACTTTTCTGGGGAGTCTTCTCTTTTCATGAGGTGGCCAAAATATTGGAGCCTCAGCTTCACGATCTGTCCTTCCAGTGAGCACTCAGGGCTGATTTCCTTAAGAATGGATCGGTTTGATCTTCTTGCAGTCCATGGGACTCTCAAGAGTCTCCTCCAGCACCATAATTCAAAAGCATCAATTCTTCGGCGATCAGCCTTCTTTATGGTCCAGCTCTCACTTCCATACATCACTACTGGGAAAACCATAGCTTTTACTATATGGACCTTTGTTGGCAAGGTTGTTATGGAATAGGATGTCCCTATTTTCATCGTATAAATGTTGGATGGTATGCATTTAGTTCTCTTTTTCTTTTCTTTTCTTTTCTTTTTTTCTTTTTTGCTTTTCAGGCCCACAGTGTATCACAAATGATTAGCCTATACATGTGTGAGCAGCAGGACTAGTAAAAAAAATGTTTGTGAGGTGGTAACTTTTGTAGCTTTGTTTGCAGGCCCTGCTCAGGCCGAGTGGTACATTAGCCACATTGGTCTTATCAGGATTTACTCTTTGGCTCAGTTCATGTTGACGAGTGCATTATTTCACATAAAACATGTGATCAGCTGAATATAACAGAGGTGGAAATGAGGCTGGTATGAGATCTCTCCTCCGAACTAGAACCATCACATCTTATGGTTTATTGTGGGGTACGAGAGTCTCGACATTAAGAGCATCTGAATTTGTAATGTATTCCTTTGCCATTCCTCCCCCCCCCCTTTGCTCTGCCTTCCTGTTCCACGGGTGTTTCCAGTATTATCTTGGTGTTCTATCCCAGCTCTACTTCTCATTACTTCTATATATTTATCTTCAGACGCATGCTTCCTGCATATTTAATAACTACAGGATGAGAATTCGTTCTTCATGTCAAAGAATTGGATTATCATCCCATTACAGGCAAAGGCTCGTGAAACCAAGACACTTAACTTTTGACCTTTGTGGAAAAGATCATTTAATTTAACCACCCAGATGGATCAGGTGAATCTTTAAAAGAAAGAAAGAGAAAAGGGAAGGGAATCAAGACTGGCCTATTTTACTGTTTGTTTAGTGAATCAGAAAGGCTGGGGGGGGGGGAGACTGATTTTTCATCTCCTTTTGATACTGTCCTAACCCATTATCCAAGTTAGCTTTATTCTCCATATCTTGGGAGAACTATGGAGATAGATATACAGATTAGATTCAAGAGGTTGCACTCAACCATCCCATGGTTAGATTTTTTTTAATCAAAGCTCTCTTGATAGAGAAAGCAAGACTGATAATGCAGACATAGCTATGGTGTGTACAAGGCATGGATAACTCAGCCTAAGTCCATTCTAAGTTAGTTTGAATGACACTCAATCATAATTCCATTCTCATTTTTGGGGGGCAGACTGTCCAGAAGAACACAAAACCCTAGCATGTTATCTGCTCTCTTGACACAAATTGCACATGTCTTCCAGATGGCATCTTATGCACCCCACACTAATGTCTCCCCATTCATGTTAGAAGAGAGCACCATAGCAGCCAACTCTTAGGGGCCAAGGGCTCGAATGAAATATTTGGTGGGAGCTGGGGGCCCCAAAAAGTTGATGGACATTGCCATTCAAATGATGGGTGTGCACCATGTCATCTGATCGCTTATGCAGGGCGGGGCTTACCTGCCTCCTCCCAATATTTTATTCAAGTTGGCACCTCCGGAGAGCACCATTATTCAGTCATCTTCTCAACACTTCCCAATATACTTCCCAATACACATAACTCACATCTTATGCAGGGGTTACATTCCTGGCTATCACACATCTAAACAAAAGTGCATAGAGCCAAAACACCCCCTAGAAAACCATAACGAAACTGTAACAAAACCACTTAATTACTGAATGCAGCTCTCAGTCATCCTTTCCTTCACTGGATGCTGCTGCAAATGGTATCAGAGCCACTGGGGTTGACCAGTAGCCAGAAGAAGTGCTTGGCTATGGTTCAGATCCAGAGGTGGTCATTTTCGTCCCATTTTCTCTCTTTTTATCCCCCTGTGCCTGCCATTTTTGCATCATTTTTAAATTTTAAAAATCATTTTTCGGTGGCATGCATAAAGCTACAAGCGTATATGTTAAATAAGCATAGGATGAGAGTTACCAGTACATGTTTAGTTAGAATCACTAAAAGTTATCAGGCCTGAGTGGCTGAAATGTCTCACCTATTTAATGTGTTCTTCTCATTTGTCAACATCCAAATGTAAAACAAGCACCGTTTGTTTTATTTTGCTTCTTGCTACGTTAATCTAAAATGGTTCATATTATCATTGTAGAAAAGTTATTCCTGGTTTTAGTGACTATTTTGACCTAATTGGCTAGTGTCTCCCCCCTGCCCCCGACACACTTTGACCTGGTGTATCAGCATGGAATTAAATTTGCGTTTGATTTCTGTGTTTGGCTTCATAATTCTGCTTGGACGTAATACATCTGAAAGTTTAGCAGGCCGTATAAATCATTTCTGAAGCCTGAAATGCAATTCACCTGATAGACTGAAACAATAGTTGGAAGCCAAAGTACATGGGGCGTGCCATTATTTGAATGTATTAAGTACTTTATCTTCGTTTCAACAGTGTGTATCAGTTACTAGGGAACTTTAGGGAAGTTTTTAATGTCTAATGCTGTATTGTTTTTAATATTCAGTTGGAAGCCGCCCAGAGTGACTGGGGAAACCCAGCCAGATGGGCGGGGTATAAATAATAAATTATTATTATTATTATTATTATTATTATTATTATTATTATTATTATTATTATTCTATAATTTCTATATAGCAGCCTGTTCATGAAGGCTGGGATTTGCCCCAAAGCTGAAGTACAGCTATCTATTTGATTGTTTAGCTCTCTAAGTATCTAAACTGCTAAAGCAAAAAAGAGGGCATGAAATAACTTGGGTTAGAATTTAAACGATACCTGCAAAAAACAAGAAGAAAATGTTTCTAGATGTGGGGAGTATCTGAGGAACAGAAGAGCGGTCCTGCTGGAGCAAGGGATTTGTAGTCTAGCATCCCATAGGCAGCTATGGGAAACCCATAAGTAACACCAGAGCTCAATAGTGTGTGTCTCTGTGTGAAAATGTATATGCTGCTTTGGTACTATCCACTTAGAATGCAACTGCCAGAAGCTTACCTCGGAACAAATAAATTCCATAAATATATTATCTCAGTCTCACACGCAGGTGCAAGTCCTCTTTCAGCAGACAGCTATGTAATGAAGCAGATAAGAAACCTATGTGATTCTTCTTCTTACCTTGTTTAACTAAGGTTGCAATTCTGTACACAGTTTCTTGGGACTAGGCTCAACTGGAGTCCATGGGACTTTTGATGGTGCTGTAAATGCCTTGTTTAACTAAATGTTATTAGAGAGGCATGTGTGATCGGTGGCTATATATCTCCCCCATATGGTATAGCTGCTAGGCCCTAAGACATAACAGGTCTACTCACAGCTATGGCATACCTTTCAAGTGCCCCTATTTTCCAGGGACAGTCCCAGATTTACAGAAGCCATACCAGTTTCTGATTTGATCCCAGAATGTCCCGCTTTCCTTTGTTGTTGTTTAGTCGTTTAGTCGTGTCCGACTCTTCGTGACCCCATGGACCAGAGCACGTCAGGCACTCCTGTCTTCCACTGCCTCCCGCGGTTTGGTCAAACTCATGCTGGTAGATTTGAGAACACTGTCCAGCCATCTCGTCCTCTGTCGTCCCCTTCTCCTTGTTCCCTCCATCTTTCCCAACATCAGGGTCTTTTCCAGGGAGTCTTCTCTTCTCATGAGGTGGCCAAAGTACTGGAGCCTCAGCTTCACGATCTGTCCTTCCAGTGAGCACTCAGGGCTGGTTTCCTTCAGAATGGATAGGTTTGATCTTCTTGTAGTCCATGGGACTCTCAAGGGTCTCAGGACGTCCCTATTTTCATGAGAGAAATGTTAGAGGGTATGCTATAGTTTGAATGAAAAACTTTGATCAGTTGGAGCACATCTTTGATTATGTACTGACTGACCATTTCTTTATCTCCTACATTAACAAGTTGTGTGTCCTGGCTTTCTTAGCATCACTTAAGGACTCCTCAAACATTACATTTTAAAATATACACCTAATATACACCAAAAATTGAATCTCAAACCAATATATCTCACAGGCAAGCTAATCCGTGAATATTCCATACACTGCTAGTAGCTACTGGCATGTATCAATATTATTTATTCCGAATCCCTTCCTTCTCTTTGATGGTCCTGTACTGTAACGCATTCAACATCAGAAAGCTGGAATTTGCAATTAGTCTGTGTCGGAGCTGAGGGTTCACAATGTATACTTTACACAATAATAACACTTATAGATCTTTCATCTTTTCCTCCCCATATTAATTGCCTAAACCACAATGATTTATAACCACTCTGAACATGATTATTAATTTTCCTGATGATTATACCTGTGGGCGGCAACAAATCTACTCCTGATAGAACTGGCTTTGAAATGCTGCAAAATTCTAAAATGTCCATAAGGTAATAACAACTAATTTTTACCTTAATCAACTTACACTTAAAAAGAATTTAATATAGGGCACTTGTGCCTTGTGGGGAAACTTGTTTGAAATATACTGTATAGTCCTGAGTTATTTATGAGAATAATTATATATTTGTTGCTTAAGTTTGTACTGGGAAATCAGGATCTGAAATTAGGCTAGGGTACATTTTGTAAAAATAAAAATGAAGCTAGAGAGTTCTGTATTCTGAAGAACTTTGGTACTAAGGGGAGAAAAATAGAGAAGAATGAACAGGGAGAATGAACATTTGTTCAGGGAGGTCATCCGGCAGCCTGGCATGCCATAGTAGACAAGTCCGAACAACCCAATGGTGGCTGGCAGGTGGTTTGCTAGGACAATTTTTTTGTGGTGATCAAGGGGGAGACAAGTCCATACTTTTAGGCACGTGAATATAGCAGTGAAAGAAACAGAAGTGAAAGTGAATGGTTTCCATCTGGAGGAGCTACACATCTTTATCGGTGGTTGTTACAGAACAGGAGTGCAGGAAGCTGGCAAATGGGTCAACACCATGCAGGAACTGGGCTGCTGACTAATAGCAGCACGGGCACAAACTAATGATGTCATCAGCCTGCGCTGGGAGCTACTGGTCAGCAGCTGCATATTTCCATAGTGCTAGCCGGCTGCCCTCTACCTCTGTGCCACTTACTGGCCACCATTGCCCTAGTTATGTGGTGCTGTAGTCTAAACCACTGAGACTCTTGGGCTTGCCAATCAGAAGGTCAGCAGTTTGAATCCATGTGATGGGGTGAGCTCCCATTGCTCTGTCCCAGCTCCTGCCAACCTGGCAGTTCAAAAGCACACCAGTGCAAGTAGATAAATAGGTACTACTGTGGCGGGAAGGTAAAACAGCATTTCCATGCGCTCTGGCACTCGTCATGGTGTCCCATTTGTGCCAGAAGTGGGTTTAGTCATGCTGGCCACATGACCCGGAAAGCTGTCTGTGGACAAACAGTTGGCCTGATACGAGATGAGCGCCACACCGCATAGTCAGGTTTGACTGGACTTAACCATCCAGGAGTCCTTTACCTTTACCTTTTTACCTAGTTATGTATGCTTAGGGTATATAAACGTATACGGGTCAATCTTTTTTATGTAAAAAAGTTAGCTACCTGATTAAAGTTAGCCAGTACAGTGAACCTGGATATTTTGTTTTTCTTCTGTTGCCACTGTTATAAAATATCTTTTTTTAAAAAAAATCCAATTGTATTTTCTTGTTCTTCATAACAAAGAAGAAAACAGTGCCACCATGATAAGAGAATTGAATATGGTCTGTCTTCATATACTGACCAGGTCTCATTAAGACATTAATGGGATCACATGAAGAAAAAGTATCAAATCCACTTCTTTTAACCAACCCACTAGTTCAGGGGTCAAGGGGAGCTTGTGGCCCTCCAAATGTCATTTGTCTAAAACTTCCATAATCCTTAATCATGGGCGTTACTGCTTTGGAGCTGGAATCCAACAACATCTAGAGGGCTCTAGTAGCTCATTGCCTGCAATAGATAATGGTAAGGATGCTACCCTTGGTTAATGAAGCCACCCAAAATTTGCATCAGGAGGATGAGAGGAACTGCTAAGGGAACTGAGGAATTTTAAAGGAAGCCAATTGAATTTTAACAAGACTTAACACATTTTTTCAAGGATGGATTCCAAATCTCAGTCAAGAATATGTGGTTTTTCAAACGTCGCCATCAAGGCATATGTTTGCTTAATGGACTTGTATGGGATAAGGGCTATGACTATACACCATTCATGTTCTGTAGCAACACCTGTAGCCACAGATAAGACCAAATCACAATACTAATTCATAGTGTTCACAGTGTATTGCAGACAGAGGTGTAGATGTCGGACTGTAACTTGGAAACCATTGGCCGCAACACTGTGTTATGCAGAAGAACGCAGGGAAGGGGGCACAATATATTAAATACCTGATATTACATGCTTTAGGGGGATATTTCCCCACAAATAATGATGAGAAATATTAATTATTTATAGGCAATTTGCATAACTGCATAATGCATCTCTCTATAAATAACAGATTATTTGCATAACAGCATAATGCCACTAATCATGGAAAAGAGCGCAAAATAATTTGATATTTCTAGCATTTGATCACGCCATGTCATACATGCTACGCGCCTGTTTGTTCTCATACTGTGGCAGAGAAAACGTACGGGGCTGCATAAAGGCTATTTCGCCTACCCTTTTCAGAATAGGTGGTGGCAAAGGGTCATCGCTGAGAGGGAGAGCACATGCTCTGCATGCAGAAGTTCCCAAATCCAATCTTTGGTATCTCCAGGTTAAGCTTGGAATCAGTCCTGTCTGATGTATGCACTGTTTTGCGCTGGAGTGAAGAGACTCATTTTCCTATCATCATTCATCCACCGTCAAATCCATTCCATGTGCCATAACACCTGTGCATCATTGTGAGGTCCTATGAGCTGTCTCCCCTAGATTTATAACCAAATTCTGACAGCCATTTTATATAGCATTCAACCTGGTTCAATGGGAGCTTCCTTCTAGGTAAGTGTGCTTGGGATATCTGGCCCAGGATAGCTTTCGTTTCATGGTTCTTTGTTTTTCTTCATTAGCAATGGGGCCTCCTACGTGTGCCCCAGTCTGAATATCAAGCATAAGTTGTTGTAGCCATGAGGGGTTATTGGGTTGTTGTTTTTACAAGGTGTGACTGGAAAGTTCGGTGAATGGTCACAGAAATTGGACAGCGAGAAATATTCGAACATACATACCTTACAGGCCTTCAAAACAGGCCGCCTCTGATACAATGCACCATTGACAAATTCGTAGAAGTGCTGGAAACTTCTGGAGAAGTCCTCTTTTTGTACTGCTTTCTGTTCCCTCGTCACAGCAGCTTGGACGTGTGAAATGTTGGAAAATCTTTGCCCTTTCATTGCAGATTTCAGTTTTGGAAAAAGAAAGAAATCCGGTGGGGCCTGAGAGGGAGAATATGGAGGGTGGGACAACTCAGTAACCTCAGTAATGATTTCACACAGAATATGCAATTCTTCCGCCATCATTGAGACGGACAAACGCCGATCTAGCGTCAATAAACTCACGAACTCTGTTGACGTTTGCCACCGTTCTGCTCTTTGACAGTCGGCTAGACCTAGAGTAATCTTCAATGGTTTGCTGTTTAGGGAAGCTTTTAATGTTTGATGCATTACTGTATTTTAATATTTTGTTGGAAGCCACCCAGAGTGGCTGGGGAAGCCCAGCCAGATGGGCAGGGTATAAATAAATTATTATTATTATTATTATTATTATTATTATTCACAGAAACGCTTGAACCACTCATACACTGTCTTTCGAGTTAGAGCATATTGTGGCTCTCTGATGCCAATTGTATGTTCGAATATTTCTCGCTGTCCGATTTTTGTGACCATTCACCGAACTTTCCGGCCACACTTTGTATTTTGATGATATATTTTGTAGTTTTATATTTTGATTTTGTTCTGTGAACCGCCCAGAGAGCTCCGGGTATAGGGTGGTATATAAATTCAATAAATAATAATAATAAATAATAACCTATTTTGCAATAATGAAGCTAGAAGTAAGAGCTAGCTTACTTCTAGATTAAGATTAAGAGATCCAGAGAAGTCAGTCAATATATACAAACCGTGTAGCCTACTCTTAATGCTCAACAGATCCTTTAACTATTCTGTGCTCTCAGAAGCTATATGGTGCCCTAAGGTTTCCTTATTGACCATCTGGAGAGTGCTTTTGTTTTTAAATCTGTTTCTGGGCCATTCTATATCAAGTGATCCAACTTTTTAAAATGAAGAACTAACATTAATTCTTTCAAAGCGTCAATGCTATCATGCAATATCAGGCTATCACTTGGCTTCAGAACACATTTTTAAAAGAAAAGCCTGGCTAGCTTTTCAGATAACTTTTAATTGAATAACTTTCTAAAGAAATGCCTGAAATAATTGATATTGTCTAAAGTAACTGATATAAGTCTTGTTTATTCTGTTATATTTTACTCTAAGAAGACCCATTTATCCAAAATAGAACCCAAAATATTTTTTAAAAATGTGATCCCATTGAGATCCCAAGATCAAATTTTGCAGGTAGCTCTTAGAAATATTTAAAAAGTGATTAAAACAATTAATTACATTTTTCCAAAAAATTGTTGATTGTTTAATATTTCTAAGAGCTACCTGCAAAATTTCATCATGGGATCTCAATACATTTTTTTGGAAAAATGTAATCATGTTAATTGTTTTAATCACTTTTTAAAAAAAAAAAAATCAATTTTGTAACTTAAATTTAAAATTTAAAGTAAGTCCATCATGTGGTATATCATATTAAAGCCCATGAAGTTCAGAAGAGATTAGTGTTTTTAATTAGTGTTTTAGTTTTTTAGATTAGTGTTTTAGTTTAGATGTATCTCAATTCTGGACTGAGCTTTTGATGTTTTTGTGCAGTCTGGCAAGGCCAAAATTGTCGATTTTTTAAAATTTCAAACCCTCATAACTCACAAACAGGATGAGATAAATAATTAAAATTTTAGATTTAAACTTAGTTTTGATCATTCAACAAGTGTACGAAATATTGAGAAAATTGGATGACGTGATATAAAAAAGTTGGATCACTTGATATGCAATGACCCTTCAGTGGCAGTGAGATGTTGGTTGGGAAGTAGTAACAGGTATGGATACAAAAAAGTTGGATCACTTGATATGCAATGACCCTTCAGTGGCAGTGAGATGTTGGTTGGGAAGTAGTAACAGGTATGGATATCTAAGTTTTTCGATAGCTGTAAATTCTAAAGAAAACTAACCTGATTTGCATCTCCTGGACTTGTACAGATCAGAAAGTAATTAACCTTCAGGTGTCAACTTACTCTGAATTTTGCAGTACTCTTCTTGGCTCAGAGAAAATACCATAATGCATTTTTAAAAATGTGTATTTGGGATAAAATACATCTATAAATGTGTTTTGTGGTAACATACATATATAAATACAAATGTTCATGGTTAATGCAGAAACAAGATGTAATGGACTAATGAATGAAATCATGCAAAATTGACAGAGAGCAGAAAGAGAACGATCTGTCTGTGCCACAGGCTGTCAGCATTGTGGTGAGTCGTCCCCCCCCCCCATCTCATAAATGATTGGCCCATAGAGGTAAGAAAAGGAAAAAAGAGATAGGAGCAGAAAGAAGGAAGCAAGAAGGGAGATGTTAACATAAAAAGAACTGGTGGAAGAGAAAGTGGTTTTAAAAGACATGAAAGCAAAAGGGAGCAAGACATGAATGGCGGAGCTGGTGGAGGGATAAGAGAAAGACCAAGGAAGAAAGTGAAAACAAGCCTCGGAAGATGGAAAGGAAGTAGAGATGAATTATTGCATGAGAAAATGCAAGCAAACAAAAAGTCAAGAAAATGGAGGCCAAGGGGGCACCTGCAAAAAGAATAATGATCCCCCAATAACTGGAGAAAGGATAAGTAGAGAAGGAAGTAAGGTCAGAAGCACATTAAAGATGAAAAATAGCATTATCCTTTGGGATATTTCTCCCCCTCATTGCTCCTATTTTTATCAGAAGTCACATTTCCTACATCACCCAAAATAAAAATTGAGAAAATGCTAGATAAAAAGCACTCCATAATAAAGAGTACACACACAAACAAACAAAAATTGTGACATAAAGTCAAACTTCCCAATGTTCATGAAAGGTTATCTCCTTAGACTATGCATATCTTCTGCTATCTAATGCAGCCTGGAAATTGTGTTTACACTTCTCATATCCCTCCCCGCCCAAATCTGGGTATGTGGCAATACAGATTAATGGCACTACTAAAGTTTGACCTTCCATTCATTTTGCACTAAGCTCTCAGTTCGTGGGTGGCACTTTGTAGTTAATGTAGCCAAAATCTTCTCTCCCTCATTCCCAAGGGAGAGAAAGGGATACTCTTAAAGCAGCCTCTCTTTTTTTAGGCATTACTGTTTCAAATGTTTACTTTTTTGCAAGTTAACGGCAAAGATAATGCAAACCAAAAATTTGGGTCGTGGTTTATAAACTGGGGGTGCATTCCAGGTGAACCTTATTTATGGTCTAAGGTGAAAACCGTATGAGATCCAGTAGTTATGGCCTGTGATGGGATAAATTGGATATTTATCTAACTTTTCCCTCCGTCTGTGGGTTATTGAAACATTAAACTATAACCAGATCTATGAGGTGTGTAAATCCCAGGTGAACCAAAGCAATAAAGTCAACTCTGAACTGAAGCTACTGCACACTTCAAGCCACAAGTGCTAGTTTGTTGGCAGAAGAGCAAAGGAAGGGGTTTTGAACTTTGAGGAACTGGCAGCCCTGTCTTTTGAGCCAAGGTAACTAAAGAGACAGATGTGGTGGCTTGTGGCCCTGCAGGTATTGTGGCATTTTATCCCTAATAAGTGAGAGGGCTGCCTAAGTCATCTTGTTGCCAGATATATAGCCGAATCCTTCCACTGCTACAGCCAATGTAGCACCATTGAGGCCCTGGCTGCTATCTTCATTCATCCCCTTGTGATACCTCCTCAAGGTGGTCACTTCATGTGACAGGGATGGTCCTCAACTGCAGATAATGCAAACACCATTATCGTTCTGTCTGGTTCCCTGTAGCTTCACGTCTCACAGTGAGGGAACTGCCAGAAGACCTTCAGAGCTGGACCTCAGTGTCTGGGCTGAATGATGAAGATGCTCCTTCAGGTATATAGGGCCAAGACTTCTGCCACCTGCAAATCATGCAAATCAGTCAGTTTGGGTTTCTCTGGGTTTCTCATTTTTCCCAAACTTAAGTTCAATTGTCCACATTTCACCCTAAGTATTTGCATTTTTGTGCCCATTACTTGGCTAGAGAACTGCATTGTGACATTCAGATAAGTGCCATTTTTGAAGGGTGAATTATGTGTTGGCTCATGTATTGTTTTGGAAAGTGTGGATTAGGTAGATTTGCCTTCAAATGTGAACTGAGATGAATTTCTACATCTCTACCTGGCATCACTAGAATAATAAGAGACGCTGGAAAAGCCCCACCTGAGCAGTCCACACAATTATCTTCCTGTGATATAGGGATACCACCAAAGTTACCTTTTCTGCTGTTGTGTGCTTTATTCATTTATTACATTGATTGATATCCTACTCTCTCCAGTGGGCATAGAGTAGCTTTCAACAGTTCCCCCACCAAAATAATAATAATATGTTTATAGTTCTGTTCCCGAGGGAGTCACAATCTAAGGGAAATAAAAGATAAAAGAGGCCAAACAAAATAATAAAAAATAGCACTGTAAACATCAAAATATATTTTTAATAAACAAGCCAAAACATCCCATAAACAACCAGTCCAAAAAGTCCTCCAAAGGGCAGTCCTTTTTGTAGACATCCGCCTAACTGCAGTCCTAAGCCCACATACCTGGGAGAATGTCCCACTAAATTCAATAGGACTTACTTCAGAGTTGACATGGTTGGAATTGCTACTTTAATGGCTATTGCTGAAGAACAGCCTGAGCTGGGTGAAGGCCAGAGGTCAGTCCCAGGTGTGATGGTGTCTTTCGGGCTCTGTGCAGGAGGTAGGTAGATCTTGACTCCAAAATCCTGGAGTCATCCACAGGAGATGTGAGTGCATAGACATTCAGAAAGTGACTTAGCCAGTAGATGAATAGGCCCTTTATCTGGTCATTTATTCTGGATGTTCAGTAATAAAATGCCATCTCCAGTTTATGATTGTGTTGGTTTCTCTCCACCCCCTGCCCCCATACCGTCTGCTAATGATAAATCAAATGATGGGTTGTTTTACGTGAAAAGTTTGCATTTCATTGAAGAGGGACAAATCTTCCTTGAGAGGTCCTGGGCTGCCCATTGTCTACCATTGCCCCATTCCTTCTCTTTCATTTTCAGTGCATCTTTTGTACCCAGCCATGCAATGCAAGATCATTTACTTCTCAACTGACCTCTTCCCCTATCAGAGCAGCAGGCTGGCATGTCTATTTTAAAAATTAACAGCAACAAATTCTTTTGACTTTTACCAGATTTGTTTGGATATGAATTAATTGATCTACATCCCAACCTTAGATTAAAAGCAAAATTGTTTTAATAATAATAATAATAATAATAATAATAATAATAATAATAATAATTATTATAAAGAATTATCCTGACTTTTTGCTGTATTTGTTTGGGAATGAATTAAAATATTGATCTACATTTGAACGTTACATTACAATAGTTGTTTTAATAATAATAATTTTGAAGAAGCCTTCTGACTTTTGGCAATATAAGTCTGGTAATACCCTGCAAATGACAATATTGATCTATGGTCCTTACTTTAGATTAAAACAATAGTTTTAGAAGTGGAGTGAAGAGGGTTTAAAGACTAAAGTAAAAATGTAACTTGCACAGGCTATTAAGTGATTGATCACACTGATACAAGTGCCTCCAAACATAAGTTTAAAGTGACACATCTTATCTGAGCTGAAGAGTTTGTTTTGTGCATTATGTAGAAATGATTGATGTCATGTATTTTTTTTAAAAAAGAGGGAAACAACTTCTGCTGTTTCATACACCTTCCCTATTTTGAAAATGAGGTATATGAAAGAATTTTTCAACAGTGTAATCGCTGCAGATCAAAAGATTTGCAACAGCTCCAGTCTCCCTCTGCTGTTAAATGCTATACTTCTTTCATTTAGAAACAAACAGCCCACGTTAAACTAAATATTGGAAGCAACAACAACAGGCCAAATGATACAGCCCCTGTGCTAGTACAGCATTGCTGGTTTAATGGTGTATCCAAAAACAGAAGTCAGCTCTGTAGCTTTCTTCATTGTAGCAATGAGTGCATTCAGCAGGGAGACGATATCGCTGCCTCCGAAAAGAAATCTTATATGCATTTCTCGAAATATGACAAAGATTTGACATTACAGTTCCGCTATTACAGTTACACGAAAAGGAAAAACCCTATTATCCAAATAACATAAGGAGCCTGGAAGCCTGTTGCCATCTGAATTTATTGAGGACTTGATGCAAATGTAGACAAATGAGATTGTTAAGCAACCCCTTAACTGGAGGCCATTTGAGTTTGAAGAGCAGTGTGTCATGATTGCCTCTACAGATCCATGTGAAATTCTCTCCAGTACAAATTCTCTACACCCAGCTTAAAGCAAAAGCAGTCCTGTGGCTGTAAGATAAATATACATGCCTTTTGGAACTGAGAGTAGCTGATTATCATCCCCCTGTCCCATTGCAATGAAGCTCTGTTTTTCTTTCCCTAGCCAAATTTCTTTGAGTTTCTTTTTTTGGCACGTGTGTGTGTGTGTGAGAGAGAGAGAGAGAGAGAGAGAGAGATTAGCACCACATTAATACTGTGAATATTTTGTAGCACTAGAATTTTCAGTACATAGAAACTGGCACACACTGGCTTTACAAATACCTTTCTTTATATAAAAAGCAAACATTACCCATATTAACTAGTTATTTTTAAGTGTGTTTTTTTAAATTAAAAAAATGTGGGAAATGCAACACAGACTCAGCACCCTATTAAAGGTCAGCAATGGCTTCCCCTGACAAAGATCAAACTGGCTGATGGGCGAATGCGCAAAGAATTCTGCCTTCCCCAGTAGCATGTTATACGGCCCAAATGCTTCTGCCATCTGGGTAGATGTTATCAAACATCTCATTATGCTCTCCGCTAGATGCTCTCGTGTCTTGGTCTCGCACATCAACTGCTCAGGGCTGTTTAAGCCCATGCAAGATCGAAGCATTCTAACGGGACAATTTCCAAGCCAGACTTGGTTGATGTCTAACTTGTGGCTTTCTGTCATACAAATGTCTTGCTTTTGTCGGATGTTATCTCTTACCTTACATTTTTAGTATTAGGATTCAGAATGTATCAAGTACAGTGGTACCTCTAGATGCGAACGGGATCAGTTCTGGAGCCCCGCTCGCATCTAGAAGCAAATGTAACCCATGTCTGCGCATGCGCGGGTCATGTTTTGGCGCTTCTGCGCATGCGTGTGACGTCATTTTGAGCGTCTGCGCATGCGCAAGCGGCAAAAGCTGGAAGTAACGCGCTCCGTTACTTCCGGGTTGCCACGGAGTGCAACTCGAACGTGCTCATCTCGAAGCACATTCAACCCGAGGTATGACTGTAGTGGGATGAAGCTGCGCAAGTGCAGGTTATAAGCTGCTAGGGCAGGCTTGCCCTATGGGGGAGTCAGCAAGATGGGTCCAGCCCTGACATTGCATATGGCAGCCTACCAAGATCCAACATGCCCTCTCTACCTGTCTCCAGCTACAAAAATAAGCTGACAAGGACCTAAAGAGCCAGTGTGGTGTAGTGGTTAAGAGCGGTAGACTCATAATCTGGTGAACAGGGTTCGCTTCCCTGCTCCTCCACATGCAGCTGCTGGCTGATCTTGGGCCAGTCACACTTCTCTGAAGTCTCTCAGCCCCACTCACCTCACAGAGTGTTTGTTGTGGGGGAGGAAGGGAAAGGAGAATGTTAGCTGCTTTGAGACTCCTTCAGGTAGTGATAAAGCAGGATATCAAATCCAAACTCTTCTTCTTCTAGCAGATCACAATGCCATAATGGTCGTCTGCATTCCATACGTGTCCCGCCTTTCAGCAGAATACTTCTGAATACTTTGTAGCAGAAAGGGGAACGGTATGTGCATGAATCAAGGGCCGCAAGGTGTGCACATATGTGCTTGTGAAAACCTCTCAAACCTGTTTCCACGTTCGGAGCTGAGCTAGGAATGAATGACTGTCAACGTTGGTTTCTCTCTCCATTTCTCATATTTCCAATCTCCAGACCAATTTGCAACGTTCTTTTGAAAAGAGAAATCTGTACAAAAATTAGGGTGCCTTTTGGCCTGCATTTCTTCTCGTACGCATTTTTGCACACAGCAATTATTGCATTTTTGTATCTTATGTTCTTTCCTTTTTGTTGGCAATCTGCGCTCTGCAAAATTCAGAGAAGTGTTGAATTTCAAAGGACAGCTGTGTTTTAGTTTACATGTTGGCTCGGGAAGTGTGACTTCGGCAGGTTCAAATAAAATGCAAATTGAACAAATTTCTTCCCCTTCCCTAGACTGAGCGGGCTCTCTTTGAGAACTGTGATCAGATCACACTTGCAAACTGAATTCATCATTGCACTCTAGATCCTTTGAATGACCCCGGTCTATTTTGACCAGTCTTTTGCATATATACAGAAGCCTTGTACACAGGTTAATACATTAGCAGGGTTTTAAAACTACTTGTAATTTTGTTATGAATGGATAATAAGTAATTTAAATAAGGTTTCAAACTGAACAATGGACATGCAGTATATTGATAAATAATGGAACCAAGGAAGGAACTAGAGGGAAGTCAATTTGTTTTGATTTGTGTGTGTTTTTTGTATTGTTTTGTTTTTTAATTTTTGTTATTTTTGAAATATATATACATATATATATATACATATATATACATATACACACACACACACACACACACACATATATATATATATATATATATATATATATATATATGTATGTATGTATATATATGTATGTATGTATGTATACAGTCTTCTTTTCTTATTTCTGTGGCATATTATGGCCAGAACATTTGTGGCCAGAACAGCCTTATAGTACTAACACACATAGTATGATCATGTTGTAAGGCAAAGGGTCAAGTGTAATTTGCATGTTTATTTGCATGTTATTAACCTAGTTCTCATCTCTCTTTAAGGAAACAATGACACTGACATTGGTTGGCAGATAGCCATCAGTATTGCCATCCTGAAACTTTCCCCATTCTTCGACAAAAAGAAAAGTCACTGTCTTGAGAGTAGTTTTATATATTGCAAGTACCATAAATAGCTGCAACAGAAGTGTGGGGAAGAGGCATACATCCACAATTTGCACTTCCTGATTAATGTTTGAGGGGGGAAATGTATGCCTCTTCCCCACAGGGCACCCAGAGCTTAAGCTTCTCTCCCATTGATAAGTTACACACCAGTTCCCTTTTCAGAAATTACACAGGAAGCACAAACAGAGGCTGCTTCAAGAAAAGTGTACATCCTCTTTGGGTGACTCTCGGTGATATCCCACCCTGAATCTGCCCTTGAAATAATTTGATATACGGCCTCGGACAACAAGAGAGTCAAAGAAATGTAAAGGACTTTGTGTTCTTTTTATTTGCCAATTATAATCCAATGCTTCAATATTTCTGCTATTCTGTTTTCAGTCTTATCTCAGACACCGCGTAAGGGTTATAAATCTACTTTTTAGGACGGGGTGGTCATGATTCTAAATCAACCCATAGCACATAGAAACATCATGATGGAGTGGGCACAATGTTTCGTTGAAGAGGACTGTTTCCTGTGAGCACGGTTCCCCACCTCTCCATGTAGTAGAGAGTTTGAGAGTCAGTCCTTATGTGGATTTTCCTTTGCAACAGCACTGGAGTTCAGTGGCATTTTGGGTGACATCTGTCTGTCTACAAATATCTACCTTCGCAATCAGATTGTGCTGGTTAGTAAGGCAACATCACTTTCCCACAAAAGCAAGAAGCATCCCCTTGGAGTCCCACAACACTATTCCACCCTAAGATATTTCCAAAACTCTTGCTTTTTCTTTTACTGGTTAATTTATAACGTGGAACTGCTTCTCTAGCCCCCACCTGAGCATGTGTAGCATATCCTAGCTCAGGAGGAGGAGCTGTCGATACTCACTGAGAAATACCTGTGATAACCTTTCAAATTCCATTGAGCAAGCTAGCTTGAGGAACAGCATAGGGGGTTCCTTTACACCAAGTCAAACTATTAACAGTACCCATTAATAATAATAATAATAATAATAATAATAATAATAATAATTTTTAATTTATATCCCACCCATCTGGCTGAGTTTCCCCAGCTACTCTGGGTGGCTTCCAATCAAGTGTTAAAAACAATACAGCATTAAATATTAAAAACTTCCCTAAACAGGGCTGCCTTCAGATGTCTTTTAAAAATAGGATAGCTGCTTATTTCCTTCACATCTGAAGGGAGGGCGTTCCACAGGGCGGGTGCCACTACTGAGAAGGCCCTCTGTCTGGTTCCCTGTAACCTCACTTCTCGCAATGAGGGAACCGCCAGAAGGCCCTCAGCGCTGGATCTCAGTGTCCAGGCTGAACAATGGGGATGGAGACGCTCCTTCAGGTATACAGGACCGAGGCTGTTTAGGGCTTTAAAGGTCAGCACCAACACTTTGAATTGTGCTCGGAAACGTACTGGGAGCCAATGTAGATCTCTCAGTCAACCTATGTCCCCACTGTGGAAGGATTTTCAGATCTAGAATTGGCCCCCACAGTCACTTACGGACACACTGTCAAGACCATATTAATAGAAGACAATATTATTTGGCTACGAGGGATCACAGAAGAAGAAGAAGAAGAAGAAGAAGAAGAAGAAGAAGAAGAAGAAGAAGAAGAAGAAGAAGAACTCTTCCTGGAAGCAGTTCTTCAGGACCTTGGACAGAGATGTTCCACACCACGTGCTACCTCATCTTTCTAACTGGAGATCCAAGGGATCAAACCTGGAGCATTCTGTGTGCAAAGCATGTGCTCTACCCCGAGCTACGGTCCTTGCCCCATCAGGTGACCATCAGTGCTGCCTTAAACTAAAGATAGCGAACTCTTCACTTGACACACCATGCTGACATTTCTCTTACCATTTCCTTATAGTGATACAATGGAGGGCACGAGTAGTTAGTGGCCCCTGTCTTAGGCATTGTATGGCAAAGGGCTGTTTGAAGAATGTGAGTAAGGAGGAGTAGACCAGCTCCATCTGCCCAGTCATCTTCTTCATCCTCCACAAGTTGGAGGCAAACATCTGTAGAAGGGAGCCCATAGATAGAAAAATCTCCCCACTTCAGAAGTTAGCCCTCCCAGTTGTGGAGGATGATGTGGGCAGTGATATGGGGTGGAGTTAGCATACTTGACCTTTTCTCCCTGATCACACAATGGGTTGGAAACCCTGAACAGAGCTTAGGGGTGTTCCCAAGTTACGTTCAGTGAGTGTGCAATTTGCGTACCTGTGTACACAATTAACACTCGTACAGTTATTCTCATGTCAAATTCAAAAAGTATGCAGTCTGTTTACCTGCATGTGCAGTAGCTGAACTGTACAAATCAACAATTATAGACACACAAACAGTTGTACATATATACATGTGTAGAGACAGTTTGTCCATGTGTTCAGTGTAACATGTGAACAAGCTTCTTATATGCATTATAAGAAGAAAACATGTTGAGTTGGGGGAAATGGGAAAATTCTTCAATATTTTATTGTACGTTGCTATCTGCTGACCTATTATTTCAGACATGAACACATAAACTGAAAGGCACACATTTTTTTAGTGAAGCCACAGTCATTTCACATGGCAACAGTTAAAAATATCCCCCCTTTAATTTCACAAGGGAAACTGAGACTTTTCTGAGTTTTCCCTCCTTGCAAAAGGGAATAATTTAGATTTTCTTCCATCCCTGTCAGAAGTTGAACAGACGAACAAAACAGATTCTTCAGAGACAATTTTACACAGAGTTACATCCATCCAATTCAATTATAAATTAAATTGACTAACGAACCATAGCTCATTATGGGAATCAATTACTCAGAACTGTCTTTGGACCAAAAACGTGGAAAATAAAAAAGAATGGTCATACTTCAATATACCAGATTGTCAGTGTTTGAAAGCTCTGTTTTTCTCTGCCTTGGCATAGTCTACCGCCAAAAAGGAATGATAATCATTTGTTTTACTGCTTGTAGAGCTATTTCTGTTTTATAAAGACTAGTTAATTCTTGAGTTTGATCTCTTTCGGACCAGCACCTCAGGCTTTTTTGAGATAACAGGCCAGCCCTAGAGTAATGTCATCACATGGAGATCTTTCAGATCAGTTTATGCAAATGTGTTATTAAAAGAAGCCTCTGGTACAGACCAAACAATAGTAGTGGAAAATGCTATGAGGTAGCATTGAAGGCATTTGATTAATAAAATCATCCTTGTGACAAGGGAGTAAACTGGCCCACCCCTCTGGGGTGATTTCAGTTAAAATGTTCTGTACATATAATAAGGGTGAAAGAAATAATATGATTAGTTTAAGACGGGCATGGTATGATACTTTTTATTTTAAAAAGTATTCTCATTTCTGCTTTTGGTATAAATTAACTAGGGAATTTGGGTTATGTTTCTAGAAAGAAATGTACAACAATAAATAAAGTTGTGGGAGGTGGGCTTTAAACTGAAGAAATTGGGTGTAAACTTTCTAGGCCCAATGTTTTCCATGCTCTTTGCTCATCTCAAAAGAGAGGACAAACAAGAGGAAGCAAAATGGCTGCCATATGGCCAGTGCCAGCAGGGTCCTTGTGTGTGAACTGGTGTGTGTATATGTAAACCAAAATGTAAGAACTTTAACATTTATTTATTTATTTATTTATTTTGCAATACATTAAAACTTTCAGGGCCAGTTTAAGTAGCAGTGTGTGTTATCTCAATTTTATTTTCTGTTTTCTATAAATGTCGCTGTTATGAAGCCAGAGAAGTAAACACTCAGGCTCAAGTATTCATCCCCCCACGATCTGAAGCCTCTAATAAGTCACCTTTGGTAACTAATTTGTGTTCCAGCAGTGTGAACAGCAAAGCTGTTCCCTGGCAATAAACTTTCAGAAAAGCAACTCCTATCAAATTAATCCTAATCCCTATAAGAGTATAATTTTACTCCTGTGTTATTTGAAAACCTTTTAAAAGAGCACTTTCCTTGAGCAGAGGGGAGGAAAATCACCATCGCCTTAAGGCACAATCCTATACTGGAGTCACATTGGCCTTTAGGATTTCGTGTGCCTGTTCTTTTTTACCTCCTCTTGAATATTTGGCAAGAGCATCTTTTTTCTGTGGGTGGACCCTTGTGTTTGTTGTAGGAGTCTTGCCCAGAGAGCTGTGTGGCTACTCTTGAGAGGATGGACAAATCTGTCATTTCTCTCTCTTCCAGTTTCTCATCATTCCAATCTTAAATCCATTCTCCACATTTCTGCAGCAACGGGCATAAAAAAAAAATTGTCGTGAAAATTCATCAGCATTCTAATGTTCGAATTTCTCCTCGTCTTTGTATGCGGTTGTAACGAGGATGCTCATTTTTGTCAAGGTAGCTTCCCTGATAAAATGCATTTCTATACATGTTATTTTCACAAATATATGCATCTCTACGCATCTTCTCTCCAGTGTATGCACAGTTATACCTATGGTTTGGTAGGAGAACCACATAGCAAAATTCGGAGATGTGCAAATTTCAAAGGATAGGTGTTTGGGGTTTTTTGGTGGGCACATTGATTTGAGAGGTGGGAATTTGGTCTTTGCAACCAAAATCCAATTTCTCCTCATCTCTAGTGTTGTGCTGTGTCTTCTTCCTTTGTGCCATGCTCATAAAACAATACACTGAGTGGTGTCTGGCAGTAACAAGGACTGGGCTGGTTGTGCTCCTGGGATGATGGAGAGGGGCTGCATGGTTTTTGTATGTGTTTGTGTGTTGATTATTCTTGGACTCTGTCCCCATTGTAATTTAATCGGCTTCCTCTGTGGGTGTGGCAGATGGTCATCCTATTGGCACAGTCCCTGGTTCGTTGCCATTGGTGGAATTTTTCAGGGATGCTGAGGCGTGTCTGCCTCTTTTTTGTGTTTTCTAGTTGTGGGCTTTCCCCCTCCAGTGTGGTGTAGTAGTTAAGAGCGACAGACTCGTAATCTGGTGAACCGGGTTTGATTCCCCGCTTCTCCACACGCAGCTGCTAGGTGACCTTGGGCCAGTCACACTTCTTTGAAGTCTCTCAGCCCCACTCACCTCACAGAGTGTTTGTTGTGGGGGAGGAAGGGAAAGGAGAATGTTAGCCACTTTGAGACTCCTTCGGGTAGTGATAAAGCAGGATATCAAATCCAAACTCCTCTTCTTCTCCTTCTCCTCTCTCACTGAACACACATTGGATACAGAGGCCTTTCTGGAGTCTTAGCAGCAGTGTCCAGCACTTTAAGTGTAGAGCTGCTCTGTTCACCCCTGTTTTTGAAAAATAGGCTTTCACTATAATATTTTTTAAAAAATAAAAACAATAACCAGAATTGTTTCCATAAATGGGAACAGACACTGGAGAATCGAGGCTCAGCAATTTAAGGAGCAAGACATCAAGATGAATGTTGAGGAATTAGAGACCATTTACCTTTGCTTTAAAATGTGGGCTTTGCTCCAATGTAGACATTATCCATCCAACGCTCCCCCGTGTCTTCTCTACATGTTTCTCCCCACCGCTCTCATTTACAAATCCAAATATATGTTTTCCTCACAACTTATAACTATTTTTAAAAGCCGTATTTCTAGCATATACCCCATGATGAATATTAATAAGTTCCATAAATGCGTTTCCATCCGAAACCTGCTCTATAAAATATTGGTGTTATCCGATGGAGGACACTTTTATCCGGGGTGATTCTCTTACCCTCTGTCAACAATACCACTCTTATTGTAGATATGCAAAGAATTTGAGTTTGAGGGTTTGAGGGGAGACTTGCATTACATTACTGTAGTTCTTGGCAAACCCTTCTGCTGTTTTAATTTTAACCAATTAGAAGAGCCAATCTTTTTTTACTTCAGAAGTATATTAAAAGATATCACATTCAAAGGCTGGCCATGCACTCAATTAATTACTGGTGTCCAGCGAAAGGTCTACCATTAGCTATCACCATGGCAACCTTTGGGAGACCTCTGCCCACCTGTTGCAAGATAGAAAGTGCATTAGGCAGTTGGTTCCTGCACTAGGGCCTCCTTCTGGCCTGTGGGGAATTTGTACTAATTAGAATTAGTTGTCCTTCTGTAGTCCAGCTCCTGACACAAATTGCATTCTGTAGCTTTTTGTTCCACTCGAGTTCACAGACAAAATAGCCTGTGCCATGTTTGAAATGAAGCAAGGCAATATGAAAGGATTTTGCATAATTGGTTTATATACTTTAACATTTTAACTAATATCCTTCGTGTTGGTTTCTTGCAAAGAAATGTTGTTTGCTTTCTTCTCTCTCTCTCTCTCTCTCTCTCTCTCTGTCTTTCTCTGTATGTTTTTTTGTTTCCCTCCCCTGCTTGATAATTATTTATGATCACACACAGAGGGTAATTTTAATGCTGCTTGTTCAGGTGTCGTTAAATCATGGTCAGGCTCAACTGCATTTGGAACAAAACAAGTGACCTTTAAAAATGATAGTTTGAAAATGGGCCCTGTGGTGATGGCGAACTGCAAAAGTACAAATTGCAGAGTGGTAAAGAGAATAAAAAGCTCTTTCACGCATATCAGGAGAATGTCGCTTTATTTATTGAAACCAATAAAGAAACCACAAGGAAGTGGGGTGATTAAGAAAGTCAGGTGAAGGAAGGTGTTACACACACACAGAGAGAGAGAGAGAGAGAGAGAGAGAGAGAGAGAGAGAGAGTCCCAAAATTGTTTCATTAAGCTGGTTCACAAACCACCACACACCAAACCTCGGCTTAGCAAGAGCACACAAGAGTCGCTTTTGCTGCTGCGTCAAGCAAAGCTAAACCAAGGTTTTGGCTCAGTGTGCCATCTGAACAGGATGGGAAAGTCTGTCCATTTTGGTTTCTTACCATTTCCCATTTTCCCAAATTAAGTTCGCTTCTCCACATTTTCTCCTCAGTTTGTGATTTTCTTTAAAAGTCCCCATGAATATTCATCAACATTGTTGCGTGAATTTCCCCTCACGTACACATTTTTGCAAAGCATTTCCCCATAATATAACGCTATTTTCACTAATATGCAAGTTTTTGTGCACAATTTACCTGAGTGTAGACATTTTTATACACATTATTTGGCGGAAGCTTACATTGCAAGATTCAGAGAAGTGCGGCTGTTGAAGGATGGTTGTGTTGCAGTTTGCGTATTGCTTTGGGAAAGTGTTGATTAGGTAAGTTTGTCTGCGATTGCGAACTGAACTGAATTTCTCCCCCATTCCTACTCTTAGCCAAGCCTCCTCCTCACTATCCACAAGCTATAGTGAGGAGAGGGCTTAACCACAAGTCCCTGGTAAAATGGCATATTAAACCAAATCTTGGTTTAGCTTAGCATAGCACAGCCATCAGAAGGGTAAGGCAGGAGTAAAGAAACTGCAAGCTCCTCCCCAGGAGTCAACACATTTGTATTTATTCATTAAGCTGAAGTTTGGTTTTGTGTGTCATGCAAACCAGCCTTTAAAGGTGATTTCCCCTTAACCATGGTTCAGGCAACCAATACATCTGACTAGCTAAACCATGGTTAAGGACCTGAACTGAATTTGTGAGCCTTGGTTTGTGTTAACCATGGGCAAGTATTACATCTGATCATGGCAAACCATGCTTAGTGTGAAGAGCACTTGGCAGCCCTGAAGTCTTTCCCACAAAACAGATCTGGAGAGTTGCTTATGGATTGCTAGGGTGGTTTAGTGGTTAGAGTGTTGAACTAGGACCAGGAAGACTCAGGTTCAAATCTCTTCTCTGCCATAAAGCTCACTGGGTAACACTGAGCCCAGTCATGATCTCTAAATCAAATCTAAATTGGGCTGCTGTGAGGATAAAATGGAGGGGGAGTTTCTTCACTATACATCTTTCAACAAAAACTAAAAATGCACCTCTTTTCCCTGGTATCTGACACCTGAGATATGAAGGCAAAGGGCAATCATCATCATTATCATGGTTCTTTAAAGTCCAGTTTTTAAGCAAGCCATTGATATGAAAGTGGCTGTTGCTTACTGCTAATTTTGATGGTGTTGCAATCCTATTAATTTATAGAGTTTTTAAAATGACTGCTTTCATTATATGTTAGTAATATATTCAGAGTCCTCTCTTGGTGTGTTTTTTCTTTCTAAAACTAGCCTAAAGCCTCAGAAGAGGCAGGAGAAAGCATTTGAAATACATGCATCTTTTGTATAAAAACTCACCAGGAATGAAGCAGCCTTCGCCACTTTGTCGCTGACAGATCAATCCAATGCTTCATTAAGTTGGACATACTTGGATGTAGACAACTCCCCTATGAGGAAAGGTTGCAGCAGAGGCTTTTTAGTTTAGAAAAAAAGTTGAGTAAATGGGGGTTGGCAGAAAAACATGACGGAGGTCTATAAAATTATGCGTGGTGGATAGGGAAAAGATTTTCTACCTTGCTCATAATATGGCAGCCAGGGATTGTCCAATGAAGCTGGATGATTCAGGACAGTTTTGTTTTGTTTTTACAAAAAATTCATTCTTCACACGGTGGATAATTAAACTACAGAGACTTCTCTTGTGCCACAAGAGCTAAAACATATGGATTCATATGCTTAGCAACATAGTGTGCTGTTGTTTTTAATAATTCACGTTTATATCCCACCTTTCCTAAAAGGGAGCTCAAGGTGGCGTATGTAGTTCACCTGCTCCCCATTTTACTCTCACAACAGTCCTGTGAGGTAGGTCAGGCTGAGAGTGAGTGACTGGCCCAAGGTCACCCAGTGGGGTTCATGCCTGAGTTGGGGTTTGAACCTTGATCTCCAACACATGAGACACTACACTGGATCAGAACAGAGGCTTATCACATCCATCATCATTTTCTGCCCCTCATTCTCAGATACCTATGGGAAGCCCGTAAGCAGGATATCAAGGCAACAGCACTCTCCTACTGTTGCTCTCCAGCAACTATAATTCACTCCCATCCTTCTCTTTAACCTGGAGGTTGCATCTAGCCATTGTAGTTACTGGCCATTGGTCAACTTTTCTTCCAAGAAAGTTGCCTATCCCCCTTTAGCACTGCCTAAGCATAAGGTCATCACCATACCTTGTGACAGCAAATTTGATACAAAGATTGGGTCCAGCGTCATCATTCTTGCTCCATTTTGATGGTGAAGGAGAAGACACTGAGGAGATACAGCAGGCGCACCAAGGATTTGCAGAACCTAGATTTCTAAAATGTTGATAATATACCCTGGAGATTTTGGTCATTGCTGGTGCAGTCTCCCGGACATCTCCACTAATATACTAGAGACAAGTCCAGAGAGACTGAATTGAAAGTAACAGAGCCTTGTGAGACCTGTGAGACTGGGAAAAGGTATAATGCCATAAGACTTTTGTGGACTAGTGTCCTCTTCATCAGATGCATAGTGTTATCCTAAATTGTCAGGAGGCGTGTGCACATTCATAAACGTGTGTGTAGAGCTGTTTAGCTGGGACACAGGTGGCACTGTGGGTTAAACCACAGAGCCTAGGACTTGCCAATCAGAAGGTTGGTGGTTCGAATCCCCACGACGGGGTGAGCTCCTGTTGCTCGGTCCATGCTCCTGCCAACCTAGCAGTTCGAAAGCACGTCAAAGTGCAAGTAGATAAATAGGTACCGCAACGGCGGGAAGATAAACGGCATTTCCATGTGCTGCTCTGGTTCACCAGAAGTGGCTTGGTCATGCTGGCCACATGACCCGGAAGCTGTACGCCGGCTCCCTTGGCCAGTAAAGCAAGATGAGTGCGCAACCCCAGAGTCATCCACGACTGGACCTAATGGTCAGGGGTCTCTTTACCTTTACTTTAGAGCTGTTTAGAGAAGAGAACATGAAATATACTCGGAGTCCTGTAGTAAGTTCATGCTCTTTATTGAAGCTTGTAAAACAGTGATTGAATTGCCCCCCCCCAAAAAAAAACCTCAGGCTTTTATATGTATTATTTACACAATGAGTCCCGTCTGATTGGCTGATTCTGCTTCCCTCCTGGAGCCTGATTGGTCTTTTCCTGCAGGCCAATCAGTTGTTGCATTCTAGGATCCTACTTGCCTATTGTTCTAGGATCCAAGCTTAGTACATAAAAGAACTGGAGAATGGGGTGATATCTGATATCTCAAAAGTCCCTGATTCAGATAATATAAAAGGCTGTTTATTAGATAAAGGTTATATAAAAGCAGTAAGATCAGAGGGAAATGAAATGCAAAAAAATTTGCCGACTGTGACAATTCAATTAAAGTTTAAATGAACGTCAAAACAAGAACGCTGTCTTTATGATAAAAACAAACATGTAATCTACTAATCCTGGCACCAGTTTTTCCCCAGTTTGTCCAGTGAAAATGTGAAGTCACCATGTCACATTTTCATGCCGACAGTACATGATGCTTTCTCTGTTTCACCCGACACGGAGGATGGACAGCTGCGATCTTTGCTTCCTTCCATGTTCTGAAGATTGAGTTTCCATTTGAATTGGAGCATTAGTTATTGAGTGATTCCAGTGAAATAGGAGAGCTAAAGATTGATACCGGATGTGCTTAGGTGGCATGTACACAGTTGCTAGTTGAGGATTAACATTTCACTTTGTTGCTTCTCCCACCATCACCCATCCCTGCCTTTTCATGCTCTTCATGAAAAGCAATAAGGAGCAGGATGCAAAACGAGGCCACAAAAAAACCCACAGATATAAAACAGCAGATGAAACTCATAACCCTGGACATCTTCTCCATGGGCCTATTTGTCTACATGAAGCAGTTTCACACAAGTTGTCTCTTCTTGGTGATATGAATATTGAGGCGAGAGACTGACATGAGTAGGAGAGTGATTCTGAGACCTTCTGAAGCAGAGGAAGCTGCTGTTTCATTGTTGGATTAGAGGAAGAAGTGTCTAATTGTTTCAAAATATACAGAAAGATACACAATGTAAAGGAAAAGGGACCCCTGACCATTAGGTCCAGTCGTGGCTGACTCTGGGGTTGCAGCGCTCATCTTGCTCATTACTGGCCGAGGGAGCCGGGTATAGCTTCCAGGTCATATGGCCAGCATGACTAAGCCGCTTCTGGCGAACCAGAGCAACGCACGGAAACGTCGTTTACCTTCCCGCCAGAGTGGTACCTATTTATCTACTTGAACTTTGACATGCTTTCGAACTGCTAGGTTGGCAGGAGATACACAATGTACTGACACACTATAAACTTGCTGGAGCTGTAAGGCTGCAATCCCAAGATGCTTCCTTGGGCGGAGGAGAAATCCAATAGCACTTACTTCAAAGTAAACAAGTTGGATTCAGTCTAGGGGTCGGTGAATTGGTTAATTTTACTTTCTCTTTGTTTCTCGTTTTTCCAATATTAAGTTCAGCTCACCGCATTAGTCTGCAGTTATTATTATTAACTGAAAATTCATCAGGATTTTAGAGTGAACTTCTCCCAAAATCGCATGCAGTTTTGCCTAATATAACTAATGTGCCTGGTGCTTATCTTTTTGCAAAGCAATGTTCCCTAATATAATGCATTTTGGTGTGTTATTTTTGCTACATGCATTTTATTGCACATTTTACTCTGGTTTGTTCATTTTTGTACACATTGTACACAAAAGTTTTTGGTGTTTTATATGTGTTGGAAGCTGCCCAGAGTGGGCGGGTCATAAATAATAAAACCATTGGTTGTTGCTGCTGCTTGCAAAATTTGAGAAAGTGTGAATTTCAAATGATAGCTATGTTTCACTGTGCATCCTGTTTCAGAAAGTGCAAATTAGATAAGTTTGCCTTTAAATGTGAACTAAACTAAGTTTCTCCCCATCCCTAATTCAGATTTAGCCATACTTTGAGCTAGGGTTGCCATATTTCAAAAGGTAAAGACCAGGACGTCCCCAAAGTACTTCTGTTTTATCTCCTGCAAAACAATGCTGCCATCTTACAAGATGCTTAGAAGTACAGCATGAAAAGATATGCAGGTTGGGGATAACCAGTGGATGATGATGACGATGATGATGATAATTATTATTATTATTTATACCCCACCCATCTGGCTGGGCTTCCCCAGCCACTCTGGGCAGAGTCCAGCAAAATAATAATAATAATAATAATAATAATAATAATAATAATAATAATAATAATTTATTTATATCCCGCCCTCCCTAGCCGAAGCCGGGCTCAGAGCGGCTAACAACAATAAAAGTAACATAGCATTCTAAAATCAATTCATTCTAAAATCAATTCAAAATCAAATTAATAGCAACCATTGGGCTAGAGTTCTATGAGAATTACCAACTGTCAGACTGTGCCTTGGCCAAAGGCCTGGTGGAACAGCTCTGTCTTGCAAGCCCTGCGGAAAGATGTCAATATTAAAATACAATAAATCATCAAATATTAAAAGCTTACCTAAACACCTCCCCTCCCTTATCCTTCCTACTTGCTTATATTCAGCATGAGATAATTTATATTTAGTTTATGTGGATTCCCCCGTTCCGTCCCGACCCGGCCTGTTAATACACAGTATATGTAACCATTTTAATAGGACCTTTCCTAACACATATTTTCCAGGGACAAAAACATTTTGATGACTGTTTCAAAGAGGGCGTTCCCCCCCCCCCAAAGCCTGTGCAAAGATGGAGTACGAAAATCATTTGTCAAAATTGTATGAATTTGTAATTCATAATTGGCATGAAGCAATTTGAGGAAATAGTTTTCTGCTGCTGACACTGCTGTCAAAATAAATGTGGGGAAGATAATTATAGTAATTAACAAAATAGATAATTACACTTTGTCACGGGATAAGGTTCACTTTGATTTCTGATTAGGAGTAGATCAATAGCAAATGAAATGCCTTCGCTATTCATATCTGATTAATATCATTGCACAGACAAGGGTATCAGTTTTTCAAGCAGGGCAGAAGCAACAAGGAAGTATTGCATTGGCTGCCAGTTGCTCTGCCGCAAGAATCCCTGTAATATGTATGTTCAGCTGCTCCACAAAGGAGCCTTCTGCTGCAAGTTTCCATTAAATGCCTGTCTGGGCATTTGGTTTTTTAAAAAAATTAAAATCCCAAGAACTTATTGTGTCCTTTATTCCTTTGAAAGGAAATTAATTTGTTTTTTTTTTTATAATATTTTTATTTTTTCCATATAAACACAACATACATAGACATACAAAGACAAAAACAGAACAAAAAAAAACATGTATCATTTCGTATCCTAATTTCTTATACCTTTCTTCCCCGACTTCCTCATGCCTCCCCTTTCTGTATTCCAAATTCTTATCGATTGTTCAGCAAATCTTCCCTTATTTTAATTTAAATTTAGACTATTCTTCCTTATTCTCCTTGTCTTAACCATTGCTAATAGTAACCATTTACTTTCCAGTCCAACATCATTCTAACTTTCATTAACTTTGTAATATTTCTTTAAATAGTCCTTGAATTTTTTCCATTCTTCTTGCGCTGCTTCTCTTCCCTGGTTTCGGATTCTGCTCGTCATTTCTGCCAAGCCCATGTAGTCTATCACCTTCATCTGCCATTCTTCCAGTGTGGGTCGCTCTTGCGTCTTCCAGTACTTCGCAATGAGTATTCTAGCTGCTGTTGTAGCATACATAAAGAAAGTTATATCCGTCTTTAACACCCCTTGGCCGACAATACCCAAGAGAAAGGCCTCTGGTTTCTTGGGGAAAGTATATTTAAATACCTTTTTAAGTTCATTATAGATCATTTCCCAGAATGCCTTAATCTTCGGGCAAGTCCACCAAAGATGAAAAAATGTACCTTCAATTTCTTTACATTTCCAACATTTATTGTCAGGCAAATGGTAAATCTTTGCAAGCTTGACTGGGGTTATGTACCACCTATATATCATTTTCATAATGTTTTCTCTTAAGGCATTACATGCCGTAAATTTCATCCCGGTGGTCCACAACTTTTCCCAATCAGCAAACAAAATATTATGACCAATGTCCTGAGCCCATTTAATCATGACCGATTTAACCGTTTCATCTTGTGTATTCCATTTCAGCAGCAAATTGTACATTTTTGACAAATTCTTAGTACTGGGTTCTAACAGTTCTGTCTCCAATTTTGATTTTTCCACCTGGAAGCCAATTTTGCTGTCCAGTTTAAACGCTTCATTTATTTGATGATAGTGCAACCAGTCTCTCACCTTCCCTTTTAATTTCTCAAAACTCTGCAATCTCAATTTGTCCCCTTCCTTTTCCAAAATTTCCCAGTATCTTGGCCACTTGGACTCCATATTTAACTTTTTAACTGCCTTAGCTTCCATTGGCGACAGCCACCTTGGAGTTTTATTTTGAAAGGAAATTAATTTGAAGAGCAGCACTAATTGGCAGTTTGAACCCAGACAATAATAATAATAATAATAATAATAATAATAATAATAATAATAATAATAATTTATTATTATTTATACCCCACCCACCTGGCCGGGCCTCCCCAGCCACTCTGGGTGGCTTCCAACAAAATTTTAAAATACAGTAATGCATCAAACATTAAAAGCTAAACAGGGCTGCCTTCAGATGTCTTCTAAAAATCTAAAAGATGTACCATTCCTGACCTCCACACCACATCCAAGGTCTGGCCGACTGAAAATGTGCTCTAGGCTCACATCTCCCACCCCCTTCCTTGCCTCCCTTCTTTCATTGCCTGCTCAGTTCTAATAAGTCACTTCCTCCTAAGTTCAAACCATTGTTTCCATCACATTCCATTCCATCACATGGCAAACTATGGTTTGAGCCTGTCCTGTAGACCACTATTGCAGACCAGGACCAAATCATAGAGTGCATGGAGGGAGCAGATGGTGCTGTGGTCTAAACCATTGAGCCTCTTGGGCTTGCCGATCGGAAGGTAGAATCCCCATGACGGAATGAGCTCCCATTGCTCTTTCCCAGCTTCTGCCAACCTAGCAGTTTGAAAGCACACCAGAGCAAGTAAATAAAAAGGTACCACTGTGGTGGGAAGGTAAACGACATTTCCGTGCACTCTGACTTCCGTCATGGTGTTCCGTTGCACCAGAAGTGGTTTAGTCATGCTGACCACATGATCTGGAAAACTGTCTCTGGATAAACAACGGCTCCCTCGGCCTGAAGCGAGATGAGCGCTGCAACCCCATAATTGCCATTGACTGGACTTAACCATGCAGGAGTCATTTACCTCCCCCCCCTTTTTTTTTCTTTTTGCAGACCAGGATCAAATCATACAATCCTGTCTGTCTGGAGGGCAATCACACAACTCAGGCTACCTGATATTTGCTAAGCAACAGAATTACTTTTCTTACTAGCAAATAAAATCATCAGTTTTGTTTTGTTTTGTAAAAAATAGGCACATGCAATGGAATACTACAAATCATTTTCCTGGTGGTCCACTGTAGGCCCCCTTCAATGTGTGCTATGGCTTATCATCCCATGAACAAACCTTGGACTCATGCTCTTCCCTCTTCCCTTTCCTTCTCTACCATGGCTGCAAGGAGATCAGAAACTTTCACTTTTTAGCGAAACATAAGTTTAGCAGGATGTCCAAACCTAAACGAGCTGTGATGAGCCTAACTATGGGCAAACCTACTTCAAATCATTCAGACTGTTTGTGTCAATAAACCGTGATGCGGATTACTCGCAGTTTATTAATTGGATGTAATGTTAAAACTATGATTGATTAAAAATGAAAGTGCCAGTTCTGATATCATCGTCAAAGCCGTTATGGAGGAGAGATAGGGAAAGTATAGGAGCCTGGGGGCTGTGCATAAACGGCTCAGAGAGATCATAGAATGAATTGAGATTAGATAGATAGATAGATAGATAGATGACAGGTAGGTAGATGAGAGAGAGAGAGAGATGATAAAGATAGATGATAGATAGATGATAGATAGATGATAGATATAGATAGATAGATAGATGATAGATAGATAGATAGATAGATAGATAGATAGATGATAGATAGATAGATATAGATAGATAGATAGATAGATAGATATAGATAGAAGATAGATAGATATAGATATAGATAGATAGATGATAGATAGATGATAGATAGATAGTAGATAGATAGTAGATAGATGATAGATAGATATTAGATTGATGATAGATAGATGATAGATAGATAGATAGATAGATAGATGATAGATAGATAGATAGATTGATAGATCGATAGATATAGACAGATGATAGACAGACAGATGATAGATGACACAAAAAAATTGATGATAGATGATAGATAAAAAAAAGATGAAAAAGATGATAGATGGATAGAGATAGATAGATTAGGACAAGGTTTCCCAAACTTGGGTCTCCAGCTGTTTTTAGACTACAACTCCCATCATCCCTGTCAATTGGTCCTGGTACGTAGGGATGATGGGAGTTGTAGCCCAACAATAGCTGGAGACCCAAGTTTGGGAAACCCTAATGTAGGACAACTAATGTTCTTATCCTATCCAATGCTTGTTAGTTGCCCATGTTCTCTATCAGTGGATAGAGAAGGAAGTACCGTTCGCTAGAGCAATTTAACCAACCTCCAGCAGTTTAGTGGTATTACCTGCACATTTCTTTGGTTGCCTCTGGTTGGCTTGGAGTCACTGCGATTCTAGAGACTTGCTTGCTGTGGTAGACTTTACATGTTCCATGCAATTTGATGCTTTAATTGTATTGCTGCTTTGCCAGCCAAGTGTCCTAACTCATGCAACCTGAGTTTTCTATCAGTACCTAGAATTCATAGGGTCCAAACTGGTGAGGAGCAACAGATCAAAAACCCAAGTAATGGTTGTTGAGAGGAAGCAAGAGAAACCAACTTTTGCATAGACTTTTATTTTATTTTCACAGCATTTTAAAAGCACACTTACTCAATCAAAATAGACGGTAGCCTTTAGAATCAGCGATTATCACATCCAGAAAATACACAAGTCTCTACTAATATACTAGGCCCATTTGAGAGAGAGATTCAGCACACAGGTTTTTAATCAACTAGTAATTCATACTTACTGCCACACACCTATATGTGACATTATCTGTTAACACGTTTACAGAATAACTGCAGAACAGAATTGGTCCTGGGTGAGCTCAGTGTTGGGCTGGGCAGAGACGGACTTGGCTTCTCTGTATTTTGCCATGTGGTTGAGTATTTCTAATAGGTAAATCACCTTTGCTAGATCCTTGCTGTTGGATTAATTGATCTCGAGTGACATTTGTCCTACCATGCTGCCAATTATAACCTGAAGAAACTAAAACAAGGAAGCAGAAAAAATGTGATTTTGCGCATAAAGGAAAAAATACTATCAGGCATTTCCTTTACTTAAGATGTGGCCAGGAAGTGGGTGGGGAAGGGCAATCAACACCGAGTAAATGCAATTCCCTGAGTTTTGTCTAGGTCCATTGCTGTTTTCCATACATAACCCTGAAACAACATACAGTGGTACCTCGGGTTAAGAACTTAATTCGTTCTGGAGGTCCGTTCTTAACCTGAAACTGTTCTTAACCTGAGCTAACTTTAGCTAATGGGGCCTCCCGCTGCTGCCGTGCCGCTGGAGCATGATTTCTGTTCTCATCCTGAAGCAAAGTTCTTAACCCGAGGTACTATTTCTGGGTTAGCAGAGTCTGTAACCTGAAGCATATGTAACCTGAAGCGTCTGTGACCCGAGGTACCACTGTATTATTATGATTGCCTAGATTTCCGCTGTGTCAGGGGATGAATTTATGTAATTCTAGTCTTGCGAGGGGTGGTTTTCAGCAGAAGCACAGGGTGCAAGGAGATTTATCCCTTCCCAGCTGTGTTTCCAATAAAAACCAACATACACACACGTGGTGCTGCAGTTAGCCTTAGGGAAAAGAGCTTCTTTCCTGACCGCCCCCACCTCCAACAATAAGCAGACCAAACACTCTCTCCTTATTCCCCTATGGTCATGCTTTGTTCTGTTGCCACCATGATGACAGCAGCAGCAGCAGCAAACACTTATTGACCTCCTAGCTGGGACTTTAGCAATGGATGGGGGAGCAGTGCCACTTTTGAACAAGATTGACTAGATCTATGGGCCCTGGCACTGCATTGTTGGTAAATTAAAATAGTTGTCGGCCAGTGCCAACTCCCATTCAAAAGTGGTTCCACACACCCCACCCCATGCTAAAAAGGGACCCCAGGAGCCCAGCGAGAAGGGTGATAAAGTGATACCATTGGGTTGGACCACTGAGAAGTGGCCAACCTGGTCAAAACTGTGGCCAGACTGCCAACACAATTGCTGCTGCTGCCACTTGTAATTCCTCTGCCCAAAAATCAGGTGGAGAATTCCAAGAGGCCGTTTACACACAACTCTGATTACTGATGACCTTGCATAACATCGTTTTGCATAAGATATGCACACAAACAAATCACCTTTGCTGGATCAAGACTGAATAACATTACTGTCATTTTGTAACTAATCCTTATTTGCTTTTTTGACTTGGTGGGTGCTATCCAACTGAGTCTACTCTGAGTATGAGCAGCACCCAATATTATTGGCTTTACTGGTATCTCCCTCTGAAGAGTTTGGAGGAGGCTATGTATGGTTTGCAGAGCTTTGACAGAGTCAGCCAGTTTATAGGGGCTACGTGTCCAGGATTTAATGTGTGACACATTTTGCCTTCCACTGTGTTTTCACCGTAATGAAAGAAGAACCGAACAGCTACATAAAAATAGAGTCAATGGAGAAATTCACTATTCACTGAGAATTGAGAAGATGCTCAAAGTAGCACAGAAACAGACTGTGATTTTTTTATTTTTTTTTTACTATGGGGGCTTTCCTTTTCCTTTGCTATGTCATAAAAATAACGTGAGAAAACACATTTCCTTGCACACTGCTATTCAGTTATATTGCCAATATAACAGGAGCAGCCAATGTGGTACCTTTCAGATGCTGTGGACTACAACTCCTATCATCCCTGACCAATGAGCATGCTTGCTGAGGCTGATGGGAGTTGTAGTCCATTGCATCTGGAGGACACCAGCCCTGCAATGTAATTTATATGAATTCTATTTTTAAAGGTTTCCACCTGTCTCCCCTTTAATTTTTACCCCCTTCTCTCTAATAATTTTGAAGACCAGGAATCATATTTTTGCTTGCCTTTTCCAATTGCCCTTGTTTACTGCAGTTTGGGTTATGATTCAACAACAAAAATGATAACCACATGGACAAGTTATAAGCTCATAGGCAACTGCATGTCTGGGAGTGAAGCTAGGGAACTGGCAATGATATGGAAATCTATCTTAAAATGTTTTCTTAGAATTAGTTCTGAACTCCACAAAGTACTTAGCTAACGCCATGCTATTGAAATCATCCATCAACTCAAAGTGAATTGAGAAGCTGCTGAAATTAGCCCATAAGCTGAGCAGTTACTTCTGACATTTTGGAAAACTGTGACACCCACAAAAAAATTGCTGACCCGCTCAACAAGTTGCCAGAC
Organism: Podarcis filfolensis; assembly: GCF_964270895.1. Lineage (NCBI taxonomy): Eukaryota > Metazoa > Chordata > Lepidosauria > Squamata > Lacertidae > Podarcis > Podarcis filfolensis. The sequence goes on from NC_139609.1 coordinate 29,620,079, forward strand.
TTGAGCAAAGAAGAAAAGTTCTCAGGCTTCTGCAGTGCTAAGGAATTCTTCTCTCCCTCTCCCTCTTTCTAGTTACATGAGCAGGCTTCTAAATGAGATGAGAGGAGAACAAAATCACTTTTTATTCAGAGAATTAGCAGCATCGAAAGAAGTGTCTGTGTGGGAATCAAATATCATGCTTGCTGCTCATTCATCATCATGACCTGTGATGTCATAACAAAGTTTTCTTTTCCTGTGCAGGGAAAGGAAAAAACCTCCACTGTGCAAATATGTTGTACAGGCTAGCTCATTAAACCTTGCCTTCATAATCTAAAGCGAGTGCCAACAATACAGACCATGCTAATATATTTTTTTCTGAAGGGAAGGGTGGTGCCAGAGTTTGGCATCACTGGGCAACTGTGGAGGTCCACATCCCAAGAAGGAGCCTACTGTGAGGTTACCAGACGTCCCTGTTTCCCGGGGACGGTCCCCATATTTACAAATCAGTCCCCTGACAAAATCCATCTATTTAATAGGAAGTTGAAAAGTGTCCCTGGATTCACTGAAAAAAATCTGGTAACCTTAGCCTACTGCCGTTCCCTGAAGCATTCTGGCCTGGCTGCCCACCCTCTGTGCTACTGCCAACTGTTCAGCTGCCCTCTCAGAGTGAGCAAGCCAAGAGAGACAACAGTAGTGAGAAGAAGGGTGTCCATTCAGAGACAGAGGCCTGCTGAGACCATGTTGCCCAAAGACATCCCCATCTCCAAATAGCAACATCTGAAGATGTACAGGTAGATAATACCAGATAATTTCCAAGGTAGAGTATTCTGCCACTTGACTTCTTGGTGACTTCGATGACTTAACCTGTTGCTGGTGGGTGGTGTGTTGGACTTAGGGCAGGGGGCAGATCTTCCAATCTTAGTTTTCATTTTTCGTTTTATTATTTTTATCCACCCTTCAGCTTCAGGTCCCAGGACGGGTTACAGAATTAAAAAAAACCATTAAAAATAATCTGTAACAACTTACAACCATAAAAACAAGGTGTTCAGAAGATACACCTCCAACACATGTATGTTCCAACCAGATTGTTCAAGTATGGAGGGAATTGTTTTCAAAAAAAAGAGAAAAGAACTGGAGAGCTAGAGGTTCCTCATTCCTAGTTTAAAGCCAGAAGTCAAGTTTAATAACACCACCAAAAAAATCCAAGTGAAATTCAGGTTGCCTGAGAAGACAATGGTAGTGCTGGGGTAAACTCTTTAAAAGGAATTGACTACTTAAAATGGATAGTCCAACAAAGAACAATTGAGGAGCATAAATGGATGCAGACCTTGCAAATTGCAACATTCAACAAAATCTCCCCCCAAACTGTACACACAAAAGGTACTGTCATGGGGCAGCCAATAATTTTATTTACAGTTCTTTTTTTAAAAAAAAGAATAAAGAAAAACCTCTGCCAATCCCAATTTATCAGTTACTGTCTTGTGACAATTTATTCATTGTTCACTGTTAGAAGCTAAAACTTACATAGGAAGCATGATTGGTGATAGCTTCTCTATTTCAATATGGTATAATAGAGATAACACGGTGCCCAAAAGCTCTACAGCCGCCTTTTTTGTCTGCTTTGTCTCTTTTCATTAATCTATCAGAATCTTCATTTAATATAATCCAAAAAAGCAAGGTAATTGCTTCACTTATCAGTTATCATCGCATTCGCATACTTATCATGTCAAAATTATTTATGTGGATGGCCAGGTTGATCTTCCCGCATTTAAAAGCTTAAAAATTTGAATAACTGTTCTGCCAGTTAGGTTATCAAAATTGCAGCATAAGCAATGAGTTTCCTCTTTCAAGATCTTTCGGGGGTGGGGGAGAGAAAGAAAGAAAGAAAGAAAGAAAGAAAGAAAGAAAGAAAGAAAGAAAGAAAGAAGCAGTAGCTGGGCTTATCCACATCAGAGTACAGCTCCAAGAAACTGCCATTCCAGCGCCTGCCAGTTGCCCAAATTTGGGGAGGCAACTGAGATCTCAAACTGGGAGAGGCAGCCAACTCCCACTGCAAGGCTGGGCAGCTGCATAAGGATCCAGGAATGCAGAATGGCTGGCCTGGGACTGCAATTTTGAGAGGTGCTCTGCAGGTCTAATAGGGACTCCAGGCAAAAATCTGAAGGCAGGCGAAGACAGAGAGATTGGGGTGAAAGCGATGAAGCTGAAAAGAGCATGGTTTGGAAAGAACCTGGGAAATTCCATAGGCAATACCAGAATCCAGTTGTTGCCCACATAAGGACCCATAGATGAGGGGAGAAACATCTGGAGGGCCGTAGGTTACCCACTCTGGGCAGGAGGGCAATATACTAAATAAAGTGGGTGCGGGTGGCGCTGTGGTCTAAACCACTGAGCCTCTGGGGCTTGCCAATCGTAAGGTTGGCAATTCGAATCCACGTGATGGTGATGATGTCCCATTGCTCTGTCCCAGCTCCTGCCATCCTAGAAGTTTGAAAGCATACTGGTGCAAGTAGATAAATAGCTTCCACTGCGGCGGGAAGGCAAATGGCGTTTCCGTGCGCTCTGGCTCTCGCCATGGTGTCCCGTTGCACCATGAGCGGTTTAGTCCTGCTGGCCACGTGACCCAGAAAGCTGTCTGTGGACAAATGCTGGCTCCCTTGGCCTGAAAGCAGAGAAGAGCACCATACCCCATAGTCAAATTCGACTGGACTCAACCATCCAGGGGTCCTTTACCTGTACTAAATAACCATCTATTTCATGGCTCTACTGAGTCCTTTTGATTTCTTGTTGATCATCCATACATTTAAAAAAAAAATATTATTCTAACAATGGAACAGATGCCCAGTTAGCCAAGTCAATAGCCACCTTAGAGCTGTGTTTTTGTACAGCCATGCAATAAAACATCATCTTTGACTTTCACCCTACAACTCTTACAAGTAAGGCGCAGCATGGAATCAGCAACTCCCAATGCAGTTTCGAAATGAAATCATCTGCACCCTGAGGGCAATTCCCTTTAAACATTTTGGGAACAGAGCACATTAATGTGGATTATCAAGATTATATGCTAATTATCTGTTAACATCCATAAGCTACAACAAAAAGTTACAATAAAATGAAAAAGTCCTGAAACAGCTTGAAGGACAACAAATTATGCATCATAGTCATTACTGTTTGGATACACTATTAGCAAAACTTAGAGTAGACCCACGGAAATTGATGGACATGACTAGTTTGGGCCCCCTAATTTTACTGGTTCTACTCTGAGTAAAACTTAGTTTGAGGCAAACTTATATTTCCATATGGTGGTGGTTATAATGTTCAGGTCCAGCTCCATATTTTAGAAAGCCCTGTACAATCTGTCCTTAGTGCCTTCCAAACAATATTACGTCACCCCTATCAGAACTTACTGCTTAAGAGTTCTGAACTGGTTGTCACTGACCAGGAATAAGATCTTGGGGTCATAGTGGATAGCTCAATGAAAATGTCAAGCCAGTATGTGGCTACTATGGATTCCATGTTAGGGGTCATTAGCGAAGGCACTGAGAACATAACAGAGTAGAACTTAGTTGGCGACCACCCAGTTGTGGTCACGGTTTCCCGAACTTCAGTCTCCTGCTGTTTTTGAACTACAATTCCCATCATCCCTGACTACTGCTCCTGCTAGCTAGGGATGATGGGAGTTGTAGTCCAGAAATAGCTAGAGACCCAATTATTGATGACAGTCAGGGTTCCCCAAACTTGGGGAAACCCTGACGGTGGTCAGTAGTTGAAAAAGGTTCAGAAAAGGTTAACCAAAATGATCCCGGGGCTGGGGTGGGGAACCCCTCTTTCCTGACTAAAAGTTACAACATTTGGGGCTTTTAAGTTTAGGGGGAGAGATAAGGGAAGACATGATAATAATTTAAGCATAGTGTGGAGAATTTTTTTAGGTTTTTTTTTTCTCACTCCCTCATACTAGTAGAACTTCTGGTTCTCATGGAAGCTAAATGTTGGAAGATTCCGGACATCATCATCATCATCATTTATTATTCATACCCCGCCCATCTGACTGGGTTTCCCCAACCACTCTGGGCAGCTCCCAACCGAATATTAAAAACACGATAAATCATCTTTTTTATTGGTTTTTCAACACATATTAAAAGACAATACAACACAATACAAAAACAAACAAACATATAAACACGTATAATTTCTTGACCTTTTTTTCCTTAAACCTTCTTTCAGCAACTTCCCCATACCTCCCCTTTCTGCATCCCTGTTTTAAATCTTTCCAGCAACCCCTAATTTCAGTTACTTGTAGCAGTTTCTTTAAATCCTTTTTCTCATATCCAATTGTTTGTCACTGCAATTCTATTTTGCATTACCCAAGACATTTTAACACTCATTAATTTTACAACAGTTCTTAAGATAAACTTTAAATTTCTTCCAATCTTCTTCCACCGTCTCTTTCCCTTGGTCACGGATTCTGCCAGTCATCTCAGCCAGTCCCATGTAGTCTATCACCTTGGTCTGCCATTCTTCCAATGTGGGTAGCTCTTGTGTCTTCCAAGAGTACTCTTTTGCTAAGAGTACTCTTGCTGCTGTTGTAGCATACATAAAAAACGTCCTATCTTTCCTTGACACCAATTGGCCTACCATGCCCAGGAGGAAGGCTTCTGGTTTCTTCACGAAAGTGCATTTAAGCACCTTTTTCATTTCATTATAAATCATTTCCCAGAAAACACGATAAATCATCAAACATTAAAAACTTGCCTGAACAGGGCTGCCTTCAGATGTCTTCTAAAAGTCAGATAGTGGTTTATTTCCTTGACATCTGATGGGAGGGCGTTCCACAGGGCGGGCGCCACTACCAAGAAGGCCCTCTGCCTGGTTCCCTGTAACCTCACTTCTCACAGTGAGGGAACCGCCAGAAGGCCCTCTGAGGAGGACCTCAGTGTCCAGGCAGTGACTCTTCATGTAGCACATAGTTAACCTATGGAATTCATTGCCACAAGATTACCACTAACATGGATGGCTTTAAAGGGGGTTAGGTCAATTCATGAAGAAGAAAAAGAAGAGGAGGAGGAGGAGGAGTTTGGATTTGATATCCCACTTTATCACTACCCGAAGGAGTCTCAAAGCGGCTAACATTCTCCTTTCCCTTCCTCCCCCACAACAAACACTCTGTGAGGTGAGTGGGGCTGAGAGACTTCAGAGAAGTGTGACTAGCCCAAGGTCACCCAGCAGCTGCATGTGGAGGAGCAGAGACGCGAACCCGGTTCACCAGATTACGAGCCTACCGCTCTTAACCACTACACCTCACTGGCTCTCATGGACAATAAGGCTGTCGGTGGCTACCAGTCATGATGGCTATTTTCTGCCTCTGGCAAAGATAAAACTATACCTTTACCTTCCTCCCAGAAGCCAAAGTGGCATACATGGTCGCCCCTCTCTTATCCTTACAACAGCTGTGAGAGGGGCTGAGGGACTGTGCCTCATAAATATGGGCTTGATTTTTGTCACCCATTGCTACATTAACTTCACCAGACCTTTCTCTGACTGTTAGACAAGGAAGTGTGGTCTATTTGGTCCTGATAGGGCTGGCTGGGGAACTTGCACTTTGTGAATTCTGATATAAGTGAATTCTGATGCCCCGATTAGAATGCAATTGTCCTTCGGAGTAACCATTTCTGCGAATTTGGTAATGCAATTTTCAGCTCAAAAACATATCGACATGCGTTTTGAAAAGGCAAGGCGTAGATGAGTTGTTTTAGAAACGAATCTTTTGACACAAAATTCATTTTGAAACGACTGTCTTGTGAGAAATGTGTTCGAAAACCCACACTGGAATGCAAATGTTCACAGAGGAAGTAGAAAAGGGACAGGACGGACTTATGAATGAGCACATTCATAAGAGACGCGGCCTGGAAAGAGACCGATCATTCCAAAGTACTGACATACAGACTAGCCAGCTGCGTACGGTTTGATAAGTGAATTACTTGCAGACTCCTGGACCTAAACAAAGCTAAGTTTGCAAAGGAGAAACAGAGAAGGCAGCTGTAGAATGTGGATCCCTTTTTGCCACTGACTTGAAAGCAAGCCGAAGTCTTTGTACCTTGAGCATGGGCTGCGGTGGCAGCTGCATCTTTGTAGGAACAAAAGCAGATCTTGGAACCGAGTGTCAGCGTGCTGGGTGCAATCCTGCACATCTGGCGGTGCTAAAGGAGCTGTGGGCTAATCAGAAACCTGCAATCAACTCCTCACTTGTGTTGCTTTCATCCCTTGACTCTGCAGGCCACAATAGGCTCCTGGCCCAGTTATCTCGTACTCGTGGCCGGCTTAATTTGCCATAGACTAGAGGCTCCGCATTGCAATACTTGCTCCGGTACAATGGCTGTTCGTTCCATTAATGGCAAACAACAAAGCAGAAGAGATGCAGGGTGGGGTTAAACCGGGAAATATATATATAGGCCCACAGTTGTTCCTGCACGGTCATTACCCACATCGTGCTACGGGTTTTGTGATTTTACAATACAATTGATTGAGACCTCAATAACTCTTTCCATGACAAAGGCTTGTGATATTACAGATGCAGGGAGTGGGTTGGGTCACTGGTTGATAGCTGCGGGTTGAAGATTCGGCATCACAATATTCCCCCTCCCCAAAGTTATTACAGAAATGCTTAACTGAACAATAAGGGGACTGAATCAGAAGGCCCAGTAAACATTAAAAAGTAAACATAATTGTTGCAAATGTAATGAAATTCTGCACTCTTTGATGTGACAGCTGATTTGAAAGACTTTCCATTTCCCGGCTTTAATATCAGCGTTTTCTCAGTCTAAAGCTTTCCGAACCAGTCACGGTTTATCTCAATTATTGCTTTTCTTCCATCCGTCTTTATATATAATTTCATTTGCCTTTATGGATGCTGTAACCCTTTGGAATAGCTTTTAACCTTTGCAAGAAAAAAAGTCGCCTTGACCTGACTTGGATCCAAATTTTTTTCTTGGATTTCTTTTCTTTCTTTCTTTCTTTCTTTCTTTCTTTCTTTCTTTCTTTCTTTCTTTCTTCCTTGGCAACATTGGATAATAAAACCTGAACAGCTGAGTGCTACTCTTGCCCCCACCCACCCTAACCAGGGATCTAAGACTCAGAAGCTGGAAAACAGTTTCCATTTGAATAATAGTAACAAAAAAAATTAAACAACTTTTCATTGCTTTTTGCTGGCAAATAATAAAAACCTTCAGATTTGACCTCCATTTCAGTGGCAGCATTGTACTTGGTGACACCGCCACCACAATATATAAGCTTTATCTTTTGAAAAGGGGAGGGGGGAGAGCTTTCTTTGTACAGTAGCACATTAACTTTAAAGAGCACTTACCTAAAGAGTTCAGCTCATCCTTCCGGTAAATTTAAGAAAAGTTCATCTTGAGATTGTCTGTTTCAATCATGTATAATGTAGATAACGCCACGTCTAAATTGTTACAAAAGCTAGGGATCAGGGAAATGGCGGAGAGGGGGGAAGGATGCCACAGGTGATGTGTTCAAATACAGCATCCTAGCAATCCTCTTCTCCCTTATCCTTTAATGAAGGCTCCGGTTAATAAAGGGATGATACACGAAGATGATTACTTCTCTCTCTCTCTCTTTTACAAATTTTCATTACTCGAATTCGATTACAAAAGTGGCTGCTCAGTACAGCGTAGTGGTTTCTCAAGTTGCAAGTTGAGCAGAGCTCAAGCATCAAAGAACACCGGATTGTATTACTAACATACTCCTTGATAGTAGACACTGTGCTAAGAAAGAAAGAAAGAAAGAAAGAAAGAAAGAGAAAAAGCCAGCCCTTCACCTGCCTCCTGGAGGTAAGAAAGCAAACATGGAGGTTCCAGGGCAACCCTGAAGGTCTGGCAACCCTACTCACAGATTTTCTATGGAAGACATTGCCAGTGGTTTAAAGTAAAGAAGGGCAAGGACTTGTAGAAACCTTTGAATAGGGTGACGACTTCAGTCTGGGATACAGAGTCTACAACTAGCCAAAGAGAGAAACAAAAATGTCCAATCCAACTGGATATGTTTTGGAGTTGTTTTATTGCTGCTGATTCTTCATCAAACAATTGCCCTCACATTTTACAAATCCTCTATACCAGCCTTTCTCAACCTGTGGGTCCCCAGATGTTGTTGAACTACAACTCCCATCACCCCTCGCTGGCAAGGCCAGAGCTCAGGGATGATGGGAGTTGTAGTCCAACAACATCTGGGGACCCACAGGTTGAGAACCGCTGCTCTATTCTATCCTGAGGACTAGAATCCTTGAATGCAGGTGCAGAAAGCCAGAGTCCATCACAGAGGGCGTAGGAGCCAACTTTTAGGGGCACAATAAATTATTTGAGGGGGCAGCCCCCCCCAAATTGGTGGGTATTCCCATTCAAATGGTGCGTGTGCACTGTGTCATGTGATCGATTATGTGGGATGGGGCTTACAATATTTCATTCAAGTTGGCATCCCTGACAGGGGGTAACATACTAATTGTAAGGTGCAATTATTTGATGACTATGTGGCAGTTGATCACTTCTTCGCAATGTCACTCAACTGACAAGGAATTTACTTGCTTATATTTACTGAACTGGCTGACAAGGATGACTAACATAGCAGCGTCACATAGTTAAAGGCTCGATGCCTCTGTTTGGGGAGAGCTTCCTGTAAGCATCTCTACCTTCTCCCCCTCTTTCCTCCTTCCTACATCAACACAGAGCATCAAAACTTCGGGAGAGCTCTTTCTCATTAGGGCTACAATTACCTTTTCCAGCCAGTGATGCTTTACATCGAACCATGGTTCATGAGAGCAGCAGGTGATACCTGCAAGCACCCTAATGTGTTAAACGACCATGCCGGGTAACATTAGCTCTCTCTAGCAGTGGCTCCGTACAGAGACCATCTGCCAAGAAAGGTTAGTTTGTGTCTTTAAGTTATTGGGCTTTCAGCTTAAGGGGGGGGGACCATGCATTTAGGAAGTCAATGATTACTTCCAAGCTACCTTGCCTTAGCTGAAAGCCACAAACAGAGTAGGTCTATAGTGAACTTTAGGCAAGGTTTGTGGCTTCCGGTGTGCAGAAGTGGAAATCTGGGCAAAAGTACAAGCTTGCACAAACAGTTCAGGTGGATTTGACACATACAGTCTGCTCCGGTGCATATAATATATTTGAAAGAGCGAGCAAAAGTAAACCCGAACAAAAAGATATTTATTCTTCAGATTTAAAATTAATTTCCTGTATTCCTCAGGGAAACACCTCCCCTCATCCTATCCAAAGACATAACTTTATGAGAAGAAAAATGGGGAAAAAATATTTTATTTTATTTACACACTGTGGGGTGAAATGCCCCCCCCCCACGGAAAAGCAGAAAAAAGGGATCTGCTGGCTGTTTCAGGTTGCGTTTGCTGCTCTTCTCCATGTTAGGTAATCAGATGTCGTTTAGGCGAAATAAATCGGAACGACTTGAATAAAAAAAAAGAAAAAGAGAGAGAGGTGAAAGTGCAGAATCTGGTTTGGATAAAAGTTTAATTCTACGGTTCCAAGTGACATCGCCCTTTTACAGGAAGCAGAGCATACCGAGACAGGAGTGGCCAAGTAATGAAGATGGATTCATCTTGTTATCAGCGAGTCATTTACAAGGGCTTGAGGTAACCTTAAACATAGCAGATAGCTCAATGGCACTTGCCACTAAGCCTCTAATTAATGAAGAGCAGGCTCTAAATTAACAATGTACATTTACAGACGAATTCCGAGCGAATGCATTCAAGCCGTGGCCCTGAGATGGGGCAGTCGGCTCTGTTCTTTCCAAAAGAGTTTGCTCGGGAGGCCCATGGAGTTCAGCAGCTGTGCGTCCAGGTGTGCAACCGAGAAGGGAGCAGTTCAGCGAAGGGCAAGGCAGCGTCATTTAAATCATGCCCTGCAACACCTGCGCAGGCGACGAAGGTGCATCAGCCTGATCCCTTTATAACTGCAAATATAAAGATTTTTGATTTCCTGGAGACATTCTCAGACTTCAATTTGATATGACACTCCTCTTCCAACACCCACACTAATATATATTTAGGGCTGGCCCAGATCGCTCTCTTGGGCTTTGGGGAATGTGCAGATTTGTTCGTAGGCAATTAAAATATCGCTGGAGGTGCCTGCTACATGATGGAGCACCCTCAAATGCCGTCACGGCAGAGATGTGAGCTGGTGGAGTGAAGCTCCTCCTGAAAGCCAAACGGAGATATTTATGCGCCAATTAAGATGTATTTCCCAGAAACAACAACAACAATAGTAGTAGTAGTAGTAAGAATCTGATTTGTCCGTGTGCATTTCCAAGATAGGGGGGGGGGAGAACCCTATCAAGAAAGAATATGTGGTGACCCTGTCCTTCAGGAACAGAACACTATAATATTTGAAGTAGTTTAATCATTGTGAAGCTGTGTGCAGAACACACACCCTCTCCCCCCGCCAATCCATCCTTATTGCAGATAGGCTGAGCTGTGTACAGATGACCATAACTACTGCAGATAGTGAGTACTGCTACTCCTGGGTAGGTTGATCATTGGTATCAGAATTTAATAGTTGCTTTTGGACATTCAGTGAAGGCACTTGGGAAATAAGTGTGTGTTCATTTGGAGTGACTGCGCAGAGCCTCTATGCATACGAATATATGTGTGTAAGTGTCTTTCTGCACACCATTTGTGTTGATTTTACGCTGCCACCAAGACATAAGAGTTTTCTGGGCAACTTATACAGGGTTGCCATACGGCAGGGAATTTCCGGACATGTCCTCTTTTGGGGGTCCCTTTAAAGCAAATGCCCTGGATTTGGTGTTCAAATTTTATTTATTTATTGTGCGGGCGGCTCTGGTTCGGGCTCAACAACTTTGCGTGTCCAGATTTTTACCTCTTGAGCAATGAGGCCAAACTTAGATTCACAAAATGTTTAGGGGTATGTGTACCCCCGCATACCCCCCAGAAAATAGGTGTGTGTGTAAATATAAAATGTAAAGCAACGTAAAGCATAAAACCATTTTAAAATGGTGGCTGGGGGACTACCTAAATAACAAAACAGAACTCAGCGCACCCTCAACATTAAAAACAGAGGCCCAGGGCATATTTACATTGCCACCTTAGAGCATAATGAAGTGGGGGGGGGGTTGTGCATTGCAGAGCTCTCCCTCCACAGCTGCTCACATCAGCACAGCTTCATTAGTGTCAGGTTCATTTCTGTTTGTGTACGTACCAAGGGATGTTGAGGGGCAGAGGTGTCTTTAACCCATGCAAAGGTGTTCACACCTTGGCTAGAGACAAGTTAGGAATGGCTTAAGGATTCCAGTCAGTGTGAGAAATAACACATCAAACTATAGTATTTTTTAACAAAGTAAAGGATATATACGCGTTTTGCCTACCGTCATTTGAACATGGATTAGAAACCTAGCACTGGAAACGCAGTGAGGGCGCAGCCCTGGATTACCTAAATTGTTTAAAAGGCCTGAGTGAAAACAAAAAAAGAGCAGCTGACGAAACCTAGATGGAAGGTGCTGAAATCACCCAGCCCCAGTTAACAATCTTGTAGCTCTGTTCTGGATCAACTGCATTTTTTCTTTTTTTCCATAATTTAGGTTTTATGCAATTATAAGGGATGCGGGTGGCGCTGTGGGTAAAACCTCAGCGCCTAGGACTTGCCAATCGCATGGTCAGCGGTTCGAATCCCCGCGGTGGGGTGCGCTCCCGTCGTTCAGTCCCAGCGCCTGCCAACCTAGCAGTTCGAAAGCACCTCCGGGTGCAAGTAGATAAATAGGGACCTCTTACCAGCGGGACGGTAATACGGCGTTCCGTGTGCTGCGCTGGCTCACCAGATGCAGCTTGTCAGGCTGGCCATGTGACCCGGAAGTGTCTGCGGACAGCGCTGGCTCCCGGCCTATAGAGTGAGATAAGCGCACAACCCTAGAGTCTGGCAAGACTGGCCCGTACGGGCAGGGGTACCTTTACCTTTACCTTTATGCAATTATAACACATACTGCAACAAACGTTGCACAACCAAAAAACAAACCACAACAAAAGCAAAAAAAGAGGGGGGAAATGCATCTATAAGAAATAACAGCAAACAGATAAACAACACAAACAAACTTAATTATTTAAAAATCCAACCTTATACACATGTTACTTGACTTCCTCTAATCCCTCCCTTCTGAATTTCCTTGTATCTGAATGTAACAGTTTTCCAATATCATTATTAAACAACAATATTCCAGTCATAATCAAATTTCTTCACTTTTCTTAGTGTTCTAAATCCCATTTATTTAAATAAATCCTAATTTAATCCTAGGCCTGTTTGGTACTTTCAAGTAACTTCTAGTTTTTAATATTACAATATTTATTCAAATAGTCCTTAAATTCCCTCCAATCTTCTTGATATTCCTCTTCTTTCTGGTCGTGGATTCTTCCAGTCAGGTCAGCTAGCTCCAAAAAGTCCATCATCTTCATCTGCTATTGGATCAACTGCATTTTCTGGAATGTTTTTCAAAGCAACCGCACATGCATTGCAAGGGTCTAAATGGGAGGTGACCAGAGCATGGGAAATTCTGGCCAGGCTCTCTCCATTCAGGTGAGGTCACAGCTTGGGCACTAATGGGAGTTCCTGCTTTTTCCCGAGTTCTCAGAATGAGCCCTACTCATACACTTATACACAATGTCAGGCACGCCCTCCAAGATTACTCTGACCAAAATTACGGTGCATGTCTTTTGGTGTGTCACTGCGGCGTGAGTCAGCTGGCTCCCGCAAGGTGTGAACTCCAACTCATCCCCAAGACATTCCGGGATCCTGTCAGAAACCGGGATGGTTTCTGTAATTCCATGAATGTCCCGGGCAAATAGGGATAGTTGGAGTTATGGAAGGTCTATCTAGACCTTGAAGTCAGGAATGAGGTCAACTGCTGCAATCCCACCTTCATCTTGCCCCTGTACTTTAGCAGTAGTGTAGAAAAATAAATTATTTAGGTGCAGCTTTCCAAATTCCCCATGTAATATATGATTTTCCTTTGTATTATTTCAGCTACAGAAAGATGTTTCCCCCCATCTTTCCTCCCCCCCCCCATTCACTCCAGTCTATTCCAGATTCTATTCTGAGCAGCATAGCTCAGCTGTGCAGGAGGTTATTATCCCTCTACTTCTGTCCATACCAGGTCACTCAACCATTGCTACTGTGCCTTTCTTCTAGCAGATCAAGATAATCAGGTGACAGCAAGAACTTCACAATTTTTAGCAGGGGCAATTAGAATAAGATCTATTATTTGATTATTGATGTAAACCTCCAGAGTGTATTTTGTCTGGTTAAGTTTTTACCACTAGCTTCAGTACATTATATTTTATTTTATTGCTATGGCTAGCGGCTGATGCAAACAAAGCTTCTTCTGATTCTGTGCAGGAGCCAAATATATAGGCCTGCAGCCAAATATATGGGGAGTTATCTCAAGGCAATATATGATCCTTTATCTCTGCAGGAAGGGAGAATATGTCAATTCCAGTTTCTCTCAGTTTCTCATTGTTCCAAATATTAACTTCAGTTCTCCACATTTCCACATCAGTTGTGAGGGGGGTGTAAGTTTTTCTCACAGAAATTTATCAGAATTTTAGCATTGATTTGAAAGGCTGTCTGCTATAAACATTTTTCCTTAATAAAATGCATTTTGTACTGTTGCCATCTGTCTGGGCAAAAATCCCTTAAAATAGCTCAAAAATGGCATTTTATTATTTTATTTTTTAGCGATCTTGCCAAAGAAAGTTCAACGACTTTGCCCCCTGCCCCCCCCCCAAAAGCTCTGGATTTTCACTGTTTGAAATATGGCAACCCTAGTACTTTGTATGGTTTTCCCCTCTAATATATGCATTTATATATTCAACCTAGTATATTCCTTCTTGCGCGTGTTACTTGGCTGCGGAGTGGTGTTGCAAAATTCACAAAAGTGTGAATTTCAAGGGATTGCTATATTTTGGTTCCTGTCTTGCTTGGAAAGTATGAGCTGAGTAATATTGCTTTTAAATGCAAACTGATTCAAATTTTCTCCCCAGTCCCCAGAAGTTGCAAATGTAGCTATATTCTCTTTGTTCTGTTTTCTTTCTCCTCTCAGACTTCCCCCAAGCTTCCTTTCTCATTTCACTCCCTCGCCGAATTCCTAATCCTCAGTGATCCCCCCAAGCCTCCTTCCTTTGGTCTATGGCCTTCTCATGCCCTTCGCTTTTGCTTTCCTTGTCCCTTCTGCCTATTCTTTCTTTAGGACAGAAATGGGAAACTTGCAACCCTGTCAATGTTGTTGGACTCTTCTACTCCCATCAGCTCCAGCCAGCATGACCAATCGCAAAGGATGATGGGATTTGTAATCCAGAAATATCTGCTTGCCATACTTTCCTGTGGCTTTTAGGGTTCTGTCATGACTGCTCTATAACTTGTAAGATTTGGATCAAAACTGAATTGCAAGGTGAGCGTTTCATCAGCCTGCTTGGCCAAAAGTATACTGCACAAAAAAGACACCCAGCTATCATGCGAGACGAAATAAGTGGGTGCTAGTGAGTTCATTGCAAAAAGAGTAACATTCCCAGCATGACCAAGAGGGAGGTGGTTGGTTGGTTTTTATTTCCCGCAAGCTGAAATATGAATGAATGTCCTCATGGATCAGTTGAGTCATACCGGCCTGATCACAATTTAAAATAAAAATATCAGAGCAATCTTCTGTCTGAAGGCAAAGAGAACCACGAATTCTCAAGGAATGGCGTCTGCTGGAATTATAAGGAGTTAAAGGAGGTTTTCTCCGTGATCACTTCACCAGCAGGAATTGTGTAGGGGGAGAAACTGCACAACATAAACAGACTTCTTTTCTTGCAGACATCCTGTGAAACATGAGCATTCTTCCATACCAGAAGAAATGTGTATATAATTTAATTACTTGATAGGCTATCATGCATAATTGCTAATCAGGCTCAGACATTCTTGCAGAGTTACAAAGACAAGAGAAACATCCACTCGGGTCAGAGCTTGCAAGCATCAAGGGTCTGGTGCACACTGTTGCGTATGATCCCAAGATCGCAGTCTGTAACAAAGTGTGCATGTTGTTCCATTTATGGGCAAAATAAAGAGCTGGCCCTGCTTCTAGGGTTGGTTCCCATATTAGCCTTTTCAACACTTGGTTGAATATCAGTTTAAGGACTGAAGATGTCTTATATGAACAGTCCCAAAAGAGCATTTCATGCAGCTGGGATCATACATGGGCACACTTTGATATTTAAATCCTTTAAAAAAATAAAATAAAAGCGTATTACCTAGAAATCCCACCTCTATATACTATGGAAAATGAAGTAACTGACAGCACAAAATGCTTTCTTTGTTGTCAGAGCTTATTTGTGCCGCCTTTATGTTGGATTTTATTACATATATAACATAAACATAAATATGGATCACATTCAACAAATGTGTGTGTGTGTGTGTGTGTGTGTGTGTGTGTGTTCCTCTCTATTACAGGAAATCTATCCCTCCCTGTGCATGTTGAGCTTCAACTCTTCTCCATTTTATCACGTATGCGCCTTGCCTTATTGCAGGTGTTCACACACTATATTCAATGAGTATACAGTTTGTGTCCCAGGGTGCACAACAGCCGAGCTGTACAAACAAAAAAAATTGTATGCTCTTTCACACAAGCACTCACACCTGTGTAGAGACAGCTTGTACCTGTGCCAAATGTGAACAAGTCTAAAATTACACATGTTCTTGGCCGCTGCAACAAATCCCCTTCCCAGTAGTCAATACTGTATTATTATTATTATTATTATTATTATTATTACTTTTAGAAATGTCTACAGTAAATATATATTCAAACACATTCTTGAATAATAAATTTTCATGCAGGTTTTTAAATTTAAAAATCACAGAACAGCATGGAGACAGGACTGGACAGATTTATGAATAACGCCATGTGAAATGGATTTGGGCCCATGGTAAACTGACTCATGTATCCCTGGTCAGTTGTCATTTCTTGGTGTCTGTGAGTCCCATCATGTCAGACTCGTTTTCTGTTGATATTCAGCACTCTCTCCAGACTCAGGGAACCCCTGAAAACTTTAACCAGCTTTGTGTGATGCTGATTGCAGAGATTCCTGAATGCACAGGCATAAGAGGAAGGAGCGGGTAGAATTTCTATAAAAAAATCAAAGTGGCCTAACTCTTATTTTATTGTTTTGTGGAACACTGCCTTTGGGACAGGAGGACAGCACTTCAGTACCTTTCCAAGTATACCGAAAGATTACGACAAATTATCTGGAGAACAAGCCAAACGGGAAATGAGAATCCCTAGAAACACGAGCCCCACATCAACTGACAGTTGATAAGATCACAATATAAGCCGAGATAGAAAAGGGGGAAAGGAATATCAAAAGTAGAACAAAGAAAGTAATGGAGAGGGTGGGGAGGTTGGTTAAAGCAGAAAAGGCTGGGTAAAAGCAGCATCTAATAGAAGCTCTTCTGTCCTCAGAGCCAGTGTATCGTTTACTGTAGCGGGACCAAGATACTTTAACGAAGGCATTCATTTATCATAAAAACGATATGGGGGTATCTTGCAGACCAGCCGCGAGTCTCGCCAAGGGTAAAATAGACAGCATAAATTGTGTCCAAATGTCGAAAGAGAGAGGGTCGCGACTCTTCCAATGCAGCAAAACAGTCCACAAGGCATAAAATAAAAAATAAAAATAAAAACCCGAATGGAAAGCTTCGTATAATCCAAGCCAATTCACTTGAACAGCGATATCTGACTGTTCGCAGATCTTAATGGCACCCATGCACAGAACAGCACCAAGCAGAAAAGTGCAGGCAGAAGTGAAATGAGAAGTCACATTTAGAAGTGTCCAAATTAGGATGTACTGAAAGACCGTGGCGGCACAGTACAAATTTGCTGACAATGTCTTCAAAGGACATTTTAATGGGGATTGCATTCTCCGCAGGCATAACAACGTCACTTTATACCTAGTGGAAATCCTACTCGTGATATTTCATCTGGTGGTTCTCCAGTCCCATGTTGTTTTCCGTAAACCCTTTGAAACCTGCCGAAGTTGTTTTTCCTCCATCAAACAAGCACTTAGAGACGGACATGTAACTGTAGGGTTGCTCAGGAGAGCTGGGCTTCAGGCGCTGCTCTTAAAAACACATACAAAATGTTACAAAGCAAAAATGTGTGCGTCTAGGTGCCAGGTTACAGAGCCCGGCTACAAGTTTATAGAGTCCTGACCTTTATGTTTCTCCTCTTGGTTAATTTTGATTTAGGCTGTAATCCTAAACACGCCGACTATAGAATAATCCCCACTGGAACTTAGCATGACTTGCTTCTGAGCGAAAACACATAGGGTTTTGCTGTTAGGCTGAATTAGATGATACACTGAGCATCAGATTTATACATAATTCTTGGCGTGGGAAAAGTCATGGAAGAGAACGATATTTTGGGGGGCTTGCTATTTGACTAAGGAGAATATATTTAAGATGGTTTCTTGGTGGTATCTGACACCCAGCAAACTCTCTAAAATGTATAAGAGAGGATCAAATCTGTGTTGGAGAAGGGTTGCAGGTTCCATCTCTGGCATCTTTCAGGTTAAGTGAAAAAATCATGGAAAACTATTATCGGCCAATGTAGACAGTTTTGAGACTGAAGGACCATTGAGGCAAGGCTCTATAAGGCAGCTCCTTATGTTTTCTGTGTGTTTAAAGAAGGGAGACTGTGCACCCCTTTAGCTGCCACTCAGCATCAGCCAAGTGCTACCTGCTCATCCCATCTCACCGAATGCATCACCCACTGTGTTGAAAGGCCAATCGTCCCATATTACACACGTTTCTTCAGAAGTAACTCACGTTGCGTTTGCTGAGATTTACTCCAAAATAAGTGCATACCAACTTGCAGCATTTAAAGGCTGAATCTGGAGACCAGGGGAGCTTTCTGAAGTGTTGCAAAGGTAGCCAACGGATTTCTTTGTGGATGCGAGGTGCTGTGGAACAATTGCTGTGACGCTTCTTCAGCTGAAGGCATCAGTTACACTTCTCCTTAAGTCACCAGGCAGCATATTTTATTTTTTATTTTTTAAAAATGAAGCGTAAGTCATGGTGCTTCTGCAGTGAAAGACTCCCTTGTTTTGTGAGCATTTGATTTGTTGGGCTTAACAAACTCTGCGTGTGGGGCATAGCACGGCGCTTTTGTTCCACCTGATTGAAGTTGTAAGCTAGTTTTTTCACTTCGTACAATAGATATTAGTATTTATTTTCATGGGCTGTCTGTACCAACCGTACTGCACTCAAGTTAAATGTACTTTAAACACCGATTACCTGCAACCCGTGTTTAATCTTAACCATGGGTTATGGATATTTCACCCCACAGGTATTTTTCTGTAATCGCAGTGTGTGAGTCACATAACCTATCAGGAGCGCAGATATGAACTCCTGTAATTTGGGGCATGCTTTGCAACAACAGCATAGAATAGTAAGCTTGCAGGAGCTAAATGTTCTCTGTTTTCCAGAAGGCTCTTATTTGGTGACATTTCTCAATGCATTGCTATTTTTTACAATCACATAGCAACAACAAAAAACAACAACAAGGGACAGAGTTTGGTGGTACTCATTCAAGGCAAGGTCTACCTGTTTAAATGTTAAATGGACTCAAGACTGAAATGTGCTTATGAAATATCCGTTTGAAACTTCAGAACAATCAGTAGAGACAAAGGATACATAGCATGCCTGGATCACAAAGATCCTCTCATTTGTGGTTAGCCCTTTGCTTTTTAAAGTTTCAAAGGAAATGACAAGGCAAGTGGGCACGACAATGTACTTGACCTTCCTGAACTGTACCTCCTACGGGCATCCACAGTCATAAAATTTTCTAAGAACTTCAGACTTTCTTCTGGTACTTTTCCTCCCTCAGACTCCATGCAGAATAAGGTACCATTTGATCACATCAGTCTTTCACACCAAGGTGGTACTTCTTGAACATATCAGCCCATTGGAAAACATGTCAGTGAAAGCTGGCTCTATAACTTTGATGCTCCCTTCCTCTGAAGATTTGCCAAAGAATGAGTGACTGTACACATTTTAATGGCACTTGGCTGGCTTTTATTGTCCAGAACTATGTTTTACAACTAGCAAGGTAATGAGTAGAAATTTAAGCAACATTCCAAACTGTTGGAGCTTTCTTTTTTTTAAAAAAATGTATTTTTATTAAAGATTTTCTTGGTTTACAAAAGTATGTGCAATGTCTCTCTTTTTTTCAAGTAACATTTTTTACAGATCAGTTTCATTTGCTGACATATTAGGAAGAAAAGGGGAAGAGAGGTGGAGGGGGGAGAGGTGAGTGGGGGTGGAGTCGGGTGGCGATATTTCTATTTTACTTAATATATGTGGGGTTTTGTGTCAGCGTCGCTTGTGCAGGTTCTCTGCTATTCACTTGTGTTCCTTTGGTGGTGAGAGGAGTTGGGGTTGGCCTAGGGTGTGGTTGTTTTGTTTGTGATTGGCTGTGGTGATCTTTGTTTTCATGTGTGAGTGGGGTGGGTGGGTGTTTTGGATCAGGTTAGCCATATTGATTTGTATGCTGTTGGTGGATTTTTGTCATTATCTTGTTGGGTTTTGTATGTGATAAAGGGGAGCCATACCGGGGTGAAGGCGTCTTTTTCTATTTGTCCCCGTGTCAGTTTCAGTTTATTGGTTATTTTTTCTAGTAAGGCTGTTTCCCATACTATTTGGTACCATTGCTTACTCCTGACAGGTCTCTCCAGTGTCTGGTTATGATGTTTCTGGCTGCTGAAAGTAGGTGGGTTATGAGTTCTTTGTGGTGCAGATGGGCATTATTGTCTTGGAAGATGTTTAGTAGGGCCAATTCTGGGGTGATTTCTAATACTTGCTTAGTTTTTTACACATTTATCATATGGCTGGTGTCCAGAATAGTTGGATTTTGGGGCATTCCCACCACACGTGGAGGTATGTGCCTGTGGAGGTGCACCCTCTCCAGCATTTTGGTGAGATTCCTGGTCGTATTAGCACTAGCTTCTGACTTTGCAAAATTTACCTGTAGACCCAACACCATTGCAAATGTGTTGAGTTCTCTGATTAGGGAGGTTGCTGTGCTTTGGGGCCTGGTGTTGTGACCATTAGGTCATCTGCAAAGAGCCCTAAATTATTGTTGGAGCTTTCTAATTCTACATTAGGAGGGACCTGTGAAGCTGTAAGTGGATACAGGGCTACCTGGGACTTCGCAGTGGAAGGTTCCTTGGAGGAACTGCCTGCTGTACCAGGATATCTTCAAATGGCAAGGTAAACACCGAAGCACAAATGTGCTTATTAAGGTCTCCAGGCAGAAGTTGGAGCTTCAAAAGTAGTGTTATGAAGTGCTGTGTACCATCCTACTGAACACACCTGATTACCTCTAGCATGATGCTCCCTCTAACCTTACGCAGTACTTCACGGTTATGTCCCTGACTTGGCTTAGGTTCCTCCACTCAGGTGCCACTTTCCAAGAGGAAGTAAGGCTCCACCCACTTCCTGCTAGGGGTTGGCAACTTGTGGGACATGCTGTAATCCCATGCAGGTTGGCGAGGAGGAGGAACAGGGACAAAAACAGAGAGATGCCCCTCCGTACATTGGCAATATCCACCACTGACTCCAGGGACTCATCTAGATTGGTAAAGAAAAAGCGTTTTGCATGTGCTGTGTATGCGGTATAACACTGTGACACCAGATGGCGCTGTGGAGCCTCATCTTTCCCAACCGGTTTTCCCTGTATGAGTTTACAATACGCTTAACTGAAATGCTTCTTTGATGTGACTAGATCCAGCCCAGCTCCACCTATCCCAAGAGGAAAGAAGTGCTCAAAAAAGAAGGTTCCCATCCCAATATAAGCAGCTATTTAGCAGCCAGCTTGCCATTTAGGAGGCAATTGTTTTCCATATGGGGCTTATGCCTTTTGGTTATCAATTGTTCAGCACTGCTGACAGCAAAAGAGTAGAGCCCATTGTGAGTTCCTGTTTTGCTCCTACTCTAGGGCAGCTGCCTATGAGCTGCTTCCCGGTTCCCTTCCAGACTGTTGGGCCAGTTTAGCACTTCCTGCGCCCTGAAGAATGATGATTGCCTCCTCGTAGTAGTATGTCTTGCAACATTCTGTGAATTTACAGTGGTGAAATAATGCCAATTTATTTCAGCAGAAATCTGGGTGTAGATTCGAGCCATTTTATACAGATATAAAATGGAAATTATTCAAGGCAAAGACAGCTTTATGAAGGTCTGAGAGCAGCCTCTGAATTGGGCCCTCTAAGTCTTTATCTCGGATGACGCGCCTTCCCCGTTAGCTCCTGACAGAATGAAGATTCAGAGCGCTAATATGCAATAACTGTATCTCAATCTGTTGCAGGTAGTTCAAGGCCATTCTGCATAAATGGTATGCATTGCCTCTTGTCTTAATCCTTAAAAACTCCCAAATATCTCGCGTGCTGGCATAGGTTAAGGTTTAATGCGTCCTCCTGCCATAAACGCCTCACTCGAGACTAACAAATAAGGGGATATTGGTTTAAGCCCCTTTGTGAAAACCAAACAAGTTTTCAGCAGCTCTTCGTATATTTATGGTCCAACGTGAATCATTCCTTAGGTTTTTTCCCCCTGTTCTAAACTATTAGCAGTTAATGTTCATCATTCCACTGCCTTTACTCACTTTCTCCCCCCTCTTGTCTTTTCCCATGTGTTTCCCCTGCCCACCTCCCACTCTGCAGTACCAGCTCGAGAAAAAATCGCCTTGGAGAGTCATGCTGTTGCGATGGCACAAGTGGCTTGTCTTCTGCACAATCCTGGCTGCGATGATCAGTATTCCACTTCTGGTCTATCAAATGATGATTGCCTTTAAGGATCCTCCTCCCAGTCTTGTTTTCCACATCGCATCTGTCTGCTTTGGAGCGCTCACAGAGATACTTCTGACCAAGTGAGTGAAAACAAGAGTCTGAATTTCCTCCCGCCGCTTCCCTCATGCAAACTAGCAGAGCTGGCTCTTGTGCTTTTTCAGACTTGGTGGCATTTAGAACGTCCCTGCAGAGATGCAGCCATTAGATTAAATCAGAGGTCTCTTCACCCTCATGTTTCAAAGCACCATTAAGGTTGCACGCCTGTGCTTGTCTCATGTTTGTTTGCTTGTTATGCAAACCAAGCACTCAACTCCCCACCCGAGATCTCAAATTGGGTCCACCCAGCAAAGTCGAGAGAATAATATTTCAGGGTTGTGTAACTGTTAAGGAGTTTTGGTTATTGTTGTTAATGGTTTCATTATAAGGAAGGAATTAAAAATCCCTCCCAGTCAGGACTTAGAATTTCAAAGTCATCCTTTAATGCCTTTGAGTCACTGTGAAACTAATTCAGTTGCACAGTGAAGCACCATTCCATGGCATGCAAAACACAGATATGACAAGAGCGGAAATTGCAAAGTTGAATTGACACGAAATTAGTTTGCAGTGTCTAAACTTTTCCGTTATATGCTCTTCAGCTTGAACAGAACAGGGGCCTATATTTCTAAAGCACAGTGAGTCCTGCTGCTTGTAAGCCTAATTACAGGGCCGGTTCTTCCATTAGGCAGAGTATGGCAGCTGCTTCTGACAGCAAATGCAGGATGTCATGAAAAAATAGCAAAAACTGTTATTTATTTATTATTATGGTAAAGGTAGAAGGTAAAGGACCCCTGGACGGTTAAGTCTGGTCAAAGGTGACTATGGGTTGCAGCGCTCATCTCGTTTTTCAGGCCGAGGGAGGTGGCGTTTGTTCACAGACAGCTTTCCGGGTCATGTGGTCAGCATGACTAAACCGCTTCTGGTGCAACGGGACACTGTGACGATTGCCAGAGCTCATGGAAATGCCATTTACATTCATTCATTCATTCATTCATTTAAGCAACAGTATTTACTACTAGGGACAAGGAAGAAACACTTGTGAGGTTCTTCTTTGTGGGTAAAACCACAGAGCCTAGGACTTGCCAATCAGAAGGCCGGCGGTTCGAATCCCCGCAACAGGGTGAGCTCCCGTTGCTCGGTCCCTGCTCCTGCCAACCTAGCAGTTCAAAAGCACATCAAAGTGCAAGTAGATAAATAGGTCCCACTCCGGCGGGAAGGTAAACGGTGTTTCCGTGCGCTGCTCTAGTTCACCAGAAGCAGCTTAGTCATGCTGGCCACATGACCCGGAAGCTCCCTCAGCCAGTAAAGCGAGATGACCGCCGCAACCCCAGGGTCGGCCACGACTGGACCTAATGGTCAGGGGTCCCTTTACCTTTACCTATGGTGCCAAGATTACTTTCATGTGCACCTTGACTTAGCGAGATGGGAGGAATACTATTTGCTGCCCTCTCTCAGGCAGCAAAATGTCTTGCCCCTGCCTAATCATTAATATTGTTAGCCTTCCTATTTGTGGATGATATCCAGCTAAGTCATACCTGGAATACACCCGTTGAAATTAATGGACTTGTTAAGTTTATTGCATCCGTGGATTTTAATGGCCTGCGCCGAGTATGATTTAGTTGAATATTAACCGAAGAGTTTTATCCCTCCATTTGGGCCTGATTCCCACTTTAGATGTGACGACATCATTAACAAGCCATTTTTTCGTGTCATTTTCATGTGGTGAGTATGCCTTATGAATGCATATCCTTTTGGAGATGGCTGACATTTACTGTGCCAGGTGGAAAGCCTAGAGAATTAATAGGCTCCCTGATTTGGTAGATATCGGCTGTCATCACGTGGGGAGTGCATTCAGAAGACGTAATCACCGGGTGGTTTCGCCAAGTCAAAGCAGCTGAGTATGAAAATTGAACCCTTTATCTTCCATTAGAGGGGCAATATGCTTCCAATGGGACTGAAATCCTCAGAGACGGAAAAACTGATATTGCCAAAGCACCAAAATTAAACAGGACTTCAGCATTTCAGTGATAAGGCTGCTTCTCTCTAGGGGCTATTTCAATAGTGACACCAAGAATGCCTTTTAGTCTGTAAAATCTTGTGTATGGATGTTTAAATAGGATGTGGAGAATGGGAGGAAATTTGTTAAACCAAATACAGCCTTTTTGTTCGTTTTCACACACAGGAAATACAAAACCCAGTTTAATTAGCAGCAGTGAAAATGATTCTTATTAAACTAGATTTCCCTTGTTCAAGATTTCCCTTTGTCTTACAGCTTTTCCTTATAAAAAACTAACCTTATGGTTCTGCCTAGTCCAATTACAAACACATTTGTATTTCTGTGTGTTACGTTTTGTCCTAGTTTTGTTGGCTCTGTGAAATCCAGAACTTGCTTGTTTGTTTGTTTTTTACTTTAGGTCACTATGAAAGTCTAACAGATGATTTAGTGTATTATTAGTTTTGGCTATCAAAACAGATCATGGGAAAAACAGCCCAGGTCATTCTGAAATGGCATTTTCATGCAATGGAATATACCTGATTCTGTCAGCCGCCAGATGTGTGACTTTATTCAGCAACAAATTCCCATCAATTGCACATACCTTGTCAAATGTGCATGTACCAGCCAATGCTCTGGTGTATGTATGAATGAAAACAGACACATGCACAGAGGCAGGGCCGGCCCTGCGATGAGGCAGAGTGATGCAGCTGCTTCAGGCAGCAGATATTGAGGTGCAGGGAGTGGCCATGTGCCCCCTATGCTAGCCTGCTGCCCTCAAGCACAGTAGAGGATATTGTCCTTTCACCAGTACTGGAGTAAGAGCAAACCACCAGTCCTGTTGGCTTTTCGTATGTGTCTTGGGGAAGGATATCTTCTTGTCCTTTGCCTCAGGCAGCAAAATGTCTTGAGCCAGCTCTGTACACTGGATGCAGCACATTCAAATTACAGAGACACAGACACCATTTAATAAAACCATCATACATGAAACAAGTGTAATTTATTACAGAGTAGAGAAGTGTTTCCCACCTTGGTGCATGGCAGTTCATGGAACTGGACACAACTTACATTAAGCGAGAGCTAGAGGTGTTGTTTATCTGTGGTACAGCTATGGCAAGTTTCCCTCTTGTATCCTTCTGATTTCCATCTATATAACACAGGCATAACTTATAGTCAAAGCTACTACAAGGCATCAGGAGTTAAAGCTCATGGGCACCGTCCCTCGGTTTCTTTAAAGTATTCTCCTTGCAACTTTTCCTTACGCCTCAGGAGTGAAATGTATCCATGTTAGTTTCACTTTATCTCAAATCAACATGCCCCACACTGACACGATTATCTCGAATCTGTGATGGTCACCATTAAAATGTTGACATTTACTGTTTGAAACTAATTTGCGTTACTGTGAAATTGCAGGTATGCCCTGTAAATAAGTGTCACTAACATGAATTATCTTCAGACACTTAATGTCAGCATTTTAATGCCGGCCACTCTCTGTTGTAGGTGGCTGTAATTTGGGAGCTCGGGATCTGGAGAAGTAACTAGGGTCAGGCTTTAATGAAGTGTCTGAGCAAATGAAGAACAGGGAGAAGTGAAGCACAGAATAAGAAGCGGGGAACTCTGGGAACGAACCTTCAGAAATTTAGATATGTATTTGAAATGCTGTTTCTGCTCTACACAAAAGCACAAAAATGCTAATGATATTTAATTTTCCTTAACTTCTAACCTTTTAATCTGTTGCACTGCTGGCTCTGTACTGTAAAATGGTTAAATAATTCCAGGGTTGCCATCTTTTAAAAAGTAAAAACCAGGACACCCCAAACGTTGTCAAGCCCTAAATAATTCTGTACAGTGGTACCTCAGGTTACATACGCTTCAGGTTACATACGCTTCAGGTTACAGACTCCGCTAACCCAGAAATATTGCTTCAGGTGAAGAACTTTGCTTCAGAGTGAGAACAGAAATCATGCTCTGGCGGCACAACAGCAGCGGGAGGCCCCATTAGCTAAAGTGGTGCTTCAGGTTAAGTACAGTTTCAGGTTAAGAACGGACCTCCGGAACGAATTAAGTACTTAACCCAAGGTACCACTGTACATCTGAATAACAACAATGTAAATCGGACTGTTTTGTATTACTGCATATTGGCTGTGTTCACACATATAATGCTAAATCGTGTTTAGCGTTACAGTGGTACCTTGTTTCTCGAATAGCTTAGTTGTCGAACAAATCGGCTCCCGAACGCCACAAACCTGGAAGTAAGTGTTCCAGTTTGCAAACGTTTTTTGAAAGCCAAACGTCAGACACGGCCTCAGATTGAGTGCAGGAAGCTTCTTCAGCCAATTGGAAGCCACACCTTGGTTTTTGAATGGTTTCGGGAGTCAAGCAGACTCCTGCAATGGATTAAGTTCAAGAACCAAGGTACCAGTGTATGAGGATGAACCCCCAGTGAGCCCCTCCCCACTCCTCCTTCAGTGCTGCCATAAGTTTGGAAGCTTTTACTTTCATCTTAGACTAAATGACATCCAAATCTAGGTAAACTCTGGTTACCCAGACTTTACTATCATTAGCAAAGACAAACCAGTTTTAAACAATTGTTCACGAAGCTGGCTTCTTTACACTAAATCGTATCCTCCCTCAAAGAGGGCACGTGTTGCGGTGCGACCTGGAAACCAAACCCTGTGGTGTGGGTGGGTACAATTGGATAGCCACAACACCCTATTGGAAGGTCCCTTGATGCTGGGTTTAATCAGGCCAATGGGACACTAGCCAAACGGATCAAGGGACCTATATATGCCCATGCACGTGACCCTGAGTTTCCTCTTTGGGCCAGTGCATCAGAACACCCGCCCACCTCTCCCTATATTTAGGGCTTGCACTTGACCTTGCTATGCCGTTGTGTGTCATCTGTTGTTGGGACAGGAGCACGGCAGGAATTTTCCCCACTTGACTGATTGGCTGTTGCCATTTGGGTTTTGCCTGCCACGTAGCAAATCGTCACAACTTGTAAGGTTGCGGCTAGGCTCTGGTTCAGGTGATAGGGATGGCAGAATGCTCTCGCCATCCCTATGTGAAGGGTATTCCGTTAAAGATATCCAGGGACTCAAGTGTTTGGTCAACCCTGAGAGAGGTTGTGCCCGTGCCTGAGTCCAGGGGGACATCTGGGTGATGGACTAGTCTGACCCCGGCTTTCCGCTGTTCCAGGTGTTCACCCTAGGCTGACCTAAGTTGTGGCTTAAATTCTGCCAAAAACCAAACCAAAATTTGAGTCTTGTCTGAATTTATTTAAGGGGGAGGTTAAAAGGTCTAAACACACAACCATAGTTAAGATTTACCACAGTTTTAGGATTTAGGCATAACAATAATTTGTGGTTAATCTAACATCTGTGGCAGCTTCCAAATTCTTCCAACAGAGGAGGGAGGAATGTGTGAACCTGAAGTGGCTCATCTTCCTAACACCATACCATGGTTTAGTGTTACACTGAGTCATTCTAGAGTGTCTGACTTTGCTTTAAAAATATGTATATTCAATTAGGAGTTTCCATTTTTCAGTGCTTGACGAGCATCTGCATTAACTATGAACTACAAAATGTAAGGAAGGAAGGGGGGATAATTATAGGCAGCAGAAAATCACAGAAGAAACCGTCATGAAACAATTAGGCCAAAGTATCACTGGCATATTTCTTTCCCCTTTTCCAGTTGTTTGGGGCGGATGTCTTTCCCCCCACTTCTCTATAAAATACCAATTGGAAAATTGCCTGGGGGCTCCTAAATCATTAGTAAATTAAGAATCTGTTTTTAATAGCGTTGAACTTGTAAATAATGCATTAATTGACTAGCCTGAAAGTTAGGTTGAGTGGTAGGAACTCTGGCTGTAAATGCATAGTGAAAGAATTGTGCACCGTGAGGAAGCTGCACAATGAACGGAACAAATTAAATATGACAGTTGATATTTGCGAAAATGGTGAGATAATTGGAGGACACCTGCAGCTGTTTTCCAACCAAAACAACAGAAGCTGAATATATATCCAATAGAAGTGTGTCACATTTTTATTTGGGCACGATTCTTTTTTGTCCTCCTTGGGGTTTTCTGCTGCGAATTGTGTTTGTTTGTGCCTTATTTTTTGTCAGGTCATATGTCTAAACAACCAACAAGTGCCTCTTCGCCTGATTCTGCAGTTTATTGGTTCTGTCACTGTTACATCTTGCTGTGTAAAAAATAAGAGCATGAATCTTATTTACTAAGAGCTGGGAGTTCCTGCAGACGATGACTCGGGCAAACGCACAGGAGAAGCCTTGAATCCTTCAAAACATTTATCTGTGAGCTTCTTACCTGTATTGGTTTGGGGCTAATTTCTCAATATCTCAAATATCTAAGGAACGTGGCTCAATAGACCAATGAGAAGCATTCTGTGTTTGGATCTGGACTGGAGTTTTGTCCAGCCAAAGGTGCTTGGAGACTAAATACACATTCTGTTAATGATACAATTACAGTGGTACCTCGGGTTAAGAACTTAATTTGTTCCGGAGGTCCGTTCTTAACTTGAAATTGTTCTTAACCTGAGATACCACTTTAGCCAATGGAGCCTCCCACTGCCACTGTGCCACCACCGCACGATTTCTGTTCTCATCCTGAAGCAAAGTTCTTAACCCAAGGTACTATTTCTGGGTTAGCAGAGTCTGTAACCTGAAGCATTTGTAACCTGAAGCGTCTGTAACCCGAGGTACCACTGTAGTGATTATGCATTTTAAATAAAGATGCATTTTAAATAAAAGGACACATTCTACTCATGTAAAAACACACTGATTCCCGGGCCATCCAGGGGCCGGATTTAGAAGGCAATTGGGCTGGATCCGGCCCGCGGGCCTTAGTTTGCCTACCCATGATTTAACACATTGCTATGTTTTTTAAACTCCTATCTACCAAACTGTGGCCAAAGATAGCCTCACGGGTTTTGCCCCATATTAAACAAGCTGCTGGTGATAGTGAACTGGTATTTTCTTTTAATTAACCACAACTACAACTATTGGGGGACACTGGTGGCGCTGTGGGTTAAACCACAGAGCCTAGGGCTTGCTGATCAGAAGGTTGGCGGTTCGAATCCCTGTGACGGGGTGAGCTCCCGTTGCTCGGTCCCTGCTCCTGCCAACCTAGCAGTTCGAAAGCACGTCAAAGTGCAAGTAGATAAATAGGTACCGCTCTGGCGGGAAGGTAAACGGCGTTTCCGTGCACTTCTCTGGTTTGCCAAAAGCCGCTTAGTCATGCTGGCCACATGATCCGGAAGCTGTACATCGGCTCCCTTGGCCAATAAAGCGAGATGAGCGCCACAACAACAGAGTCAGCCACAACTGGACCTAATGGTCAGGGGTCCCTTTACCTTTCTTTTACCTTTACCTTTACTATAACCATTATTGGTAATCTCAACAGAAATATTTTGCAGGGCAACAAATCGGCACACAAGAAACTGAACGAGTGAAGGCTTGTATTTGAAGTGTCTCTGCAGAGTTTGGCATATCTAGCACAGATGTACAGTAACGTACGTGGAGCGGGTGACGCTGTGGTTTAAACCACTGAGCCTCTTGGGCTTGCTGATCAGAAGGTCAGTGGTTTGAATCCACACGACAGGGTGAGTTGCATTGCTCTGTCCCAGCTCCTGCCAACCATGCAGTTTGAAAGCATGCCAGTGCAAGTAGATAAATAGGTACCGCTGTGGCGGGAAGGTAAACGGTGTTTCCGTGCACTCTGGTTTCCATCACGGTGTTCCATTGTGCCAGAAGTGGTTTAGTCATGCTGGCCACATGACCCGGAAAGCTGTCTTTGGACAAACGCCAGCTCGCCCGGCCTGAAAGCGAGATGAGCACCACAATCCCATATTCACCTTTGATTGGACTTAACCATCCAGGGGCCATTTACCTTTTTTTGCTTTTTTTACAGTAACTTATCAAAAGGTGCTGGGAGATCCTTTCTGAGTCAATATCTAGTTTTCATTGGGCTTCCACTACTTCAGGAAATTTGATCTTGCTTTGTTTTTGCATCAGAACTGGGAGATGCAGAGAAAAGCTTTATTTTGCATTCTCTATGTATATAGGCAACAAATCAAGCCTTCAATACATCCTTGTCAGTCACCAAAAACGAAGGAACACGTGGGGAGACTTAAAAGTAAACTGTAAAATAAAAGCTCTGGACATTAGCTGAGCTGGTGTTAACAAGAAGCATGAAGCATTTAAAACAAACGCGGCTTTTGAAGCAATTACACCTCTATTGCTACATGATGTATTTATCTTGATTAGTCTGGCATCAAGGAAGTACTGAAAGCAACTCTGATGACAGACTGTACCATACCTCACACTGCAAATATGATATCATGGAGACAGACTGTAAAAATTGCATGCTGGCTGGGAAAATTATTAAGAGTTTTTTCTTTTTCTTTTTGTCAAATATGCAGGAAATGTTATGTGTATTAAAATTCTTTATCCCATATGGAAAGACTTTCAAAACTGTTTTGTTTGGGGAGGCCAGCACAGTTGTAATGTGTTATATAAAATAGCTCATGCATCTTATCACTTCAAAACAGAAAATTACCACCTAAGAATATTTTTACTTGATGGATTAAGTTGAATGATCACCAGCTAATAAAAGTATATGATATCACAGTTGTACCTGTTTACGTATCCCTCTGGATATGTAATCTTCGGGTTATGGCTGCGGCAAACCCGGAAGTGCTCTGTGTGCCTTGCGCACGTACAGAAGCGCTCAATTGTGCTGTGTGTATTTATGTAATTTTCAGGGTGTGACGGACCCCCAGGATGAATTACCGTATTTTTTGCTCTATAAGACTCACTTTTTCCCTCCCAAAAAGTCAGGGGAAATGTGTGTGCATCTTATGGGGGGAATGCAGGCTGCTCAGCTATCCCAGAAGCCAGAACAGTAAGAGGGATTGCTGCTTTCACTGCGCAGCAATCCCTCTTGCTGTTCTGGCTTCTGAGATTCAGAATATTTTTTTTCTTGTTTTCCTCCTCCAAAAGCTAGGTGCGTCTTGTGGTCTGGTGCGTCTTATAGAGCGAAAAATACGTTAAGTTCATATCCGTAGGATTTACTGTACGCATGTTCATAGTGTTTTGATACAACTGAAATCATATGCAGTTAACTAGGCATATCTGAAACAGATGAAGGGTCGTGACAATGTTTTTTTATACTGTCTTTTGGTCAGCCTTTTGTTTCAGTCCCAAAATCTGATTCCCTTGACTTCAGTAGCAAATAAGTGAAACCATCTTCTATTCTATCTTCACTTGAGACATTTCTGTAGTTCAGTAATTCTCAAATGGTTGGTCAAGGCTAGGGACAGTTGGATCCATCTATTTCCAGTCACATCAGTTTTATGTATGTCCAGGCATGCCAACTAAGAGGTCTGGGGATGGGCCTCCCCCAAAAAAGTTCAATGAAAGGGCCGGGCCTCCTCAAAATTCTGCAGTGGCCGTGCACACAAACCCCCTCAATTGCGGGAGCAAAGCAATGTGTGCATGTCTTTGCTTTGTTCCAATTCCCCTTTAATCTGTGAGTGTTTTTTTGTTTTTGTTTTTTACTCCTCACCCAAAAATGTATCTACAGTGGTACCCCGGAAGTTGAACAGAATCAGTTCCAGAAGTCCGTTTGACTTCCCAAACATTCAGAAACCAAAGTGGGCTTCCGATTGGCTGCAGAAAGCTCCTGCAGCCAATCGGAAGCCACAGAAGCCATGTCAGACGTTCAGGTTCCAAAGAGCATTCGCAAACCGGAACACTCACTTCCAGGTTTGCGGCGTTCGGGAGCCAAAACGTTTGACTCGCAAGGCGTTCGGGATCCAAGGTATGACTGTATATCTTATTACATTTTTTATCACAAGTTAAATTCTCAGCATATGCATTTTTTAAAGATAAAATATGCCTTCTGTAATGCATTTTGTTACTTTCTTTTTTTAGCAAAAAACACTAGTGTAGGTTTGGGAGTGGTGTGGCACCCAAAGGATAACCGTGTTCTGATCTGCACCTTAGTCCAGGAGGTTCAATATCAGATCCATTCGGGTTGCAATTCACACAGATCAAATCCTTCAAGCATCCTTAAGTCAAGGCTCTCCATTGAAGCAGGGGGACCTTGGGGGGTGGCTCACAGTGGGTGCTGAAAACAGGGCAACAGAAAGAACTAAAGAGTGTTCAAATGTGTGCTTAACAGGTTGGGAGTAACAGGTGGGTTCCAAGTGGGCAAAAAAAATCCATTGGTTGAAACTCATTAGTTAAAAGTTGCTGAACTACTGCTCAGCAAAGTTGTATTGTTAATTCTTGCAACTTAATTAAAGGATGGGAGGTATTGAATCTTCAACAAAGGCATCCTTCTTTCCCGGCTGTCAATTAAACATTGGAATGAAGTCATTGTGAATAAAAACAAACAAAATAGTCTAACCAGATATCCCTTATCCTCTCAGATATTCAATGCTCTCATAATCCTGCCTCATATAATAATAGTGTTACGTATTCAGAGATACTGACTTATTTCAGAGAAATAAAACAATCTTTTTGCAGATAATCTTAACTAGTGATGAAAGAGGAATCAGTCTTTAATAGATTTATGCACTGATTTTGGCAGTTCTGGCCCAATTGAGCCTTGCTTGCATCAGATGGCCTCTTGCATCAAGTGCCCACTTATGTCTGAGTTGCTTGTGCAAAAAAAGTCCAACTAATTAAATGCAATAATTAAGTGTATTATACATTAAACACATATTAAAAAGAGCCAAGTCCCATATTGTACTATATTTCTGATGGAGAAGTATATTAATTACCTCAATCTGGTCCTCATATCACTCCCGAAACTGTGAATCAGGGCAGTTCGTTTAAAAACGTGAACTTAACTAAATTTGCAACCATCTCCTATTCACTCTCCAGCTTCTTCAGGGCACATTTTCCCAAAAGATACAGCTACCTTCTCGTAAACTACTTACTTTATGGTTACTTTGGACAGATTGTCATGAATGGAAGAGCAACACTGAAATAAAAGTATGTCTAATAAAAGGCTTTGGTTTTATTTTTAATACAGGATTTAAGTTCATAGCTTAAGGTGGCAGTCCTATGCATATCTACCTGGAAGTAAGTTCCATTAAACAAAGTGTAACTTGGTTCTGTGTAAACATGTATAGGTTTTCAGGCTAAGATGCTTATCTACATTTTTTAAAAAAGCAATATCAGAACAGAAGGAAGATGTGCTGGCTTAGTTAAAGTGCAACTGGCATTATTTAATTAAAATATATTCTGCAGCTGTTATGGAGAATTCCAGCCAGTTTCAGCTTAAAATAACTGCCCCTCTACTGAGTGTGATTCAATATCATTAAACAGTGTCGCTCAAACTGTCAGGTTATACGCACATGTGTGTGTTTTTGCTGGAGCCTGGTTAGAAATATGGGGTTAAAATATCCTGCATGAGAGCAATACAACTTTCCTTACTGTTGGTAAGGCCAAAACTAGACCTTATGGAGATTGCATGGCCAGTGTGGTGTAGTGGTTAAGAGCGGTAGTCTCGTAATCTGGTGAACCGGGTTCGTGTCTCCGCTCCTCCACATGCAGCTGCTGGGTGACCTTGGGCTAGTCACTCTTCTTTGAAGTCTCTCAGCCCCACTCACCTCACAGAGGGTTTGCTGTGGGGGAGTGTGGCGATCACACAGGGCCCCCAGACGTTTGACGGTCTATTGACCCTGTGCCACCACTGTAATTGCTTTCTTCACAGCCACCAACCCGTTTCTCACGGGTACACACGGAGTCCTGTCAGTTGTTAACATTAACAAATAATCAAGTTTATTTTTATAGGCATGAACAAGCTTATGGTTACAGTTAATTTTTCTTGGCAGTTTCTTAATCTTAGTTCCTTAACTGTCCTATTCATTCCTAACAACTTCAAACTGATTATCCCAACTAACTTATCTATCTGACTCCACCTAACAATTCCTCTCACAACACAACTCGACCAACCCACAGGCTATTCCTCCCTCCTCCTTCTTCAACTCCCAACTCTCAACTGACTTTCACACAACACCCACTCTCACTCTAACTCCTCCTATCAGTTTCCACTGGCCAATCACATCACACTCATTTTAACCCTTTCCTTATGACCCCCCCCCCAGGAGGCAAACGCCACAGGGAGGAAGGGAAAGGAGAATGTTAGCCGCTTTGAGACTCATTTGGGTAGTTATAAAGCAGGATATCAAATCCAAACTCTTCTTCCTGGCAAAATGAGGAGCTCAACACCTTCTGATCTTCCTCTCACAGACTAACCAAGACAAGTAGATTCCACCATCTTGTGAATTTCCCAGCTCCTTCTTCACTTCACTAACTCATAATGACATCCTAACATGCCAGAGAGCGAAGCTGCTAGTGATACTAGATAAGAACGTACGATGAGCCCTGGTGGATCAGACTAAAGGTCTATCTATCCTGTTTTCCCAGTGGCCAACCAGGTGGCACACACATTTTATTGCACCTTACCATGAGACCGAATCCATAGCACAGTAGGTCCCAGGTTCTGTCCTGGCCTCCGCACATAAAAATGGGTGGCGGCAGCCGGTGATGTGAAAAACATTACAGTGGTACCTCGGGTTAAGTACTTAATTCATTCCGGAGGTCCGTTCTTAACCTGAAACTGTTCTTAACCTGAAGCACCACTTTAGCTAATGGGGCCTCCTCCTGCTGCCGTGCCGCCGGAGCCTGATTTCTGTTCTTATCCTGAAGCAAAGTTCTTAACCTGAAGCACTATTTCTGGGTTAGCGGAGTCTGTAACCTGAAGCGTGTGTAACCTGAAGTGTATGTAACCTGAGGTACCACAGTACTGAGCTTGATGGACGAGAACTTTGACCCGGGAAGCAGCCTTATTAACCAAGTCTGAATAGTGATTGAACCATCTAGTTCAGTAGATGGATTGCGACAAAAAACTCCGTCCAAAGAAATTATGGAGGAAATAAGCACCCTCGCCATGGCGCCACCTGTCTGTTTTCGCACCTTTCCAGCAACGTACGTGGAGTTTTATGCGCTTTGTGCTTAAAGGGACGCATAAGCAGCAGGATCGAGTTTCCTACCTGGTTGAACTCCAATGTCTCAAGCAGGTTGAATTTAGCTCTCGAGGCCCCTGCAAACCATATGTACTTGTACTGCAAATGAGAGGGAAATTGAGTAACGGACAGAGAGGCAGCGTGAACTCTGGAAATTTCCTTGCTTTGGGGGCATTAAATTAGACCCTTGCAATGTTATTGAAGGGACATTTTTAAGCTGAGGGTTCCCCCCACCCACCCACCCAATTGCATTGTTTTTTGCTTCTGAAATATTCATACAGCTTTGCATTATTCGCTAAGCAAGGTACAATTTTCCCCAGCGATCGCCCGTGATCTGCCAGCCTCCTGCTGTCCACTGTCATTGTGTCTCATAGTCACGCCGTGGCCTGAGGCACAGCTGGCACTCAAGAGCCCCCCTCCAATGCCTATAACTCTGAAACTACATGACATCTTAACCTTTATAAAAATTTCTCCACGGCAGCATTTAAAAACACCCAAATCTTTCCTGACCTTTACATCTTAGTGGAAGGGGATTTTTTTATTATTTTCAAATTGATGTTACAATATTTCCACCCACCGCCACCACTTCAGCTGTGGCATTTTTAAACTACTTCAAGAGGAACTTTGTTTTACCTTTTCCTATCCCGTTCCAGACCAATCATTAATCATGAGGGGAAAACACTCCAGACTTATACCTGACTTCATAATATTTCTTTTGTGTTTCTGACATTTTATATCTACCAGCTGAAGGGAAGTTCTTGTCCTTTTTCATTTAGAAGCTGCTGGGCGGCTGCTGGATACTAAGGCCTCGCTTCCCCCTTAACTTCCCACAAGCACTGCTTTATTTGTTCTTTCTCAACACAGTAGTGGTTCCATATATGTTGGCGAATTCTGAGTCAGGTGAAGTCAAAGGATGCTTCTGTGAATCTCAACAAACCAACAGCACAGGAACACATTTGTTGAAGGAGCTGCGCTCAGGCCCAGATTGTGGGGGCAAACAGGGGCGCACGCTCAGGCAGTAGGTATGGAAGCCAACAAACAGCATCCCAGACCCTCCAAGTGCCCCTATTTTCCAGGGACAGTCCCAGATTTGCAGAAGCCATCCTGGTTTCTGATTTGATCCAGGAATGTCCCATTTTTCCTTAGGATGTCCCTATTTTCATCGGAGAAATGTTGGAGGGTATGGAATTATCTGACCCCTGAACCATCTGTATAGGGCAGTTTATTTAATATGTAATGTTTTATTATGTCTTTATATATGTTGGAAGTGGCCCAGAGTAGTTGGGGCAACCAAGTCAGATGGGTGGGGTATTAATAGTAAAATATTATTGTTATTATTATTATTACTACTACTACAGTGGTACCTCTGGATACGAACGGGATCCGCTCCAGAGCCCCGTTCGCATCCAGAAGCAAATGTAACTAGCGATGGCACGTCTGCGTGCGGCGCTTTTCGCCGCTTCTGCACATGCGCGTGACGTCATTTTGAGCATCTGTGCATGCGCAAGCAGTGAAACCCGAAAGTAACACACTCCATTACTTCTGGGTTGCCACGGAGCGCAACTCGAATGCGCTCAACATGAAGCATATTCAACCCGAGATATGATTGTATTATTATTATTATTATTATTATTATTATTATTATTATTAGACATCCCTATTTTCATTGGAGAAATGTTGGAGTGTATGGCATCCTACCCTGACGGTGACGCAGACACGGAATGGGAGAGAGAAGAGAAAGGCTGGTGTGCCTTTGGTGACTTTCATGCTGCCCCTCTCTATCTGTTAGTCTGAGAGAAGGGAAGGAAGAAGGGAAGGAAGGGAAGAGCTGCTGTGCCTGGGGATGTGGTGCTGGCTACTGTTGAACAGCAGCATCCAGCTCTCCAACCTGACCCATTCTCACCAGAGCCCTCGGCCTCCTCCTCTCACTTTCTGTCAGGATGCTGTCAGAGGCTCCCGGTTGGTTGCTCAGGAAGTATAAAGACAAGGGACAGTTTCTTACCGTTCTTTTTTATTTCAATATTAACAGAGAGAGGCTATAGACCCCAGCTTCTTGGATAATGGCGTTGTCCTGAGTGAGTCTCCACACACACACCCCATCTCTCCCACTTCCTCATTCCTCACTTCTACGGGTGCTGCTATGTGCCCTCTGTCTTTGAGCTCTTTGCTCTCCTACTTTTAAGGCTTGCCAGGTTCTGGGATACAGTGGGTCTGGAATGCTTTCTAAAGAAACTATGGCAGCCAACGGCTGCTCCAGTTCTACCTCCTCCTCTCCCGTTATTTCCCAATTTCCCTCCTCATCTGCCTCTGAGCTGTGACCTCCCTCAAACCACTGTTGTAAATCTCTATTGTCTTCCTCTTCCTCCTCCCTGGAAGGGTCAGGATGGGGAGGCAGTCTCCACCATTCCTCCTCTGACCAGTCCCTGGTACTTACTCGCCTGTGCTGCTTCTTGAGCCATGCCCACCTAAGCCCAGCTTGCCACAGGGTTGCCCTGCCCCGTTCTTCCTCACAGGCCCTCACAGACTCACCTCCTCAACCCCCACTATCCGCCATTTTAACCACAGTAACAGAGCTTCATTGATGTACTTTAGTGATGGAACAGGGAAGGGTGAAGAGCTACCACACTGCATGATAAAGACAAACTGAGCCTAAATTCTGAATAACAGTGCTTAGGATTGGGTTTCATGTGTTATTCCACACATACATGCAAAGAACCTAACTTTCAAATCAGCTGCCTGAGGTAGCTGCCTCCCTTTCCCTAACAGTAGGGCCCCAGTCCCAATCTCAGTCTACTGTTTTGTAGGATAGTGCAGTAGTCCCTTTCTGCCACACTTGGCATCCAAACCACCCCCTTAGCAACTGGACGTGTGTGGTGTTTGCATTGTAGCCTTCACAAAAGCACTGAGGCAAAATGAGGTGTTTCAACATGTGCTTTCTTTTTTTTTAAAGTTAAGGTTGAAACAAAGATTTCTTTTATGGTAGAACCATTCTCCAGCAAATATTATACCTATTGGTCATTACTTTCAAACTATATTGTAGTCATGAACTTCTATGGTGGGGGGGGCGGTTGGAAACAAATGCCGCATTTATTACTGTAATTCTACATTCATAAAATATATTTCATTGCGGGGGGAGGGAATTTACAGGGGGTAATGTGATTTTCCCCCCCTTTATCCATTATTTATAACTGCTTAATCCAGGTGCTGTGGGTTATTTTTTTATTCTTCAGTTTCACAGCTACAAAACACTCCAGTATTTCTAATTTATTTCTGCTTACAATACAGATGTTCTCAATTGTGCTCCTAACTACATTTCAGCTGTTATGATTGCTTTTATTTGTTTGTGTCGGTATGCGTGCAGAAGTCAAATGCACAATACACAATTGTTAGGTTTTGAGAAGCCTGTAAAGAGCCTCTGATTATTTAGTTATCAATAAATTAAAGTATAATATCTGGGTCATTAGCGGATTTAGTCTTCCTATGATTTCCCTGCAGCTTATACAACTCCATGTAGGAGTCTCTCATATTGTCACATAAAAGTTTAATCTTGCAGTTATTCACAGAGACCATTTAGAAACGACATTTGGAAGAGCGTTTGGGTTGCGTCCTGTAACTAAATTTCTGAACTGCTGAAAGCAGACTAAGGAAATTCATAGCTCAAAGACATCCAGAAAATTCCGTGTGTAGAGATCAAGGGCAAGGGGGGGGGAATAACCAGAGAGACATATAGGGGGTCTTGAAGAATATGGACTGAAACATGGAACAGTTATTATGATGTATGAAAAAGTAACCGCAACAAATGCTCTCAATATTGTTTGATTTTGGGCAACTAGGTCTTTAAAAAGCAGGGCTTTTTTCATCCGGAACTCACCAGAATTCAGATCCAGCACCTCTCAGGTGGACGCCATTGCCATTATGGTCAAAGAACAAGGAAGGTGTTCACTGTGAGTTCCGGCATCTCTTTTCCTAGAAAAATAACATTGTATCCCAAGATCAAGGTATAGATATTTTGAACCTTGATGCTAATCTTACCCCTTTCAAGGCTCGGCCCAAGACGTTTTGCTGCCTGAGGCAGAGCAGCAAATGATACCTCCCCCTCCTGTCAAGTCATAGGAAATAGAGCTACAGCTCTCCCCCCAAAGTCAGTGTGAGAAACTTTTGGCCCTCCGCATGTTGTGAGCTACAATTCCCATCAGATTCAGCAAGCACCGCCAATTCTCAGGGATGATGGGAGTTGCAGTTCAGCAATATCTGGATGGCCAAAGGTTCCCCATGCCTACCCTAAGTCAAAATGTATTGCACACATACCCAGTCAAGTTACTTCAGTATCTGAAGCAGAAAAAAACCATCTTTCGCCTCCCTGGGAGCAAAAAAGCAACAACAATAAATTAACAATTGGCTGCCTTTTTGTAGAACTACTACTGAAGAGAGGGCTTTGCAGTCAAAACAGCTCCTTAGACCTTTAATAATAGCATATGGCACTCTCCATCCCACCTTAAACATCTGGTCAAATGTTGCTTTTTGAGCATGCCAAATCAAGGAGACCTTCTTCTTGAGATATGTACATTCAGTGGTTCAGAGCATCATTATAGGAGCCACCTCAAACGCTTAGGAAATGCAAGGAAACAATGAATAAATAAATGAGGTTTGAACTTTAGTTAATGCAGAAGCATCAGATCTTTGGGCTGCTATTTTTCCCAGGGGAAAATAAAATACTGTGGACAGGCGGGTGTAGGGGGTGGAATAACACAAAAGTTCAACTAACAGAGTCTGTAATTAAGTGTGGGTGTTAGTTTATACAAACAGCATTTGTATATGCTAACTAATAAGATGTATACAGCACAGCTCTGTGATCTCAAGGCATGAAATATGAGGGCCCCACAGCATTCCCATTAAATTAAATGAGAACGCCATAAGATCTTTGCTATTTGCACCACAAAAGTGTTTCATGAATGGCACTACTGTCACGAAAATCCCTCCGTAATGGCTAGGGAACACATTAGCTTTCTCCCTGGACAATCTAACCTGAATAACCAACTCTGGCAGCAATTTTCCTAATGTATTTGTTTCCTCTTTTTTCATATTCTTAGTTCCTGCATGAAACCCGGCCGTGCCTCTTGCCTCTGCTGGCTGCCTCTTATTCTCCTCTGGGGGTGAAATAGAGACTCTTTTATTTGCACACGTTAGAAGATGGATTTAATAAATAGCAGAATCCTACATCAGAATGAGAAAGAACACTTTCATTGTGGTGAATGGAGGCTATGAAAGCTGCATAAAGATGGCCTATCTCTGCAACAGGCAGAAAGCCATTAAAATGGGGCAATATGATTCCAGGGTTGCCTCAGATTGTTCTTAATCCTATCACAGTGTGGGTCTCCATTGCACATACTTGTACTTGCAAGGTTGCTGTTACCTTTGTGGTGGTGCCCATGCTAAAGGGAAAGTTTTCTCCACAGCACAAATAACTGAAAGATGTACAAAGTTATGAGATACTTGTCAGAACCACTTGCTGCCTAGGATTCCTGTCTTAGCCATCACAGGGTTTGTGAGTTTCTTCACAAATCTTCTTGCTCATCTTACCTTCATGTTATTTGGGTAGAATTTCATCCATGTCTTCCACCCCTATCTCATTTCTGCCAGGTGGAAAGAAAAAGCAATAGAAAAGTTCAATGAAGAGCCAACCATTTGGCTTCATGGGTCATAGTCTTCAACAGTTAACAGCTCCAGGAGGTCTTCATATCTCAGAGACCTTGGGAGCACAACATGTTCTGTGATCTGCAGGGACATTGTAATTGCTGGTAATGCCCCTACCATGTACTGGAAAAGATCATCAGTAATCATTAGTACCACAATAATAGAATGCCAAGGCCTGAAATTGGACAGATTGTTCTCCAGATAAGTTCAGGACAACAAATGAAGTTGAAAAGAGATTCAAAGCAACAGTTTAATGGTCTATTGCAAAATAAAGGCCCAACCAGTGAGGATTTTAATTATTAAGAAATATACTTTTGCCCTTCTAGTACAGAGGAAAACTACTGCTGAGTGGTTGCCATTTATCCAAAAGCCATGGACAACTTCCCCCATAGGTAGGCCAACATGTCCATAACTAACTTTTTGAGAACACAAGACCATAACACTATGTATAGCATTCAAAATAGCCTTCAACACTGAAGCAATATGGAAGAAGTCAATGGGAAAAGTCCAGTCTTCTCCATGTGACTACAATGGCAAGAAGAAAACTCTAGAATGCAATAGCAAAAATAGCCAGTCCCATATTGTGAGCTCCTGCAATGGCTCTCAACATGATTGACAGCCGCCATGGGGAAAGATTTCATTTGGCCACCACAAAAGTGCCTTATTTCTCTCCATTGCCGCTGCCATTTTGTTTTATCTTCATAAACATATTAGGAGGAATTGCCTCTAAATGTTTCTTTAAAAATTAGACCCTGTCCTAACAAATGGAAGCTGTGTTTATCTCCAGATGAGGATGTGAGGATCTTACTTGTCTTGACATCTGATTATTATGGTACATGAAATACTAACCTTGCAGTACCAAAGTGGCTTGAACTCTGGCAGCACCTATAAGTGACACACATGAAGTGACATGGGCCACTGACGTAGCAGGCCCCTCTTGCTTCCAAGTGACACAAGGAATCAACAGAGCTCAAGGTGATATGGGTGTGAAGTTGATTGTGGTGACAAGACGTGGGGGACAATGTGCTGACAATGAATGAATGAATGCCAAACGAGTCCAACTCATCAACTGGTTAATGAGCAGAAATGTCGGCTATCTTTTCTTCTTTCTTCTTCTTCTTCAGTGATTTTGATAGCCTGATTATTTGCTTTAAAAGTGATCATTCAATACAATCTCACGCACCTGAATCATAGAGATGCAGAGATGGAAGGTACCCTAGGGGTCATCTAGTCCAACCCCCTGCAATGCAGGAATCTCAATTAAAGCATCCATGACAGAGGGCCATCCAAGCTCTGCTTTAAAGCTTCCTTTGAAAGAGAGCCCACTACCTTCCAAGGGAGTTCATTCCAGCCCTACTGTATGAGCATTCTTCCTGATGTTTAGTCGGAATCTCCCTTCTTGTAACATGAAGCCATTGATCCAGGTCTTATCCTCCGAAGTTTGCTCCCCTTTTCAAGTGACAGCCCTTTAGATATTTGAAGATGGCGATCGTATCTCCTGGCAGTCTCCTCTTTTCCAGGCTAAACATACCCAACTCCCTCAACCGTTCCTCGTAAGGCTTGGTTTCCAGACCCTTGATCATCTTGTTGCCCTCCTCTGCACACATTCCAGCTTGTCAACATCCTTCTTAAATTGTGGTGCCCAGAACTGGACACAGTACTCCAGGTGTGATCTGACCAAGGCAGAATAGAGCAGTACTATTACAGTGGTACCTCTGATTATGAACTTAATTCATTCCGGAGGTCCGTTCTTAACCTGAAACCGTTCTTAACCTGAGGTACCACTTTAGCTAATGGGGCCTCCCGCTGCTGCCGCACCACTGACATGCGAGTTCTGTTCTCATCCTGAAGTAAAGTTTTAACTCGAGGTACTACTTCCAGGTTAGCAGAGCCTGTAACCCGAAGTGTTTGTAACTCAAGGTGTTTGTAACCTGAGGTACCATTGTACTTCCCTTGATCTGGACACTTTACTTTTTTATTGTTGCATCACACCATTGACTCATATTAATTTTGTGGTTACTACATACCCTACACCCTTTTCACATGTACTACTGGCAATCCAGGCATCTCCTGTCTTATATTTGTGCAGCTAGCTATTCCTGTGTAGAACTTTACATTTGTCCCTATTGAAAGACAGCTACACATTGTTTAGATACCTAGGCCTGTTTCACCCATAAATGTGTTTCCCGCTTGATGTGAATGTGTGAAGGGATTCCACTGGAAAAAACTGCATTTTAGTCCACGGTTATGTGTTATGATTGGAATCTAGTTGGGGTACTTCTGGCCCCAGAAAGAATTTTAATCCAGCAGAAGCATGGAAAAGGAGAGGGACCAGGGTTTTTTTGTCCCCCTACAGACCCTAGAACCCCATAAGAATTTGTTCCACAAAGTGGAGGGGCCCTCCAGTGCAGTGTGGATAGTGAATGGGTGGGAGGAAATTACAATTGACAAAGTT
This sequence comes from Podarcis filfolensis, assembly GCF_964270895.1. Classification (NCBI taxonomy): domain Eukaryota; kingdom Metazoa; phylum Chordata; class Lepidosauria; order Squamata; family Lacertidae; genus Podarcis; species Podarcis filfolensis. Next base: position 29,663,197 of record NC_139609.1, read on the forward strand.
GTCCACTGGATCAAATTACCTTTCAGGAGTGCAAAGGCTGGGAAAACCCAGCCAGATAGGTGAGGTATATATAATAAAATTGTTGTTGTTGTTGTTGTTAATATTGGCAGCAGTTGGTTTGCAGTTGGTTTGTCATGGCCATTTGACAAACAAAAGCTGTTGTTTTGTGTTGCTGTCATCACAACAAGGAATATGCATGTGTGAGCTAGCCAATGAATTTTGGGGTAAAATGAGCACTAGTTAAATTGAATCGTACTGGCTTATATCTGCATAGGACGGTGTACCGTGACGTCAAGGTCAGATTATAGAGGCTCCACTCTAGTTACCAATCCCTGCACTTTACGATATGCTTCGGTCAGTTTGTGATAACATATTCTTTTGTTCTGCTGTCCACTGCCAACGCCACTCTCTGAATTGCAGAAGTCTTGCAATAATCATTTGAACCTGGTGATCAAGATTAAAATCTTCAGCGTGACTGTTTACTCCAGATAAGCTGGCTGCCTGCAATTGAGCAACCACACTGACATTTGCACAGATGGGCCTCTGGTGCCTAGGATATGATGAAGGAGCCTAACTGAGAAAGCTGTGCCACTGTGGAGGGGGGAGGATATTTTGGAGGGGGCAGAATGGTTGACTTATCCTTAGGGAAGCCAATTCCCATAAGACACAGTTCTCTTTATCCTCTGTGCTAGATACAGTAGCAAACCAGTTAACCGGAAAAGGGCTGTGTTTCGCATTGGATTTTTAATGCCTGATCCAAAACCTGCTGGATTGTTTGACTGGGCTGGGGAGGAATCTTCTTGTGAAGATACACCTTTCATGACTCCATAAGAGACAATATTAAGAGCCCACTAGATGTGTGCATGTGTTGGTATGCCTAAAGCCATAAGGATACCATGTTTGAGAAACCTTAATCGCTCTAGCCCTCTGAAAATGGGGGGAGCTTGGGATTTGAACGTGAAATGTATCATTGTGTCATGGATGTACATACCCATTTTTGTTCTGAGATATTGACACTGAAGGGATATATCACACTGCATGACGTATTGCATTAACATCTGTAGTGATGAAATGTTTTGAAAGACTGGTCCTTCAACACCTTAGAATCTGCTTTCCACCGGACTTTGATAATCATCAGTTTGCCTATAGAAGAAATAGGTCCACAGATGATGCAATAGCTACCGCCTTTCATCTTGCAGCAAGTCATCTAGAGAAACCGGAGAACTATGTCAGGATGTTGTTTATTGATTATAGCTCGGCTTTTAATACCATCCTTCCGGACATCCTCATTAAAAAGCTGACTGACATGAACCTTTCTCCTACCATTTTCGACTGGATTAAAGACTTTCTGATAGATCGGACGCAAACAGTGAGGACTGGACATGTAACATCTAATTCCTTAAAAATCAACACTGGCACACCACAGGGATGTGTGCTAAGTCCCTACCTGTATTCATTGTATGCATACGATTGTGTATCATCTGACCCGTCTACTGCAATTATTAAGTTTGCAGATGACACCACCAAAATGGGTTTAATAACAGGTGGAGATGAATCAGCGTATAGAGGGGAGGTCCAAAAAATATCTACATGGTACCTAGGGAACAACTTGCACCTTAATATCAGTAAGACAAAGGAGATGGTATTGGACTTTCAGGGGAAGAGAGGAGAACCAGCCCCACTGTACATCGCAGAGGGCTGTGTGAAGAAGACAGTCTCTTCCTTTAAAATCCTAGGAGTTTATCTCAGTGAATACCTTACTTGGAAAATAAATACAACCCAGATGGTTAAGAAAGCCCAACAGAGTCTTCATCTCCTCAGAGTATTGTGGAAGAATGATGTCAATCAACATCTGATGATCTTCTTCTACCGGTCAACAATATAAAGTGTCCTTTCATATTGCATCACGGTGTGGTACACTGGTTTGACATCATCTGATAGGAAGTGCCTACAGAGGGTGTTGAATACAGTACAAGATATTATGGGCTGTCCTGTGAATCCACTGGATGAAATAGCGGAAGATCGTTGCCTCAGGAGAGTGATGAATATTCTCAGGGATGATTCACACCTGGCCGGCACTTTCTCGATCTCCTGCCCTCAGGCAGAAGATATAGAAGCATGATTAGTCGCACCAACAGGGTACAGAACAGCTTCTATCCATGGGCTGTTAGGCTGCTGAATGAAAAGATAACAACAGGGCAACTGACTTTCGGGTTTGGTGGGTGTGCGTCAGTAAACGAGGGGAATTAAGACTAAGAGAGCTGTGGGGGGGGTGCTCGTGTAATCTCACTGTATACAAGTTGTACAAGTGACAATAAAGTATTTCAATTTCAATTTACTCTGAGGCCAGCACTCTATGAGGCAAGGTGAAACAATTTACCACAGGTGGCAAAACCAACCCCCACCCCACTCCCTGCCAGTTATGAGGGTGAGCCTCGGGTCCCCCAATTCACATTTCAACCCAGCTTGGTGGGTGGACATAGACAAGCCACAGTTTTTTCGCCTGCTCTCCCCACATGTGCAACATTTAGGTATTGGACTACCATTGCAAGGCTAACTAGGGCAGTGGCGGACCTACATTTTGGGGGGCCCTGAAGCTTCAAGGGCCCCCCTGAAGCTTGAACAGTCATGGGGGGCCCTTCACAACCAGCAATGAGATCTGGGTAACCTGTTATCTTCTTCAACGTGATTATTCCACGACAGATACCTTTACAACATCTGTGCTAATGATTCTCAGACTTTGGGATTATTGAAATACATACAATAAAAAATTAATCAATTTGAGTCATGCAACCCACATCACATCTACTATACCCTTTTTTAAAAGCAATGTAGACTCAACTTTCTTCTGGGGACCCTCTGGGATTAGGGGCCCTGGAACTTAAGCTTTGATAGTTTCATCGTAGATCTGCCTCTGAACCAGGGTGGCATCCGAAGGCATTCGGACACTTGAACGATGCTCTCTAAATGCTGTGTAAATGATTAATACAGGAAGATGGTGAGCAGCAATGAGAAAGGTCAGTCATCTGAAATAAAGCTGCTTTGTCCTGCGTGAAGCAAACAACGGATTTTCCCTCATTAAGGCTGAAGGAACCTAGGAAGTAAATATTCTAAAGGCTCAGTGTTCGCCTCTGATGTGATGCTACTGGGATAGGCATTCACAGCTTTTTATAAGCTTTGGCTGCACTCTATATAGGGAAGGCGGGCCTTGCCACAGTGATGTGTGTCCTGGTCAGATCTAGATGAGACAATTCCAAGGCTGTCTTTAAATTCATAGATGCTCCTTCTCCTGAACGCAGCTACCAGAGTCTTACTGGGGGGGTGAAATGGTCAATATTTTTAACACCTCTACTCTATCAGCACGTTTCCAGGCCCATTTTAAAGTGCTAGTCATGACCTTTAAAGTCTTAAACAGTTCCATCTCAAGCAATTGATTGGATTGTCTTCACCCATGCCATCCTGCCCGTACTTTAAGAAGTTCTTCTGGTGTGTGCATCCCCCAGGTCAGTAAGGTGGGTTGCCCTCAGAGAGAAGTCTTTCTCTGTGGTGGCTCCACAGCTACGGAATTCCATTCCATTGGGGCTGCATCAAATCATCATCATCATCAGTGCTATTTTTTCCTAGAAAAAGAGGTGACAGAACTCACCATGAACAATAGAAACACCATGAACAATGGCAATGGAGGCCACCTGAGAATTGCTGGAACTGAGTTCCAGCAAGTTCCAGCTGAAAAAAGCCCTCATGATGATGGTGGTGATTTATTACTTATACCCCGCTCATCTGACTGGGTTGCCCCAGCCCCAGAATGGCTATGATACAGGCCTGCCTATTTCAGTTGGCCTTCCAGGTCTTTATTAGCTACTGCTGCTGGAGGTCTGGTTGACTTATGTTCTTCCTGGCTCTGTAAATAAAGTATTGCTGAGTTGTTGCTTTTCAGTCTTAAGATTTTGTATCATTGTTATTTTAATCTTTAGTGTTTTTAGGATGTTGCCTTACTGTTCGTTTTATCCTTTGATGTTCTGATTTTAAGCCACATTGGACAGGCATTTGCTCCCAAAGCAGCCCCCACTCCACGTATTCCAATGTTAGTCACACTGAGAGTAGACTCATCAAAATCATCAAGCTTAAGTAACTTAGGTCTATTGATTTCATTGGGTTTACTCTGAATATGACTTAGTTGGATATCACCCATTATCATCAGTGGTGTTTTAATAATATTATTGACTTCTGGGTTTACTCTGAATATGACTTAGTTGGATATCACCCATTATCATCGGTGGTGTTTTAATAATATTATTGACTTCAAGCCTCGCATTATAGTTTTAATGGATACGAACTTACTTCTTTTATTTTCTGTCCTTTTCTTATTATGAAAGCTTCCATTCACATGATGCTGATTTGTATGCCAAGTATCAGTTTTTTCTCTTTGCGTGGTATAATCAGGAATACCCACAGTCCAAGGCACGTTCCTAAATGGAATCAACTCATTGTTTTGCATACTTCTGGAATGCCAGTCTAGGCGTGCCAGGGAAGTCCTGCGAACAACACGCTGTGTCGCAGAGCATGCGGAGACTCCATCCTGCAAACCTGTCTGGTTGCAGAATACCACACCTGAAAGGCTTTGCCACGCATTAGAAGCATGACCACAACAGGAGATGTTTTAATCTAACCCTCTCATATGCGGAAACATGGCCAAGGCTTGCCTCAAACCAGGACTCCCAAACTGGGGAGGCAGAGAGAAGCACAGGCATTGTAAACAGTTGACACAGAATGGGCTCCAACATTTTAATTTGGTTCTCATAGTTGGCTGAAGAGCCCTGATTTAATTAGGGGAGAAATAATCTCAGCGCTAGAAACTTTATTTTATTTTTTTTTTAAAAGTGTGTTGTGCTATAAAACTCTTAAGTGTGATTTTTGAGGGTGGAATTGGAAGTGGGTCTCATTCTCTTTTCCACCCCAGTTCTAATTGCTAATAAATTTAACTTTCAGCTGAAAGAAGAATAATGTTATTTTATTTGCACACACACCACATCCATCACGCTAGGCCATGATTAACAAAGAAGATGCAAATATACTAGCTTTGCAGATTTCCGAATCTCCATAATTGCAGCCTATTCGTTTTGGGTGAGCCGCTTACAGGAGTCAAGTCAGGAAAGTGAAAGCATGCAGAGGCGTATTGGACTGCCAATCACTATCCGGTAGTGAATTAAATATCTTAAGACTGTCTTGTAAAATATATTAAAGCCGGAGATATTTCACATTCCGCACTCATGCTCAGAGTAAATGATTAGCAATTCCACTGGAAACAAGAGCCTGGTAACTGAATATGGCCTGGATCGTTGGTTAACTCCAGTGGTGGCTGGCAGCCATTGGGACTTACAGTGGTACCTCAGGTTAAGTACTTAATTTGTTCCGGAGGTCCGTTCTTAACCTGAAACTGTTCTTAACCTGAAGCACCACTTTAGCTAATGGGGCCTCCTGCTGCCGCCGTGCTGCCGGAGCCCGATTTCTGTTCTTATCCTGAAGCAAAGTTCTTAACCTGAAGCACTATTTCTGGGTTAGTGGAGTGTGTAACCTGAAGCGTATGTAACCTGAAGCGTATGTAACCCGAGGTACCACTGTACTAGGGAAGGAGGCAAGGCCCAAAAGCAGGCGAAGCCAGAGCCAATGACAGGCAGACTAACCCTCCAATACTTCTCTGGTGAAAATAGGGACACCTTTCCATACCATCCAACAGTTCTCCAATGAAAAGAGGGATGTCCAGTGCTATTTTTCTAGAAATCCGCTCACACTTTCGCTGTGGCAGCATTGCAGAACAGCAGAGGCCCTTCTAAGGCCCCAATGTTGGGATCTCAAATTCAACCTCCTCTCCAGATAGGTGGCATGGGTGTAAACCTGTGCTGCCTATCAGGAGCCAGATCCTAGCCTGCATCCAGGATTGGCAAATGGGGGAGCAGGGCTCTAGAACTCATGGACTCTAGAACTCATGACGAACCCCTCCCTCGTTCTCTTAGAGTGGCAATAGTGCCCACCTGAGAGCTGCCAGAACTGAGTTCCAGTTAGTTCTGGCTGGGGAAGAAAGCCCTGGGGACATCCTATTCCATACCCTCCAACCTTTCTCCGATGAAAATAGGGATGCCCTAAGTAAAAACAGGACTTTCTGGGATCAAATCAGAAACTGTAAATCCAGGACTATCCTTACAAAATAGGGACACCTGGAGGGTCTGGGCAGAACCAACTAGTTTTGTCCCCATCCTCTTCTCTGCTGAGATCTACAAGGGCAACACTGAGGGCTTGTCCACATTTTCCATGTCTGTGCTTTAAAACTCTGTGCAGCAGAACCGGTCACGCTACCCTAAACCGCCTCTGAGAAGCCCTGAGATTAAGGAGCAGGAAGTTGACCCTCTGGACTGATTGTAAATAGCATTTCCACCCTCTGGACTGATTGTAAATATCAAGACAGGCAGGCAGGTGCTGGCTGAAAGCAGGACGGGGTCAATGCAGGGGGCGAACGTTGTTAAGAGACTCCAATTCCCCCTCAGAGAACTACAGCTTCCAGAATGGTTTATCAATCAAGCCCTCTTCCCAGGGAACTCTGGGAATTGTAGTTCAGTGAGGGGAGTAGGGGTTATGGCCATACTACCCTGAACACGCCCGATCTTGTCTGATTTTGGAAGCTAAGCAGGGTCAGTCCTAGTTAGTACTTGGATGGGAGACCACCTGGGACTACCGGGTGCCGTAGGCTAAGGCACCCACCCTGCGGAACACCCTCCCATCAGATGTCAAGGAACTAAACAACTATCTGATTTTTGAAGACATCTGTTGGGAACCGCCCAGAGTGGCTGGAGAAACCCAGCCAGATGGGCGGGGTATAAATCAATCTTCTATTATTATTGTTGTTGTTGTTGTTGTTGTTGTTGTTGTTGTTGTTGTTATTATTATTATTATTATTATTATTATATAATTGTGCTTTAAAGAGATGGTTTGGATGTAGCCACAGAATTTTCATTCACCTCAGTATGGTGGAAGCTGCTCCACCCTGGGGTTTTCTGGTAGTGGTGGCACTTTTCCTTAGACCATTAGGTCTAAAATGAAATGCATTACATTTTTGCACTGAAAGACAACAATAATGAGTGACTTTCCATTTCTGTAGGTCAACAGATAAATGTTAATTTCTTCTGGTATTCAATTCAATGGAAGAATTTTTAATGCAAGGCGACCTGATCCTAATAATTTCTCTCAGAGGAGAACCTGACAATGAGATATTAGGGTGTGTCTCTGCCTCACTGGCTGCTTCCCAAGCAAACACCTCACAGGCTCAAATCACTTATTCTCACTGATTTCGTTGGGCTTAAATGTATTGACTCTCTATTGGACGGGGGCCGATAAAAGATTGTGAAGCACATTGGCTACTCCAAGTCCTACAAATTAATAATACCATAAAACTGTCACGTTATGCCGGGAAGTGTTTCCTGTGGGCTGGATGTTTTCCCACTTTTCTTTTTACCTCAAAAATATGTCAGCATTTGTTACTGCCATTTTTTGCTCTCCTCCTTCCATAATGAATGATTGCTGTCACATATTGGATTAGGAAGCAGATTATTCCTATGATTTTTTTTCTTTCTAATATGGAAAAACAGCTTTTGTGCTCTACAATAAAGCTAAAAGCATGATTAAAGCAGCAGCGTATGTCTCCTTCTCATACCCCATTAGGCCCCAAATTAAATGCATATATGTTTGCTCTGGAAGACAATGTTAATGATTTATCTATATTTTATGTAGGTCAATAGATAAACATTAGCTTATTAATTTGCTATGTTGCCGATCTGCTTGGATTTAATTCGCTGAAGAATGCTTTGGAGCGCGGGGCACCCTTATCTTAAAACTTTCCATACTTCCAAAATAAATGCTTTGAATGAGGCGTTTTGGCTGTGGCACCAGTACAGCTCCACAAATCATTGTGTTATGCAGTGCTGGGGTCAGCGTTCCCTCTTGGGTTTTTTGGGCGGGGAAGCTGGATTTTGACTAGATGCTCTAAACTAGGATCCCTTTCCTGAGTGGTCTACCTCCTTCCCCTTGTTGTCGCCACAACCTGCTCAATTGCTTCTTTCTCTGAGCCCCTTTGGAACCATCTTCCAGAGAGCGAGACACAGAGACCCAAATGGCCTCAACCAGAACGTAGGCATTTGGTGCTGCATACCGTCCAACTTTTTCAGACCAAAATCCAGGACGTGGCTCTTTCGGGCATGAGATCGCGGTGCAAGAGTGCAGCATCCCAACTGTCCGCTGTGATCTCACACACACACACACAAAAAGGGATGTCCTTTTTTTCCCCTGGGACACTTGGTGGGTAGGGTGTTGCCAATTCCATGTCACAGAACAGCCTTCCAGCAAAGATTTGGCAGGGATACTCACTTTTGACTCTCAGGTGTCTCTGGAAGACGTGCCTAAGCAGTTGTTTAAATTTTTACTGTATGGCCAGTCATGTCAATTATGGTTCCATGCTGCATTTAAACTTGCAAATGTTTTCATAATCCTGTGCATCGCTCTGACATTTTGTGAAGGAGCAGTATGTAAGCACTCTTATAAATAATAAAATAAAATAATAAAATACCGTAGATTCCGGCGTATTAGGCAACTGGGCGTATAAGACGACCCCCCAAATTGGCAGCTGCCAATTTGGGGGGTCGACTTATACGCCCAGTCTTATACGCGGCATCTTCGCTGGGCAGCAGCAGTGGGCAGCGGGCTCTGCACCGGGAGGAAGCTGCCTGGCGAAGCTGCCCAGTGATGCTAAGCTGGCTTCGCTAGGCGGCTTCCTCCCAGCGCAGAGCAGAGCCTGCCACCCACTGCCGCTGCCCAGCGAACCCATACCCGGCGTATAAGATGACCCCCCGACTTTTTAGAGGATTTTCCGGGGTTAAAAAGTCGTCTTATATGCCGGAATCTACGGTAAATGCCGCAAAGCTTTACTGCATTTTCTACTTGCTTCTTTTGCTGGTTTGCCTGCTCCCTCCCTCCCTGTCAGGGACCGTGCTGAGGAAGAATGGTGGGAGCCTCCCCCTCCTCCCGATTCTGAATCTTCCCAGGAGCAGGAGGACAGTATAGATTTGGAACAGTGGTTCGCAGAGGGACATAGTTCAGAAGGCAGAAGCTGGGAAGTACTGGATGGGGAACAGCTAGGAGAAGAAGCACTGGGAGAGAGAGCGTTAACAGATTCACAGTCTTTGGACAGCATTCCTCCAGCGCCCTCCACAAGGTCGAGAAGAGCTCAGAAAGTGACAGAACAGAAAGCACAGAGGGGACAAGCTTAGGTTACAAGATGTAGGAGTGACATGGGTAGGGACATAAGGGGGTGGAATTCTTTATTGGCAGCACTGCTATTCCTAGGAGATGGGTTCTTTGTTCTCTCAATGTGATCATTAAAGTTTCTAACTGGTAAGAAGACTCCTTTTCCTTTGTTCTGTTTATCTACTGCCAAGGGGGAGAGGAAGATGATTCTCTGAAGCCTAACACTCCCTCAGGCCTCATCACTTACCTTGTGGCCTGGACTTTCTGGGCACTGGTTTGCAGTTTCCCAATCCACATCTGAGCCTCTTTTTCCTTCCTGCCGCTTTCCCCAGGAAAACTTGCTCTCTATCGCTGAGTCGGAGGAAACAGCAATTCCACGAATTGCCATTTGCTCTGCTGCAACAGTAAAGAGTGGGTTTTTGCGGGGAAAGCGCTGGGACAAAAAATTAAACTCTCAGACATGAACCTGGAAAGACTGGACTTGTGGCCATAAATGCAGATCAAAGGTAGGTGTGGGTGAGCTCTTAGAGAAGGCAAGTCAGCAAGCAACATCAGGAAGGAGGAAGGAAAAAGAGAGCAAATAGGACCCAGGGATTAGTCCTCACTGTGATGTGGGCCATGGCAATTGACTGACAATGCCCATACAAAGGGGGTAGCCGGTTCTAGGCATTTGTTTCTCCCAGATTCTTCTATGTGATTAAGAACATAAGAACACACGAAGCTGCTGGATGAAGCCAAAGCCCTTTCAAGTCCAGGATCTTGTTCTCACAGTGGCCAACCACTGAACCTAGAACTGTGTTCGCAAGATTCCAAGAAGTGCAAGATCTAGCAGATAGCTCTGTTCCAATCTGCACTTTTGTCTGGGACAGGTAGATCTCGTCCACTTATATCGGAATTAGCAAATGCCTCAAATATTCCTATACGTAACGTAAGTTATTTAGAGTTCCTCATTCTGTCAGAAAGCTACCATTTTGCTGGTAGTCAGATAGTTTTGCTGTTATCAAACATTTGCCTAATGCTTTTAATCTAAAAGTCTTTAGTTTCTTGGGGAGAGAAAGAGAGAGAGAGAGAGAGAGAGAGAGAGAGAGAGAGAGAGATTTACACACACACACACACGTTGTCCATTCAAAGAAGTGCTTTTATTGCCTTGATGCTGTGAACTGTTCCAGAAATTGTTTGGTCTGTGTGGTCCCCTCTCCCTCACCTATGCAAGGTATTTTGCAAGAATGGAGATTTAATTCTGTTGGGACCAAGATAATATCCAAGGTGTGGAAGCAGAAAATGAGTTGTTAGTCCTAGTCAGTTGTTTATGATTAGCAAAGAGTCTGGTTAGGAAATCCTGACCTGCAGCAAAGCCTCCAATAAACTTTGCTAAACATTTATGAATGGCCGGATTCTTGCACCAAATGACAGGGCAGAGGTCTCTTGGCCTCTGTAGCATTTTGACCTGTTATGCAAGATCCAGGTCACACGATCCCAGCATTTTCTTTCTTAGGGGTGCTCTTCCGTGGGCCTGCAATGTGATGACCTGTGCTCACCCCATCAGCTCATAAGCAAAATCTTTACTTTGTATGATACATTGCAATTGCATTATAATGGCACAGGCTGGGGAAAGAACCAAAATCCCTTAGCCAAAGACAAGATCTGTCAGTGGATGATTCCATGAAATCCAAATCACTGTTTGCTTCTGGCAGACAATGGGTGTTCTAGAGATTGATCTCTATAGACAACATAGTTCCAAATCGCTCAAGCAAGACAGCCAAGCCATATGTTGTTGATCTAGTTATATTCAGCAGAAGAATGTTTTTTTAAAAAAAATAAAAATGCAAAGCAATCTGATTTAACATAAAACAAATACAGGGTCTCCCCACCACCACCAGCTCCCAGCTAATTTGTCCCACAGGAAAATCTATCAGTCAATTAAAAAAAAATATTCAATTTAATGCTTTCATAGCCTACAGGCAGTCCAAGGGGTTAATATAAAAATTTCAACTTAAAAATACAATGAACAGCAGAGATAAATACATATTCCTTCCTGAAGCCACAGATGGGCGATCAATAAGACTCTGAAACCTTCTTCAGGTGTTTCATTGAACATGAAAACATTACTATTAATAATAAATTTATTACTCGCCCTCCACCAGCAGGTCCCAGCATGGGTTACAACAATTTAAAAATCATAATTAAAAAGAGTTAAAACAGATTACAGTCACAGGGACGGGGTGGGCCCTGAAAACACGCATCTCAGGTGTCAAGAAAGATGACGTCGTCTTTATATTAGCAAAGCGCAAGATTAATTTTAGGCGGTACACTAGGTCAACAGGAGCCAAATTGAGTTGTATCACCTAGTGGCATTCAAGGACGAGTGAAAATATATTTTAAAAAAAAACAAGTGCATGCCAGTTGCAGGAATATGCTGAAAACAATTGAAGCATTATTTGTGTTAGGAAGGCAAGCATTGTGGAAAGAGCTGTAGAGTTATGCATGTAAGGTAAAAGGTAAAGGTAAAGGACCTCTGGACAGTTAAGTCCAGTCAAAGGCGACTATGGGATGCAGCGCTCATCTCGTTTTCAGGCCAAGGGAGTCGGTGTTTGTCCACAGACAGCTTTTCCAGGTCATGCGGTCAGCATGACTAAACCGCTTCTGGTGCAACGGGACACCGGGACGAGTGCCAGAACTCATGGAATCACCATTTACCTTTCCGCCACACCTATTTTTTCTACTTGCACTGGTGAGCTTTTGAACTGCTAGGTTGGCAGGAGCTGGGACAAAGCAACGGGAGCTCACTCCGTCATGCAGATTCGAACCACCAACCTTCTGATTGGCAAGCCCAAGAGGCTCAGTGGTTTAGACCACAGCGCCATCCGCGTCCTGCATGCATGTAACCCCAGCCAGCCACTGCCCCAAAGTCATGTGGCTCATAACTTCTGAAATGGGGGCCTAGGTCTGGGAATGGAAGTTTCCTACACAATTTAGAATCCAAGCTATCACAGTTCTAAATTTTGTGGGGAGCCCCTGCAGGTAGAACGGGCTCCCCACTTCAGAAGTTTTACCTCAACACATTGATAGTGACAACATCTGCCAGAGAAGCCATGCAACTTAGGGGGTGAGGCTGAATGCACGACCCCACAGTTCCTTTCATCACACTTGGCCTCCTTTGGCATGAGTAATTCCTGAAGAGGTTTTTTCTCATGCCAGAATGTAGGCACACCAACTTCTTGCAAATAAACCGAAACCGAATGGCTCTATAGCTGTTGAAATGCTTTGAAAGATGAGAGGCGCAGAGCAGTTTAGATTACCAGCCGTCTACAATGTACTGTGCATAAAAATGTCAGCCTCGATGGCAAAGTTCAGCATAAAACAGTGTCAGCTAATTTAATCATTTACCATGAAAATACCAGTTATCTTAATCGTACATGGACTTCTTAAAGACTGGTGCATAGTTTTGCGTAATTGAATTGCGACTCTGAAGAATGGAGAAAATCGTGGAGTTTTAGCTTCTTAGCAAGGCAAGCAAGGACCTTCGCATTCCACTTTAGAGATTATATACACCGTGTTTTCATTATGTGTGCATTATACTTCTGACAAGTCTGGGCTTATAAGGGAAAGAGGAAAGCTCTCTGCTGCTGCAGTTATCTTGGGCTGCTGTCCTGTGTGGAAAAAGGTTCTGCTTTTGTCCTTTGGATCTGGGAACACAATGGGGGGACGGTTTTTGTACGCCAAACTGAACGTTTTGTCTGTTGCGTTTCCCATCTAGATGCCTGATAAACTACTGCAACAGCAACCTACGGAGGGCCAGGATGTCTTCATTTTCCATCCGAGCGAGAATTGTGTAGCATGGAGATCAAAGCGGCTGGGACCGTGTGTCCAGCTAGTTAGAACCCATGAACAGCTGTGATGAGCAGAGCAGAGATATGGAGAAAGAGGCCCAACCCTGACTGACTGGAGCAGCATGGCGGCCAGGACAGAGGAGCCCCCAGCAGCAAGAGAAACTAAACAGATTGACTCTCAGTGACTCATTTAGCTTCAGGATTGGACAAATCTCTCTCCCCTGCTGGCAATTTGGCTGAGCATCAGTGGGCCAGATACCAGGATGAATAGCTTAAAATAATTAAGGGGAGGGGGGAGGGGTTGAAATCTGCAAAACTGCTCGCCGTCCAATTCTTTCCCATGTAGTAGAAGACACAAAACAAATTACATTTAGGTTATTAAATATTAAGTCATTGGTTTTACCTCCATTTGGCCCAAAGCAGGAAACTGGAAAACGTTCAAATTCGATATCATTGTGTTGATGGGCTGTTTATCATCGAGTGACTGACTGGATTTTGGCAGTTCGGAAGGGTCTTTGACACATGAATGGAAAAGAGGCACTTCAATTCCCCCCTCAAAAAAGGGGGGGAATAATTAATTCAGCAAACAATTTAGGCATGAATATGAATGTGTACAAAACCAAAAATGCTCACAGCCAAGGAGGGGTGTGTTGTTTTTTGCTCAGTGATCGGGACTTTCAACCTTGTGTTGACATTTGGGGCCCAGCCTTTGCATCCACTGAACAAGGTGGAAATTCTGACGCTCTTTCCAGGAGAAACAGGCTGAGATCCCGGAAGCAAAATAGTCAGTGCTTTGTATTTAATGTGTGAAACCAGAAGCAACAGGCTCGTTTAGTAGCAGAAAAGGTCAGTTAAAATTATAGAGACATCCTTTGGAGCAAATCCTCTGTCTTGTATTTGCATATTTATGAACTAGAGATTACGACAGCCCATTCCATTTATTAGAGCAGCGATGCTATAGTTAATAGTCTGTCAGCATTTCCATTACAAACCCCCTTTTTTCTGAGTTTTAATATCCCAGCCACTTGAAATCATGTCAAGCAAACAAGTCACTTTTGTCGGGCCAGGTGCAATTCTTTTTTTTTCCCCCCTGTTTGTTTTTCTTTAATTTAAGATCAAAATAGATTTCAAGGATTTTGGTCCGTTTGGACTTGAAAGATAAAACCAAACACATAAATGACTCCAAGTTTACTCTGCTACTCTTACTTTCCCACCTTCTCCTTTCTGGGGCAACTGGATAAAACAACCAGTGCTATTTAAAAGTGCCACGCCAATCTTTTCCCAAAATGTCACAAATTTGGAACTATCATCCCCCACAAATCTGCCTATATAACCGAAATCCTTGTATCACTTACTTTAGAGTAGTTCCACTACAATGCTGGGAATCTTTTGAAATTTGTAGCCTACATCACGTATAGCTTTAACAACAGATGGATTAAACTGGAGCATTAAAGACATGGACGTCAATGAGATGAGCAAAGCAATTCAAATCTACCTTTCGCCAAGTGGGGAGGGTGGGTTACTTGGGGAGAGGTGTCCCTCTGCCCAGCCTCTCACTGGCTTCCACTGACAGCACCCCTCCTTCTACCTGCCAATCATAAACACTGGCAAGACTGCGGTCAGCTGGATGCTGCCAGGACCAGCCAATGGAAGGCCCCAAAACTGGGTATCCTGGGGGCAGAGTTGTGCATTGGGCCTAGTGCAGTGATCAGCTGGAAGCCACCTAGAGTGGCTGGAGAAACCCAGCCAGATGGGTGGGGGCATAAATAATCAAATTAATAAGATGATGATAAGATAAATCTATGCCCATTCTGGTCTCTCGGCAGCCAAAAATAGCATTGGAGAGGCAGTCGGAACTATTTTCACATGAGATGTCCATACAATGAGACTATCCTCTATTTTCCAAAATCCGTTCTTGGCTATTCAACCTCTGTTCCCTGTAGTCTCTGCCATAGTCCTCCCCACCTCCAGCATTCATGTATGATAGCCTCTCACACTGTATCATGTATGATAGCCACTATACTGTTGGTGCTGACCTTTAAAGCCTAAACGGCCTTGGCCCAGTATACCTAAAGGAGCGTCTCCATCCCCATCGTTCAGCCCGGACACTGAGGTCCAGCGCCAAGGGCCTTCTGCGAGAAATGAGGTTACAGGAAACCAGGCAGAGGGCCTTCTCAGTAGTGGCATCCGCCCTGTGGAACGCCCTCCCATCAGGTGTCAAAGAAATAAACAAGTATCTGACTTTCAGAAGACATCTGAAGGCAGCCCTGTTTAGGGAAGTTTTTTAATGTTTGATGTTTGATCATGTTTTTAATATTCTGTTGGGAGCCGGCCAGAGTGGCTGGGGAAACCGAGTCAGATGGGTGAGGTATAAATAATAAACCAGACACTGATAGATTCAGAATGCAAAGTTTTGTATCACACCTTCTCTAAATTGGATGTGGAAGCCAAAGGGTTTTATCCAGCAATGACCCAGCAGAAGGCTCTTGGCTGTTGTGACTGGAGCTCACTGGCATTGGTAGGGCAGAAGTTAGGGAGGCCAACAGTTGGCAGAACCAGAGCCAATGACAGGCATGGGCAACTCATTCTAGCTTTATCCCCGTCCTCAGAGGTGGATTTAGGGCAGCGTGACTGGTTCCACAACCCTGGGTGCCAAGCCTGGGGGTACCACAGGGCGCCACAACTATGATTTACTACTGAACTGAGCAGAATGGAAGGCAAGAGGCCGGGAGGGGTGCCAAATTTGGGGTTCACTGAACTTTGAAATACCGAAGTCTGCCCTTTCCATCCTCTTCCATGGTTAGCTCTGCAAGCACAACACTGCGATTAAGGAGGCAGAAGCTGTCATGGCTAGTGGTTCCTGCTGGACTAGTTAATTAGGAAAGCGTGGGGGGCTGTTTGAGGGCAGACTAAGGTTGGTTGGACAGTAACCCCTTTGCCCTAATGGACCAACCTCAACTGATGGGGAGGGTGGCCATTTTTGCCCATTCCACTTTCTACACTGTTCCAAAAGGTTACCCAATCCTCTGGAGAAGATAATGGGAAACACAGCAGCTGCAAGGGGAATTGGCAAAATGGCCTCCTCTCCATTCCACTGTTGGAAGAATCCAGTCTTCTCTCCATATGAAGCACATCATTGGATCCAGTGCAAAGCCTACAGTTTACCAGTTCTGATCTGGAGAGTGCACATATATTCAGTTTTCTTTCCGGATCAGGTTTAATTGATGGGCAGGAATCAAATAAACGAGCTTTGCACACATCAAGCAGGAAGGAGGGGTATGCCAGAAATCTACTCAGATATATGTAGGGTATGCAATAATGTTTTACTTAAAATATATTAAATCTGAAGGCCAGCTTGGCAGCAGTTCACTACATACTTGATGAGCTGTACATTGTTTTTTATTTTGCGGGGGGGGGGGGAGCAAGAATGCCAGACAGAATGTTAATGTGTGCCTGAATATTAAGAAAGACTAATTATTATGCAATTAGTCACAATAGGATATGTGCAATTGAGTAATAATGTTCTGGGTGTGTCATGCAGGTAGTGTCACTGCCAGTTCTCATTTTGGTATGAATTAAAATTATGCAATGATTTACACCCTGAGCAATTGTCATAATTATCATCAGCGCGGCTTTTCATTTAAAGAAGAAACAAAGAAGCCTCCCCACCAAAACAGAGTGTAGTAGGAGTGTTGCTATCCGTGTAATAATTCCGTTTCTTACCTTGTCGTGTTTCACAATTAAATCTTGTAGGATTTCACAATTAAAGACAGAAATTCTACAAACAAGATGGAACTGTGCTCACAGGTTTGTGGTTTAATTTCCAAGGGCCCAGCCCAGGTATGGAACTCTCTCACATCAAACTGCCTTGACATCTCAATTTTTAACGAGTTCATTTGGAATTAAGCCTACTGAGTTTATTGGGATATATTTCCTGGTGTCAAGGGAGTGGCTAAAACCACCCCTCAGGTTCATTCCAGGGAGGGAATTTAATAAGAAATGCAACAAAGGATTCCAGCAAGACAATACTCTTTATCAACTTCACTGCAGTAAAGCACAGTCCCGTAAGTGATGGGCATTGTACAGGTAGCAGATTTCACACAGCCTTTTCTAATCTTTTACATACAGCTTACATCATTCTAAGTACATAACTATTTCCACGTTGTCCATTCCATGTCAGCCATGACATGACATCTTCACGTTTTGGTGAAGACATAGACCAGTTGAGTTTATGTTAGCACACTGGTAAGCATGTTTAGTATAAGGCAAGAAACCAGAAGAGACGAGGGAGAAAAACTGAGGGGATGCCATTAGCTGAGTAACTACAGTAGTAACTACAGTAACTACAGTAGTAACTACAGTAACCTGACTAACCTCACTAACTACAGTAAAAAGGTTTTTTGGAGGGGGGAGGAGTCTAGCAGGGGAAAAGGAGGCTCTGTCTTCTCTTTAGAAAGAGACCTCTTATCAGACCTCTTATTGATTTAATTATGGATTTATTTTATTTACAGGTTTATAAGCCACACTTTCATTTAAAAAAATACAGCAAGGCAAAATACAACATGTAAGAAAAAAATATCAACCAATGTATCTATAAAAACTTCATTTACAATGTCAATAAATACTGATTGGTTAAAATCATGCTGTAAAGGCCTACCAAAAAAATAAATCAGAAAGCATCCAACAGGAGGGATGGTTTCTGTTCTAGTAGTAGGGCGGTCCAGAGGGCAGGGCCTGCCACGCTAAAGGCTTGGTCCCTAGTGAGGGGCAACCAAGCCTCAGGAACATGGGGAACCACCAGAAGTCCTCCATCACCAAGAAGCATCATAGTAATGAACTAATCACTATTGCACAGAGGTCTACTCCAACCAAAGTCTCAAGTGGAGAGTCAACACAGTGCCATAAAAGCGCTGGATTTATACTGGGCAGAAAGAGCGGGGTCAAAATTCCTGCTGAGCAACAAAGCTTGCTGGCTGAGCTTGACCACCTTACCTCTCAACTTAATTCAGGGCTGAGGAATCCAGATATTGTTCGACTACAACTTTCATCATCCCTCACCCACGATGCCTAGGGTTCATGGGAATTGGAGATTGAAAATATCTGGAAAGCTGCAGGTTCCCCGTCTCGGACTTATCATAACCCTCAAGTTAATATGCTGACCTGAGCTTTCTGTAGGAAGCTTTGACGTAGATATAATTAGGAGCAGTGCTAAAACCAGGGTAAAGACTTGGGTGAAATCCACAGCGGTGCTCCATAAGATCCTTAGACAAGGAGCTACATGCTTGCTTTCCATTACGGAATTTGTTGCCTTTTCTATTTAAATCCCAGAATCCCAGACTGTTATGGCTAAGGTTTGGATTAATGGGCAGGTTCCGAATTGCTGTGAGCATCAAGACCTAAAGGGCATACCTGGCTGGCTGTCTTTTCATTTGCATCAGGGAAGCAGGCTGAGTCAACACTCTGGAGCTAAGAACAGGCTACCTTTTGTACCTCGCATCTCAGATGTGGCTTGGCAAGCTAATAAAGATGATGGCGATAAAAGGTTGGGGAAAATGAAGCAATTGTGCATGTGCTTTGAGGGTGTCAGGAAACATTCATGGAAGCAATGAAGATAGTAGGAGAGGAATTAGGGCCATGGGTTAATGAGGTAAAACATCAGAAGTGATTAATAGTAAGCCCATTATAGGCAGTCCCTCTACCCTTGGAATCTGGCAGAAGCATCTTCCCAGCCAGGTGGACTCCTTTACAGCACTCACAAAAACAGGTATGCTACCTGTTTTCTCACTACACCTGCCAGACGTCAAACACTGCATCTATTTCACTGGAAGGTTTCCTTGCTCTACCCATTTTGAGTCCAAAATCCTGAATATTAGAAGATTAAGGAGGCCAGCATTAAATAATAAACTGAACATGTACAGATTTGTGTCATCTAAAAGGCACCAAAGAAAAGGTATATCTTTCAGTAGTAAATGGTAGCTGCCAGATTGGAAGGAAGCCATTTGTTCTGTGCAGGAAATTCCCTTTTCTCGTTCAAGCATGCCTGTGTTCCTCAGGCACATCAAAGTTAGGCAAACAATATATGGATCGGGTCCTGAATGCGCAGTGGGATATCACGGGCCGTGGCTCAGCGGTCTTGTCCACAGAAGGTCACAGGTTCAATCCCTGACTCTCTCTGTCCTGGGAGAGATCTCTGTCTGAAACGCTCAAGAATAAGGCATCTTCCCATGTTTCTCTGCCGTGTGAGCAGTTCCCCTCTCAAGATCCCCACAGCCACCACCTGGGTGCACAGCCACTCGGTGGGTCAGGTCAACACCAAATTGATGGCAGTGCAAGATTTTACGGCTGCGTTCACTCACTTTCAGAATTCCATTCGACTCCTTTCTCTTTTATTTCTTTAATTTATGAGTGGTTAGAACTGTGAGCGGCCCTGTCTAGAACCTTAGTGGTAACAGGAGAAATGGCCCGGTGCTCTGAAGCTGGACTCCCGGTGGCAAGGTCAACTCCTGTCAGTGCGCCCATACTGCCCCAACCTCACCGCCACCCTGCTCCTAGCACCATACCAGTAAGCAGTAGTGGTGCCACTGCCAGGAGCTCCACAACAGCACTCTAGCCAGCCAGCTGCTCCCACTGTGTTAGCAACCTTGGGCAGGCCTTGGCTAGAAAGGAGTGGTCTATTTGCTCAAATGAGCACAGAACCTGCTGTCATACATCCAACTCCTTGTGCTAATCTGCAGCAACAAATATATATCAGATGCCTTTCTTATGGTTTGTCGATGCAGGGAGGTTTTTGCTTTCCGAGAGTGTGCCAAACACAATGACCTCAAACCTTCCAGAGATGTGGAGCCTTCTTTTCTCGCACCCACGAGAAGCTCTTCCCTCTATTTCCCAAGAAATCATTCTGTACACCTACAAACGCTGTCAAAGCCCTTCTCTTGACCTCAGTCAATGCCTCATGGAAGCCCATTGAAGTTGATGAAAAACATCCACTCCGATTGTCTGAGCTTTGGGTCAGATCCAGCAATTTATACCAATTTAATTTCACTGATTTAAACAGACTTGCCACTGATTAAAACAGGAGTAACAAGCCACATAATTTATTCCCAGCAGAGGAAAATTACTGCTAGCCATAGAACCACAGAAGGCTATACTTAATGACATTGACACATAGGATCCAACTTCTAGGGGCCGTGGTGGCTTCGGCCCCCACAATAAAATATTTGAGGGGGCTGGGGGTCCCCAAAGTTAATTGGCATTGCCATTCAAATGGTGTGTGGGCACAGTGTCCTGTGATTAATTAGGCAGAGCTGGGCTTACCTGGGCCCCCACAATATTTTATGCAAGTTGGCACTGCTGTATCGGGAAGGAATACCCCCACATTCTTGACCTGGCTCCAGCCAATTTGGTCATGAACCCAACATGGAATAGCGGGCAGACAGCTAGCGAGATGGAATGGGGTGAGGAAACATGTGATGTAAGTCATTTGCAGTGTGGTGCTTCTATGGGTGACAGAGCAAAAGAATCCAGGGCTAGCCTATCGTTCAGTGAGTGACATTCAGTGAGACAATGCAATGGACCAATTAATCACCAATGGCATAAGCAAAGAAAGAGTTGCAGGAGAAAGGCCAGGGAGCTGGCCCTCTCCTGGGCTACCAGTTACCTTTCTACTTCCTCACTCTCTCAAGTGCATGTCTGTCTACTAAACTCTACGGTGTGTGTGCCATAGTCCTATGCAGTACTTTTTCTGAGGGTATGTAGGGGTACACACAGGGCCACATTTTGATTTGATGAGGCCCTAAGCTACGGATGGGGGTGGCGCTGTGGGTTAAACCACAGAGCCTAGGACTTGCCGATCAGAAGGTCGGCGGTTCGAATCCCCGTGACGGGGTGAGCTCCCGTTGCTTGGTCCCTGCTCCTGCCCACCTAGCAGTTCAAAAGCACATCAAAGTGCAAGTAGATAAATAGGTACCGCTCTGGCGGGAAGGTAAACGGCGTTTCCATGCGCTGCTCTGGTTCGCCAGAAGCGGCTTAGTCATCATCCCACATGACCCGAAGCTGTACGCCGGTTCCCTCGGCCAATAAAGTGAGATGAGCACCACAACCCCAGAGTCAGCCACGACTGGACCTAATGGTCAGGGGTCCCTTCACCTTTACCTTTAAGCTACGGACAGTAATGGGGCCCTTTATATGTCCAGCTGTCCTTTGTCAACAACAAATTGTCACTGTTGTTTGTGTTAAATATATGCTACATGGTAATTTATGGACCTAATAGGTATCTAAAGCCATTTGCACATAACAAAATATGTATTTAATCAAAGTAATTGTTGAACTGAAATGCAATTAAGAAGTATATTAATAGTGAAATAATTATTAAGCTCTAACTGTATGTAGGTTTTATTTTATTTATTTTTTATCTTATATTTTGGAAATGTATATCCAGGGGTTTTTTCCCTTTAATTTTTTTTGGGGGGGCCAAGAGAGTGGGGCCCTATGCTATAGCTTGTTTAGCTTATGCATAAATCCGTCACTGGGTATGCATACCCCTAAACAATTTGTGAATCTAACGGGAGAAGAAACTAAAAAAAATTAAAAATTAGTTTCTTCTCTAGCACAGTAAATAGCATGATGAATCGTCAGTTCTGTTACCACCCCTGATGGCGGCCTCATTTCCTGTCACGGTGTTTCCTGAGTCTCAGACAGAAGCGAGCGTTTAATGTGTGAAGTAGGAGTTGGAATCTAGCACGGTGATTGGTCAGTTTTGTTGTTACCACCTCCAATGGACACCAACAGCAAGCAGAGGAATTGGGAAGATGTTAGTGCACACAACCTCATGCCAACATGGAAGTTACTGTGCGCTGTCAGCTATGTAATATGAGGTAATGCATGTTCTTTGTACTTTTGTCCATTTACTGTATTTATTTTTCCCAATTTGAACTATAAAATGGTAATTTTCTTAAGTCAAAATGACAGTACCCCTAAACATTTTTTAAGAAGAAGAAAAAAGCACTGATCCTATGGGGAGGGAAGCTGTAAGAAGGGTGAGGATTTTGCTCTTCCCACCATTGTGCACAATTTGCTCTAAAATATTAGGGCCACCATGTTATACACAACTGGGACATGCAAAGTGGGTATGCTGTCATCACATCTAGTTTGCCACATACAGCACAATCCTATATATGTCTTCTCAGATGTGAGTTCGATGAGACTTTCTTCTCAGTAAGCGCATACAGAGCTGCAGGCTTACATCTCTTTTAGAAGCTGGTTTCCATTCTTTCTAGCCTATATTTATACGGGAATCTTTCTATACTGTTCCCCCCCCCCCCCCACAGCCCTTGCACTTTTCACTACCTTTTGATTATTTACATTTCACAGTGGATTGACTTACCTGTAATCTGTACTCCAGGTGCTGATGTATGATTGATATGGTCAAATTTGCCTTGGCTGTGAGCTTGAAATGCTTCCTCCCATTGCTGGCTCCATTTCAACTCGATTCTGCCCCAGCTAGCAACAGATGCTGCATAAGGGCTTTGGACCTCAACCCAAATCTATACCTCTAAAAATCAAATGGAAAAACCAACATTGTAAATGTCAAAAACAAAACAAAAAAAGAATTCTGTGAATCAAATACAGATTTTTTTCAGAGATCCAACCCACATTTTGCTCTCGTCAGTCTAGAGATCAACATTTTAAACTGGAACAAATGTCAATGTATCTGAAAAGCAACGCTGTCCTATAAAACTATCTGGCACGTAAGCTGATTTCAAGGTATATTTTAATTATATTTAATGCCTATTTTAATCAGGCGTGTCTTGATTGCAAGGAGTGCTCTATGCCAATAGAGTGTTTGGGATTCCACTGGGATTCCCAGTGGAAATGAAAATAATGATTCTGCACCATCTATGAATGCCCATATGCCAAGAATATCCTCCGGGGACCAGATTTGCCAGATATAGTGGTGCTTTGTGCCAGCAGAGCAACTGAAAGCAACTAAAGTGAAGCTTAGAACAGGGGCTCAGTTAAAAACGACGACATTAGAAGTTAATCTTAGATACATCACTGTTAATGGCTGCTAAACAAAGGCCACGAATAGAGAATGAACAGAGGAGGATGTTCGCTCCATCAGTAAATGGGATGAAATTTTAAATATATCAGCTATTAGGCGGGCAGATGGTTCTCATACTAACAATCCCTTACTTAGCAAAGCTTAGATCCCTAGAAATCTCCTATTGTGAAAGATGACGGTGATGGAAACGACTATTATTTTAAAATATCACCTGGGTCAGCCACTTTGGCATGCTGGGTTTACAGGACGGGATGGTTCTCTGTCGGGGCAGGCTAGAATAATGAAGGGTGGCAAGGTACAATAAACCTCTACATTCACTGAGACAAGGCCAGCTACTTATATTTTAAAGCACCAACATTTGAACATGAGAACATGACTCATCTCCTGGTATGCCCCACGGAGGACCTTAAGGTCCATAAATAGCAACACCCTAGATGTCCTGGGTCCTAAGGAAGTTAGATTAGCCTCAACCAGAGCCAGGGCCTTCTCAACACTGGCTCCAGCCTGGTGGAACGCTCTGTCTCATGAGACCAGGGCCCTGCGGGATCTGATTTCTTTCCACAGGGCCTGTAAGACAGAGTTGTTCCACCTGGCCTTTGGCTTAGAATCACTTGATTCCCTCCACCTCTTTCTTTTTCCTTTCTCCTCCTGTGAAGAGGCTGCATCCTAATGTTTTAATGTTGTATTTTAATCTTGTTTTTTTAAATTGTATTTTAATCAACTTGCTGTTATTATTGGTTGTTAGCCGCCCTGAGCCCGGTCTTGGCTGGGGAGGGCGGGGTATGAATAAAATTTATTATTATTATTATCTAGTCCAACCAATTGCATCTCTAGTCCAGCATTGTCTCCTCACAGCAGCCAATGAGATGTCTGTACAATGCCTGCTACAGCAGCGCTCTGCCCACCTGCAATTCCCTGTTGGCTATCCAAACACACATTGGTTCACTCCAGGTTTGCCAAGTGCTGGTGACCATTCCTAAGGTGCTGTCTAGGGCAGAGGGCTGTGTTTTCCCCACCATCAACAGCCTGAGGCTCACGTGTCAGGGTGCGGCCCAGGTGTGGCCATGAATCCGCTGGTTTTGCTAACTGCGGAAAGGAGGATGAGGCAGGGGGGGAAAGCAGCTCGTAAGCCATAGGATGTGGCTGGGTCACCAGTTATGCAGACCTGGGTTGCTCCCACCATGTATGTTGCTAAGCAAGCATCAACACCTTGCTAAAACTGTGTGGGAGGTGAGCAGAAGTTCCTCCACACAAAGCAGTTTATTGTGCTGTCATGCATGGACTTTTTCTGCAGGGTCAACACAGCATCGTCCTCATCAAATGACTACCCTATGATATTTTCCCATTTAATCTACTGCTACAGTTAAATCTATGGTTTTCCCAGTAGTGATGTATGGAAGTGAGAGCTGGACCATAAAGAAGACTGATCACCGAAGAATTGATGCTTTTGAATTATGGTCCTGGAGGAGACTCTTGAGAGTCCCATGGACTGCCAGAAGATCAAACCTATCCATTCTTAAGGAAATCAGCCCTGAGTGCTCACTGGAAGGACAGATCCTGAAGCTGAGGCTCCAATACTTTGGTTACCTCATGAGAAGAGAAGACTCCCTGGAAAAGACCCTGATTTTGGGAAAGATAGAGGGCACAAGAAGAAGGGGGTGACAGAGGACGAGATGGTTGGATAGTGTTCTCGAAGCTACCAGCATGAGCTTGACCAAACTGCGGGAGGCAGTGGAAGACAGGAGTGCCTGGCGTGCTCTGGTCCATGGGGTCACGAAGAGTCGGACACGACTAAACGACTGAACAACAACAACATCATGTCCATCTGGTATTTATTCATTTTTAAGCAGAAGTGGTAGATCTGGATTAAATGTGTGGGGGGGGGATATTGGGTGGCACTTTGATGAGGAAGATATTGTGTGGTTGGTCCCAACCAGAGAAAAATGGCAACTTAAGTTGACAGAATATGCGCAGCTTGCAGACTCAACATATAGAACAAGAGCACAAGAAGAACGTACGTTTAGAGAAGATCGGAAAATGTTTATTGAATATATGGGAAATAACTGTGTACAGCTGAAAAACGCTGACAACATTAAGATAAATTCAACAGTGTAAATAAGTTTTGATGGATGTAATAATAGCATACTGAATGGTACAGTTTTCGTAAAATATGCAGGGATTTATGATATGCAAAATGAACCATGGAAAGGGTAGAAAGGAAGTCATTGATATCTTAAGGATGTAAAAAATGAGTACTTTAAATTGTAAAACATAAAATTTAATAAGAGAGAGAGAGAGAGAGAGAGAGAGAGAGAGAGATCTTGTGTGGACAGTGTGAAAAACTGGCATGTGTGAGCAAGACCAAGTCCACAATAAACTTCTGCGTGGAAGCGCCATGTGTTCAATCGACCCTTAGCCATCTATCCCTGAAGCTACTTTTCTTTACGAAAAATAAAATTAAAACAGTGGTGGAGCTCTAAAGTTTACATTTGCGTGGAGTGTATAGTTAGCCCTTAAGACATAGGAAGGCAGTAGCTTCAATTATCCATCTGGATCAATCTGGACATGTTCCAGAATGCTTCTTCACATACATATCTTTAATGATATTTATTTTATACTCCGCATTATTATGCAGGCTTTCTTCTGTCCATTGAATGCCCAACATGTTTTGTTGTTGTTTGTTTTGATTTTTTGCCCTTCAACAAGACATTTCAGAGCTCATAAGATGTGGCCCAATGTACATTTTTGTACATTTATTTTTGCAGAAAAGAGTTTCCTTGCTTCTGGTTTGTGTTTTCCCTCTTGCTGTTTGGGTAGTCACTGTGGAGCTGAGGAGCCGGGAAGCATTAGCCATAATGTAGCCACTGTTTATGCAGAGAGTACGTTAATTTATAATTTTCCTTAAACTCTCTTCAATTGGCCAAATGATGTCTCTTTTACAGGAATCTACTAAGTGCTCAGGTTTAGTATTCGTTAATTGAGGTAAAACTCTTAAAGCCATTAGGCAATTTAAATGTAGCTCTCTTTGAGCAATATCCTTTATTGGATTCCCCCATTATCCTTTAAATATCTTGGTGAGCAAGGGGATAAAATTAGAAAGAATTTGTTTGCTTTAAATTGCCAGCCTCTGCTTGATAAAACTATTAGCTATTTAGCTAATTGGACGGCTCTTCCATTATCATTAATTGGCAGAATTAATACAATTAAAATGGTGGCTTTATCTAAATGTTTGTGTTTATTTCCACGTGTACCCATCAAGCTCCCTAACATGTTTTGAAAGCTTTCAATTCTCCAATTAGCTTTGTGGCTTTTCAGGGTTAGAGCGAAGATTAATTTGGGAACTCTGCAAGTTCCCTTACAGTCTGCTGGGATGGCTTACTCCTGCTTGTAAAGTTACTTATTATAATAAGTTCTTCCCAGATAGAAACCTTCCTGTCGTGGAGCCAGATGGTGAATCAAGCATATTAGCCACACGGCTGGATTAACCAGTGGGGCAAAGGGCCTTTCTGAATGAGAGGGTTGTTTTCACAAAAACTACAGTTGTTGCTGCAACCATTCCCCTACAGTTTGCCACTTCTGTTGCAGGTAAATCTCATTTCCTGACACATACACCCCAAACTGCAAAATTTTATTGCCAATGGGAGAAATCTAATCTCACCCACATGACACACAAAAACTGTACAAGTATCAAAGCCACCTATTACTTTAGGTGTTCAAAGCATGTCGCATTATCTTAAAAATTCCTTCCAACAAGGTAGGTTGGTATTATACCCATCTTATAGATGAACAGCTGAGGCAGAGAACTAGCCTAAGGCTGCCCAAATAGTTCCATACCTGCCAATGTGAAAATAGGGACATCCCCTCCAAAATTTATCCAGTGAAAATAGGGACATCCTATTCATACCCTTCAACATTTCTCCAATGAAAATATGGATGTCCTAAGGAAAAATGGGACATTCCAGAATCGAAAAAGAAACCGGGACAGTTTCTATAAATCCAGTACTGTCCCTGGAAAATAGGGACACCTGAAGTGTCTGTAGTTTTTGGGAGAGGCAAGATTTGAACTGGTGACTGGCTCGCAATTCGGCCTCCTATTAGCCACTGTGGCTGCAGATGGTTGAAGGGTATTATTTTATTGCACATCTGCACCGGATGTGTAGCAAACAAAAAACAAAAAACCCTGCTTCACTATGCAGGATGATGATGATGATGATGATGATGATGATGATGATTTATTTACTTATTTATTTATACCCCGCCCATCTGGCTGGGCTTCCCCGGCCACTCTGGGCGGCTCCCAACATAATATTAAAATTCAGTAATGAATCAAGCATTAAAAGCTTCCCTAAACAGGGCTGCCTTCAGATGTTTTCTAAAAGTCAGATACAGTGGTACCTCGGGTTACATATGCTTCAGGTTACAGACTCCGCTAACCCAGAAATAGTACCTCGGGTTAAGAACTTTGCTTCAGGATGAGAACAGAAATGGTGCTCCGGCGGCACAGCGGCAGCGGGAGGCCCCATTAGCTAAAGTGGTGCTTCAGGTTAAGAACAGTTTCAGGTTAAGAACAGACCTCCAGAACAAATTAAGTACTTAACCCGAGGTACCACTGTAGTTGTTTATTTCCTCGATATCTGAAGGGAGGGTGCCACTACCAAGAAGGCCCTCTGCCTGGTTCCCTGTAACTTGGCTTCTCGTAATGAGGGAACTGCCAGAAGGCCCTTGGTGCTGGACCTCAGTGTCCAGGCAGAACGATGGGGGTGGAGACACTCCTTCAGGTATACTGGACCAAGGCCGTTTAGGGCTTTAAAGGTCAGCACCAACACTTTGAATTGTGCTCAGAAAGGATGATACAGATCAGAGGTTACCCTAGGGTAGTTTGAATTTCTGAGCTTTGTGGCCACTGTTGATAAGTGCCACAATTCCATGGTGCCAATCCTATCTTGTGTGTTTTCATATTATAGCACCACTGTAACAGCAGTTCCCATCATTCCTCACCATGGGCCATGCTGGCTGGGGCTGATGGGAGTCAGGATTCAACAAGCTCTGGGGAGCCCAGGCCTTGCTTTCCAGCACTACATCCCAGCTTGGAGAAAGAGTCACCAAAAGTAGGGGTACACCATTTTGTGACAAGGCCCTGTCCTCTAGGCCATTACTACCACGTCCTCCTACATCCTAAGAGAGGATATCAGGGGTACTACGAATATTGTGTCACGAATACAATCTATATTAAGATCCCCTGCTGGAGTGTCATTGTCTCAAGGGTATTCACAAAGCTGAGTGAGCTTATCTAGCTCCTTGCACCAAGCTCAATGTAACATGAGAGCCAGTGTGGTATAGTGGTTAGAGCGGTGGACTCGTAATCTGGTGAACCGGGTTCGCGTCTCCGCTCCTCCACATGCAGCTGCTGGGTGACCTTGGGCCAGTCACACTTCTCTGAAGTCTCTCAGCCTCACTCACCTCACAGAGTGTTTGTTGTGGGGGAGGATGGGAAAGGAGAATGTTAGCCGCTTTGAGACTCCTTCGGGTAGTGATAAAGCGGGATATCAAATCCAAACTCTTCTTCTTCTGCTTCTGTCCACCCGCCTCAGGAAACGGCATCCTGTCCTTTTGCCCCGTGACAAAAGGATCAGCTGCCCGATAATGGGGAAAGTGGAAAAATTGTCACCTTCCCCAGTGCATGTAGGAGAATCGCTCAGCGCATGGCAAGAACAAAAGCGCTTTTTGCTCACTTGCGTGACAGTCGCTTCCCACATGACTTTCTAAACGGGCTTGATGTTGTCAGCGTCGTGCAGTTAATACGACTTATATATGCGCCCTCACCTGGTGGCAGGTAGCATTCACCATGTCAAGCCGACCTCTCGTTTTTGAGCCTTTCACCTGACATGGTAAATAATACCAGCTGTCACCTAGCGCATTTGTAAACACTCGCCATTTATGGGGTGAAATAATCTTGTCATGCCTTTACCATTTTTCTTTTTTAAGTAATCTGCAATTCTTCCCCGAATGTCAGCTCAAAGTGGAGGCATGACTTACGGATCAGAGCATCCCAAAACATACCTTAGTTTACCTTGCCTATCTGTTCTGATCCATTTGCCAACATTTAATATGCATCCTGTGGAAACCCAGCAGAGTTTCAGAATTCTACGACACCGTGTGTAGTTATTGCATGTTGTCAAGGTAAGAAACAAGTGGCGTCGTAAAGTCCTTCACAGGCAACTTCAGCAACAGTCTAAAGTCTTATTCGTGCGTTCGAAAAACATGTGCATAGGGGGAGGAGCCATATGCACTGGCCGAACCTCACATGAGGCGAGCCTGAAGGGCCTCCTAAATGCATTCAGTAGAAAGGGTTGAGAAGCCTCCTCGTGATCGGGAACCCTAATGGCAAATATTTTGGCAGGGGAGGAGAATTACTTGTGCCAGGACCCTTCCTGGAATAGATTTCTTGCATGTTGTTGGTCAGCTTTGTTGAAAAAGGGTAGGGTGGAGTTAGCATAGAGGTGCTCCTCCTCCTACCCAGAACAACTCCACCCCATTTTGGAGATCGGTGGGCAGAACTTCCTCAGTGGACCACATACCCTCCAACATTTCTCCAGTGAAAATAGGGAAGTCCTATTCTATTATTATTATTATTATTATTATTATTATTATTATTATTATTATTTTACTTATGGTAAAATAATTTTACTTACTATTTTACTTATTATTATGCTTTTCCCAGTAGTGATGTATGGAAGTGAGAGCTGGACCATAAAGAAGGCTGATCGCCGAAGAATGGATGCTTTTGAATTATGGTGCTGGAGGAGACTCTTGAGAGTCCCATGGACTGCAAGAAGATCAAACCCCTCCATTCTTAAGGAAATCAGCCCTGAGTGCTCACTGGAAGGACAGATCCTGAAGCTGAGGCTCCAATACTTTGGCTACCTCTTGAGAAGAGAAGACTCCCTGGAAAAGACCCTGATGTTGGCAAAGATGGAGGGCACAAGGAGAAGGGGACGACAGAGGACGAGATGGTTGGATAGTGTTCTCGAAGCTACCAGCATGAGTCTGACCAAACTGCGGGAGGCAGTGGAAGACAGAAGTGCCTGGTGTGCTCTGGTCCATGGGGTCACAAAGAGTTGGACACGACTAAACGACTAAAGAACAACAACAATTATTTTACTATTTATACCCCACCATCTAACGGTGTTGCCCCAGCCACTCTGGGTGGCTTCCAACATATATTAAAAAAACATAATAAAACATTAAACTAGGGCTGCCATACATCCAGAATTTCCTGGACATAGACTTTGTCCACTGAAAACGGCGTCAGGGTGGAATTTTCTGAAAGTGGCTAAAATATCTGGGGGAACCCAGGCATATGGCAGCCCATATCAAAAGTGTTGCTTTTTTGATGTTTTCCCTATTTTTAAAAAAATAGGTAAAAACTTCTCTCTCTTATTGAGATTTTGCCAAATAAAGCACAACAACTTTGTGCTCACTTTTTGAAATATGGCAACTCTAATTAAACATTTAAAAACTTCCCTATACAGGGCTGTCTTCTGACGGCTCAGGGGTCAGATAACTCTATACCCGCCAACATTTGGCCGATGAAATTAGGGACATCCTAAGGAAAAGAAGAACATTCAGTAATCAAGTCAGAAACCAGGATGGCTTCTGTAAATCTGGGACTGTCCCTGGAAAATAGGGACACTTGGAGGGTATGGGAGTACAGTGGTACCTCAGGTTAAGTACTTAATTCGTTCTGGAGGTCCGTTCTTAACCTGAAACTGTTCTTAACCTGAAGCACCACTTTAGCTAATGGGACCTCCTGCTGCCGCCGCACTGCCGGAGCACGATTTCTGTTCTCATCCTGAAGCAAAGTTCTTAACCCGAGGTACTATTTCTGGGTTAGCGGAATCTGTAACCTGAAGTGTATGTAACCCGAGGTACCACTGTAGCTTATTTGGCACAGCCTCCATACAGCGGACAGGTGCATTTTCACCAGTGTGTGTTTCGGCAGAGGCAGCCATCCCTCTGCCTCATCCTGACACCCCCTCAGCTGCCAAACCAGTGAGTGCCGAATTGCATGTTACGTCTTTTCAAAAGAATTATTTTAAACGTCTTGTTGTAGCTGATGGGGCGATTAACAGATCTAAATGATTTATAAGCAAACAAACAAACGTGTAGCTCAGTGCTGAGCCATCGGGTGCCAATTCCTCTGGTATATCTACAGTCGTATCTCTTGAAATGGAGACTGAGGCAAAACGAGCAAGATTTTCAGGATGAGGAACAAGGTCCATTCCGAAGAGTGTGGCTTAGGGTGCGGCTGGTTGTCTTTGGTTGGCTGTAGTGAGAATTGTATCATTCTTGTTTATAAAACCCAATAATAATAATAATAATAATAATAATAATAATAATAATAATAAAGAGTTCCTTTGGTGCTTGTGGCTGAAAAACGACATCAAATCTTTTTGACCTCTAAAGCATATCGCTGCTATACGCAACAATCTCCAGTAAAATGCTAAGGGAAATTCTTATAATTGCTTCACAAAGCTAAAATAATACATCTAGGCTCGCTTTACTTACTTGTACTGAGCCTCGGAGTTCTGTCTCAGGGTGTTCCCTGACTTCCCACCCACCAAGAATCTCATTCTGACAGGGCAGAATACCCCAATGAAGTCTTTGTGTCTTTGAGGAAATCATATTAAAGTCCTGGATTAACAAAAGGACTAATACAACATGCATACCCAGCCCCAACAGGATTAATTTACACATCAACCTTGTTCTGTAATTATGACTCCACTGGTGGAATGTCAGCTGTGTGTGTGTGTGTGTGTGTGTGTGCAAGGCAGAGAGTCAGGCGGATGGAGACAGATTCCTTTCTATTATCTCCTCCTTTATCTGTCAATATATTTACTTTGGCCTGGACTTTTGAAAGTAAGTGCATTCATAAACCAGATTTGATTTCCGGGAGAGAAGCGTTCCATTTGAAGAAGCGCTTGCCAAGACTCAGCGCCAATAATACCGTTTCAGTCCCATGACCTTGGCCAAGTGTCCTACTTTATAAAGGACGGTCCTCTATCTGACGGTATCGTCTGTTTGAAAGGCTATTCTGCCCAATTCCAGTTTTAAGAATAAAGAACCTGTAAGGAGGGAGAGTTGCGGCCTTCATGTTGCTCAACCAGACAGCAAACTGAGCAGGCATTCAAGTCACCTGCATTTCTATTTAAATCAAGGCAAATATTTCTATATTTGCATCTATAAATATAAATTAGCATATGCAATTTTTAGGGAAACAGTGTCCCTTTTTGTCCTCACTTTTGGCAATGCATAAGCAGCCACCTTGAGATGCAGGTGGCGCTGTGGGTTAAACCACAGAGCCTAGGACTTGCCGATCAGAAGGTCGGCGGTTTCGAATCCCTGTGGCGGGGTGAGCTCCCGTTGCTCTGTCCCTGCTCCTGCCAACCTAGCAGTTCAAAAGCACATCAAAGTGCAAGTAGATAAATAGGTACCGCTCCAGCGGGAAGGTAAACAGCGTTTCCGTGTGCTGCTCTGGTTCACCAGAAGCGGCTTAGTCATGCTGGCCACATGACCCGGAAGCTGTATGCCGGCTCCCTCGGCCAATAAAGCGAGATGAGCGCCGCAACCCCAGAGTCGGTCACGACTGGACCTAATGGTCAGGGGTCCCTTTACCTTTAAGCAGCCACCTTAATGCCAAATCTCAATCCTGGAGCATGTCAAATACGGTAATTATAGGAACATGGGAAACAGCCTTATATAACAAAGCAGACCATTGAACCGCCAACCTTCCAAGTGTCCTTATTTTCCAGGGACGCCCCTGATTTAGAGAAGCCATCCCAGTTTCTGATTTGATCCTGGAATGTCCCACTTTTCCTTAGGATGTCCCTATTTTCATTGGAGAAATGTTGGAGGGTATGGAGTTATTCGATCCCCGAGCTGTCTGAAGGCCATCCTGTATAGAGAAGGGGTTTTCTGTTTAATATTTTACTATGTTTTATATAAAACATGTTGGAAGCTGCCCAGAGTGGCTCGGGAAACCCGGTCAGATGTGTGGGGTATAAATAGTGAAATGCTGATTATGGAATGGGACACCCCCGTTTTCATCGGACAAATATTGGAGGGCATGGAACCGTTGCAGCTCACTATTTTCTGCTCCGACCAACAAGCAGTTGTCCAGAAATTGAGGCATAAGTCTTTCTCAGCCCTACCTAGAGATGCCAGGAATTGAACCTGGAACTTTTGGCAGGCAAAAGATTGTGCTCTAGCACAGACCTATGACCTTTACCACCACCAGTTACTGAGCAGTCGCCAGAAGGAGACATACTGGGTGGTGTAACACACCCAGTGGCAGAGCTTCATGCCCAACTGGGGTGGAAAACAGGCGGGGGCGGGGGCGGGGCTGGTGTGTGTCCTGGGGGGCGGGGGAGCAGCCACGATGGCACCCTGCCGGGATCACGCTGCAACTCTTTCAGCCAAGCTGGTGCTAGACCTATTGCTCTGCTTTCCTTTGAACTACATATGCGAGGCTGAGAGGAAGGTCTTGTCATCTGGGCATATGCACGGCCAAGCTTGTACCCCAGAGATGTCACTTTTGTGCTGCTAACGCAGCGGTTTGACTTCACCCTTGGGGGTGCACTCTTGAGGCACATAGAGACCAACAACAGTGGCCTTCATGGCAGATAAACAAGACCACCACTGGAGTCATCAGAACCTGTAGGATTAGAGAAGAGGGGCATTGCTGGACTTCCGAACAACCTCAGCACACTCCAGTTTTAGTTTGGTTTCATTTTAGGAACAAAATGTTATGAGGTGGCCTTTTAAGGCTTAATTCCTTTTAGGAGGGAAATGGTGAAGCTTCATTTATTGAGAGACCTAGTATATTCTGTCTTGCTAGCTGAAGTCTGAACTATATAAATAAGAAGCAATGCCAAAAGCGAGATGGAACATTCTCCTGAGGATCCTTGGAGCAATTATTAGTATTTTATCATTCTTGGTCCCTCTCCCTCCTCTCCCGCATGCTTCTGCCCCCACCCCGCATTTCTAAACTCACTGTGGTGATGAATATGATTGTTATTATCCCAAAGACCTTCCTTGCCTGCTCACTGCATCTCTGTTTATGAAATGCCATA
Organism: Podarcis filfolensis; assembly: GCF_964270895.1. Taxonomy (NCBI): domain Eukaryota; kingdom Metazoa; phylum Chordata; class Lepidosauria; order Squamata; family Lacertidae; genus Podarcis; species Podarcis filfolensis. Next base: position 29,697,510 of record NC_139609.1, read on the forward strand.
ACAAAAGTGAGCTCACGCTTGTGTGACTCCACTGCGTGATGTTCCTGTGTGCCAGATGGGCACTTTCATGACTGTATGAGCGTGGATTATTTCATTTCCTACATCTGGGACTCCAAATGGCTGTGCAGAATGCCACAGGAGAGAGGCTCGGCTGCTTCAGCTGGGGAAACCGGCCTCCGCAAGGGAACCCACTGGATCAGAGGGCATCAAGCTGCCCCATGTGGTATGGGAAAAGTTCACGGAAAACTGAGGGCAGAAGGGAAACCTTTAGAAGCAGGAACAAGGCAGAAAATAAACAATAATGAATGTAGTATCTCAGCTGCAGGGAAAGGAAGGGGGAGGGAGAGAAAGGGTGGAGAAGGGGAAAATAATAAACCACGAGCAATTTCTCGGCTGGCCGTAGAAGATGGGCTTGAAATGCTTCATCGTTACGGTGGGGAGATGCGGTGACCTTCAGACTGATCTCTTCATGCCGCAAGGACTAGACCCAAGAGGAACAGTCTAAGGGATGCTGGCATTTACCACGTCAACTTTGGCTCCATTTTGACTCCATGTGCAAAGCTTGCCATAGGGCCTTAACAAGGCTCCCACAGCATCATTTCAACTCTGATAACTCTCCTGTGGTTTGAGAAGAGAGCAAAGCATGGCACAAAGCAATGTCCCCATGCAAAGCTCCTGTTCTGTTTCACGTTGGGCATGCTCAGCATGCCACCCTTCTCAAAGGAAGACTGTGCCAAGAATGCTCCACAACGTTTGGAAGGTGTCTTGAGTAAACGGTCAGGCCTTCCAGAGATGATTTCGTCCCACCTGGTCTAGGAAAGAGCCACAGCTCAAGGGCAAAGCATATGCTTTGCTTACAAATGGTCCCTGGAGTGGTCTAAAGCACTGAGCCTCTTGGTCTTGCCGATCAGAAGGTTGGCAGTTCGAATCCGTGCAATGGGGTGAGCTCCCTTTGCTCTGTCCCAGCTCCTGCCAACCTAGCAGTTCGAAAGCACACCAGTGCAAGTAGATAAATAGGTACCACTGTGGTGGGAAGGTAAACAGCATTTCTGTTCGCTCTGGTTTCCATCATGGTGTCCCGTTGCACCAGAAGCAGTTCAGTCATGCTGGCCACATGACCCAGAAAGCTGTCTGTGGACAAACGCCACCTCCCTTGGCCTGAAAGTGAAATGAGTGTTGCAACCCCTTGACTGGACTTAAATGTCCAGGAGTCCTTTAACTTTACCTTTTATCCTGGTGCAATCCCTGACATCTCCAGGTAGGGCTGTGAAAGACCCTATCTGAAACCCTGAAGAGCCAGCAACATTCAGTGTGGGCAATGCCAAACTAGATGGGTCAGCAATTTGATTCACCTTATGGCAGCATCAGATGTTTGCCCATTTTAGGGTGGTTCTACTTGAGCCCGCTATGATGTGCAACCAGAATGATCCTCCTCGTAGCTATTTCTTCCATAAATGTTCCCAAAAGATAAAGAAGAAGAAGAAGAAGAAGAAGAGTTTGGATTTGATATCCCGCTTTATCACTACCCTAAGGAGTCTCAAAGCGGCTCACAATCTCCTTTCCCTTCCTCCCCCACAACAAACACTCTGTGAGATGAGTGGGGCTGAGAGACTTCAGAGAAGTGTGACTAGCCCAAGGTCACCCAGCAGCTGCATGTGGAGGAGCGGAGACACGAACCCAGTTCCCCAGATTATGAGACTACCGCTCTTAACCATTACACCACACTGGCTGTCAGTAAAGGGCTGACGTTCACTATGATCCAACTCTGAAATATTGAGTGGAGTTTTTTCACCCCCTCATAGCAATGGCCTAACCCACAGGGTTGTTTTTTGACAATTTCAGTATAAGAGGCAGGCTTCAAAGAGCTGTTTAAGCTCGTACAAGAGATTTGAGCTAGCCCAAATGTTTAACTAGTGTTAAACCTTTTTGGTTTTACTTTGAACAACAGCAGCAGCACACAGAAACACAGCTGCTGCCCATACAGTAAACCGCTCTTGGAACTTTTCCCCTTTTGCTGTATGTTATTTAGGAGTCTGGGAGGCGTCATTCCTGGAAGGAAGGAAGGAAGGAAGGAAGGGAAGGAAGGAAGGAAGGAAGGAAGGAAGGAAGGAAGGAAGGAAGGAAGGAAGGAAGTCCCTAGTTCCGTGGTTATTTTAATCATGGCCAAGGATTATAAGCAATAAAAATACAATTAAAAAAATAGTACCAGCAAATCTTCTAAAGGGTGTGACTAACAGGGTGCTTCTAGGCATGTCTACTCAGAAGTAAACCTGACTGCGTTCAACATGGCTTAATCCCAGGCAAGGAGGTGTAGGATTGCAGCCTAAATATCTTTTCTGGCTAAGAAGTTAAGGCGGTTGTGGGAAGAGGACAAGGTAGAAGACTTGAATCCTGCACCCCCGATTGTGAAAACCATAGTATGAAAAGGGCATAATAATTACCAAGGTGACAACGTTTGGACCGGGAGGGAGGAGGGAGATGCGGAACAAAAAGGCAACAACCCAGAAACAACTTTCCGAAAAGAATTTGTGACAGAGAGTCAAAAAATAAACAGCAGTTGCCTTCACGGTTTTGCATAAGATATTTACAAACCAGAGCATATCAGTGTTTGCTTTATGCATTTCCACATCCTGCTCGGTTTAAAGCAGCAATTTTCTGCAAGGACAACAGAGGGAGGAAAAAAAAAACATGCTTTACACTGCTTATATTAATTACATTTTTCATTACCCGTCATGTTTTCTACAGGCTTGTGTATTATTACTGCAAAATGTAATGAAACAGAAGGGGGGGGAGAGAAAGGGAGAGAGAGAGAGAGAGAATGGACTTCTGGGAAATTTTCCAATTCTTGAAATGCAATGTTAATTGAGAGCTATTTTTAGGTCAGCACAGATAGTGTGGGACCCGGTGCCATCCGTCACGGAATGGGCACTGTGCAGGCCAGAGAGCTTCTCTGCTTTGTTGGGTGACATGCTCCACCGGTGAGGGGAGAGAAAAGAAGAGGGAACAGGAGTCCCACAAAGCGATGCTCCTCTCTGGGATATGGTGCAGATTCATTTGATGGCTCTGTGCAAGTTTCTCAAAGCAGACGGGAAGGGGGGGGGGAGGGAAGGGTGCAGCGTTGGACCCAAGCCAAGGCCCAACAGGTTGGAACTGTGATAGTTCAGGGAGGAGTTGCCATGACAGGAGGAGGTCGAATTAAATGAAAGCAAGCAGCTCCCTTCGGTTTGGTGGCAAACTTCCAGCTTTGTGAGGGAGCGGCGGTTCGAAATCAACATGCAATCCGGAGCAATGGATTGGAAATGTGATCCCTCTTAATTTATATATCTCTCTCAAAAGGGCTGCCAAAAATCAATTATTTTAATTTGTATATAGCACAGGCATGTACTGATTCAAGTTTCTTTTGAAGTATGTTTTTAAACAGCCGGCACACAAAGCCACTCGCTCGCTCTCCCCAATGCAAGAAAGAAAGAGAGGGGGGAGAGAAAGAGAGTTTAAAACATTGAAAAGACCACAAGTTTTCGCAGTTTCTTTGATCCCGGCAAGAAGGCACACAGAGCCAGTTCAAGCAAATCTAGGAACCCCCTACCAAGTCATTCTACTGGAATCCCAAGAGTCAGCAAAGAGCAGTTGTCTCCTTCCCCTTATCCAAGCATTCTCTTGCGATGTTGTTTCAAGGCACGCCAACACTTCAAGCTTCTGTGGCGCTCTTTGTTGTACCCAAAATCCCCACAGTCTCTACTAACGTGTGCTAGATGTACAAAGCACGAGTGTGTGTTCAGGAGTGTGTTAGGCGCGACTGAGCTGTGTCAAAGGATCCTGCACACACACTCTTTATCACCCAAGGAGTATTGCTCAAGGATCGGGCCTAGTTCCAGCATCCTATCTTGTCAACCAACAGGCATTTGGTGGGTCAGTCCGCCAATACAGTATGGTATATGCCTTCTGCCTGCCTTGGTTGTTGAGTCTAAGGGCCACTTAGAGCTTCTGCTGCCTCAGCATTTATTGTATCATTTATTCTTTAAGACAACATGGCGATCGTAGATGCCTTCCTTCAGTGTCTTCAGTGACCCCTAACCTCACACAAGACTTCTGTAGTAGCCAATAGATGCTGACTACCAAAGGAATCCAGAATAGATATGAACATGGGTGGCTGACCTATACTGAGTCAGACCTTCTCACTAAGTACTGTCTACATTGATTGGCTTTCCCAGATTTCAGACAGGATTCTCTCCCAGCCAGTGGCATGCTGTCAGTGAACTAGGGGGACTAGGCTAGTCCCCTAAATGCTCCCCTGATGCTTCCTTTCCAAAGCCCGGGAAGCTTCTTCCTGGTTTGGGGAGGGAGGCACGATAATAATAATCATAATCATAAATTATTATTTATACCCCGCCCATCTGGCTGGGTTTCCCCAGCCACTCTGGGCCGCTCACAACAGAATTAAAAGCACAATAAAACATCAAACATTAAAAACATCCCGAAACAGGGGTGCCTTTAGATGTCTTCTGAAAGTCAGATAGTTGTTTATTTCCTTGACATCCGATGGGAGGGTGTTTCACAGGGTGGGCACCACTACCGAGAAGGCCCTCAGTGCATGACGCTCACAAGCGCAATGTCCCCTCCTTCTCAAATCGCCCTCTCAAGGGTCCTAACTGTTCCCCTATGGAGGATTTCACCGCACGCCACTGCTCTCAACCTACCTAGAGATTGTGGTATGTGCTTGGTTGTGTATGGGCAGTGCCCATGACGGTTTCTCTGGTTTGCAAATGGGCCCATGGGCCCTGCAAAAGTTTGGTAAACCCCGGTTGAAACCTTATTATGCCAAACTGCCATCAAAAATTCACTTGTAGACATATCATCTGATAATAATGTAAATATGTCAACAACATGCAGAACAATCGCATATCTGGGGTCGCCTGACTACACCATGTTGGCTACCCTTGATTAAATGATGCTACAGTGGAACCTCTACTTACGGACGTAATCAGTTCCGGAGGGCTGTCCGTAAGTTGATCTGGGTTGCTGGTAGAAGCACAGTTGTGCACAGGTGCATTGGGCAGCAGCGCGCTTCTGCACATGTGCAGATGGCAGAAGCCGTTTCTGCGTGTGCACGAATCGTGGCAAACCTGGTATTTACTTCCGGGTTATCCACGGCTGCAACTTGGATCGGGCCCAAGTAGAGGCGGTTGTAAGTAGAGGTTCTATTGTAGTCTGTTAGCAATTTACATACAGTGGTACCTTGGTTTATGAACTTAATCCATTCTGGAAGTTCGTTCTTAAACCAAAGCGTTCCTAAACCAAGGTGTGCTTTCCCATAGCAGTGGGGGACTCAGTTTACAAAAGGAACACACTCAACAGGAAGTGGAACATGTTCTGCTTCCAAGGCAAGGTTCACAAACCAAAACACCTACCTCCGGGTTTGCAGCGTTCTTAATCCAATTTGTTCATAAACTAAGCTGTTCATAAACCAAGGTATCACTTTATTTACATCATTTTAGGTAATATGCCCACAAGGGAATTTTGATGACAATGGGTTATCTAACTTTTACTCAGAGTAGATCCATTGAAATTAATGGACATGGCTAAGATAGGTCAATTAATTTCATTGGGCTTACTCTGGCAACACTTAGCTGAGTACCACACCTTATTTCTTCTATACTCTGTGAAGCTTAACCTATTTTTCTTACTTTTATTCTGCCCTCCCCTGTACCACTTCCTTGTTTAGACTATAAAGCTAAGTTATAGAGAACAAATATTGAATATTTGGGTATATCACTCCTACAGTAATTACATATTGCTATTATTAACTCCTGTTATTAATTATATTACTTCTGCAGTAATCGTTATTATAATGATTTCAGTGGGGGAGATCTGAGCATAAGCTTAACTCACCAGATGAAATCAATGAAACTTTGACAGTGCAATCCTAGGCTTGTCAGCCCAGAAGTAAACCCCATGGAGTTCAGATAAGTATATATAGGATTGCAGCCTGAAGCACTTGACTTCAGATGGATCACGACTCCCCACATAGCAAACAAGCTTAAGTTATGTATAACAAGTGCAAAGGATTCAAAATCATACTGCTATTAATTGCTGGACTTCAACCTGTTCGAGAAATAATAATAATAATATCATAATCTGAATCTTCGGTGTCAGAGGAAAGATCACAAAACAGTACTGAGTTAACTCTATATTACTGATTAGTAATATAGAATCGTGTGTGTGTGTGTGTGTGTGTGTGTGTGAAATATCAGCTTCATTGAAATAGAGATCTGGGTCATGAGATATCATTAGATGCTCAGGAATTGGTTAAATATACTTCAATAAACCACAAGCGTTAACCTTAAAGAAAATTTTTATTATGCAATGGTATCTCATACCCTCCAACATTTCTCCGATGAAAACAGGGGTGTCCCTTCCAACATTTCTCCAATGAAAACAGGGGCATCCTAAGGAAAAGTGGGACACTCTGGGATCAAATCAGATACCAGGATGGTTTCTGTAAATCCAGGACTGTCCCTGGAAAATAGGGACACTTGGAGGGTCTGGTATCTAACATCAGCAGGGCTCAATTTTATATACAGAACAACAAGCGTTGTATACTGGCATTGTAAAATGAATAACGCCGGGCTGGTCCAATATATACATATATATATTCTGGTGCATGGTTATAAAAGAATTAGAAAACATCCAAGTCATGTAGCCAACTTTTATTTTTAAAAATCCATGGAATGCTTGCATCGCTTGGAATATTTAGTCGATCCTTGATTATCTTGGACATATCTTTAATTCTTGGCCTTTTTCTGCCTTGTGTAATCAAGGCTTCTACTGGCATGCAAGGACAGAAAGAAAGCAAAGCCTGCAAATGCCCTCTGCAGAGGTGGATCAGCTGGAATACGCCTACACTAACGTTAGAGGTCAGGGAATCACCTGCACAATGCTTCTTATTCCTCCCAAGCAAAGAGCCTGATCAGCGTAGCTTTTACCTGACTATTCCTGTTAGATTAAAAAGAAGAACTACACTCTCAACCTCTCCGGTGCTTAGATAGGAGCGATAAATCATAAATATATGCTAACATGATTTCCTCTTATCTGACACAGTGAATTAAGACGGTTGAGCACAAACATTTATAGCGGGAATGACAAACGCTTCCTTTTAGGTATGCAGCATCAAAACCATTAAGTTTTATGGTAAAGAACATTTAAAGCTAACGCAAGCAATATACATCAGTGCATTAGTGCACTAAGATGTAGTTGCATGTGTGCACAAATACGCCGTGTGCACACAGGAAGACGCTGACCATACGAATTAAGAGAAAGCTCTACACTGTTTGAAAATGATTTGCCAGAAGGTCTGGCTCTGATGCAGTTCAGAATTATGAGGCGGCTCATCTCTGTTCACACCGACCCCCAGGCTCACGTGGTCCACTCCCTTGCTTCTCTCCTTGGCACAGCTACAACCCTTTCACTGTTGCTGTTTAATTGTCCTTTGTTGCGTCATCCAATCCTGAGGTCAATCTAAACTATGGTTTGTGCAAACCAGCCCCTTACAGTGGCTGATGGAGCTAAATTATTATTTGACTGCATCGGCCTATCGTTCTGCTGCTTTATTTTGTATTGGAAAATTAACGAGATGGAAGTGAAGGTTTCTGACCTCGTCACAGCCACTTCAGAGGAGCAGAGGGGAGAACTTCCTAGACCAGCTTCGTTTTTATAACATCAAATCATGGATTAGCAAAAGGATGGGGAGCCTTAGATGTTCTAAGTCAATGGTCAGAGATGATGGGAGTTGTAGCAACAGCTAGACAGCCACAGGTTTCCCTGCCCTGATTTAGTGTTACATCTAAACCAAACCAATGTCTATCGGTGTTGTCTGGTCAGTGAAAATTATCTGTGAATTTCTACTTTTGACAGCCTTATTTATTTATTTATTTTTAAACTCCCTGGCTTGCATTGCTCTTTTTGTTCAGGCGGAATCATATGACAAACCACAGAAATAATAAGCAGCTTGAAGATTCCCTCTCAGAACGGGATCATGGAAATGAGATTTATTTGATTGGATCAATATTTGGGATTTCATGGAGGAGAAGGGATTCAAATGCGCCTTTGAAATTTTTACTTTAATGTGTTCATTTTCTTTTCAATGGCATGCCAAACGTCCTAGGATTTAGAAACCTGACAGGTAATAGGGAGAATGTGTAGCCAGGAGTCTTCTTGGAAAATCCCACCCCAATTGATGGCCCTAACTTAAATCAACATAAATCATTTAGTGAAATATTTGGTCAAAAAATGCCCAGGGCATGGATTCTGAATTACTTTCCACCTTAGTCCTTTTAAGCTGCTGATGAAATTATTGGCGAGCAGTAATCAGTAATGTTTTTCTGTCCCAAGGTTAAAAACAGCAACTACAAAAGACCAAGGTGTGCCATTATGAGCTTTTCATGGTGCAATTTGTTGCACAAGCCTACGTGTATTTACCTGGAAGTAAATCTTTCTGTGGTCAGTGGATGTTACTCCCTGGTAAATTTGCTTAGGATTGCAGCCTCAGTTACTGAGAGTCCGAAGATAGCATCATAATGAAAAACAGGTTTATAAAACTCAGGTGTGTATTTAGATAGATAGATAGATATTAGTTTCAACAGAATCCTGAGTTCCAAGCAAACAGGACTGTGTGATCAGAAGGGAGTGTTCAAAGCATTGAGAATAGCCTTCACTTGGTTGAAACACAACCGGGTACCCTATAACAAGGGTGGGAAACCTCAGCTCCAAGCTTTTCTGTCTGGCCCTCAGGACTCTCCAAAGGTCGCACCATTTTTGGCTGCCCTCCATGGTCTCTCTCAAGCACTTTTGCCGGGCTAGAATGTGTCCTTGCTTCATCATCATCATCATCATCATCATGCTGGGATGACCCATTTAGCTAGGATGACCCTGGCAACTGTGGGCAGCTTCGAAGACATATAAAGACATAATAAAATGTCAAACATAAATAATAACAATCTGATCCAATACAAAAAAGTCACAATAGCTTTAAAATAAAAACTTGTATCGGGACTTCCGGGGCGGCGCCATCGGTAATGGCGGACTCCCTCTGAATTGGAGGGACCAGCTCCGCATGAAACGGGTCTTTTCCACTACGGCGAAGCGGGGACCCTTCTGGAAATCACAGGCGGATGAAGCCTGTGACCGTGGGACTCGGCGGGCACCCTTAGCGCCCCCCCAACCCGCAAAGGAACCCACTAACGGGCTCCAAAGCGACGAGGGGGAAGTGGCGAGGTGCTGTGAGTCAATTGCTTTTTCTGCGGAGCGAAGCCGTATAGCCGTTACCGGAGAGCGCTGCCTTTTTCCTGGGACAATTTGGCATCTAAAATAACCACCCGTGAGTACTGAAACACTGAATAATTGGACTTGAATTAAGAACTGGTGAAATAGAAGGAATTTGGACTTAAAATTTACCTTAATTTGGTACTGAAACGGGAAGGTCTAAACAGGAAGTCAGCCTTCTGTTTCCTTGTAGCCAGAACAAAGCAAAGACAACGTAAACTAGAGCTTTGAAAATCACTTTTAAAGGATTGGCTTTCATCATTTAAAATCGCTGAACCCCCCTACAGCAGCAGGAGAAGAAGGGGGATCTTTTTTGGGCTGTTTAAACCTGCAGAAGTGAGTTTAAAGCAAAGTAATTTCCACCGTCCTGATCCTGGAGCGGGGTGTCAGAATTGACGTTTGAAGCTCATTGACCAGAAACAAATGTCTCTGACAGATAGTTAAGAGAAGAGAAACATAGTGATTCCATTGTTTCCTTTCTCATTTTAAAAGAACAAATATGGACAAAATATCACAAAAAAGAAACTTTGTTGCTATTGTTATCAAAAGAAAGAACAACTAGAAGCTTTCCCCCTAGAGGGGGATTGTGAAATTGTAACTAATTCCTGGGAGCTTGCAGCTGTCTCAGATTACAACCGTGGGAAAGGATTTGTGACCTTGCAGGACAATGTCTTCAGAAGCACTGTTGGGTGCTTTCTGTAAAATAAATGCCCTATTGGATCAGTTAAGCCAGAAGACGGATTTAATGACTAATGCGGCCAGAACCCTTGAACAGGTAGTGGGAAATTATATGGAGCCCACCCAGGAACTAAATCAGGAGTGTGCCATGACAGAACAACTGAAAGAAGAGGATGTTGCTGAATCTTGGGCGCCAGAGACGGAGGGAGCAGCGGCCCAGCAGGAACATAAATTTTTGGAGTTGACAAATGAACTTGGAAAAAACCAGACTTGGAAAGATAAAGTTTGGTTAGGTTTGGAAATGGGGGGCTGGATAGACCCCCCTTTACAGGGAGATTTGGACTTTTCGAGTCTGGCAATGGGCCGTCTGATGTCTGGAGCTGTGTGGGCTCTCAATTTTGGAGGGAATCTGGAACATGTTTTTAAATACCATATGGAGTCCAGTCTGGTCTATGGAAAAGGGGCTGATTTGTTGAAAAGGGTCCAAAACATTACCAAGCTGGAGTTCCCGAGAATGAAAGGAAAATATGAAGAAGAGCTGCGGAAGGGACATGGAAGAGACTTGAGGGCCTCGGATATAAGGTTACCAGGTTAATGTGCTAGATTAATAGGTTAAAAAGGACTGACAAAGCCCAGGACCAGGAAGAAGGGACGCTGGATGAAGATTGGATTGTTTTTCTCTTTTTTATATATATAATTAAGATTGTTCTATAAAATTAATGAATGTTAGAAAAATGTTGAAATGAAATTACTTGGCTCTTGTAAAAATGTCTAAAGAATTAGGTAAGAATGTTATGGTTAGGAGAAGTTGGTAAAAATAAGATTTAAGCTTTAAACTTTAAGGTTTCTATATGATAAGATGAAAATAGAATTAAGGTAATGTAATGACAGAATATTATGAATTAAGGAAAGGATTTGCTGCAATTATTATTAATCAGGATACAAGAAAAGGGAGGAGGAGGAGGTCAAAGAAAGAAGGTATTGAAAGTGGGGAATCTGAGAATGATGGTTTTATTTTTAATTTTTATTTTTCTGTCTTGTTTTTTCTTTGTGTGTATGAATTTTTTTTAATTTTTTTTTAAAAAACAAAACCTTTTTTCCAATAAATATCATTTTTTAAAAAATAAAATAAAATAAAAACTTGTATCACTTAAAGCAATACTCAATAATCAATTAGTTTCTAATACAGTGGTACCTCGGGTTACAGACACTTCAGGTTACATATGCTTCAGGTTACAGACTCCACTAACCCAGAAATAGTACCTCGGGTTAAGAACTTTGTTTCAGGATGAGAACAGAAATCGTGGGGCAGCAGCAGGCGGCCCCATTAGCTAAAGTGGTACCTCAGGTTAAGAACAGTTTCAGGTTAAAAATGGACCTCCATAATGAATTAAGTTCTTAACCTGAGGTACCACTGTAGTAAACAGCAGAATTAAATGACAGCAAATAATAATGAAACAGTTTACACTTATCCGTTACAATAAAGAATTACTAAACTATAATCAATCAAAATAAGAGTGAATCCCAATGCCTAAAATACTACAAAACATACAACTCACGTAAAAGGATCAAAGTGAGAAACAAGGATACGCAACTTATAAAATCCCTGAACGCCTCTTCTCTCTTCCCAGCTGCTTCGGCTGTTCCCTTGGTCACCTGGCTGGAGGATGGAGAGATGCAGAGCGGGAATTAGTGTAGAAACCTCGGACTTGGGTGTGGCTGGAATGTAGTGAACTGGAATGTGCTTCCTGGAATTTGGCTCACTGCGGAAAGGTCAGAGTCACATCTGTTGCTCTGCCTACTTTGACATCTGACTTGGCCTAGTTTGGCTCTGGTTCTACACAACACCAACCTGCAGCCCTCGGAGAGTTACCTGAGGGAATGCAGCCTGCGGTCTGAGTAAAGCTTCCCTACGCCTGTGTTACCTATATCTGCCAATAAATCCCATCCTCTTGAATCCAACCATTTGTTCCACTAATCACTAGTGCCGTATATTTCAATATTTGCCCTGCAAAATATTGTTGGAAGCTCTTTTGACTTGTCTGGGAGAAAGCAGGCGGATTGGGAACAGGGACATAGTGATGGGAACTCTGCCCCAGACGCTGTTGTACATAGTTGGTTGATTAACCAACAGGCATTGCCACCTCAGCTGTTTCCCCATTTGAAGCCCTGGCAAAGTCCCTTCCATGAACCTGCTTCTATGAGCCAGTGTGGTGTAGTGGTTAAGAACGGTAGACTCATAATCTGGTGAACCGGGTTCGCGTCTCCGCTCCTCCACATGCAGCTGCTGGGTGACCTTGGGCCAGTCACACTTCTCTGAAGTCTCTCAGCCCCACTCACCTCACAGAGTGTTTGTTGTGGGGGAGGAAGGGAAAGGAGAATGTTAGCCGGTTTGAGACTCCTTCGGGTAGTGATAAAGCGGGATATCAAATCCAAACTCTTCTACATCAGTGCATGCTCCTCTGCCTTTCCTTGGTAGCAGAAATGGCTGGCTACAAGCTGCCAGGACACTGGGGAATTGAAAATGGTGGCTCAAAGGTGCCCCCCCTCTCTCTCCTCCAATTGCAACCCCAGGCTGTTCCAGATTTGAGGAAGCCCTTGGGCAAAGCTACTCAGTTGCAGAAGGACCCAAGGTTGGCTCAAGAATACCAGGATCTGATTCCAGCCTATTACGGCTTGTTCACATGACAAGATAGGAGCTTCCATCATCCATCAACTTGGCCCTGATCAACTGATGGGCTGTGGGAGTGTGCCTTGCCCCAAGTTCAAGGAAGGATTTGCATTAAACCTGAAATATAATCGGAGTTGAGAGTGGATTTCATGCTCTTTATTCAGCTCATAGTGGTGAGGAGGAATGGAAGTTCCCCCAGAATGTCTGCTTTATATACATTATTTACACAATGGGCCCCACATGATTGGCTAATTCCGGGATTCACCTCTAGGCCAATCAGGTTGCGAATTCACTTCCACCTGGAGCTGGATTGGGTGGCTCCTGTGGACCAGTCAGACTGCTGCATTCTGAATCCTATTGTTCTAGGACCAATCAGACTGCTGCCTTTTGGATCCTATTCAACTCAGTACATAACAAAAAAACCCTGATGAAACAGAGAGAAACAACTGGTTCTGATCAGCTGATGGGCAGTGGGAGAATGTCTTGCTCTAGGATCAGGAAGGAATTTGCATTGCAATCCCTGCTAAAATGGAGGGGAGGGAACCATCTTTAGCAGTGATTTCAATGCAAACCCCTTTGTGATCCCAGAGCCAGCCTTCAAAGAGGCTTGTCAGCTGATGTCATTGTAGCAGCAGGTGATTGACAGGTGGGTGGTACCCGGCACCTGTCAAATCTGGCCCAGGAGGGGTTGGGCAGATACAGATTTGGCCCAGGGGGTGGCGAGAGAAGTGTGTTCTCACTTCTGCGCTAGAAGGCAGCACAGAGGCAGGACCTGGGAACTGCCTTTTTTATTTATATAGGTGATTGTTATGAGGACAAAGGAAAATGCAAAATATTGTGAAGCCTTTTGCAGATAAGTGTCATAAAATCTCCGCTCAGCATGAAACCCACAGTATAACCTCACTTTCCTCACTTCCCCCAAACGATAAGCCAAGCTCTGTAGAGGAAGGGTGTGAGAAAATGGAACAAATAAGACAATCATAAAAAACATTTTTAAAAAGCATAACAAGGACAATTATTCATAATAATAGGAAGTGCAATGATCTCGCTGGTTCTTTCAAACTGCCTTATTCTTTCTCAAGAATAGGCAGCTGCCTAGGCACTCACACATGTGACCAGTGTAGCTTTGCAGTTTTGAGGTCACATCATTAATTACAAAAAATATGTGTCTGATTCTCCACTCCATTACTCTGGTTTTATGCCAGTTATCATTCCACTAAAAGTTCCGCAGCTACACCGACATAAAAGAGGAGATTATTCCCCCCCCCAAAAAAAATGCAGCCCTGTTTCCCTCTTCCATGGAACTAGCATAATCTCCTCTCCCCATCCTACACCACACTTTTTGAAATCCCAAAAGCATCAGAAAAAGGCCCTGGTGGTTTTTTTAAAAGCAAGTCGTCTTTTTCCAGTTTTATACAGAGTGCTGTAATATTCACACCAATCCTTTGAAGTTACCCTGGACCACAGCTGATTTGGTGAAAACAGCACAGCAAAGGCACAACACAAAACATTAACTGAAAAGCCAGCTCTTTTCATTTGTTAATTGCCTGGCATGAATTGTTGTTGACACTGGTTTGTCCTCAGCTCTAAATATGTTAAAACCTCCTTTAAGAAAGAGGTTTCAAAGGATACAGTCATCATGGGTATCCCATACATCCCTTGTGTTCAGAAGGAACCCACCCACCCAAGTCAGAGTTCCTTACTTTCTCAAGAAACTGGAATTTATTGCCCTGAACCCTCCAAGTGCTTCCTTAAAGAGGCCTTAATTTTAAAACCCTGCCCCTCTCGGATGCCAGAAGGGACCCAAAATGATTAACACGTTGCAGAGGGGAGGAAATATGGGGTGAGAGCAATTAGCCCAGAATGTAACAAATCTAAAAATAAATTGGCTTCATTTTTGTCTCCCTTGCACCAGTGTAGGCAGAGCAACATTAATTAGTGTAATAGGACAATAGGAATTAAATTGGCTTGGTCACCAGATTTTTGCCAGACGGCTCCGCTGCTGCCGGTATTGCTATCCAACTTCAAAGATTTGGAAAGATGTTGCTGTGAACACTGGAGAATAGAAACCTGTTTTTCATCAACCAGGCCGGCCTGACAAATTAAGTCTGTGGAGCCATTAGATTAAGATAAGAGCTTATCTCCTCGACTGACATTTATTCAGAGGTTTTTATACTGCTCAGCTAGTAATTAGAGTCGTTGAATTTTTAACACTGCTTTGTCCAGCCACTTGACAACCCAGAGTCCAAAAATATAGTGTTTGAGAGGGCGGTGTTCTTTTTTTTTTTCAAAAGAGAGAGAGAGAGAGAAATTAACCCAAGAATACAAAATAATTAGCCTGCAAAGGGTTTTTTTGTTTCCAGAAAAGAACCGTGATGCTAAAGCATGCAGGAAGGTTTTAAGTGAGTCTGTCACGTAATCACTTGTATTCAAAATCTGGCAGCCCCCTTACATTAAGCCTTTAGGTAGGAAAGCTTAGGTATCTTTTCTCTCCAGGATCTATAATTTCTTTCAACCCATACATCTTGCAAATTCTAACATGTTACGAGGGCATAATCAAAACAGTGGCCCTAGTCATTAATGACTGCCTGCTGTTTTACTCGCCTAATTTGGTGTACAGGCTGTGATTTTTCCAGGGGACTTTCAAAAGGAATTTCGCTTCATACGGCTGATTTCACTGCAAAAGGTTTATTTTTCCTGCCCTAATTTTTTGTTATAATAGCAAACTGATTGCTCCACAATAGGCTGATATATTTGATTTGGATGCAGGGCTTTGAAGGCTGCTTGAGATTAGTAGATCTTACGGGTGTGTTTTAAGCAGCTCGTTTTGAGTAATTTGGAGATCAGAATTGGAATAATAAATTAGTAGTTAAATGGGTGATGTGTTATTTATGGAAATTTGGATGGCTTGTTATGACTGCATCCCGTTAACAGTCCCCAATATATTGTTTACACCCTTCACTCAACATGCTAAGTTTGCTATCTTTAACAACACCACCCTCCCAGGAAAAAAAACAACACACACACATACATACACAACACCTCAGAAATCATCTTGGAATAGAAAAATATGAGGCTCTTCTCCAACTAATCCATTTGCATGTTCACTCTTCCTCTTACTGAAAGGAAACAAGCCAGATTAGTAAGCAGCGGGTCTGAGGTGTTGCACCTTCATGTTCTATAGTCTGTGTATCACAGTGATGCCTTATGAAACAAGTGCAACAGTTTATTTACCAAGGTGCAGACGCCATCTGCACTAGGCATGCAAAGCAGTATCGAACCACTTCAAACAACTGTGGTCTGCTCCCGCCAAAATAAATTCTACGAGCCGTCATTTCTTACACCTACTAAGAGTTGCTGGAAGACCCCTATTTCTCTCAAGGAGCTCCAGTTTCCCAGAGTTACTTGGGAAGAGAGTTTGTCTGTGATTCCACTCTGGGAATTGTAGTTGCCTGTAAGGAATAGGAGTTTCCCAACTACTCTTAGCAGCAAGCAAACAAGCTGCAATTCCCAACATGCTCTGGAGGAAGTCGTGTCTGTTCAAAGTGGCATGGTAATGCTTTGAATGCATAGCACAGATGGGGCCATATTCATTACAACATGCCTATAACCACTAGGTAAGTTGGCCATCCGGGGGAAAGATCTTGACACACACTCCAGTCACTTTGGCCTAGGGGTTAGAGTGTCAGACTAGGATTGAGGAGGCCCACATCCAAATCCCTATTCAACCATAAGAGCTCACTGACCTATCTCGCAACGTTGTGGTGGTGGTGAAATGGGAGAGAAAGAGAGCCATGTACACCGCCCTCAGCTGCTCAGAAGAATCATTGGAGGATGGATGGCGGCTAACAGATTGAGGTTGAATCCTGACAAGACAGAAGTACTGCTTTGGGGGGACGGGGCAGGCCCGTGTGGGGGACTCCCTGGTCCTGAATGGGGTAACTGTGCCCCTGAAGGACCAGGTGCACAGCGTGGGGGTAATTTTGGACTCACAGCTGTCCATGGAGGCGCAGGTTAATTCTGTGTCCAGGGCGGCTGTCTACCAGCTCCATCTGGTATGCAGGCTGAGACCCTACCTGCCCGCGGACTGTCTCGCCAGAGTAGTGCATGCTCTAGTTATCTCCCGCTTGGACTACTGCAATGTGCTCTATGTGGGGCTATCTTTGAAGGTGACGTGGAAACTGCAATTAATCCAAATGCGGCAGCTAGACTGGGAGTGGCCGCCAGGATCACATAACACCAGTCCTGAGAGATCTGCATTGGCTTCCAGTATGTTTCCAAGCACAATTCAAAGTGTTGGTGCTGACCTTTAAAGCCCTAAACGGCCTTGGTCCTGTATACCTGAAGGAGCATCTCTACCCCCATCGTTCAGCCCAGACACTGAGACCCAGTCCAGAGGGCCTTCTGGCGGTTCCCTCATTGCAAGACAGGGAACCAGACAGATGGCCTTCTTGGTAGTGGTGGCCACCCTGTGGAACACCATCCCATAAGATGTCAAGGATTTTTAAAAGACATTTGAAGGCAGCCCTGTTTAGGGAAGTTTTTAATATTTAATGCTGTATTGTTTTTAACACTCGATTGGGAGCTGCCCAGAGTGGCTGGGGAAACTCAGCCAGATGGGCGGGGTATAAATAATAAATTATTATATTTTTATCATAGGATATGCATAGCTGTCAAGCGTCCCTTATTTGAAGGGACAGTCCCTTATTCCAGCGCCATGTCCCGCTGCTGTCCCTTATTGATGGATGTCCCTTAAATGTCCCTTAAATAATGTCCCTTAAATTTCAAAGGAAGCAGCTCCTCTTCCTCCCTCCCTGCAGGCCAGGGAGGAGGGAGGCTCCAACTGTGTTGCTTGGCTGTGTTGCTCACCCAATAAGGAGTCTAAGAACGACTGGGGGGTGGAGCTTGCATGCCTTGTGCCGATCAAATCGGCTGCGTTGCCTGGGGACTCGCCTTTGCTCAGCGCTTCCCAGCGGAGAGGTGACGGTGGTTTTCCTTGAGGCTTCGTTTGGCTGCTGGCTGGGCTTTCTGCCTTTGGCTCAGAGGGGCTCAGAAGTTGAACATACCTGTGCTGAGTGCTCGGATCAGAATCAGATGGATACGTTATCGACGGCCCACTCACCCTTGCCAGCGAAAAGGTCTGTCTGGAGCGGGGGCACATGGTGGGGGGAAAGGAAAGGAGATATCGTGGGAGGGGGGCTTTTGAATTTGTTTTTGAGGCTCCTGCGATTGACTTATTGGGGAAAAGAAAGGAGCTGATTGACTAAAATGGTGGGTGACTGGCGATCTTGTGGCGAGGGGGGAGGCTGTGTGTGTGTGGCTAGTTAATGCAAGCTGAGGGGGGGGGTTGAATGCTGGACGCCATTTTGTTGCACGTGCTGCTGCAAACTTTGCAGTGCAAAGCCAGGCCGGGGAGCCATCTTAAGTTGAGGCTGCATAGGCCTTGTGGTGCATGTGATTCAGATTCTAGTCAGTTGAACCTCTGGTTACAAAGTTGGTTGGACAGTGTTCTCAAAGCTACCAGCATGAGTTTGACCAAACTGCAGGAGGACAGGAAGACTGGAGTGCCTGGAACAGGTGAGGCTGCAGGTCCCTTATTTTGGCTGCTGATCCCTTATTTTCAAGGCTGCTGGTCCCTTATTTTCACATCTGTAAGTTGACAGCTATGAGGATAGGGGGGAAATATATGCTAGAACTTTAGGCCTCTGCAGTTAAAATGTATTAAAGGGCTTTGTTGCCCTAGTACAACAAATCTACTTTAAGAGAGAATCTTGCCCTTTGTGGTTTGGTAAGTGATGGGGAACTGCATTGAAAAGGGGGTGGATGGATGACTAATTGGAAGGTATATAAACATCCAGCAAAAAGAAAAAAGAAAGAAATCAGGATGAATGGCGGACAAATGCGCATTGCAGTGTAACATCCCCATGAGCAAATCCAGATGAAGGCTCGATAAAGACCAGATATGATCTAACCTCTGCATTAGCTTTGCGCAAGCAAATCAGGAATGCTCCATAAACAGGCCATCTGGAGGGGCTCTCGGTTTCACCTTCATTCCTTAAACAGTGTTATTGACAATTCAAGCTGTCCGAGTGATCTGTGTTGGTTAGATCAAAAGAAAACTCTTGCAACACAGCTCAGTTATTAGTACTTATAAAGCATTTTGCCTTCTAGTTTACAGAAGTCCTGAACTGCACATTGCAATGTTCCATAGTGTGCGTTGCAAACTGGTATCTATAAGGCTTGCAGGGCCTCAGCTGCCAATTAATATCAAAACTTTTTACAAGAAGTCAGCTGGTTCCAAAAGCAGTTGTGGCTTTCAAAAGTTGGCTACATATAAACTGTTGGATAGGTTAGATGTGAGAAGGCATCAGAAAAGAACAAACTCAGGATTTGCAAACAGATTATGATTTTAGGAATGAGATCTGAATTAATTGGGATTTGATTATTTGAGTATATAGACGCTGATTTTGCTGGACGTCAAAGGCAAGAGGTAGAACGCAGATCTCATTCTGCCGAATTGTTGAATGTTCACAGTATGCGTCCAGCAAATTTCCTCTTCTGAGTGTTCCAAAAAGATTAGCGAGACTGTGGAATAAGCATTGGACTTCACAGCTGAAAAATATGGTGGAGAATGCTAACACTGGTAGAATGACTATTGATGTCACAAGCCCATGCAATTATTTCTGGGTCCAACTGGCAATATAGGACTGTAATGTCCAAAGGAAAAATGTCTCCTTGGAAAATTGCAGATTCTGTGATTACTTGCTCTTCCAAAGCTATTCCCTTTCCCCAAAATATTTGGAAGTTTCTCTAGACATATGTGGAATTCCACGTTTGGCATTTCCAATGTCTTTTTCATTCTGAAACAAACAGATGAGGAGGGATTGGGATTGGGACCAAAGATCTTTTTGCCTTTGCTTTTTCAGAGGGGCAATCTGGTTCGAAGTAGACTCTGATCTCCTGCAGCAAAGTTTTCTTGCCAACAGACAGATTCCCTATCAGAAATGATACTGGTTTCAGCCTTCCGCTCACTGCCCTGTTTCCACCGGCGTTAACAGAGCCAAGTGCAATGGCAGAACAAGCAGAATGTTCTCTGCCTCCTTCTTGCTTATGTTTCGCCATTGATCCAGTGGGTTTCAGTATGGTTAAAAAAAACGATAAAAAGTCTTGTGTCAAATTCACAATGAAGCAGATGTATTGTGGCATACCCTTTTGTCAACATTGTGGCCTGAGACATTGAGTTTCAAATAGAGCTTCAGATTAAGCTGTATTGATCCAAAACCAATCAGAAGGACAAGGGTCCCTGAGGGTGCCTGGATCACGGCTGAGGTCCTCCCCTTTGACCAATGGCTGCTCTTTGCAGGTATGATATGGTTTGACAGGCTTGGGAGACTCCTGGGTGTCCAGTCACTTTGCTGCAGAGTTTTGATACCATCAACCATCATACTCCAAGGCTCACCTAGCAAGGGCATGAGAAGTTCACCCAGTCCTTGGCTGGGAAGCCATTGAGTGGCAGTGGCTGACATGCCCAGGAGATGCTGCCCTCGGTATGACAAATAAGCCCACAAGCCCACACTTCATTATTGGCTCTTTATTTGCAAATCTTATTATATTTCAATAAATATAACCATTCCACCAATACGCTGGCTCTAGAGTCTTCTTCGGGGACATGGGGGCAATATAAATATGCATTTAGTTGCTCACATACATGGTAGAAAATTACACTGCCATAGGGTTTATGTCCTCTTACAGGATTGCATTTTAAATGGTTCCATTTTGCAGGTGGACATTCCATTTTAGTAGTGAGATCGAGCACCGGGTAAGGCAGGTAGTGAGCAGCAGAGCACAGAAAGGTGTGCGGTGTTGATTTATTTTACGTGCCCAAATTTGGCTATGCAAAATACATAGATAGAAGATAGATAGATATAGATGATAGATGATAGATAGATAGATAGATAGATAGATAGATAGATGATAGACAGACAGATAGATGATAGATAGATAGATAGATGATAGATAGATAGATAGATGATAGATGATAGATAGATAGATAGATGATAGATAGATGATATAGATAGATAGATGATAGATAGATAGATAGATGATAGTTAGATGATGATGATAGATAGATAGATGATAGATATAGATAGATAGATAGATATAGATTAGATAGATAGATAGATAGATAGATAGATAGATGATAGATAGATGATAGATAGATAGATAGATGATAGATAGATAGATGATAGATAGATATAGATAGATAGATAGATAGATAGATAGATAGATAGATAGATAGATATAGATAGATAGATAGATAGATAGATAGTAGATAGATAGATGATAGATAGATAGATAGATATAGATAGATGATAGATAGATGATGATAGATAGATAGATATAGATAGATATAGATAGATATAGATAGATAGATAGATAGATAGATGATAGATAGATAGATATAGATAGCTAGATATAGAGAGATGATAGATATTAAAGACTACTTCCCAGATTATAGTTTTCTAGCTGAGATTCCTCTCCAGTTAGGAAAACATGTGTTTACCAAAATGCGCAAAGCATCACATGAGTATTTCTTATATGTCATGTATGTAGCAGCTGGGCATAAGTGAAAAAGCAACAACCACTTTTGCTACACTCCATGTATTACGATAAACACAGGTTTTCCTTCTTAGAGATTCTCTCTGTAAGAAAATTATAATGAATGGAGCATCTTCAAGATTGTTCAGAAATCCATCCAAGATGTTTCAAGGACACATATCGACTCACTTGAATTCAGATGCTACATCTGAGAAATCTTGGTCAAACTAACCCTGTTCAATCGTGAACGTGGCATTTGTATTGCTTACCTTAATGCAACTCTGGTCTCCTGACTTCCAGCTGTTTGTTGCATCCGGAACGCTCCATCTTCTTGTGCTCCCGACAGTTGGGACATCATAATCCCTCTTCCTTTCCTTTCGCAAAGTTTTAAATATCAGTGATGCTCCCCCCCCCTTTTTTTCCAAAGACATCACCAACATCTGCCCAATTAATGTTAAATCAAACTGGTGTGCACGTGTCGTAACTTCAACGTTGTTTTGTAAACAGCCCACGTGAAACATTGGCGGGTGGGGTGGGGTGTTGCAAGGCTGATTGAGCTATCAGCATAGGAAATGCTGACAGACGCACACCTCTTTACCCAGAAAGCCAGGCTCACTAACCCAAACTGCAACTGTTTCTAGGAATGCTGGACAGCCTCACAGGCTCTCTCAGAGATACACCCTCCTCTGCTTCCTCTGCTCAGTCCTGTGTGAGAGCCGAGATGCAGTGGCTAACAGAAGTGATCAGCTATGACACCTACAGCTGATCAGGACACAACACATCCCCAACAGTGGCGTAGCGTACGTTGCCAGTGTCCGGGGCAAGGCAAGTATTGGCCGGGCAGCAGTGGCAATGGTGGTGGGGTAGGGTCTTCCCAGCAGGGAGAGGGAAGCGGCGGTGGCCATTTATTTTATTATTAGTGTTCATTTATTATTCTTATTTATTTTATTTTCTCATTTTTTATTTCATTTTTTATTTCATTTTTTTTATTATTTATTTCATGATTTGTTTACACCACTTGATTGTTTTTTTAAAGAAAAAAACCTGAAAGCAGATTATTTTTCTTTTGGATTTTGGCACCCCACCCCACCCCCACCCACCCCCAAATGTGTGCCTGGGGCAACAGCCCCTCTGCCCCCCCCAACCCAGTTATGTCATTGATCCTCAAGGCACTTCATTCAGGAGGTGCCTCACATTGCCTTCGGTGCTCCATTTGAAGTTGTGGTGGTCTGCATGCCGGTCTGGTAGCCCCAGCAAATGTTCAGCTGTGCCACCCTCTAGAGGCAGTGCTACTCAAAGGAGAGGAACCTTGGAAGCTGCCTTATTATGATGGGTCAAAACATTGGTCCATTTAGCTCAGTGATGCATGCACTGACTGCCAGAAGCTCCCTTAGTTTCCAGCACACTCACAGCCCAAGCTGGAGATTCTGGGAATTGAACCTGGAACCTTTTAAAGAAATGTACACTAGTGGTGAACTTAGGCCTAAACTTGGACAAAGTTGACCATATTGGAGACAAGGGTTTTTTGTTTTGTTTTAAAACATCTGATGTCTTGGCTCATAGGATAATCAGAACGGCCAATATTGTTGGCCCTCAAGTTCCTTCTGTATTCAAAATGTAGTTGCCAACAACCAGAATTCCACCTTTAAGCTGCAATTCTATACACACTTACCCAGGAATAAGTCCTCTCGAACTCAATGAGACTTACTTCTGAGGAGACAAGAAAAGGATTGCTCTGCTTGCGTGTGTTACAAGAGACCCCTGCTTCTCCCTCCACAGAGATTAATCTCCATGTTGGAAAAAGTAATTTACAAAGTGGCCTTTAGTGAGACTCTGTTTTATCAGTCTTATATTGGAGTGCCAAAGGATAATGTGGGACAACAAATACAGCCGAAGAGAAGTCATTTAAGAGATGGCATTCACATCAATACTCCTTGCTCGAGTCTGCAAACAATGCCACTATAGGACTGTGAATATCAACCCGCGTAATCCAGGTTGCAATATAAAAACCACCATTGAACAGGTTTTCATCTTGCACAAATATCACCCAGACGTTGAAGTGCAGATGATTTTCAAGCAATTTCCTTCTCTGCCATCACAAAATGAAATGTAACCAAACTCATCCATCGCATCTTGTTTGGAATAATAGACAGGGGGGGGAGAGACTCCTGTTTGGGGGAATTTAGCACAGCTGCTAGAAACAGAGGTGTCCAAACCAATACAGCCTATCCGTGGAGTCAAATATAATTTAGGGAAGTTTCTATTTGCATCTTCTCAAATAATCCCCAGCATGTGCACGTATGCCTGCATTGTTGAGAATACGCAAAAGAAACTGCAATCCCAAAGCAATTCAGTGAGATGGGCTGCAAGGTGGCTGAATAGCGCAGAGAAACCTGTAGTGCAGAGAGGAAGAACTTATTACCCTCCAAGTATTACTAAGACTACAACTCCCATCATTCCTGCCCAAGAAAGGTTGGGGTGATGCTATCTCATGGCATCATATGAAGAACTCAAAGCAGTGCATAATTGCAATGTAAGTGGAATCCTGCTGAATCAGACCATATATACATTTGTTCCAACATTCTGCTTTCTCCAGTGGTGACCCAGAATTTAACTACGTAGTTATAAACTGCTCAGAAGTTTTACTTATAAACCACTTAGGGGCTTTATTTACAATTAAGTAGCATGTAAATTTTGTTAAATAAACTAGCAGTGTAGCAGTCCTCTTCTATTGTTTGCGAGGTGCTGGAGACTTTCCAAGATATACAGTGGTACCTCGGGTTACATACGCTTCAGGTTACAGACTCCGCTAACCCAGAAATAGTGCTTCAGGTTAAGAACTTTGCTTCAGGATGAGAACAGAAATTGTGCTCCGGCGGCGCAGCAGCAGCAGGAGGCCCCATTAGCTAAAGTGGTGCTTCTGGTTAAGAACAGTTTCAGGTAAAGTACGGACCTCCGGAACGAATTAAGTACTTAACCTGAGGTACCACTGTACTGTCTTTAAATATGAGGCTCCATTTAGCTTACATGCCCACCAGTAGACATTCAGCGCAATCCTATGCATCTCTACTCAGAAGCAACCCTATCTGAGGTCAATGGGGTTTACTTATCATCCAATATGGCAGCCTCAGTCAATTAACAAATAAATTGCACTACCAATAGCGAATATCTGCTCCCACTTTGTGCAAACTTCATAATGCAGTGTGAAAAGAGTGTGCAAGTTTCACCTGTACGCCTGCTGTTGCTGCCTCTGTGCCATAAAGGAGGACACTTTCACTTGCCAGTGGAGGAGAGGAGAATAGAATAGAATAAATATTGACACCAACAAGAGCTATTCAGACAAAGGACTGTGTTGCTTCCTACTTTGTACCCTTTGGGTGGGGCTAACCTTTTTACCAAAATTAAAATGGCCAAATCTTGCTCGCGACTTAAGAGTCACAGAATAGTGCTATCTCCTCTTTTGAATCAGAGCTTCTTTTGCTCTGGTGTAAAGTAAATCAAACTAGTCTCCATGCTAGATGATAGATATATCAGACAAACTTCCTCCACGATACGTAGCCAGCAATTTGTTTTTCACTACAGTAGTTTCTCGCAATCTTAACTCAGATGGAACACAGCAAAGATTGCCTGGTAAGAAATGCAAAGTGATTTTTTAAAAAATGGAGGGGGGGGGGAGAGACGTGAGACTGATATATATGGCTGTAAATGCATACTGCAATATATTTATTCCGGGACTCCCCCAATGGTATTCTCATACCTACAATATAAGTTTTGTCTGCCTGCCTGCAGTCACAACCTTTCCTAGCCCTGCCATCCCACAAAGGTGCCTGACAATAATAATAATGATATTTATATTTATATATTTATATGCCACCCATCTGACTAGGTAAGTATATTTGTGTTAGGGGAAATTGATTTGCAAAAAATTGACAAAATTGCATACAAACATGGGAATATTATTAGAAATTAGCTGATGAATCTGCATGAGGACATTGATGCAAAAATGTGGAGCACTGAAATTATGATGGCGGGGAGGGGGGAAATGAGAAATTCAAAGAAACTGAAATTACCCCATTGCCCATCCCTGGTGGCCATGACTACAAGTAGGCATGGCTCCACACATCCAGGAATCTCAGGAAAACAGGGTTCCCAGTTACATGGAGCCTTGCCAGTATTCATCTCACTTATCTGAATGACTGGAGAAGAGTCTGCAGCCTGGAGAACCATACAAGGGGATGGGGAGTCTATATCTACTAAGTGTGACCCATGGTCACACTTGTGGCTAAAGTGAAAACCCTGTTTGCAAGCCAAATGTCCTACATTTTAGGAGTAGGCAGGAAATATTGTGTGTGATTCTAATCATTCCAGCCATATATTTTATGGGCAGGTGCATGCCATGAAGCACTTTCAAATGCTGCAAACAGACTGGTGCCTATAGGATAGGGTGGCATATACAGTCATACCTCATTTTACGTCCGCTTCATGTTACGTTCTTTCAGGTTACGTCCCGTGGCAACCCGGAAGTACTGGAAAGGGTTAGTTCCGGGTTTTGCCGCTTGCACATGTGCAGAAGTGCAAAATGATGTCATGTGCATGCGCAGAAGTGGCGAATCTCAACCTGTGTGTGCGCAGATGCACCGCTGCAGGTTGCGCTCTTTTCATGTTGCAAACGGGCCTCCGGAACGGATCCCATTCACAACCAGAGGTACAACTCTAAACAGTTAGGCAGATCAATGTGGTACAACCAAATAGTTTTCAGGACAAGGGGCCAATGGGGGCAGTCCGTCCTGGGTGTCAGCACTGGGGGGGTGACAAAATGCTGGGCGGAACTCACCGCGGGGCCTGAAGCATGCCTGAGCCACACGTCTCTCCTGGGAGTGACATGGTGGCTTGGGGATTCGAACCGCCGACCTTACGATCAGCAAGTCCTAGGCACTGAGGTTTTACCCACTGCGCCACCCGCATCCCCTATATACTCCGGACCGCTCGAAGAGGAGGCACACCAAGAACGGCCTCAGAGGATGATCTTAGGGTCCAGGTAGGTTCATATGGGCTTGCTGATCAAAATGTTGGCGGTTCGAATCCCCGCGGCGGGGTGCGCTCCTGTCGTTCGGTCCCAGCGCCTGCCAACCTAGCAGTTCGAAAGCACCTTCGGGTGCAAGTAGATAAATAGGGACCGCTTTATAGCGGGAAGGTAAACGGCGTTCCGTGTGCTGCGCTGGCTCGCCAGATGCAGCTTGTCACGCTGGCCATGTGACCCGGAAGTGTCTGCGGACAGCGCTGGCTCCCGGCCTATAGAGTGAGATGAGCGCACAACCCTAGAATCTGGCAAGACTGGCCCGTACGGGCAGGGGTACCTTTACCTTTACCTTTTTAAAGCTTGTTTAGCTTATATGTAAATCTGGCACTGAGGCAGGATGTGAAATGAGTCTGGGGAGGAATGTGGCCTAAGCAGAGTCCCAAGGCCCAGACAGAGATGCATTTGACCCCCGGGCTCAAGGTTTATGCCTCACACAAAACAGATCCAGGCTTGCATGAAAATATATCATGCATGAAAACATATTGTGCCCAAAATGCAATGACCTGAAGGCAAAGTGCTGAACTGCCAGGAAACAAGTCAGAGAATCCAAATTATTTGTCCTGACAAGAGACCATTCAAGTCAATGAGATTAGTCCACTGTCAGTGCCCTAGTAGTTTTCCCTATCTCAGACCCTATTTTCCAGGGACAGTCCCAGACTGTCCCAGTTTCTGGTTTGATCCCAGAATGTCCTGCTTTTCTTCAGAGAAATGTTGGAGAGTATGGAGTTAACCAACCCACGAGCCAATCAGATAAGTAACTATACAAACTTTAAAAGACATCTGAGGGGAGCCCTGTATATGGAAGGTTTTTTTAAAAAAAATGTTTAATGTTTTTATATATGTTGGAAGCCACCCAGAGTGGCCGGGGCAACCCAGTCAGATGGGTGGGGTATAAAGAGTAAGATGATGATGATGGAACAGAATGTCCCTATTTTCGTTGGAGAAATGTTGCATCGTATGTTAGTATCTCACACTAGAAGTCTGATAGCAGCATGAACAAGAAAACTCCCTTCTTCAGTTTTTCTAGATGAATGAAAAATGTGATGTGTGTGTCCTCCCACTCCAAAAAAGAGAGGAAAATGCTGTCTAACATCCCACAGCCAGATGGATAGTGACCGCAATACCTCAAGGACCAGCTCCTTCCATATAAACCTACCTGGACCCTAAGATCATCCTCTGAGGCTGTTCTTGGTGTGCCTCCTCTTCGAGCGGT